>NW_020619603.1:4959100-6159100 GCF_003573695.1 Papaver somniferum | reverse complement strand
GTTTCATCTTCTTATTACAATGGCTCCAAGTAACATCTGCAGAAACACCGCCAAATGCTTACCGGCCAATAACCAAACCTGGTTGTCAAGATCGTTGTGGGAACGTCAGCATACCTTACCCATTCGGTATTGGTGAAGGTTGTTTCATAGGCGACTACTTCGGTTTAACATGCAGCAATGATACTTTCTATTTCAGCAAGCCCATGACTGGTACCTTTACTATCTCAGACATATCAATAAGTGATGGTGAATTCACAACCGGTGTCATCTTAGCCACGGATTGTTCCGATAAGAAAATCAAAACCTATACTGCAAGTGCCCATTTAAACAAATTCACCTTTTCTAATACAAAAAACAAGTTCATAGCTATCGGTTGCGACACCTGGGCATATCTAGGACGAGGCGATAAAGGAAATATCGGTACAGGATGTATGTCAGTCTGTAAAACGATGAATGATATCACTACTGATGGGTCCTGCTCTGGTATTGGTTGTTGTAAGGCCTCCATTCCATCTGGACTAAGTCTGTATAACGCCTCGGTTAGAAGCATGGACGAAACCCGTATGAATTTGACTTTCAACCCATGTAGTTATGCATTTTTAGTTAAAGAAAGTTGGTTTCAGTTTAATTCGTCATATCTAAAAGATTTCCAAGATAATGGGGCCATACAGGTTCCGGTGGTGGTCGATTGGACTATTGGTTATGCTGCAACATGTAACGAAGCTAAAAGAAATCAGACTAGCTATGCATGTGGTCTGAATAGTGACTGCATAACTAGTACAAATGCTCCAGGTTATCGTTGTATATGTAAAAAAGGATATGAAGGGAATCCTTATCTCAACAGTAGTACCGGTGGTGAATGCCAAGGTAATATTTAGTGATTACTAATGCTTGAAATAGTGATTACTAATATCTTAACATTGCGTTCTTAATGTATTTGTTTTTTGTGGTTTCTTCTGAGGAATAGATATTGATGAATGCAATGCGAAACGAGATCTTGACGAACGATGTGAAAGTGAAAGAAATATATGCATTAATACGGAAGGAGGGTACCGCTGTCCTTGCAAACAAGGATTTGTTTCTCAAAACGAAAAAAATGGCATCTCGGAATGCATTCCTCGGCAGCGCAACTCTAACAAAACTGTAGTCGGTAAATAGTCGAGAAAATTTCGTTTGAATATTTGAAATTGTGAGCCTTTCATTTCATTTTGTCTTTATATAATTTATGCAAAGCCGCCCAATTAGTGGTCAAGCTAGGAAACCCGAGAAAGATTTTAGGTACCATAAATTTCGATAACAGATGCGAAATTCTTTTAAACTTCCTTTAACATATCATTATATCCATGCTGCAGATGTGTGCATAGGTTTAATATTTCTGGTGGTGATTCTTGTGGCTAGCTTTTGGTTGTCTTGGGGATATCGGAAAAGAAAGCACATGCAAATTAAGGAGGAGTTCTTCAAGCAAAATGGCGGTTTGATTTTAAATCGGCTCCTAGATGAACGAGAAGAAGATATCGAGTCTAGTAGAAATGGAAGAGGAGGAAAAAAGCATCGATCAATTGCTACAATATATACCGAGAAGGAGCTAAGCAAGGCGACTAATAACTATCACGATAGTAACATTCTTGGACGAGGAGGGTTTGGCACGGTGTATAAAGGAGTCTTATCTAACGGAACAGTGGTTGCAATTAAGAAGACAAAAATTGTCGATAGGAACCAAAATGAGCAATTCATAAACGAAATCGCCGTTTTGTCACAAATTAATCACAAAAATGTGGTGCAGCTCTTGGGTTGTTGCCTGGAGAGCGAGGTTCCTCTGCTCGTTTATGAATTTGTTACTAACGGGACGCTTCACCAACATTTACACGAAGGTCCTGAGAACCAAACTGGTTCTGCTACTCTCTCATGGGAAAATCGTTTAAGGATAGCCTTAGAAGTTGCAGGATCATTAGCTTACTTGCACGCTGAAGCTTCCATACCCATAATCCACAGAGACATCAAGTCAAGTAATGTACTTTTGGATGAGGATTACAAAGCAAAAGTTGCAGATTTCGGTGCTTCAAGGCTAAATCCTACGGATCAAGCGCAGCTAAGCACGGTAGTTCAAGGTACATTTGGGTATTTAGACCCAGAATACATGCTGTCAAACCAACTAACAGTGAAAAGCGATGTGTACAGCTTCGGTGTTTTACTAGTGGAATTGCTTACAAGTAAAGCTGTATTTTCTCCGGACAGAGCCGAAGAGGAAAGAAATTTGGCAAATTATTTTCTTTCCTCTATGAAAACCAACAGGTTGTTTGTGATTCTCGATGGTAATTTGGCTAGGTATGATAATGAACGGGTCAGTAGTGTAGATGTGCACCAACAGATCCAACAAATGGCTGAACTCGCGCAAAAGTGCTTAAGAATGAAGGGAGAGAATAGACCTACAATGAAAGAAGTAGCCATGGCATTACACGGATTGATGATGATATCTTCTAGTCAACCTGGTGTCTTGGATGATGACTATATGTTTACAAACACAACCAAAGAAGAACGCATGCTCTTGGCAGAATCAGCAAAATTGTTGTCTTACACTGATAGCATTACAACAATAGGTGATAGCAGCATGGGGGTGTTGGCTTCACAAAATGAGGGACGTTAATGGATAATTCTGCTGCACATTGAGTAGTACTGTATCTTTTATATATTTTTTTTTTTGCCGTGTTTAGCTTTCTAAAAGTTATTTAGAGTTCTAGATTGGATGATTTGAATAAAGTTTTTGCTTTAATTAATAAACCCTCCTGGAGGTTTTGGTTCATGTCCCCTCCATGGAATTTCCCTGTTAATTTTCTACCAGTTCAATAAATTGGCTCCGTCAGCTGGAGTTTCAAATTTATCCGTGTTTAAGCAATATAAACTATATACGCAGATTTGTTTATTAATTCAAAAGCATATATAGTGATCTATTTCAGAAAACCAAAATTTATTGTGTGACTTAGAATGTTCAATCCGGACTTAAAATCTACTGTTTAATTCTTCAGAAAAGTGAGATTGATAGATACGATTTAATTTGGTTTTCGTCAAGCTGAAGATTAATTTGTACACCACGTGTTGGACGTCATAGTTGTCGTATAAGAGTGTATATAACTTGTGGTGCAAGATCTCATTTTCACGATAAGATAACATAGTTTGTGTCTGACTCGCCTAAGTCTTCATCTCCCCGTTATCATGGACCCTTCGAGCTAGACTTGGAACTCGAAACTTTTGTCCATATCATCTACTAAATTTTGACTTGTCTCCCTTCATTTCTATCCATCAAAATTCCTCTTGCAGCTGTCTCGTTTTGTCTTGTTTGCGTGAATTTGGAGGAAGTAGAGACGTAGTATGAGATCAACGATTTATACTGACATGTTAGACGAGTTAGCTGTTTACCTTCATATGTACTTATATTAACCCTCCCAACAATGTTCGGTGAGAATTCCATAGTGATGCATCTGACAGAAAAAGCTGGGTTCAGAGGCAACTTACCGAAGGGTTCTTATAGGAAAAAACTCAGGATTTCTCTCAGAGGCAACCATGCCTTCCAAATTGGGGCATTTTGGCTATTTTTCCGAATCTAATAGACATACCAGCGTGTAATGCATTGCTGGATTTACAAGTACAGCTTCAATAGCTTTTATGTTCCAGGGGAGGCTTGTAAATGAGAAGAAGAGACAGATAGGCAGTTATAATAAAAAGCATCTGTCTTTATCAAGCCCAAAATTATCGCAACTTATTTGCAAGACTTTATAGTCTAAATGAAGACGACAGCACCGGGTGTTTGTGGACTCCTCCAGTCCAGACCATTTCAAACTCATCGTATTAGACTACTTATGATGGTCCATAAAATTCTCAGTGGACCTGTCTCATTCTGACAACTTGTAAGGAAGACGAAAAGTAGTCTCCGATCAAGTGTTGCCCACCCCAAGTTATTTTCTTCGGGGAAATTGAATTAGGACGTTCGCTATAGTGCAGACAAGACCCACTTGATTTGAAATTCTGGACGCTCAAGCAACATTGTGAATCGGTCCATGATTTGCAATCCAAAGACATTTAACTGAATTTCCACATCCCAAATATCCTAACTTCTGTGGAAAGACTTTTAAATTTATGGATCGCGTATTGAGTGGAAGTGATTACTACTGGGCGTATCCTCCTTCATTTCTATGCATATAAAATTCCTCTTGGAGTCGTCTCATTTCATCTCTTTTGCGCCACTTGGGACTTGGGAGGAAAAGGAGCATCAATAATATCGTTCACTTGTTGTTGAGATTATTAGTCTCATATGGTTGGGTTATTTAAGATCCTGTAGTTTATAATCTATTAGGACCTCTTCACTCATTGCCAATTGGTTTTGAGTTGGATGTCCGAAGACTTTAATATGGTATTAGAGCAGGCTATTTGCGTCGAGTCAGTTGACCGCACCTTTATTCCGCGTTATCCGATTTAATCGTCCACGTGTTTGCAAGACCCACCGAGGCTACACGTGAGGAGGCGTGTTGAGATTATTAGTCCCACATGATTGGGTTATTTAAGATCTTGCAGTTTATAATCTATTAGGACCTCTTTACTCATTGTCAATTGGGATTTTGAGTTTGATGACGGCAGACTATAATACTTGTGACTAACCTCACGATGATAACCCTATGTCCCTATCAACATTACAAATGAATTTTCAAAGTTAGTTAAATTCATATTTTTCAATAGAATAATGAACAACATGTTCCCACATGTACTCATTATAACCATGTAGTCCGATATCAGAGTCGCTTTTTGTAACAATGGCACGAAGGTACCGACATGTTTTTAGCATTGACTTCTTTGCAAGTTGCAGAACTTGTTAATTTAGCTAGGCTGTCATTTCTTTATGAAATTTCGGAGGATTCCCAACCGTTTCCTGTTAACTCGATTCTTTCACATTTTAATACAAACTTATTATAGGAGCGGCATGGTTTATTAGAGGAGCGGTATTGTGATAGTAATCTCCCTTTAGTTGATTAGTGGATGTCCTAAAAGGAATGTAATTAACTAGATTACCCTTTTCACCTTAAATCAATCAAAATCAAATCAATTTTTTTAAACCTAATGAATCAGAAAATATCAAATCAGTTTTTTTTTTCATCTTCTTCTTCATCTTCTCTTATCCTCCATCAACTGTAACCTCCATTAAAACTGGAAATTTTATCGTCTACGATTAATCAGCGATTCGAAAATTAATCAAGTGTAATGACTTATATGAGGTATATTATGAAAAACCCAGTTAGGGTTTAGTTTATTTTGTTCGATTTAAGTTTAATTTCTATCAGAAATTAGGGTTTTAGGTGAAAATTGAAATTGAAATTTCTGGGTTTATGTGAGCTACGATAGATTTAACTCCATTACGAACCGTAACTGGAGAATTTGATGTTGTTATGGTTGGTATAATTCAATTACCAACCGTATATTCTTATATCTGAAAATTTTCTTCAGTTACGGTTGGTATCAAGCATTTGGTTACCAACCGTAACTGAGTTACGGTTCGTATCAAGCATTTAGTTACCAACCGTAACTGGTTTTACAATTAGGTTTTCTCCAAATTTAACCAGTTACGGTTGGTAGTTTATCTTTTACGAACCGTAACTATGCATTACGGTTAGTTACGAGCGAAATGCCAACCGTAATTAGCTCTGAAAATGTAAGAAATTGAATTTTTTTTAACGTATTTGAGCAAAAAAAAGCTAGTTGTGACTAATTTAAAAGTATATCTGGTCATTTTCATGCATTGGGTTTTCACTTTGTTGGTTAATTTCTTCAATTGATTGAGATTGACCTTCATTTTGGGTTAAAACTTCTCTACCATCTCCAAAAAAAAATTTTAAACTCTAAAATCTGATTTTTTTTTTGATTTTGAGTTAATATAAGTTAATTTAATCATTAACATTAAACTGGATTATCATCACTAAACTAGGTTATCAATTATGAGGGTTAATTTGTCATTTCCAATTTTTTTGATAAGGGATACCTTGAATGATCATGTAATGACCCTTTTTGTCCTATTAGAATGCCGCCCCTCCAATAAACCATGCTGCCCCTATAATAAGCTTGTTTTAATATTTTTAGGTCCAAATTTTCGACTTTTGGGCCAGATTTTTAATTCTCCCGGGATGTTGATGTCATCAATTTTTTTAATAAATTTTAAAATATTAAAAATAACCTTCACCATTTATAGTTGTTTTATACAGTAACATAAATCGAAAATCAAATCAGATTTTCTCTTTACTCTCTCTTCTCTCTACTCTCCGGCGACAACAGAAAATCAATCAGATCTGAAACTGTTTCTTCACAAAATTTTTGCATTGAAGAACAAGAAACAGGTGCATTAAGTTTTACTTCGGTGTATTGAAGTTGAGAGGAAGAATAACGCATTCGTTATTTCTCAATTCGTTGAAATTGATTCAATAGTTTTCAGATCTGACGAGAGGAAGACAATGTATTGAAGAATAAAAAATATGTGTGTTTCAATTTATATCTTTTGTAGTCGTTCTTTGTGTTGAGCTTCCATTTTTTATTTCGATCTTTACTGATTTTCGTTTTTATTTATTTATTTGGATTCTATTAAGCGTGAGAAGAGGAATAAGACGGGTTTGGAAAATAAAGAAATCAACATAGGTGTGTTTCGATCTAGTTATGAATGCTATTGATTTCGAATTTTATGATTTGGATCTTACTGATTTCGATTTTTGTATTTCGATGTTGTTACTGAGAATAGGAAGAAGAAATAACAATGTTTCAGAGGAAGAAAAACAACAAATCTATGTAGGATTTCGTTTTTTTTTCGATTTCAACTTTGTTTTCATCTTTTTTTTCTTTTTGATTGTTGTTGTTCTATTTTCTTGCATGTCAGATATGGAAATTTGTTGTTTATTTTTTGTCGATCATGAGAAGAGGATGAAACAATATTGTTGCAGAAAAATAATTACACATACTTGTATTTTTAGGTCGACGTGCTGTTTTTTATAAATTGTGTAAATTAAGGTTACATATATTTGTATTTTCGCAAGTTACACATACATGTCCTGTAGGATTTCTATTTGTAAACAATTATATCATTTGTATCTTTAAGACACATTTTTTATATTTTTTTCCTTTGTTGAGTATGTTGATTGCTCATTTTATGTTTAGCTTGCCGCATATAATATATTTCTCACAGGGGTGACGCCCCTGAGTGAAATGTGTTAGTTTTTTTCTGATATTTTGTTGTGTGTTTTATATTGTTTTTCAGGTTTTCGTGGCTTCTGTGAGTGGCATTATCGTTGTCCGCTACCTTTCAGATTTCATTACCACTCGTGTTGATGTTGAAACTACACTTGGTGAATTTAAGGTTGAAGTTCGCAGGCAATGGAAGCAATGTGCTACACTTAGTATTTGTTTCTTTTTCGGGGAAGGTGGGAAAGATCTTCCGGTTGACTGTGATTATTGGCTTCAAGATCTTACATCGCTCACACCTAGTAAAACCAAGACTACTTTTGATATTTTCTTGTGTTACTCATGTAGCCTCCTCATCTAGCTCTAAGGAAGATTCTTCTATTTCTAATGGTTCTAGTACGTCGTCGAGAAACAATCATTCAGTTGGAATGTATTTGGAAGATAAGAGCAAGCCCGCAAAATCTTTGTTATCGGATGGTTGGCCTAAGCTCCTTTGTCAGCCTAGTCATGTGTTTGTTGAAGGAGGCAAGGAAGTCAGGTTTGCTTGCACCAACTATCATCTTCGCACTGGTTTCAACATGATTGTAACATAGAATGAACGTTCTAGGTTCACGGGTAAGTGTGTAGTAAAAAAATGCGTCTGGAAATTTCATGCAACTTATGTTTATGAAATGAACGAAATGTTGCAGGCTGGTTTATGTGTTCTGTTTAATAGGTATGTGTAACTTTGGTTTACAGATGCTGTTTTTTGCACCAGATTGCTTTTTGGTTGATTTTTTTATATTTTTGTATGGACTTTTTCAGTTATGGCTTATAACCCTAAGCACAATTGTGGTGACGACGGTCACAATTTGAATCCAAAATACTCAACCATTTTCACGTCTAGTTTGATAGAGGAAGAAGTTCAAAAAAATCACCATAAGAATCCAATGAAAATTGTTGATGATTTCCAAAGCAATTATGGAATAAATGTGGAGTATTATCAGGCCTATAATGGTAGGGAAAAGGTTTATGAGTCCATTTATGGTGACAATATGAAGTCATGCACAGACTTGTTATGGTATATTGATGCCATAAGGGAAACAAACCCATGTAGTGTGATATTAAATATGATCCTGCAAAGAAACGGTTCTAACGAATTTTCATTTTTCTTGGTGCATCCATCAAAGGGTGCCGGTTTTGTCGGGTAATGATATACTTGGATGCTACTTTCCCTACTGGTAGATTCGGAGGTTGCTTGATAGCAGCTACTAAGATCCATGGTGATAAAGGTAAGTTACTTTTCTGAACTATTATAACTGACAAATAACTGGGAGTTACACATATTTAAATATCAGTTACACATGGGTTTCCTTGGTGTATAACTCTTGGTTACACATCTATTCATTTCTACACATTTGTAGGATTTTTCCCACGTGATATGGCACTATTTGATTCCGATAATAGCAAAAATATATGGGAGAGGTTTTTAAGGAGTTTGACTCAAGTTGTTGGTGATGGAAAGCCAACCACCATCCTTTCGGATTGCTATGAAAGACTCTTGCGTGGTGTTCCACTTTTCTTTCCCAGGTCATACCATAACTTCTGCTACTATCGATTGAAGAATAATCTTCCTATCACTAGCTCAAATCCTAGCTACTCGCTTGTGCTTAATCATTAATATCCTTGATAATGCGACCAAGTTCATAAAAATCCTCCATTTCAATTATGCGGCGACGAGACTCCTAATGACATTCGAAAATATAAGATAAAAAACGCTACATGCGAAGAAAATAAGATATTGGAGACGAATAGGAAAAACTCACCAAACGATCAAGGGAGATATGAATCCTCCGATCTAGGGCAGTAGAAATTTTGCGCTTGGTTCATTCATTAGGCGAAGAATTGCAGCTTAACTTCAAACGAAAACCAAAATTTAGGAAAGATAAGGATCGTACGCTAAGCCAAAGTTATGGATCTTCAGAAGTGACTCGATCCCAAAATCATCAATTTCGGAAGACACCAGCATCAAAAGGAATAATAAAAGGAAGTTCCCTTGAAACGAGAGAAGAATAAGAGCGAGAGTTGCAAGAAAGGTCTATTTTCGAATAGTCCGAGAGAGTAAGCAAGAAATTTTTCCGTGGTCAACAGTTGAAGCGATGTTGGTAGAAAAGACTATGGGCGATGAACAAATAGTTGAAGGAACAACTGAAGACTGAGGAAATAGAACATCATAAGGGAAAAGAACCCCAGTCGCGGGGAATTGAAAATTCGTATCAACTTTTGCGCTACGACAAGATTTCTTGACTTTATGCTTAGCGCGAGCACCATTGCCCTCGTCACCCTTCATAAAATAAAACGGATAAGAAACAGAAGCAATAATATTGTTTTTCAGATAGATTAAAAAAAAAAAAATTCTTACTCTTTTATCGTGTGAAGATTTCCTCTTACGAAGGCCCTTATCCTTCTGGCCCATCGAAACAAATGAATATGTTTGAGGAACCCTAACTACAATTTTCTTACCACCTGGAAATCCCTTAGTATCCGAAGCGGGTTTATTGACCATAGTTGAAAACGAGAAAAAAATCCCGCAAGAATAAACAGTAGCAGGAGCAGTGAACATCAGCAGAAGAAATTTCAAATCAAAAATAAGTGAAAACAAGGCAGAGGCTAAAATAGCGTAACAAGATCAACCCACGCAAAATCCACTAACCTAGAAGGTGAATCGATTGATTAGAATTGAGATTAATACTGACACGAGCCTTGAAACGATGAAGAAAGTTCGCAGAGAAGATTCAGAGAAAGATAAAAGGGAAAAGTTGGTGAAGAAAAGTCTCTCTCTCGTGTAGTCACGAAGGTAAGAAAACCGAGATAAACAATCACCGATCAAAAGGAGAGAAGATTAAAAGACATGTCGGTCGAAGAGAATGGCTGACAACACGTATAGAAAGTTGCGTGGAAAACACGGAATAATGTCGGTGGAATTGAGGAATACCAAAGGATAGAGTTCATCCGAAAGATCCTGGATTTCTCTCTCCATTCTTTTTTTTTTTTGAAAGATCAGAACGAGAAAAGACAAAATATGGATAAGGAGTATCGCTCAACCAACAAGAACGCGATAAAATCATTTAACAACGTGATATTAAAGGCGAAGACCATAAGTCCATCATGTAAATATTGTCGTACTTGATGATGTCACAAGTGCAACTGAAAATATGTGACGGCAAGCACGATGATTATAAGATGGTGCGGTACGATCGTCCTACTAGATCTGAAATAAGAGACTTTATTAGTTGTATCCCATTTTATGTATTAATTTTGGTCCATTATGTAACCCATATATGACATATATAAGGGGGAATAAGCCATTGTACAGAGAGATATCTTTTGAGAGCCTGTTTAAGAAACTAAAGAGAAACAAAGTTGTTTGTTCTCCAAGTTATGATTTACTTGCATTTATATTCGTACTAGCTCATCTTTTTAATAATAATACTAAGAATTTCTTCCATCATCTGTTTCATATTATTACTTGGGTGTGACTATAAGATTTTTGTAGTTACACCAAGAGGAATTTTTGTGGACATAATGAAGTGAGACGAGTCCAATATCAATACGGAGAAAAGTTCCAAAGTTTCAAGTCTATAGCTCTCATAAGGGTCGATAGTAATGGGGACGGGAAGACTTGCATTCCTAGGTAAGACATAAAAACTGTGTTATCTTATTGCAAAAATGAGAATCTTCTACCTATTTTACTGGCTTATATATCGAAATTATGACGTCCAGCACCTGATGTTCAAATTAACTCTTTGTAAATTATCTATCTTTCTAACTCTTTGTAAATTACAGATGAATTACAGGTCATGTGAAAAAAATTTGGTTACGGTACAGATATTAAGTCACATGACAGATTGCAAGGTTCACTCAAATAGTATATGCATTTGGGGCTGACAATAAGTGACAACACAGATAGAAATTTAAATCTCCAGAAGTGGGAGCAAATTTATTCGAACTGGTTGAAAATTTTAGAGTGAACTTCCATGGAGGGGGACATGAACCAAAACCTCAAGGAAGGTTTACTTCAAAGTGGGGAAGGGGAAGACCCGCCTTTCAGTTGTCCAAGCGCGATAGGCATACATGTCGCGCCCCATGTTCTTCTAGAATCCTCTCTTCATTTAACGTAGTAGCGGGAGATGAATCCTCCGGAGCAGTAACCTTAAAACCCTTCTCCTTCAGTTCTGCTTGAAAACTCTGCAGATATTCTACCGATTTCTTGGCAGCTGTAGGGTTCGAACTACATGGTACGGGAATGAGCATGGGAATGTTAAAAAAATAAATAGAAACTTGAAAAATAGCATCAATTACAGAGATTATGATCGTATCACAAAAGTACAAAATGAAAAAGGTTAAGGAAAAAGTAACATACCGTGAAGATGATGTAGCAACAGTAGCAGGAACAGGCACACCTTGATCTTCCATGAAATAAAATCAAAACTGAAGAACTTGAAAGAAAGAGAGAAGATTCTGAAAGAAGAAGAAGATGAACATAAGGAGAGAACGGTAGAAATATAAAATAAAAACTATTTTTTACCTCTCTTAGGTATTTATCCGAAGAAAAACAGTAAAGACGTTCCGGTTGAAAAGAAAAAACCGTCAACACATGTGGTAGTGACGCGTAAAATAGGGAGATGTGTCGGGTAAGATAGTGAATATGAAAAAACAAGACCGACACGTAGTTCGACCGGGGATTCTCGCATTATTCCACTTGCAGAAGAACTATGCGAGAAGAGGAAAAATGTAGGGGAGAAATATCGCACAAAGAAAACACATAACTTCGCTTCATATAAAATAGCTCCAAACATGAAGACATATCAATAAACAGAAAACGGAGCGAAGAGCAATAGTGCGGTAACAAGAAAAGAACGCGAATGGATAATCATACGATAAAGACAGCACGAAGACCAGCTTTAAAGGAACAATGCAAAAGACACAACAAAGAGCGCGAAGGACAGTGACATCTTCTCCAAAAGCCTGGCGAGTAAGAAAAACTGAAATAGAATCAATCAACTATGATCTTGCACGTGAATCATGATTGTCCTCTACTGATGTATTTTCCTATATAAGGACCCAACAATGAGAGAGAGATAGAAAGAGAGATAAGCCAAGGAAGTTATCAAAAAGAAAAGAAATAAGCCATTTGAACTTTACCTTCATCTTGTATGTCTCCATTATAGTATAACAATCTCAGCTTGAATTCACTGTACGAACATTATACATTTGATATAAGGTTTTGAGAAGATCGTATTAGTGTCAAAGCTTTGAATAATATCATTAATGTTTGAGTTGATCAATATAACTTAAGATTTGTATTATTATCATTATAAAGGGTGTAGTGATGGGATTTTCCACAACTACAAAGTCAAGGGTTAAACCTGAAAGAGGAGCCAAGAAGTTGGGTGCCGAAGAATTGTCAAATATTGAGTTTGACAAGAAAAACATTACAACTACTTGGAGGTGCACATATAAGGGTCAGAATGAACGAACCCGTTGAAGATATCCGAGTTAAAAGCACAATTAAACAAAGTATGTTTCATAGTAACGATGACCTACCTGTTTAATGCATCTTGGGTTGTTGTTTCTAAGTTCATTTATTTCTTCTGCAGGCAAACTAGCAAATGGCACTAATCCCCAAATTTTGTTAATCTTGATAGCAACTTGGCACTCTTCTTCATTCCGAAGTTTCGTTTTATCTAATTATATTTTTTAGGCCAATTTCAATAATAATCGTATTATCACGTGCACAAGTGCATAACAACATAATGAGTATATACACTTTCTGTTGGGTGCAATAATCAAAGACAAGGAAAAAATCAAATAAACAAAAGTTATTGATACTTAGCTTCTTTATGATAGAAGTGATTGATTTGATGAAGCAGACAAGCTCCCTAGATCTCCGCAACAGTAACAAAGCAAAATTTTGGAGAAACTGAGTGAGTCACGTGTTCAACACGTTGCCCTTAAGACATTAGCTCCCGGCTACACTCAAGAATGATGTTATAGCCCTCACATGACGGATATCCAGGATAAAACACCCTACTACACCTACTACTAGCATATGTAGTAGATGCTCAACTTGAGCTTGGCAACTCCGAAAAAACCCTTAAGAAAAATCGCGAACGCTTAAGAAAACAATATAAATATGTTTTCATTTGGGGTTCCTCTAAGATATAGAGCAACCCCTTTCTCATAAATTTTACAAAATTAGTGAATTTCTTTATATAATTGACAAATACAACTTAAGAAGAAAAATTTTCTAATATGGGACTAAAAGATTTATATAGTCTCTTAAAACTACTAAAAATTGGAAACTCCGCAATGTGAGGCTAATAAGTTTCATTCATAAAAGAAAAAAAATTATATAATTTATATTAAAACTTTAAAAATCACTTTTTATTAATCGTTTTCCAACACTTTAATCGATCAGAGTCCCCATGATCGGGTACTTTCCTATCAATACTAATCACTTTCACTGTCATCTAGAGATTCAATATTTTACAGTCACTCGGTAAGTCCTTAAGAATTTACATGTGTTTCGATAGAGGTTAAGATTATTTTGGTTTTTGAAAGTTAAATGTTGGAATTTAAATCTTTGTAATATCGAACATTTGAAATTTCTGTTTTCATGGACTGATGGACCAATTCACAATGTTTGAACGTCCGAAATTGCAAAGCAAGTGGATTTTTCCGCACCATAGTGCACGGTCCTAACTCAATTTCTCCGTAGAAATCGACATGGCATAGACAACACGGGATCAGAAACTGGTTTTCAGCTTGTACACAAACTGTCGTCCAAAAAACACAAAACGAGACAAGTCTACTCTGAATGTGATGGACATGGATTGATCAATTAATCGAGACAAGTCCCCCACCCCACAAAAAACAGAAAAAATATTGGTGACTAATAGCAACACAGGTGTACCATGACATCTTCTCTTCTTCCAGCCTGTCAATCCAGCCTGTCAGTACGCCTGTCATACATCACACGTGTCTATCTCTCACTGGTGTTTTCATTGACTTTCTCATCGGTCATTCGTTTCACCTGTAATAAATAGTTTCCTTCTCTTTCTTCGTAATCAAGAACCGAAAGTGTTCTTTGTCTGTTCTTGATTCTGTAAAACATTTTCTTGTTAATGGAGTTCATTTCATTTCACTTAACTATGGTATCAGACCGAGAGATCTCTACATCTCTCAGGTTTTTCGATCCTTGCTTCCGCTTTTCTCCTTCTTTTTCATTACAAATCTTTACAAACCTTTATGATTCACGAATTCTCTGATTCTACATTCATGGAAAACCCTACAGCAAACTCAATTTCAAAAATTCCCATTCATCAACTCACAAGATTTATCAATCTCAAACTTACAGCTAGAACAAAATTTCATTACTTGGAAAAATCTTATGTTACCTGTAATTAGAAAATTTAAGATCCAAAAATACCTTGATGGCTCTTATCCATGTCCTCCTCAATATACATCTCCTCGTAATCAGACAAATGGAATTGAGAACCAACTATATCTTGATTGGATTGATGATGATACATCAATCATCTTGTGGATTCATTCTACTCTTTCCGAATCAGTAATGGCTTATTTTTCTAGATCTGAAACCTCTCATGATCTCTGGAGAAGCATTGAAGAAATATTCTCTCGCTCATTATCAACGCACTCAATTCAACTCCCGCACTAAACTGTTATCTCTAAAGCAAGGTGACAAATCTATTCCAGTTTTGATTAATGAGATTAAGTTTATTTCTGATCAGTTAGCCGCCGCTGGAGAGATTGTTTCTGATCAAGAGTTAGTAGTTGTCACTCTTGCTGCTCTTAATTCTGATTATATACCATTTGCAACTACTATGCGTCATCGAAATCCTCCTATCTCTTGTATTGAGTTGCATAATAATCTTTTGAGTGAAGAAGTCGTCATAAGTGAACGCAATCAAGCTTTTCTGAATGATTCTACAAATAAAGCCTTTGCTGATCAAATGCATTCTTTTCGATCATCTGGTCGTGGTAATCCTGGTGGATTTAATCCTTATTTTGGACGATCAACTGGAGGCAAGCCTTCCTCTGGCAGAGGTCACCCTAATTTCTTCTCTTCTGGTAGAGGTTCAGGTGCAAGTACTTATTCTATGACATCGTCAGTTAAACCACCTGCAGGTTTGCAATCCTCTTCTTCCACTATTGATTCTCCAATCATATGTCAAATTTGTGGAAAGGCTGGCCACAATGCTCTAGAATGCAGAAACATATTAAATTTTTATTATCACAATGATTACATTCCCCATCATTTGAGTGCTATGTTGTCTTCTGCTAATCTTATGGGAGAGAATCCTTGGTTTGCTGATACTGGTGCAAACAGCCTTATTACTTCTGATCCATCTGAGTTACAAGTTGTTACTCCTTATGAAGGTGTAGAACAAATTCAGGCTGCAAATGGAGAAGGTATGCACATTACTCACACTGGTTTCTCTTTAAAATCTTCTCCAAATCATACTTTTAATCTCAATAATGTACTTCTAGTTCCACAAGCATCACAAAAGTTATTATCAGTACACAAATTTACCTCAGATAATAATTTCTCTATAACTTTTGATGCCTCTGGATTTTCTGTGAAGGATTTATCAACTGGGAGGATACTTTTACAAGGCCCTCATCATAATGGTCTATATCCACTGCATTTCATCCATCAACCAACTAAACAATCTCTCACTGGAGTTACCACTACCATTTCAGCTGATGTTTGGCATAAAAGGCAAGCTCACCCTTCTTTTCAAACCATGAAGTTTGTTTGTAGTTCATTGCAACTATCTAATGTACTCAAATCCCCACTTTTTTTTATTGATTGTCAATTAGGGAGGAGTCATAAGTTGCCATTTAGTCTTTCTAGTCATTTTATTAATAAACCTTTGGAGTTACTTCATCTTGATCTTTTGGGTCCATGTCCTATTTAATCCATTTCTGGACACAAGTATTATGTTAATATCATTGATGATTTCTCCAAATTTTGTTGGATATTCCCTTTATTTGAAAAAAAAGTGATTTTAAGAAGATCTTTTTTCACTTCAAATCTCGAATTGAGAATCTCTACAATGTCATATTATTACTACTAGGACTGATGGTGGTGGAAAATTTGTTAACAAAGAGTTATCTACATTCCTATCTACTACTGGAATTCAACATGAACTCTTTTGTCCACACACACCTGAGCAAAATGGTGTTGCAGAATCCAATCATAGACACTTAGTAGATGTTGGGAGAACTTTTCTTATCCAGTCAGGTATGTGTGCTTCCTTTTGTGTTGAAGCCTATACAACTGCCAACTACACCATTAACAGACTTCCTACAAAATCCATAGGCTACAATTCTCCATTTGATTTCGTATTTTACAGAGTCCCATATTACCATTTTCTTAGAGATTTTGGTTGCTTGTGCTTCCCTTGGTTAAGACCCTATGCTGCTCACAAGTTAGCTTCAAGAAGTACTTACTGCATATTTATTGGCTACAACAATAACCAAAAAGGTTATAGATGTCTTGAGCTATCCGCTGGTAAAGTTTTTACCTCCAGGAATGTCATTTTCCAAGAATATGTATTTCCTCTCAGGGTCACTAATGTCTCTTCTACATTATCTGACAACTCAATTTATGACAAGTCTATTGTTGTCTCTACATTTAGTTCTGATGTCATTACTGCTTCACCAACTGCCACTACTACAGCTACACTTATAGCTCCTGACATATTACATTCAACACCTACTTCTGCAGTTATATATTGATGCTTCACCAGATATTCCTCTTTCTAATCAGCTGCAAGTATCTACATCTGTTGTTGCTAATAATCATTCCATGATTACAAGAGGGAAAGACGGTATTTTTAAACCTAAATTTTATTCAACTATTCACTCATTATCTGCTACTTTACAGCCTAAACAACCTCCATCTATTCCAACATGTTACCGCCAAGCAATCAAGCATCCAAAATGGGGCGTAGCTTTACATGATGAACATACTGCTCTCCAAACTGCAGTTATATATTCTCTTGTTCCTCCACATCCATCTCAGAATATTGTTGGATGCAAATGGATGTTTAGAATCAAATATAAACTTGATGGCACTATAGATAAATTTAAAGCTAGACTTGTACCAAAAGGCTATTATCAGCAGGAAGGTTTAGATTATACTGAAACCTTTAGTCCAGTTGTCAAGCCAACTACTATTAGGATCATTCTTTCTCTTGATGTCAACTTCAACTGGTCTGTCACCCAATTAGATGTCAGCAATGCTTTTCTTCATGGAGATCTTGCTGAAGAAGTTTATATGTCACAACCTCCTGGTTTTGTTGATCCAGATTATCCCACATATGTTTGTAAACTTCATAAATCTTTATATGGTCTTAAGCAATCTCCAAGGGCTTGGTATGACAAGCTTCTTAGTGTTCTTCTCTCTATGGGTTTCACTACATCAACAGCTGACTCTTCACTCTTTATTCAAAAGCATAACTCCATACTTACTCTCATTTTGATTTATGTTGATGGCATTCTAGTAACTGGAAGTTCACAGTCTTACTGCACTGAGCTTATTTCTCAATTACAATCCCACTTTCCAATCAAAGATCTTGAACCCATTCACTGTTTTTTGGGTCTAGAGGTTAAGAGAAACGAGAACTTCTTATTCTTGTCTCAAGCAAAGTATGCACTGGATTTATTGGATAAATTTGATATGAGTGGAGCTAAGCCATGCAGTTCACATGTTCCTCCTAAGTGCAAACTCACTGCAAATTCTGGTTTTATTCACGATGATCCATCCTCTTACAAATCTTTAGTTGGAGCTCTTCAATACTTAACTTGGACAAGGCCTGAAATCTGCTTTGCATTCAACCATGTTTGTCAATTTATGAAAAATCCAACCTCTGATCATCTCACTACAGCAAAGAGAATTTTGAGGTACATCAAAGGCACCCTTGAGTATGGCATTTGGTTCACCAAGGGTCTTTGTTCAGTACATGGATTTAGTGATGCAGATTGGGTTGGAGATCCTGACACAAGAAAAAGTACTGGAGGGTATTGTATTTTCTTTGGCTCAAATCCTATATCCTGGTCTAGTAAGAAACAATCCTCAGTTGACATATCTTCCACAGAAGCTTAGCCAATTCAGCTGCTGAAATTTTGTGGATTTGCAAACTTCTTATAGATTTGCATGTCTTTCTTCCTACTGCTCCTTCTCTTCTATGTGATAATCTAAGTGTTATATCTTATTCTTCAAATCCTCTATTTCATTCAAGGATGAAACATCTTTCCATTGACTATCATTTTGTGAGGGAGCTAGTTCAGTCTAAGGATCTACAGGTTTCATATATCTCCACCATTTCCCAAGCTGCTGACATTTTCACTAAAGGGTTATCTGGACCAAGATTTGCAATGCTCAGAGACAAATAGAAAGTGCTTCCTTTGTCAGCCCACTTCAATTTGATGGGGTCTAATAGCAACACAGGTGTACCATGACATCTTCTCTTTCTTCATAATCAAGAATTGAAAGTGTTCTGTGTCTGTTCTTGATTCTGTAAAACATTTTCTTGTTAATGTAGTTCATTTGATTTCACTTAACTAGTGAACAAAAACTAGTCTCCTATATATGATCGGAATATTCGGAATCTAGCATTAGCAAATAAGAATATCCGACATTAGTCCGCTAGTAATAAATACTTGACTCGAACTCTTGACTTTGAATCTTGACTTTGACTAATTAATGCTTACACCCACCTTATCCTGATCACCAATAATACATGTACCCCTAAAAAATTCAAGCAGTGGTAATTGTTTCATTCATGGCTTCATCACATGTTCTGCTAATGTTTCACTGTTTCGTCTTGTTAATAATACGTCTGCAATTAGCATCTGCAAAAATTCCAAGCAATGCATCTGGAGTAGCAAATCCTGGTTGCCAAAGTTACTGTGGACGCGTTATCATATCCTACCCATTCGGTATCAGTGATAGACGTATTTTTGTGTCTAATTTGTCCTCAATGTCCGTATTGTTGGAACTCTATTTTTGTACTAATATTGTGTTTTTATGTATTTTTAGGAAATAAACATTTTTGGAAAATTCGGCTCGAAAAGTTGATTTTGGCACCCTTGAAGGGCAATTGTTATTCGGACTCTGACTGTCGGTTAAGGGGCACCTCAGTGGACACCTGCTATTCGCACCCCAGTTCAGGATAGGGGGACACCCTTTCTTCTTCGTTTGAATACTGTTTTTTGGCGGGAAATGAAATTCTCAACTGGCAGAAGTTTGATCACAAAAATGAAGGGGTTACGGGTCGATTCAATGGCTGAAATTTGATAGAGAGATGTGATATAGGTTAAGGAACACATTTTGGGCAGTGGGTTCGATTGGAATTGGCTGGAAAACGCGTGATGATTCACACACCCAAAACAGAGCACGTGTACTGTAACACGAGAAAAATTGAAGTTCTTCTGTGCATGGAGGAGTTCTGCTGGCGTTGGAAGAGTGTTGAGGCGTGAATAAATCGAATGGGAGCGTGCAGGAAGCAAGTTGGCGTGAGAAAATTCTTTAAAT
Source organism: Papaver somniferum (assembly GCF_003573695.1). Taxonomy (NCBI): domain Eukaryota; kingdom Viridiplantae; phylum Streptophyta; class Magnoliopsida; order Ranunculales; family Papaveraceae; genus Papaver; species Papaver somniferum. The sequence continues at coordinate 6,139,287 of NW_020619603.1, read as the reverse complement.
GGCAATTATTCTCTATTTTTGGCAGCAAGGAATAATTGAATTAAAGAGAGTATATACGCAATCAATGGTCGGATTTTTGGCCTCGATTCACTATAAATACACGTATAATTGAAGCTAGCAATTTTGGCAAGTCATTGGGAGAGAGTTAGAGCCAAGAGAATTAAAAGAAGAGGTCGACAGGCGAAGAAGTTCTGCTGTTGCTCAACCAAGAACACGAAGAACATTGTACAGTCCAGGAGAGTCGTTGACTAGTGTCGCATATTTGCGACAATTCTCAGTTCCTTTCCCGCGACTTCGGTGTTGTGCTTACAGCACTTCTAAAGTGTCGTTGTTCCCTGACACTTTCAGTGGGTCGCAAAGAACGGTCTTAAAACGATTTTCTTCTTATTTCATCATTTGTAATCAACTTTTGAGCATTAATAAAATCTTTTGAGTATATTTCCAACACGATGAGAGGCTAAATTCTTGGTGATTGAGGCAATGGAGGATCTATTCACTCATGTTTGATTGGTAATATTTTTATTTATAATTTCTTTAATTATTTACTTTATTTAATTCACTTGGATAAATATAAAAAAAAATGATAAAATGGTTTTCTTAATTAGTTGTGAATCAGTTTGATGTTTTATGCTTAGAATAATTCTTTGATAAATCATGCTTAAGGATTACAACTTAATATTTGGACACCTTTTAAATTAAAAAGTGATTTAATAAGAAAAAGAGCTTAATAATAATTTCTGAAATATTATTTATAACCAATCAACTTGAAGTGGTAGTGAATCCTGAGCCTTAATCCTTCTAAAATCTTGACATTACTATTAATTTCCTTCATTTATTTATTTGTTTAAATCTTTAAAAAAAAAAGAGTTACCTTCACAAGTTCGAAAAGAACCCCTTTGAACCTCATTACTACAATCCCACGAAAAATCAATAATCATTTTGGCGCCGCCGACGCGGAATTGTGTTTAGGTAGAATTTTTTTTTTTAGATTTATTTTTCTTTGTTCTTTTTTACGTTCTTTAGGTATTTGTCTATGTGATACAGGTTTTGAGGCTTGGATCGAAAAGAAAAAAAAAAAAAGAAGTTGTCAAAGATTCTTTTTATTATTATTATTTTTAAAGCAAAAAGAACGGAAAGAAGACGAAGGACTTTTTTTTATTATTATTATTTTTTTAGATATTTTTTTTTATTAATTTTTTTTTAGAAACTGTAATTAAGGTTTTATTTTTGGACATTTTTTTTTCCGGACATTAAACACTGGACATTTTTTTAAACCCAACGAAAGGGTTATACAATTAAAAAAAAAATTAAATACAAACTGTTTGCAGAGAAGGACGACGATTACTATATCGTCTCGGCCCCTCGGGTTCGCACACTGCATAGGAGTCGTGGCCCGAGTCGACGACAACGGTTCATCGCTCGTCTGGTACGGGAGGTAAGTCCAATCGAAACACCCGCGAATCTCCTGCAAGCGGGTTACTGTATGCCTTAAGGTGATAATTGTTTGAGGACGAACCAGACTGTCTTTATTTTCCTAGTAAAGGGCAAGGCCTGGCCTAAACAAGATAAGGGTTCGGATTTCATCACCGATCCCTTCTTGCCTGTTTTAGGAAAACAAAACCTAACGCGAACCCAAGCTTTAAAATCAGATTAGAAAGAGACCTATAGGGTATCGAGCTTGTTAGGAAAAATTTTCGAAAAATATTGGTTGCTCTTTAAGCAAACTTCAAAGTTCATGATGGTTTCTGTGAGTTGAATGTGTGACTGCGCCGCCTTCTAATGCGGTGAGGCCTTGGGTATCAAAGATCTACTAAGCTTCCCTCGCCTCTATTCAACTTACTTTGACTCGGATTGATTCCAGAGGGGTTTGCTCAAATTGCAAAGAATTCCCTTTCGAAAGATAGAAGCTGGTCTAGAAACAATATAAGTGGAGGCATCATGCTTTTATAGGTTTGATTTGGTCGAGTCAACCTTTTTTGTGATTGTGTAGAATTCCTCTGTAGTTTGCGTTTCTTCGGTGATGAATCCTTTTCAGGAGACGCCACCTGAAATGACGTTACGAGAATATATGAGTAGAAATTCCCGTTATCAAGAGACGTCTTCGAAAATGACTCTTGGTGAATATATGCAAGGGAAACGACATTGGGATGTTCTAAAGGTTAGCGATGAATCACCTCTAACGATCTACGAGAAGTATTATAAAAATAGACCGCCTAGTTTGGAACAAAGATTGAGAATTATTAGATATCAAAAATTATATTTTGATGAAGAATCGGAAATGTGTGGGAATAGTGATCAGAAATTTGTTACCCTAGTTGAGCCTTATAATGATTATATTATTTCTGGTTCAGATACTAATAATTTTAAAAATTATTCACCTATTCAAAAGGACGAGGATTTGACTAGAGATACCCCCGTTTCATACGATGTAGTATGTCATGTTTACGAAACCAAGAAAGGTTTAGAGGAACCGGTTTATCCTGAGAATACTGTTTTAGAGTCATACGATTTAGAAACAATAGTCTTAGATGAACTCGTAGAGGTGAGTGAGGATGCACCACAATGTTACAACTTAGAAGAATCAATTTCCCATTTTGAAGAATCTGATGACCTACAAATTAAGGAAGTTGTGACTAGTCTATCTAGACACACTGAAAACTCTAAGTTTGGGGGTGAGTATCATCCTCCATGTGCTTTAACTCTTAGTAAGGTCCCTCACTTGGGACTTGACATCAATGCCTCAACCATCTTACAAGATTATCTTCATACTCGTTTTCCAGAACCTAATGATATCCAACAAGAGTCTGAACTGTTAGAAACCCATCCTCTGGTTGATGTGGTTAACCCAGGCAATAATACCAAGATTGATTTTGTTTTCCCACCAAATAGTTTTCTTCCAAATGTGGGAACATATATATTTCAAATGTGTCGAATATTAAGTTTTGAGACTAAACCTAAATGCCTTAGGAAATTAGAATCGACACATTTGCTTAAGAATGACCACTACTCTCACTGTGGTCAATTATTTAAGTCAAACCTGATTGACTTAGAGGATCCTCAGTTATTTAGGATATTATTATTTTGTGATTCTAAGTTCTTATTTGAGTTTTTCCAGACTCTAGGACCTAATAATTTGGATCCAACCTATGAGGAAATGCATCCGAGGAAAATATTTTATTTAGACCCTTTCATAGAACCTGAACCTGAACCACAATTAGATATAAATATCTTAATCAGGAAACTAGATAAGGGCATGCTATCCTTGTTCACTTTCTTAGGTTATTGTAGTTTCCTTTGGTCAGCTCTATTTCGTTTCGAAGACCCACAGTTATTTCGGCTGTTATTTTATGGTTCGAGTTGACTAATCCTTTCCTAAGTCTGGCTGAAGACTTTAAACTTAGCACTTCTTGGGAGGTATCCCATGCTCATGCGACACGGTAATATCTTTCCTTCTCTCTTTTGCTTCATTGGTAACAATTTCTCCTTGTTCATGCTTTTAATTTCATCTTTAGAACATTGAGGACAATGTTAGATTTAAGTTTGGGGGTGGGGAAGAACTTTTAGTTGCACTTTTAAAACTTCTAGAGTCACATGGTATTCGGTTAGCTAAGTTTACATACTGTTTCTCACCGAAAAGATAGAAATTGGAATGCTAGGTATAACAACCTTTTGAGACATTAGAGAAAAAGACATTGAGATCCTTGAAATTCAGGAGAGAACTTGTTCCTTTTAGAGGGTAACCGTGATGGACCTAACCATCCATGATGGAAAGGCAAGTAGGTCAGGAAATGCCAGAAAGACAAAGAAACCTCACAATGTAATCATAGTTACTGGATTACGACTCTCTCTCAGTAGAAACTTATCATCATCAACAAGCGGAGCGACATCAAAATCTATGAAGAAAGTTGAAGACGTTTTAGGTTTAGAAGCAACAATAGAAGAGAATAATTAAAAAATCAAAGTTGAAGTTATAATAGCAAATGATATAAGTTGTTAGAATCCATGATACCAAGACATCACAAGTTGCGAAGATCCAAGTTTGAAAGTCCTTCTCTCATGGCCATGTAAATTTTTGTCTTGTAATTTTATGTTTTTGTAGATGTTTATGGAAAAATAAGTCCTTGTGGCGAAATTGGCTCGAAAAGTAGTGTTTTACACCCCATGACAAAGTACTAAAGGCACCGCAGAAATGCACCGGAAGCACCTCAGAAATACACTTGAGGAACCCAGGAAAATTACTATTTCCACCCCAATTGCTATTCGCACCGCAGCTCTGGTTTAGGGGCACCCTTCTTCTCAAATTCAAAAATAAATTTTGGCGGGAAATTTTCTTTATACACTGGTAGATTTTCCAACCGTTTTTTGAAGGTGTTATAAGGAGATTAAATCGCTGAAACTTAATGGGTATATGTGATATGGATATAAGAAGATATTGTGGTGGTTGGGATCGATCAAATTTTCCCAGATAATCGATTCTCGATTAAAGCAGGAAAGAAGAGATATCAGTTAAACTTGGAAAGAAAATTACATAAAGATGCTGCATGGGTTTTGGAATTTAAGTGCAGATATTCTCCTAGATTGCATATCAACAGATTGTGGAAATTATCAAGACAATTAACGCATGAAGAGAAAGAAAATAAGAAATTATTCCCAAGAATAATTTTCCTTTACTGTGAAGATTTTGAGGAATTAACGGCGAGATTTGATGCGCCTGGAATGTATAAATAGGAGATACATGAGTCCTAGAAGGGGTGTCGAGAGTTTGGGGTCGAGAGGAGAGATCAGGAGGCGTGAATCAAGAGTTTTCAGAACTCTGTTGCTGCTGCTCCTGCTGCTCGTGAAGAACAGGGAAACGGCGACGGTTTATTCATCCGTCGTAACAGTTTCTTCAACTGGATTGCAACGTTTATCTCCATTGTAACAGTTTCTTCATCCTTGTTTGCAACATTTATATTCAGATTTGTAACGATTATCTTCAGCATAACAGTTGAGACTTGAAACAGTCGGTCTGTAACGCATATGCGTTGTTGCAGATTTCCTGTTTCATTGTTCTCTCTTCTTGTAAATACCAATTGAGCTTAATAAAATATTTTGAGAGGTATTTCACCATGATGAGCTAAACCCAACATTGGGACAACGGAGGAGGCGATTTTCATCATTCTGGTAAATTTAATTTATTCTTTTTATGACTCTTGCATTGATTTAAAATTGAAAAAATGATTTTGATTAATTAGTTATCATTTTATTTGATGTGGCATGCTTGCTTAAATGTTTGATGTCCCATGCTTACGATTTATAACTAATATTCTGAGAATCTATATCGGCAAAATAAGAGTCCGTACATTTTATGTTTTGAGGGATAATTGTTAAGGATAAATAAAATGTACCATATGCATGAGAATTGGTCAAGTCCTTAGTCCCAGTAACTCTCTACCAATTTGTTAATATTTTTGTATATATATTTTTATCAAATCTAAAAAATTATCCTTCACAAGTCCGAGAGTTTGAACCTCATTATTACAACCCCACGAAAAATCAATAATCATTTTGGCGCCGCTGCCGGGAAGAAGAATAAAAAATGAAAAAAAAAATGAACAAAAAAAAAATGAAACATCATTACGTTCTTTTTGATTCAATAAGGCCATAGGGAAGAAGAAATTTATAAGTCAAGCAAGAAATCGAAGAGAAGAGTTAATTGTCAAAGTTCTATGAGGTTCGAGAGTTTATCATCAACAGTTGAAGACCGAAGAAGGCCTTGTTTCTACTGAGGACTGTGAGAGAGTCGAAGAAAGATGCATTTTGGTTGCTTTGTTAGTCTGCTTTCAATCTGGCACAAGATCTTTCTAGCACTGGTTTAACTCATCACACGTAATTAGTCCAGCTATGTAGCAGATGTCCCTCTCATTTTTATCTCTCTCCTAATCTTATCCAGCTGTAAAGCATCGGACGCATCTTACAATGTTTATCTAGCTGTGTAGCGGATATCTCTTTATCTAGCAGTTGTGTGGATGTGTCTCCCCTTTTCTTCAATTAGCTTTAGAGCTGACACCTTTAATATCTCTGGCATTCTAGTTACTTGGAGATAGGTTGAGAATATGTATGTCCTCATAGCTCTTTGGATACTTGTGACCAATTAGAAGTCATGGTTTTTGTGGGTACACCTCTGTTAAACCCACTCGAGATTAACTCGGTTTTATTTTTTAGTTTTGCTCGAGGACTAGCAAATAATAAGTTTGGGGGTATTTGATAGACGCATTTTTGTGTCTAATTTGTCCTCAATGTCCGTATTGTTGGAACTCTTTTTTTGTACTAATATTGTGTTTTTATGTATTTTTAGGAAATAAACATTTTTGGAAAATTCGGCTCGAAAAGTTGATTTTGGCACCCTTGAAGGACAATTGTTATTCGGACTCTTGATTGTATATTTTTCGTGGTTGTAGTAGTGAGGTTCAAACTCTCGGATTTGTGAAGGATAATTTTTTTTTGACTTAATAAAAAAATATAAATATATACAATAAAATATTAACAATGGTGAGAGTTACTGGGGCTTAGGATTCGACCAAATTCATTTCTTAAATGGTTCAGAAATTAATTCTAGGCAATTATAATTCAAAACAAAATGAATATTAACTTTATTCTTTTCCAAAGTAGATTTTATAAAATATTACTTGTATTTCTTAAGCATGGCATATCAAAAATCCCTAGGACTAAGCATAAACCATCAAATGAAATCACAAATAATTAATTAAAATCTTAATTCAATTAAAATTGGTGCAAAAAGTAAATATATAATTAAATAAAATTACCACATAGATGAATTAAGGCTTCCTCCATCGCCCCAGTGTTGGGGTTTAGCTCCTCATATTAATCATAATCTCAAAATACATGTATAAAGCTCAAAAGTTGATTAAAGGGAGTAAAACAATTGAGCAGAAAAATTGCAACAGAAATAACTGTTGCAAAGGCGCTGTTCAACTATTACAAGAAGAACGATACAAATGTTATGTTGTTGCAAGACCCAAACTACGACCCACAGCTCTGCGTCGTAAACACTGTTGGAGAACGACTGTATATGCAAGTCCGTTCTTCGTGTTCTTGGCCTTCATCAATGGCAGCAGCAGCAGAAACTCAACTCGTGATTTTTGCTTCCTGCGCTCTCCTATCTTCTCCCAACTCTCGACAGCCCCTCTACTCGACCCAAATAACCTTTATATACTCACATGCATCATCAAATCCCCCGCAATAACTCGTGAAAATCCTTTTTTATTCGGAATATTTTTTTTCTTATTTCGGAGAATAATTTCCAAAAATAACTTCTTCACGCTCCAAATCTCTTCCAACACGCTCCAAATCATGTTGTAATCACCCAGAGTGTTTATGGAGCCATCAAACTCGATCGAAACACGTCCATAACTCTCCAAAACTCGTGTTTTTCTCCTCCCTGCACGTGTGTCTCTGTTTTGAGTTCGTGGCTTCCCTAGCCAATTCTAGCCAAATTCGATCGGACCTGACACCCAAAATATCTTTCTTAGGCTTAATCACATCTTCCACCCAAGTCTCAGCCATTTAATCTCCCTATAACACGTTAAAAAAAATTCGATCAAACTTCTGCCAGTTCTCATGCATGTTTTCCCGCCAAAATTCAGTTTTTTGAAATGAAGAAGATGGTGCCCCCTATCCAAACTGGGGGTGCGAATAACAATTGGGGTGGAAATAGTAATTTTGGGGTGGAAATAGTAATTTTTCTGGATTCCTCCGGCACATTTCTGGGACGCTTCCGGTGCATTTCTGGGGTGCTTTAGTAATTTTCTATGGGGTGTAAAACACTGCTTTTTGAGCCCATTTCGCCGCAAGGGCTTATTTCTCTAAAAACATCTACAAAAACACAAAATAACACAATAAGTACTTAATCGAGTCTAACAATACAGAATATTGAGAACAAAATAGACACATAAATGTGTCTATCAACTCTCACTGTCGGTTAAGGGGCACCTCAGTGGACACCTGCTATTCGCACCCCAGTTCAGGATAGGGGGACACCCTTTCTTCTTCGTTTGAAAACTGTTTTTTGGCGGGAAATGAAATTCTCAACTGGCAGAAGTTTGATCACAAAAATGAAGGGGTTGCGGGTCGATTCAATGGCTGAAATTTGATAGAGAGATGTGATATAGGTTAAGGAACACATTTTGGGCAGTGGGTTCGATCAGAATTGGCTGGAAAACGCGTGATGATTCACACACCCAAAACAGAGCACGTGTACCGTAACACGAGAAAAATTGAAGTTCTTGTGTGCATGGTGGAGTTCTGCTGGCGTTGGAAGAGTGTTGAGGCGTGAATAAGTCGAATGGGAGCGTGCAGGAAGCAAGTTGGCGTGAGAAAATTCTTTAAATGGCAATTATTCTCTATTTTTGGCAGCAAGGAATAATCGAATTAAAGAGAGTACATACGCAATCAATGGTCGGATTTTTGGCCTCAATTCACTATAAATACACGTACAATTGAAGCTAGCAAGTTTGGCAAGTCATTGGGAGAGAGTTAGAGCCGAGAGAATCAAAAGAAGAGGTCGACAGGCGAAGAAGTTCTGCTGCTGCTCAGCCAAGAACACGAAGAACATTGTACAGTCCAGGAGAGTCGTTGACTAGTGTCGCATATTTGCGACAATTCTCAGTTCCTTTCCCGTGACTTCGTTATTGTGCTTACAGCACTTCTAAAGTGTCGTTGTTCCCTGACGCTTTCAGTGGGTCGCAAAGAACGGTCTTAAAACGATTTTCTTCTTATTTCATCATTTGTAATCAACTTTTGAGCATTAATAAAATCTTTTGAGTATATTTCCAACACGATGAGAGGCTAAATTCTTGGTGATTGAGGCAATGGAGGATCTATTCACTCATGTTTGATTGGTAATATTTTTATTTATAATTTCTTTAATTAGTTACTTTATTTAATTCACTTGGATAAATATAAAAAAAAAATGATAAAATGGTTTTCTTAATTAGTTGTGAATCAGTTTGATGTTTTATGCTTAGAATAATTCTTTGATAAATCATGCTTAAGGATTACAACTTAATATTTGGACACCTTTTAAATTAAAAAGTGATTTAATAAGAAAAAGAGCTTAATAATAATTTCTGAAATATTATTTATAACCAATCAACTTGAAGTGGTAGTGAATCCTGAGCCTTAATCCTTCTAAAATCTTGACATTACTATTAATTTCCTTCATTTATTTATTTGTTTAGATCTTTAAAAAAAAAAGAGTTACCTTCACAAGTTCGAAAAGAACCCCTTTTACCACTATCTACAACAACATTTGAAAAAAACATCAATCAGTGATGGTTGTTTCATACAAAAAGATTTTGAAATAAAATGTATCAACAGTGAGCCTATGTATGGGAACACACCTGTCACAAGCATATCGTTACTCGATGGTTAGATGACAATCGAAACCTTAATAGAAAAAACTTGTTCCGAGGAGTTAAATGGAACTTCTCTCACTCTGTCGAAATTCACCGTGTCTAATACAAAGAACAAAATGATATCTATCGGTTGGGATACCTTGGCATCTATAAATGGGAATACGCCTATTGGTGAGGGGTGTTCAGACTGTACTAAAAACGAGGATTCAATTAACGATGGGTCTTGCAATGGTGCGGGTTGTTGCAAGACCTCCATTCCGGCAGTGTAACTACTGGAAATCCAGTAGTACACTTAAAAGTAAAGTAACCAAGATCTAAGACATGTTTTATAATATGAACCCTAAAATATTATTGATGATTCATACAAACTAATGAAAATACAAGTTCTTGAACACAACAAAACCCTAATCTCACCTTATAGGCTAAGCTCTCCCACCCTTACAAAATTCGATCCCTTTTACATTGCCCAAGGACTTCTATTTATAGGCCATGTAACCCTAATGGAGCACAACTGATTGTATCTCGTCACGTTCTCACGGAGACGCTTCACACTTCGCTCAGACCATTTTCCATAAAGTTTTTCCCCTTCTTTCGCTATCTTCACATGGGCTTGTCGGGACACCTGTCTCTTTTCTTACCCAATAATTCGTCTACTTCGTGGATTTTATTTTCGGCCAAGTTAGCTTACTTCATCCATCTCTACTTCGTGGATGATTCCTTGTGGGGTAATCCATTGATCCTTTGTAGTCCATATTTTCTTATGAGGTTACTTCGTCATGAGTTACTATCTCACACGTAGTTTATATCTCGTCAAATAAGTCAATTATGGTGATTCTGACTTGATTTGACAAGTCACTGACGAAGATTTTCGGGGCATGGTACAAGATCTTTTTGGCAGGATTCTCGCATCTTCCCTATGTCCACGTGGTGGTCTGTATTTTGGTATCCACATTTTGCCTTTTCTTATTCTACTCGATCTTGGAGAGAGGGGAATAAGAACCGTATGAAATTACATAACCGCCACTTCTTCCCCTAAATGCTATCCACGTGGTTCTTTTCTTCGGGTAACCGCTAATCACCGGGTCATTATCTCTCAATCGTGGGTATCCAGTTTTAACCAGTCATCCTTATAAATACCCCCTGCTCTCAGACCTTCTAATTTTTACCTTCTTCTCTCCTCTTTTCTGTCCTCTGTAACTTTAGGTTTTGTTTCATTTTTTTTCAATGGATCCCAAGAAAATTTCCGGTCCTACTACATCTACAACTTTTGAGGAATTTAAAGTAGATCTTGAGAAGTTAGGCATTTCTCTATCTCCTGCAGTCGATTCCTCCGTTTTTCCTCTGATTATTTCCACCAAATTCATGGAGTTAAATCACCGATGGATCCTGGCGGGAACTTGGACTTCCACAAAGATGTTGATCACCGTTGGCCAACTGAAGGAGGGTCTTTCTTTTCCCTTATATAATCCAGAGAACCCTTTTTTTTTACGAAATCCTAGTTAATCTTCAGCGAGGTGTTTATCAATTATGTGGGAACACCATCCGTATTGCTAATGAGTTTGTAAATAGATCTAACGGCGAACCTTCCCAGATTCCTCTCTTGGTACAAGACTTCGTCCCCGCAGATTATAACATTGGTTCTTTCTCCGCGAATTACAACGCCATGGATATGACCACAAGAGCCTATCATGAGTGGGGTGTCAAGATTTCTCACAAGTCTTTGGCTGACCAATCTAAGGACCTTCTTTTGGATGTATATCCTCCTGGAAAGAAACGAAAAAAAATATCTGCGTCTTTATAATGACGAGGATTGGATGATATTCCCTTTGGTGGTTGAGGGTCCTCTGTGAAAAAGCGGGGGTCTAACAACACCACCCAATATTTCGATTAGCAATCTGTATGGACTAACTCTGAAACACTTAATAGATAATCAACTAGACATTCAGACTCAATCTAGATAAAAGTATCTCAAGGAGTCAATATCTCTTTCTTGTTTTGATTCACTCAAGCTAATAGAAATCAACGAGTCTACAATCAAACACAAGGAACAACTTGGACGGTACCAAAGACCAATGTCCAAGGATAAATGAACATAAATCAACAACCAAAGGTCGGATTTCTAATTGATTGATTTAAACGCACAACCTTTATTATTTCAATTATATAAACAAATATAATGCGGAAATAGAAATAACACAGACACCAGAATTTTGTTAACGAGGAAACCGCAAATGCAGAAAAACCCTGGGACCTAGTCCAGATTGAATACACACTGTATTAAGACGCTACAGACACTAGACTACTCCAAGCTAACTTCGGAATGGACTATAGTTGAACCCAAATCAGTTTCTCACTGATCCAAGATACAGTTGTACTCCCTACGCCTCTGATCCCAGCAGGATACTGCGCACTTGATTCCCTTAGCTGATCTCACCCACAACTAAGAGTTGCTACTACCCAAAATCGCAGGCTTTAACAATAAACAAATCTGTCTCACACAGTCAAGTCTATCAAAGGATCAATCTGTCTACCACAGAAAAACCCTAAAAGTTTTTGTTCCTTCTTTTGATAATAATCAAGGTGAACGAGAACCAATTGATAATCCGGTCTTCTATTCCCGAAGTACAACCTAGATTAATCAATCACCTCACAACAATCTTAATCTTATGGTAGCGAAACAAGATGTTGCAGAATCACAAACAATGAGACGAAGGTGTTTGTGATTACTTTTATATCTTGCCTATCGGAGAAATCAAATAATCTCAAGACAATCAATATGATTGTACTGTTACGATGGAAGATGGAAGATCATATCACACAAATACGATAAAAGTAGTATCAGTCTGGCTTCACAATCCTAATGAATCCTTTAAGTCGTTAACCTGGTTTGAGAAGAAGAAAAAAAAAGTTTAAAGGAGAACCGAATCTAGCACGCAAACTAATATCACAGGTAAGGTGTGGGGATTAGTTTTGCAGAGTTGCTAGATGTCTCCTTATATAGCCTTTCAAATCAGGGTTTTGCCTTAGTTACAAAGCAATCAATATCCACCGTAAGATGAAAATTCACTAGTACAAAAAATCCATCTAGCCCCAGTATATTACCGTGACCAAAGGTCTATGGCCATGGTATTTCATTTTTGGAAAACCGTGACCAAAGCCTGCGAGGCCAAAAGTATGTTTATATAGTCTCGTTAATTCACCGTGACCAAAATTTCGTTAGTCACGGAGTTTTATATGAAAACCGTGTCCAAATTTGATCATTGGTCACGGGATACATCTCACACCGTGTCCAAATTTTCTCACTGGTCTCGTTTTACATTTTACCCCGTGACGAGTTTGCATGTTGGTCAACCATTTGATATACATTAAAAACGAAGATAGACAAAGAAGTAGCTAACATCAAATATAACATATATTTTGGGTGCAATACATCAATACATCCACAACGTGAAATTTTCCCGTCTCAAGTCACAGAGTACATAGATTTTGGGTGCAATTTAGGAGCTGTTAGTTCCTGAATATTCCATAAATCATTAAATACATACAACACTATTAACTTGAACGAACAAAAAATGGATGAAGATATCTCTATATGCTGAAAGTACTTGGAATGATAAGATATCCAGAAATTACCGTTTGTCGTCAGAAACTTTTGAATTCAAGTTTGTTATACTGTCTTGTGTGTAATGCATGGAGATTGGAAGACATCAAAAGATGTAAACTCTTCACGTCTGCAACCTGAAATTTACAGATGTATGCCATCAAGCTATAGAAAAACAACGAGAACTCCTGATGAAAGATGAACTGACATGATTGAGAATGCAAATATAACTTCACTAGCAGGGAACTACCATTCATGGCATCCACAAAGAACCAAATTAGGTAAAAACAGAAAATTCTAAAACTTGACTGTCAAATAAATACATCATGGATGTATAAATATGCCCTGCGTTTTGTAAAACAACAACTTTGTTATTGCGCCTGCTCAATTCAAAATTATAACAGTATCATTAAGGAAACTAGAAGGTAATTAGATGAATGACCTACTTACCACTTAGTGTCACTGAGGATGGATCAATTGGTAATGCAATGTGACAAACTGACTAATATTCCCGAGGATATTATATCCTCATATTGCAACGTGGAAAAAATGTACTAAGTTTATTGCTAAAAGTACCGGATGGAATATTGAAAAAGGAGTGGCTAATGATGATTGAGAGTGATCCAAAATTTCTAAAATGAACACCAAACTTGATTAGCAAATGAAATGAGAAAACAATCAATCAGGATATACCTGTGAGCCTGTCGCACTCCTACTAGGTACTTCACAAGCGTCTTGTAGACACCAGTTGCACTGCCAATCAGGGATAGTTATCTTCATCTTCTTCAGTTTTGCCAGAACACCATTCTTCATGTCCTGGTAGTTACAATTACAAGATTAATTAGATTACATAATATCCATAATTAAGTACATAAAATGGTAATATATAATAAGTAGATGGAACTTGACAAGACTTTAAAAAAGATTACGCCTAGATGCATTACATTTAGTAACATTTTCTGAGAAATGATGTTCAACAACTAGATCTGTCTCTTATGTGTCCTATCAAAATTGAAGGAATTTTTTTCTAGTTAAGCAATCATAGTATAGATCGACCAAATAGTTTTCTAAAATTTATAAGCAAAAATGCACCCAATGAGCTTCATATGCTTATTCTTCAACTATATCAGAATGATGAAAGAGGAAAGGGTAAGTTAACACGTAAAAAAATGTTCAAATAGCCGAAACGTTTTAATAAAAATTGGAGAATTGTATTCACCTCTGCAAAGAATAGTCTTATTTAGTCTATTCCCCGAAGCACTAAGACTATAATATATAAAGAAGTGTCAACCACTAACTTCCTTCGAGAAATAACAATAACCACTGAAGAGTGCTAATTCTGATATTATATCAGAAAGAAGGTCCATAATCCGTATCGACTACTGACAACAAAAGAATATCTCATCCCAAGTATCAAGTGCTTATGCCTCTTCTCAAGAACATCAAGTGGATCCATGGGAAATCAAAATACACAAAATTAGATATACAGAAACTAAGAATATCAAAAGTAAGGAAAATAAATCTTAAAAGGTTAGACATAAGTCATACCTAGAAGAAAAACATGAGTTAGGTCAAAGATTCGGAACTTACCGTGTTACGATCAAGAAGACTCCACTGAGCAATCGAACGATCTGCTTTGAACAAAATATATAAAAACGATTGAAACCCAAGTCTTTGAATCCTAAAATTCAACCATTAATAGTAACTGAGCGAACCCAAAAAAATTTCTAGAGTTTCTGAATAACATAAATTACTTGGAAACAGTAACAATCCGAAATTCACATAAAATGAAACATGCAAAATCTACATTAACAACCCAAAATACAGTAAACTGCCGGACTATATACCATCACAACCGAAATAGGAGAACGAAATACCCACTTAACATACCTTCATTGTCGATAAACATATATTACTCCCAATCATTCTCTATCAAAAAATTTTCGGCGTTTATAAACATAATTGATTCCCAATAAAATTCTCTATCAACAAATAACACATTGTTGCAAGGAGGATCCAATCTTCCCCTTCCACCCTATACAAACGAAACTCCAAAGTCATGATTTGCAGCAGGTAAGTAAACCCAGAGAAAACAAACAATCTTGGTTCTCCACATTCATACATCAAGGATAAAAATCGAACTTACCACCATGAAACTGCACCGCTTTGTCTTTGTCGTTTTGTGTTCCGAGTCTTCCGACCATAGATGGAACTAATTTCTCTGGATCTAAGAAAATTTGGGGGAAGAGAAAATAGAAAATGGGGATCTGGAAAAAAGGAAAAAAGAAATGGAATTAGTGGGGAAACTGGGGTGTGCCTTCTCGAATCTTCAGTCCCACCATTACAGTGTGCAGCAGTTGGGGAATGGGGATATGGATTGAGATTAATCAACCACCAGATTCACCCCAATATTCTCTCGTACATGATCGTAGTTTGAGGCAGTTAGACAAGAGAGACGTGTATTTTATGTAGAATTAATTATTTTATACATTTAATGATTTAGACACGCGTGATATAATATTCCGAGACCATTAAATACCTACGAATTTAGAGACACGGTTAGCACAGAACCCGAGACTAATGATCCAATGAATGGTCACGGGATTTCAAAACACCGTGTCAACCAGATATTTAGTCACGTTTATAGATTAAACCGTGACAACGGAAGCCGTGACCATAAAAGACTGTACGCTTCTAGGTTTATAGATTAGTCATTTGCGTATAACAAGCGTACAGTCATTTGACCATACACAAATGACTGTACGCTTCTAGGTTTGCTAACCGCACCCAAACATGTACATTGTTGGTTCAAAAATAGTTTACCAAAAGGTTAACCATATGAGCATTTCATACCAACCATGTTATTCTTCACCATAACTAGTTCAAACGACTCAAATGAACTAGTTAAGAGAGTTGTTCAATTGTAAGGAAATATTATGTGACTACACAAGACACAATTGAAGCAAAGATGATTTGATTCACTCGAATCGGTTCAAGAACTTTCATAGCCATGGTTTTCAAAATAATTCCTTAGTATTTTAATATTAAGTTCAGAAATCATCTTTAGATATATAACCTTCTCAAGTTCTCAGACTAGGTTCGCGGACTTAAGGCACCGGATAGAGTTTACAAACTCCAGCAGAAATTCTCGGGTTTGAAAACTTCGCCGGTTCGCGGACTTGGATCACGCAAGTAGTTTGTCAACTCCATCAGAAATTCTTAGGTTTGAGAATTTGGGCAGTTCGCGGACTGAGATTGCAGACTTGGCA
The DNA here is from genome assembly GCF_003573695.1 of Papaver somniferum. Lineage (NCBI taxonomy): Eukaryota > Viridiplantae > Streptophyta > Magnoliopsida > Ranunculales > Papaveraceae > Papaver > Papaver somniferum. The sequence continues at coordinate 6,123,001 of NW_020619603.1, read as the reverse complement.
CTTTCCATACTTCCCGTTCTCTTGATCAACAAAGTTCGAAAACTTAGGTTCAAGGAATCCATTGGTTATGTAATCTAAACTCTCATTCCAATAATTGAAACATTCTTAGAGGACGTTATACAGTTGTTACACTATTTCTCTTCAAAGCAATTTTCAAAGTGATTGAAACATATCATGACTTTCGTCACTAGGTAAAGATAAACTTGGTCGAAGTGAAAAGCTTACCAGCACATATTTCGAGATATAGATAGGCGATGTATACTCGGATCGAAATACCAAATGTGTATAATATAGTATATATATATAGCGTACGACTTTTGTCTCAAAGAGTAGGATATAAAATAGATAGACTTTTGAGTGACAGATAAGTTCAATTCTCCACATACCTTTTTGTCGAGAAGTTCCACCGGTTCCTTGAGTAGTCCTTCTACTTGTATGATGAATCGCCATGAAGTCCTTGAGCTCAATTAAACTTACTATCCTAGTCCTAGACTTAGCTATAAGAGACTAGAAATCAATACTTATAGTTTTGATCACTAACATTGACAAACATGCTTGAGATAGCAACGCATGCGAGTTTGACCGAGCAGTGTTCTAACAATCTCCCCCTTTGTCAATTTTAGTGACAAAACTATCAATACATATGTAATACAAAAACGATAATGAAACTTTAGTATCTCCTATTCCAAATTTCTAATCTTCAACATTCCTCGAAATCTTCGTCACTTCCAAGTACTCCAATTATCCCAAAGGTTGTAAGTTTAGCATCATCGTTGTTGAAGATCCGTATCTATAAGAATGAGAAAGCATCGGTCTCGATCATTGTTAAGCAGTGTCATAGTATTATTACAAAGTGTCAAAGTGAAATTGTATCATAACTGCAACAAAAATACTATGGTGATATGTATCACTCGCCCTTAGTCAATACTCCATCTCACATGAAAACCACTCCCCTTACACAATGATCTGAAAACCATATGTGTTTGTAGTGTGAACTACATACTAATTCTCCCCCTTTTGTCAATAAAATTGGCAAAGGTACAACAACGGGTTCATAATGAAATTTCCGTAAGAGACATTTCATGACTGAGAGAAAGAAACACACATCATCTTATTTAGATGAAATCATATATCCGAAGCTAACAACATTCATCAAGGAGTTTAAAGATACAAGATAACCCCTCTAAAACTCCACAGTCGCACACCCCTCAAGATATGACCATTAAGCACAAGTTCAAAAGAACTCTCCCCCATTTGATGTCATTCCCGAAAGAACAACAACGAGCGTCCTTAATTTCAAGAGAAAAGAAGATTTTTTATTGGACGCCAAAACCATGAGAATGATTTGTATATCCAAAACTCAATCAAATTATTCACAAGTAAACCCATGAATAATTGAATCGGAATTCATAATCAAATTAACCACAAGAATGATCAGTTTAATTCATTGTTCTCAACATAAGTAAACTTACGGAGCAACGACTAAGTTAACCATACAAGAGAGTGATTGTCTTAATCGTTTATGTACTCAACACAAGAACTTTTAGAGTAATAACTAAATAACCAAGAAGATGATTAATTTAGATCTAAATGCTCAACATAAAGTACCCCACGGAACAACCAACAAAGCTAGTCAAAAATAATCAACTTGGTTGTATCGTGCTCAACATAAGATACATTATGGAGCCTCACGGTAATACAAAAAGATGGATCAATGAAGATCAATACCGTGGAATACACAAGAATTCATTCTTTTGCATAGGAATATACAATAGCAATAATCCTTGGATACAAAAGATTTTAACCTCTCTTCTTCCATCAAAGATTGACAATATAGGCTTAACTTTTGTATATCTCAAAAGTCTATTCATTCTTAAACCAATAAACGAATACCGATCATGAACGACTTTACTTTTGAAAAAATATGGGACAACATAGTTCACGGACGTAAACACCAAAATCCCATAACAAATTGCAATATAAAAAATCATAAAGATTAAATACTGCAAAACATCATTCTCCAAAAAGTTTTAGAATTTAAACCAAAAACCTAAAAAACAAGAAGATGAAAATAATAGCTATGTGTAGTCACAATCATCGCTATTCAACGCACTAGTTATTCTTCCTACTAAACCAAAAAGAAGACATATTAGGCGACAAAGATAAATCATCAAGCTAGAGAAAAACAGACTCCAGTACAATTTCCGATCACGAACTAAGATCATATGGACGGTTCAGGAACTCCACGAGTCAACGATTTTTTGAGCTTGTGAACGACAGCATCCATTGCAACATCGGAGAAGTGATTTTCTTTGCGAAGATCATTTATGCATGACTTTATGAGACCAAAGTCAGTAGTAACCTTTTCCAACTCAGTTTTCAAAGCATCAAGATTTTTCAGAGTAGCAAAGAGCTCTTGTTTTGCTTCTCCAAAGTACATAAGAAAGTCGTGAACAACTTCAGTAGAAATCATATCATCCTTTTCAGCATCCTCATGAACATAGGCAAAGTAACATGAAGCATTAGGATGATCTTCATCTACAAGAGTTCTTTTCTTCTTGGACTCGACAACAACTTCTTTGTCAAGGAATCCACTTGCAAAACCACTATAGAAGGATGAAGAAGAAGACATACTTGATAACCCAGAAACCATCCTAGAGTATGCGAACGTGACTTTTGATACTCAACAAGTCGGTATATAAGGGTCTCTTAGAGAAGAGATTCTAGGGTTTTCTTAACTGTTGACTCGTGCCAGAAAAAGGGTATCCGTTCAAGTACAACATGACCCAGAAAAGAAAAAAAAAACTAGATCCCAAAAATAAGAACACGATTTTTTTTTTTTAAAAAAATACTGTGGAATTCCTAAAGAAAGTGAGAAGTATCTTTAGACCAACACAATACTCTAAGCACATCAAGTCTGCAATCGTTTCGCTATGGACTATAAGAAGATAGCTCAACTTAACAGATGCGCATGCCAAAAGTATACCTGAATATCAATACATCTTACTCTATAGGGTTTTTTTATGAGTAAGCTCTTAAACCTTCTGATTAATTAGCACAAGTATGAGCAATATGCTCATCAAGAGATTTGTGTTTGTGGCCAAGTTTCTTGTTTCTTCCGAGATGAGGAAATGATCCCTTGTTAAGTGAGAAATTATCATAGAACTTACTGTATTCAGATTATCTCTCATATCATCAATTTTTCTTCTTTCATCTGAACTTTCTTTCTCAACAGGAGCAATGTTATTTTTAGAGATCATCACACGATATTCCCTTAGACGATGTTTATTCAGATCTTTGTTTTGTTCTCGAGTGTTTGAGGAACTCATTGAATTGACTTTCCTGGTAACATACACAGGGTAAGTATGAAAACCAATTGGTTTAGACATATGAATGTCAGTTACACCTTTAAGAATCAAATATAAGGTGTGTTGAAGTTGAACCAAGAAGTTTTTCTTCAACTTAGAGGTTCCCTTTCGTTTCACCGAACTCTTTGTTTCACAGACAAGACATACTTTCTGATCATCAGAATGATTAGATAGTACAACCTTAAAAACATCGTTAGAAGATTTCCTCCCTTCATTCGATGTGCGGCCTTTTTGATTGATGGTGACTTCAGGAACATTCATTTTACAAGAAGAGGTTTATGTTTTTCCTTCTGAGCATGAACCATCTTTTGTGTCATAAGTACTTGGTATATTGGATTGCTTTGAGAATCCTTGAATAGAGAGTTTACCCAAGCGATGTTCAATTTCCAAGGCATCTCTTCTGAGACTAGATTCAAGAGACGTACAGGATGACTGAACATCAGAATTTCCTTTGGATTTGCAATCTCTTATTACACCAAGAAGAACATCGACATGATGTTTTAACCGATTAAATCTATCAGCTTGGATTCTAGCAAGATGTAGAATCAATTGACTCTCTTTAGATGATTCCCGTTCAATTGAAGGGTTATCTGAAGAACACATGTCTGTGTTAGTCTGTCTCGTCGGTGTATAAGGTTTATCTATGTACAAGATAGTAGAACCCTTCTTTTTAGAATTCTACGAGATAGAACTCTTATTTCTGGTAACGCGTTTATCAGAGATAGTACTCTTCTCCATAGAGTCAGATCACTATAAACACATACTTGTGAGGTCTTGTACGTTTTTTCCTGCTCTTATACCAATTGAAAAGGTGGGGTCTAACAAAACCACCCAATATTTCGATTAGCAATCTCTATGGACTAACTCCGAAACACTTACTAGAGAATAAACTAGACAATCATACTCAATCTAGATAAAAGCATCTCAAGGAGTTAATATCCCTCTCTTGTTTTGATTCACTCAAGCTAATAGAAATCAGCGAGTCTATAATCAAACACAAGGAATAACTTGGACGGTACCAAAGACCAATGTCCAAGGATCAATCAATATCAATGAACAACCAAAGGTCGGATTTCCAATTGATTGATTCAAACGCACAACCTGTATTATTTTGATTATATAAACAAATATAATGTGGAAATAGAAATAACACAGGCACCAGAATTTTGTTAAAGAGGAAACCGCAAATGCAGAAAAACAACGGGACCTAGTCCAGATTGAATACACACTGTATTAAGCCGCTACAGATACTAGCCTACTCCAACCTAACTTCGGACTGGACTATAGTTAAACCCCAATCAGTCTCCAACTGATCCAAGGTACAGTCATACTCCATACGCCTCTGATCCCAGCAGGATACTGCGCACTTGATTCCCTTAGATGATCTCACCCACAACTAAGAGTTGCTACGACCCAAAATCGCAGGCTTTAATAATAAACAAATCTGTCTCACACAGACAAGTCTATCAAATGATCAATCTGTCTCCCACAGACAAACCCTAAAAGTTTGTGTTCCATCTTTTGATAATAATCAAGGTGAACAGGAACCAATTGATAAACCGGTCTTATATTCCCGAAGAACATCCTAGATTAATCAATCATCTCACAACAATGTTAATCGTATGGTAGCGAAAAAGATGTTGCGGAATCACAAATAATGAGACGAAGGTGTTTGTGATTACTTTTATATCCTTCCTATCAGAGAAATCAAACGATCTCAAGCCAATCAATATGATTGTAGTGTTACGATAGAAGATGCAAGATCAGATCACACAACTACGATAAAAGTAGTATCAGTCTGGCTTCATAATCCCAATGAAGTCTTTAAGTAGTTAACCTGGTTTTAGAAGAAGAAAACCAAAGGTTAAAGGAGAACCAACACTAGCACGCAAACTAGTATCACACGTAAGGTTTGGGGAATAGTTTTGCAGAGTTGCTAGATGACCCCTTATATAGCCTTTAAAATCATGGTTTTGCCTTAGCTACAAAGCAATCAATATCCACCGTAAGATGAAAACCTGATTTAAATTCAAGCTAATATTTCTAAACCGTTAGATCGAAAACTTAGCTTGTTATACACAAATGATTGTACGCTTCTAGGTTTGTTAACCGCACCCAAACGTGTACATTGTTGGTTCAACAATAGTTTACCAAAAGGTTAACCATCTTAGCGTTTCATACCTACCATGTTCTTCTTCACCATAACTAGTTCAAATGACTCAAATGAACTAGTTAAGAAAATTGTTCAATTGCAAGGAAATCTTATCTAACTACACAAAACACAATTGAAGAAAAATGATTTGATTCACTCGAATCGGTTCATGAACTTTCATAGCCACGGTTTGAAAAAACATTCCTTAGTCTTTTAAGATTAAGTTCAGAAATCATCTTTAGATATATACCCTTCTCAAGTTCGCGGACTTAAGGCACCGGATACAGTTTACAAACTCTAGCAGAAATTCTCAGGTTTGAGAACTTCGCCGGTTCGCGGATTGGGTTCGTGGACTTGGCTCACCCAAGTAGTTTGTCAACTCCAACATAAATTCTCGGGTTTGAGAACTTCGGAAGTTCTCGGACTTGGCACTTGCCATACTTCCAGTTCTCTTGATAAACAAAGTTCGAAAACTTCGGTTCAAGGAATCCATTGGTTATGTAATCTAAACTCTCATTCCAATCATTGAAACAGTCTTAGAGGACGTTATATAGTTGTTACACTATTTCTCGTCAAATAAATTTTCAAAGTGAATGAAACATATCATGACTTTCGTCACTAGGTAAAGATAAACTTGGTCTAAGCGAAAAGCCAACCAACACATATTTCGAGATATAGATAGGCGAGGTATACTCGGCTCGAAATACCAAATGTGCATAATCTAGTCTATATATATATATCATACGACTTTTTTCTCAAAGAGTAGGAGATATAATAGATAGACTTTTGAGTGACAGATAAGTTCAAGTCTCCGCACACCTTTTTGTCGAGAAGTTCCACCGGTTCCTTGAGTAGTCCTTCTGCTTGTATGATGAATCGCCATGAAGTCCTTGAGCTCAACTACACTTACTATCCTAGTCCGAGACTTAGCTATAAGAGACTAGAAATCAAGACTTATAGTTCTGATCACTAACATTGATAAACATGATTGAGATAACAACGCATGCGAGTTCGACCGAGCAGTACTCCAACACTCTGGTATGGGGTTTCGACGAGAACGACAACCCTCGCACTAGTCCTCTCCCCGAGCATGCCCATCTCGCGGAGTACGACCCAGGTCGTCTTCGCTGGCGACATCTAGTATGGGGTTGCCTCTGATTCACATTGTTCCTTATCGTCCCTGTTCCTGCTTCAGTATCATCTTCGTTAGGCCTGTCAATGGATACCGATTATCCGAAGTCCGATACCGATAATCCGTTAGCCATTACTGCTACCATCCTACATAGCGGTAAACGGATATTCGATACCGATAAGCTAACAGATAATCCCTTCTTAACGTAACGGTAGTGGAACCGTGTATTTCCGTTAGGTTTAGTTCCGTTATCCAGAGATGTCACGTGTAAATTCTTATACCTAGGGTGTATTCGTCGAATGAATCTCATTCTTCACTTCAGTTTTATCGACACAACAAAGAGAAAAAGAGAGAAAACTATGGCTGAATCAATCATCATCTTCTCTGCCTTAGAAATCATCGTCTTCTCTATAGAAATCATGTATGATTACTAATTAGAAACTAGGGTTTTCTTCTTCAATTTCCTTTGAGTTTAATTTCAATCTTCAAAACTCAATTTTCAATTTAGGGTTTCTGAAATTAGGGTTCATAATTTCATATTTGTGAAATTAATCATGTCCCAAAGCGAAAGAGGAGCATCAAACCATGTTGGTTCTTCACAAAATCTCTCATTTTCAGTTGCATCACATTTACCTGCTGCCGTTGCATCAAACCAAGTTCAAGGTTCTGGAATTAATGTAACTGATGATAACGGAAAAATATCCGTTATCCGGTAAGTCCAACGTAACGGTAACGTTTTTAAATTTCCTATTTCCGATGTAAATTAACGGATAACAAATATCCGCAAACTTTTAATGGCAATGGAAGCGGCAGAGCCTATATACGTTACGTTAGCATCCATTGACAGGCCTAAGCTTCCTCCTCCTAGTATGTTGAAGGATCGCTCCAAGAAACCGGTTCAAAAACAGGTTCGTACCTCGTGGCCTTTCTCTTGGTCGTAATTTTTGCCAGTTCCTGATTTTCCATTTCTCAGGAGAGTGAGCCTCAAGCAACAACGGGTCCTTCTAGGAATTTAAGAAAACGTCCCCGTTCTGGAGATCCTTATGCCATTTCCCAGGTATCCCCTTCTTTCTTAATCTTGGTTTTTCTTCTTCTCGCGTTTCCTATTAACCTCATGTTCTTCAAGACGATCCTCCCACATCTCAGGTCCCACAACGTCGCCATCATAGCTTGGATGTAGACGACTTGTCCCAAGTCCATCCTTTTCTACCTCAACCCGATCCTCCTCGTCACCAGAAATCTAGCTCATCTAGTGAGACTATCCCTTCGCGAACTTTCTCTTTGGATGACCCTACTTCGTCTAAAGGCGGTCAGCCTGTTAAGAAGTGGAGGAACCTGATCTTCTTCCTAACATGAAATTTTTAAGGGAGATTTTCGTTACAACTCGCAAAGCTCCCTCCTTAAGATCTAAGGCCACTGAATCTTTGGTCTCTCTCTGCTCTGATGATCTTTTGGTTGAAGATCAATCTTTTATTTTGAACGCTTCCTTGAATCTCTCTCTGCAGCAACATTCTGCCATAATGGGTTTGGTGATCCTCGACCTGAATCTGGCATTTGTGTTTTTCCTCCTGTAATACTTTGTGGGATTTTAAAGTAGGTTTTTCATTTTTTAGGAACAACATCGCAGTATAGATCATCTCGTGGAACTTCGAGAGACTCGGGATTTGATGAGAAATTCAAGTGCTCGTATCCTCGACCTAGAGAAGGAGCTTGCAGAAGAGAGGAAAACCTCGTCTGAACTTCGCAGTGAGTTTCCCTTCCTTTATCATTTTGGTACTGTCTTTCTCTCGATGATAACTTATATCTTTGACTCCTTCGTTCCTTAGGTCATGAGCAAGAGCTTAAGGACCAGGTCTCTCTTTTATCCCAGGAGAAGAAAGACCTTTCCAAAAGGGTTTCCATTCTTCAAGAGGATGTTCAATATTTTTCCCGAGGATCTTGATAAGATGATGAAGGATGCCACCCTGATTGCCAAGCGTATTCGCAGAAATGCTCAAGACGAGAAGTCAGGCTTTTTAATGAGTTCTGTGATTCTCAAGGTATTCCTCGCATTTCTCTGGATCTTGAAGAGTTTTCTGATGAAGAGCCTGATCCCTCCGCCAAGGAACCACTTCCTACTGTTAATGAACTGTCCTCTTCTGACGAGGATCGTAAATATGGTGACGACGAAAATGCAGAAACCGACGAGAATCATGAAGACGATGATGACGAAGATTCAGGATCCGACGAGGATCATGAAGACGGTGATTAAAGATGCATGACCCCCTTTTGATTTTAAATTTTTTTAATGTAGTAACTTTCTATCTTTACTTTAGATGGACGTTCCCATTCTTCCGAATGTTGATCATTTTGTAAATCATGTATTTGCCTTTATCTCATTCCTTTACCTATACGATGTTCACCTTCTTTTAGTAAATATGTGCTTGCCTTTGCCTCGTGCATTTGTATTTGTCTTTATGTCGTACCTTCACCTTTGCAATATTGACCTTTGTATCAAGTATATACTTTTGCTTGACACTGAGTCATGTGAGTATAATGCAAAATAAGAACATCAAATATAAAAAGTATATACTTGCCTCTTGTTCTTTTTGGGCATTAGTTGATCAAGACAGTGTCACACAAGTCAAATTTCATTCTCACCTTGTTTGATTAGCCTTTATTGCTTACTATTTTGAATTCCTTGAGGATTATTATGAACAAATTTGTGTTTTCCTTGTGGTTCTACGAGGTCTTATTGTGCCTCCTAGTTAAGGTCTTATTATGCCTCATCCTTTTTGAAGGATCTTAATTCGACGAAGTATCATGCGCTCATTACCCTTGCAGGTAATAATCCATATACCTCGCCTTAACATTTGTTTTTTCTCCGCATATCGCGAAAAAACGACAGGTCTACACACTCCCATGAATGTTAGTCCCATGACGTTGTCGTCTTTGTTGGTCACATAGCTCCCTAATCTGAGGGTGCCATCCCTTTATATTCCTCCTGATTTCCCTTTCAAGGAGGTTAACCCTAACATGCATGTTGGTCTCCTCCCATCCAGTTATTACGAAAGTCAGTTTTTTTTCGTGACTTCTTATCGCCTTCGCCGATATGGCTTGGGGTTAGGAAGTCACACCCTAAGTGAGGTTTCTATGGGATCGAGTGCATCGTAGCCAAGACTTTCCATACAGACATGGTCGGTAACTCTCCAGACGTCCCAGGAAACCGCATCTCAACAGAATACGTCGGAGCCTTGGTCATATTTCTGCACTCCTTACCGAAGGCCATCATAAAAGGGACCCTCGGAGGATAGGTATTATCATTGCCCCTATCTTTCTGTATGAGAGTTATTCAAGAAATGCCTTAGGTCTTGCCTCTTGCACTTTTATGCGAACTAGGGTGCATGCCGTGGATTCTTAGCCTTTCTAGGAGAAGGTTTTAAGTTTCCCTAGAAACTGCTTATTTCGTGAATCTTATTTGCCTCCTAATGCGAGGTCTTATCTTTCTCTGGTGATCTCGTGGTATTTCGAAGATTTTGCTCATATTTAAGTTGATCACTGAGGAGATATTTTATTAATAAAGTCCACTCACCTACATAGTATTTCTTTTCAGCATTTCAACTTACATTCACGGGTAATATTTTTACATATACACGGGATTCCAAGGATGATCTAGCTTTCGATCTTGTCTTTCGACCTCGCCATATATTATCTTTCCTTTCTCGTCGGTATCCTTCCCTTCGCAATCCGCAAACTCGTACGCCCCATTGCCAACTACCCTTTTCACGATGTAAGGGCCTTCCCATGTAGGTTCTAGCCTTCCTCCTGATCCATTTTGGTATGGGGGAATTTCTCGCAGCACAAGCTCTCCTGGCACAAAACTTCGCGGCTTTACCCTTTTGTTGTATTCTCTTGACAACCTTTGATGGTAATTGGTCATATGATGTAGTGCAATTTCTCTATTTTCCTCAAGGTTGTCTAATTTTGCTAGAATCGGGTCCGAGTTTAGCCTTTTCTCCCATGCTTCTCTTCTTGTTGTTGGAAGGATGACTTCGGCGGGCAACACTGCTTCAGCTCCATACGTCAAACAAAAGGGCGACATTCCCGTTGCATCTCGCCTGGTGGTTCTATACGACCATAGTACGTTCGGGATCTTCTCACACCATCCCTTATAATGACCTTCCATCTTTTTATTCAATGTGGTTGCTATTGTCTTATTTGTAGCCTCCGCCTGCCCGTTTCTATGCGGGTATAACAGAGTCGACTTCCCAGACTGAATCTTAAAGGCTTTAAATAACATTCTCACATTTTCCCCTTCGAATTGCTTCCCATTATCTGAAACGATCAAGACTGGTATGCTGAATCTACAAACAATGTGCTCAAGAATAAAGTCGTACACATAACCATCCCGTGTGTGCTGCTGGGCTTTGGCTTCGAGCCATTTTGTGAAATAATTTGTTGCTACTATCAGATATCTTCGTTGCTTAGTCCCAGTTACGAATGGTCCCACGATATCTATTCCCAACATGGCGAACGGCCACACACTCAACACAGAGTTTAAACTCGTGGATGGTGCGTGTATTCTCTTCCCGAATCTTTTACATGCTTCACACCTTGTAGCAATATCCTTTGCGTCTTTGTGCATGTATGGCTGATAGACGCATTTATGTGTCTAATATGTCTTTATTGTATGTATTGTTAGTGCTCAATTTTGTATTTATTGTGTTCTTTTATGTCTTTGTATGAATTTTTAGAGAAATAAGCCCTTGCGGCGAAATGGGCTCAAAAAGCAGTGTTTTACACCCTAGAGAAATGTATCGTAGGCACCCTAGAAATGCACCGGAAGCATCCCAGAAATGTCTCGGAGGAACCCATAAAAATTACTATTTCCACCCAAAAATTACTTTTTCCACCCAATTGCTATTCGCACCCAAGCTCTGGTTAAGGGGCATCCATCTTCTCTTTAAATTCAAAAACAGCTTTTTGGCGGGAAAAATATATTCAAAACTGGCAGATTTGTGATCGAGAAAATTAAGGTGTTTTAGTGCGATTCAATCGCTGAAATTTGGTGGGAAGTTGTGATATGGGATAGGGAACACATTGTGGGCATCGGATTCGATCGGAATTGGCTGGAAATCCTGGTTTGAGTCACGAGCTCAAAACAGAGCAACGTGTCCTGTAACACGAGTTTGATTGTGTGTTTGCCATGCATGTAGTGTTTTGGAGGAGTTCGATGACTTCGGAGTCGTGGGGAAGGTTAACTAGAGCGTGCAGGATCAAAGTTATGGTCGGATATTTTTGTTCTAAAACACTACAAATACAAGGCTAAAGAGTTTAGAAGAGTTGGAGAGTCTTTGGGAGAGTTTAGGAGCCGAGAAGAATCGAAAGAAAGTCACGCAGGAGAAAAGCTTGCTGCTGGTGCAAGGAAGAACACGAAGAACATAATACCCTCAGAGACAGTCGTTGATTAGTGTCGCTTAATTACGAAAATACTCTATTCCTTTCCACGACTTCGGAACAACAACACCTCTATTGTATCGTTCTTTTCGAACGCTCTATATGTGTCGCAAACACTGTTGTAAGCCGTTTTCTCCATTTTCTCTTGATTGTAAACAACTTTTGAGTATCAATGAATCAATTTGAGAGGTTTTTCATCATGAGTAGCTAAACCCAATCCCAGGGGTGACGGAGGAAGCCATTCTTCCAAAAGTTATGTGGTAAAATTTATTTAAATTTATTTATGCAACTCTTTTATGATTAATTGCACCGAATAAAAATGGAGTAAATGGTTTTTATTAATCAATTTTTTTTTCTCTTGATGGAGTATGCTTAGTAAATTGCTTTTGATACTTCATGATCGCGATTAACAGTGGATGTCTTCAAAATCTAATTTAGGCAATGATTAGAATCACAATTTCCTTTGATTGGAGTTATATTGTCTAGAATTGCATTATAAGAATTGTTATTGAATCACATAAATTTTGGTGAATGGTGGAATCCTGATCCCCGGTACAAATTCTCTCCCATATTTTGTTAATATTGTGCATATAAAATTATTTATTTATTTTTATTAAGTCTAAACAAAAATTATCCTTCAGAAATCCGAGAGTTTGAACCTTCACTACTACAACCCGAGAAAAAACATAAATCATTTTGGCGCCGCCAACGCGGATTTGTGTTTAGGTAGAATTTTTAGGTTTTTATTATTTATTTATTTTTATTATTCCATTTGTTCTTTTTACGTCTCTTTGGTATGTCTTTGTATTACAGCTTCGAAGTTGGATACTAAAGACCTTGGAATCAAAGCTTAAAGCTAGAAGGAAAAAAAAAGCAAAAAAAAAAAAAAAAAAAAAAAAAGAAAAAAAAAGAAAAAAAAAAAAGAGAATTATTTTTTTAAGAGACTTTCCATTTTTTTTGTAATTATTATTATTATTATTTTTTTTTTTTCTTTGGACTGGACAATCGGGACATTATTTTTATTTATTTTTTTAAACCCTGCGGAAGGGTACCTTTAAATACAAATTGTTTGCAGGGAAGGACGGCGATTACTATATCGTCTCGTCCCCTCGGGTTCGTACATGACATAGGAGTCATGGCCCGAGTCGACTTCAACGGTTCATCCCCCGTATGGTACGGGAGGTAAGTCCATTGATTGAGGACGAATCTCCTGTAAGCGAATCTCCTGTAAGCGAGTTACTGTATTACTTAAGGTGATTCATTGATTGAGGACGAATTTGGACTGTTTTTAAATTCCTAGTAAAGGGCAAGGCCTGGCCAATACAAGATAAGGGTTCGGATTTCATCACCGCTCCCTTCTTGCCCGCCTTAGGAAAACGAAACCTAACGCGAACCCAAGCTTAAAACTTGACTAGAACGAGACCGATAGGGTAACGCGCTTATTAGGAAAAATTTTCGAAGGATATTGGTTACTTTCTTAAGCACACCTTGAAGTTCATAATGGTTTCTGTGAGTTGAATACGTGACTGCGCCGCCTTGTGATAGCGGTGAGGCCTTGGATATCAAAGCTCCACTGATCTTCCCTCGCCTCAATTCAACTTACTTTGACTCGGATTGATTCCATAGAGGTTTGCTTAAATTGTAACGAATTCCCCTTCGAGAGATAGAAGCAACTCTAGAAACAATCTAAGTGGAGCCATCATGCTTGTTGTTTGCTAGATTTTATAGGTTTGATTTGGTCGAGTCAGCCTTGTTTGTGGTTGTGTAGAATTCCCTTGCAATTAAGAATGTCGAACTGGTATGATAGAAGCCAATACAATGAGTATCGACCTGAATTTGAATATGGACATCATCAATTTTATGACCATGGTGGGAATAGTAGTTGGGAACGCCAACCTTTTCAAGGTTATGGTTCATACCATGGTGAGCCCAATTACTATCCATACACGAATTGGTCTTACGAGCAAGAAAATCAGGAATATTATAGTACTAGTCATGCGTTTTTGGAAAATTACTTAAAAACTAGTCCTGATTATGACATTTCTAAACCTGTTCAATCTCCAGAAGAAACCTACCAACAAATTCGAAGGGAGTATGAACGTGCAGTTAGTTCAAGAAAAGAGAGTACACAAAGGTCTAAGATATTCAATGAGACTTGTGAACGTATAAGTGTTACGCTCAGTGAAATTCAAGCACGTTTAGAGGCAGAAAATGAAAAGTTAGCTAATGCTGCTCGAAATAATCTAAATTTCCAAAATAGTGTTTCCAATTCTACCCTTGATATCAATAGTGAATATTTGCCCAATCTAGAGGACGGGGTTAGAATAAAAGACACTACTTATTTAGATAAGGTTCAATCATATTTGTACTATTATGATGATGAGGATAGTAGTAATGAAGAATCTGAAATATGTAGGCATAGTGATCAGGAATCTATTAATCCAATTGAGCTTTATAACGATTATATTATTTCTAGTTCAAATCCAAATAATTTTTATGATTATTCACCTATTCAAAAGGACGAGGATTTGATTAGGGATACCACCGTTTTAGACGATGTAGTTTTTCCTTTTGATTACGAAGCCGATAGTGGTTTAGAGGAACGGGTTCATTTCGAAAATACTGTTTTAGAGTCTAGCGACTTATAAACAATAGTCTTGGAAGAAGAAGATAGACCCGTAGATATGAGTAAAGATGCACTACCTGATAATAACTTAGAAGAATCTCTTTAATATTTTAAGGACTCTGAAGATACAGAAATTCAAGAAATAATTAGAGGTCTATCTAGAGACACTGAAAACTCTAAGTTTGGGGGTGATTATCACTTCCCTAATGCCTTACCTTTAACTCTCGGAAAGTCCCCACACTTAGGACTTGATATCTGTGCCTCGACCATTTTACAATATTACCTTCATACTCGTTTTCCCGAGCCTAATGATGTCCATGAAGGAGTTCAGTCGTTAGAAATCCATCCTCTGGTTGATGTGGTTAGCCCAGGCAATAATACCAAGATTGACTTTGTTTCCCCACCAAAAACTTTTCTACCAATTGTGGGAACATATAAATTTCAGATGTGTCAATTATTAAGTTTTGAGACTAAACCTAATTACTTTAGGAGATTAGGGTCGACACATCTGTTTAAGAAAGACCACCACTCTCTTTGTGGTCAGCTGTGTAAGTCAAATCTGATTGACTTTAAGGATCCCCAGTTATTCAGGTTGTTATTATTTTTAATTGAGTTTTTCCAGACTTTTAAACCTGAACTGTTGGATCTTAGATATGAGGAAGTGCATCCAATGAAAATATTCTATCAAGATCCTTTCATAGAACCTGAACATGAACCACAATGGGACATAGGTATCTTAATCAGGAAACTAGATAAGGGTATGCAGTACATGTTCATTTTCTTGTCTTGTTGCGGATTCCTTTTACTTGTGATAGCTCTATTTGGTTTCGATAACCCACAAATATTTCGGCTATTGCTATACGATTCGAGGTGATTAAACCTTTCTTAGTCTGGCTGAAGACTATAAACTTAGCACTTCTTGGGAGGTAACCCAATCTCATGCAACCCAGTAATATCCTTCCTTCACTCTTTTGCTTCAAATAGTAACTGTCTCTCCTTGTTCATGCTTTTAATTTCATCTTTAGAACATTGAGGACAATGTTAATTTTAAGTTTGGGGGTATGGGAGAAACTTTTTAGTTGCAATAAATAAACTCTAGAGCCTAGAAATTTACGCCTATTAAGGATAGCACTAACCAATCTAAGTGGATGGAAACATTTTTGTTTTAGGAGTTGAGGAACCAATCTGACTAGATGGAAACATCTATAGAGTCTATTCATAAAAGCACAGTGCTCAGGTGTTAGAATTAACATGATAGTTTCGCCATATTTCGTCGAGTCCTTTTCACTTTCTATTTTTAGTTTTCTTTTATTTCAAGTGATTTGGTGGGGCACACAATTCAAGTTGTTACCTTTGTTAGGGTGAAATAGAGTGACTGAGTTACCTTTTCAAAAAAAAAAAAAAAAAAAAATTAGACCAGACCAGTAGACCAATCGGAATAAATACTAACACTTGGATAACAATATGTGTGTGTTCTCCCTGTCTTCGTCGCCTAAACAAGCGTGGAATGCAGGATCCACGGGAATCACCATATAATCTGCTGACAAGAAACATGCGCTTCGGTCCACAAGGTCCAATAATGTTGTTAGTTCTTAAATAAATGTGTGTTTAATAAAGTCGACCACTGGTACCCTTGTATATGCCAGTTGTGTTGACCTAGAGTTAGGATTATTAACCACTGGTTCCCTTGTATATGCCAGTATGTTAATATTATTCATACCGGTATCTCAGTCATTTAGGTTAGGTTCATCTTGGCAGAGGCCTTCAGACATATATGAGAAACACCGTTCGCTTTTCAACCATCTACATTTTTCTTTTTCCATCTTCTTGATCTTTTCATGTGATTAGTATGACTCCGATTATGATGTCCATCGTGAAAATATCTTAGTAGATCTCTGTCACTTATATGAATTGTAGTATGCTTGAGTGCAAACTCGTGTACAACAATTGGAATTTCGCATCAGGGTTCTTCCTCTTAGAGTCAATAATTGTATGCCAACCAAGGAGGTTCTTTAGTGCTTTCCAAGGTTTTGCGTAGATATCTAGGGTATGGAGTAAATTTTTTGTGGGTACACCTCTGGTAAACCCTCCGGAGACAACACTCCGCCACTAGGGCCACCTAGGGGTTCAAATGATTTTCCTTTCTAGAATAAATTTGCTCGAGGACTAGCAAATAATAAGTTTGGGGGTGTTGATAGACGCATTTATGTGTCTAATATGTCTCTATTGTATGTATTGTTAGTGCTCAATTTTGTATTTATTGTGTTCTTTTATGTCTTTGTATGAATTTTTAGAGAAATAAGCCCTTGCGACGAAATGGGCTCAAAAAGCAGTGTTTTACACCCCAGATAAATGTATCGTAGGCACCCCAGAAATGCACCGGAAGTAACCCAGAAATGTCCCGGAGGAACCCATAAAAATTACTATTTCCACCCAAAAATTACTTTTTCCACCCAATTTCTATTCGCACCCAAGCTCTGGTTAAGGGGCATCCATCTTCTCTTTATATTCAAAAACAGCTTTTTGGCGGGAAAAATATATTCAAAACTCGCAGATTTGTGATCGAGAAAATTAAGGTGTTTTAGTGTGATTCAATCGCTGAAATTTGGTGGGAAGTTGTGATATGGGATAGGGAACACATTGTGGGCATCAGATTCGATCGGAATTGGTTGGAAATCCTGGTTTGAGTCACGAGCTCAAAACAGAGCAACGTGTCCTGTAACACGAGTTTGATTGTGTGTTTGCCATGCATGGAGTGTTTTGTAGGAGTTCGATGACTTCGGAGGCGTGGGGAAGGTTAACTAGAGCGTGCAGGGTCAAAGTTTACGTGTGTAGAAGCCAAAAATGGAAATTATTGTTAAATATGGGCAGCGAGCAATGACGGGATTAATGGGAGATTATACGGTGTTATGGTCGGATATTTTTGTTCTAAAACACTATAAATACAAGGCTAAAGAGTTTAGAAGAGTTGGAGAGTCTTTGGGAGAGTTTAGGAGCCGAGAAGAATCGAAAGAAAGTCACGCAGGAGAAAAGCTTGTTGCTGGTGCAAGGAAGAACACGAAGAACATAATACCCTCAGGGACAGTCGTTGATTAGTGTCGCTTAATTACGACAATACTCAATTCCTTTCCCGATTTCGGAACAACAACACTTCTGTTATATCGTTCTTTTTGAACGCTCTATATGTGTCGCAAACACTGTTGTAAACCGTTTTTCTCCATTTTCTCTTGATTGCAAACAACTTTTGAGTACCAATGAATCAATTTGAGAGGTTTTTCATCATGAGTAGCTAAACCCAATCCCAGGGGTGACGGAGGAAGCCATTCTTCCAAAAGTTATGTGGTAAAATTTATTTAAATTTATTTATGGAACTCTTTTATGATTAATTGCACCGAATAAAAATGGAGTAAATGATTTTTATTAATCAGTTGTGTTTTCTCTTGATGGAGTATGCTTAGTAAATTGCTTTTTATACTTCATGCTCGCGATTAACAGTGGATTTTTTCAAAATCTAATTTAGGCAATGATTAGAATCACAATTTCCTTTGATTGGAGGTATACTGTCTAGAATTGCATAATAAAAATTGTTATTGAATCACATAAATTTTGGTGATTGGTGGAATCCTGATCCCCGGTAAAAATTCTCTCCCATATTTTGTTAATATTGTGCATATAAAATTATTTATTTATTTTTATTAAGTCTAAAAAAAATTATCCTTCACAAATCCGAGAGTTTGAACCTTCACTACTACAACCCCAGAAAAAACATAAATCAATGGCCAAAAGTATCCTTGTGTTCTAGTTTTGAGAGCTAGCGACCTGGTTCGGCTATGGTTACCAGCGTCTCCATAGTGAAGTGATTTCATGATTTATATCCCTTCTTTCTGCGACAAGCATCTCATCAATGGTCCCGAATATGATCTTCTATACAGGATTCCTTCTCGTACCTCGTAATTCGTGGACTTACTTTTGATTTTATTTGCCTCCTGCCTATCTCACGGGAGATCTCCTTTCATTTAATAGTTATAGATGGGAGCTCGCCAATCATCATTGTTTATTCCCATATCTCTTTCTTCCACCATCATTACTTTGGACTCCCTTTCCTCCCTGCTTACTGAGGGTTGCATTAACCGCTCAATCATGATATGCCCGATTTTTGGATCTTCAGTCATTGAGGCTATAAAAGAAAGTGCATCCGCGTGTCTGTTATTGTCTCGGCCTATGTTTCTCAAAATAATGATCCTTATCTTTATTGAATATTCTTTCACGATTTGTTGATACCTTTGCATCACCGGATCAACGACATTTTCCTTCGATCAAGCGAACCACAAGCTGCGAGTCACTAGTAATTCGCACTTCATCTAAGCCCATTTTTATCGCAATCCTTAAAGCTTGTATCACTGCTTCATACTCAGTCTCATTATTTGTTGCCTTATATTCTAGCCGAAAGCAGAACACTATCTTGATCCCCGTGGGCGAAGTGAATACTATCCCTATTTCTCCTCCGCAACTGTTTAAGGATCCCTCGACGAATATCTCCCACCTCCTGGGATGATTCTCTTGTAATAAGTCCTTTGGGTCTGGCCGACTGTCATCTACATCCATCATTTCCTCTATGCTCTCATCTTCTTCCGAAGGAAATTCTGCGAGAAACTTTGCGATTTTGTGTGAATTCTTTGAAGTCTTTACTTCATACTTTAGTCCAAAATGGTTAATCTAGGTATTCCGTCTTTCTACTCTTCCAACTTTCTTCGAATTTTTTAAGACTGATTCTATAGGGATTCTCGTAAGGACTTTTAACTTGTGAGTTTGGAAATAAATCCATAACTTTTGTGATGCGTAAAACAATGCTAGTATTAATTTTTCAATCTTCGGGTAATTTCTTTCCGCAAAGTTGAAGGTTTTGCTAATGTAAAAGATTGGCTTTTTCACCCCCTCGTCACTTCGAAGTAAGACTGCACTAAGAGCATTTGGCCTCGCTGCGAGACAAATCAACAGCTCCTCCCCGGGTTCTGGTTTTTGTAGGATTGATAATTTAATAAGGTGCTCCTTTATGCCTTTCAACGCCTCCTCACACTCTTGTGTCCAGACAAAGTTTGCTCCTTTCTTCAAGATGTCAAAGAAGTGTTTAAACTTGTCCGAGGACCGCGAGATAAATCTTCCCAAAGCTGCCAACTTCCCATTTAATTTCTGCACTTCCTTTATAGTTGCGGGTGAGGGCATCTTTAGTATAGCCTGTACTTTTTCCGGACCCACCTCTATGCCTTTGCGAGAGATTTTTTGGCCCAAGAACTTCGCCGAATCTACCCCAAAGATGCATTTTGCTGGATTTACCTTCATTTTATACTTCCTCATTTGTTCGAAGATCTCCCTCAAGTATTCCACATGGTCCCCTGAATCCTTCGTCTTGACCAACATATCATCTACATAAACTTCCAACTTCGTGTGCACCTATTTTGCGAATACTTTCTCCACCATCCGTTGGTATGTCGCCCCTGCGTTTTTCAACCCAAATGGCATCCTGGTGTAACAGTAAAACCCTCTAGGAGAGAAGAAAGTCGTGTGTTCTTGGTCTTCTTCAGCCAATGGCACTTGATTATATCCACAGTATCCATCCAAGGATGACAACCTTTTGTACCCAGATGCCGACTCTACCATCTGAGGGATGTTTGGTAAAGGAAAACTATCTTTGGGGAACGCGGTGTTCAAGTCACTAAAATCAATGCATATTCTTATACCATTGTTTTTCTTGGGCACGATCACCATGTTGGAAATCCAATATAGATACTTCGTCGGCCTTATGATTCCTGCATCCATCATCATTTGGAGTTCCTTATCGATTTGCCCATGATAAGCCGTCACGATCTTCCTTATTCGTTGTCTGATTGGATTGATTGTTGGATCCAGCTTCAATCTATAACAGCCACTTGTGAATCAATTCCTGGCATTTCCTCCATGCTCCACGAAAATATTTCACCATATTCTTTCAGCAATTCAACTAGCCTTTCTTCTTCTTCTCCTTCCATTTTTGTCCCAATTTTTAGGATCTTGGGTTCGTCGTCATTCTCCACGTTTACATCCTTTCTTGGCTCCACTGCGGTAAAGTTTAAGACCGGTTCTCCTAGCGGAGTTTGCTCCTTCATAGGTTTCGCAAGCTCTCCCTCTTCTTCGGGTATTTTGCTGGGTATCGCCCATCCTTCTTTATCTCTTGCCATATATACCCTTATCTCGTCCTCCTTTTTTAACTCGAGCATTTTCTTTTTCCGTTCCTTTTTCATTTTCAATCTTCCCTCGTAATTCTCAACGTCCTTCTCGCCACATTCTTCTGCATCTTCTCTTTCACCGATCCCACTGGGCATGGGGAACCACAACAATTGATGGTAAGTTGAAGCGACTCCTTTTATTCCATGGATCCATGGTGTGCCCATGATAGCGTTATAGGGTGATTCTACGTCTACCACGCAAACGGTAACCATCGTCTCTAATTCCCCTGCATTGATCTTCACACATATCTCGCCTTTTCGTTTCGTCGCCACCCCATTGAACCCGTATAGAGTATATGGTGAAGGCATCATGTCAGAATCCTCGTACCCCAAAATTTTAAACGTGTGATAAAAGAGGACATCTACCGAGCTCCCCATGTTTACTAAGATATTGTCCACAGCCCATGCTCTCCTTTCACTTCGTGGGCTTTCTTCTTCTAGCGAGTGCTTACAGAGGGTAAAGGTGATGACCAATGAGTCCATATGTTGAATTTGTCCTTCTGGTGCATCTCGTGTTGAAAATGATATGTCTCTTTTCTGCCATTCTTCTATCGGTTCTTTCTTTTCCACTGGTAACATTTCATTCCCTTCATTGTCTACCTTGTATATCGTTGAAAGCACATTATCCTGGAAGTTGAGAATATCTTCCCTTGAATGTACTACAAAATTGCTGCCAAACGACTTCTTTTCCTCATCTGCTTTGACTTGGCGTTTCTTCACCAAGTCTCCATAATGCCGCGGTGGTGGTGGTAATTCCTGGTCCTCTACATAATGTGCGAGCTTCCCCTGTTCAATGAAGCGAAGTATGATCTTCCTGACACTTCTGTAATTGTTTGTATGGTTCCCGTGGAAGCATTTATATCTACAGAACTCATGCCTCTTATTCCTAGGAGCTGGTTCTCTTCCCAAATTGGGTGGCGCCTGTATTTCCTCAGTCAGTATCACCTCCTCCCATATCCTTTCCACGGTTGTGTTAAGTTTCAGAAGTTCTAGCTCCGCCCATGCGTTTACCCCTTGCTTTTCTGGCTTCATGTTCTTCCCCAGGTATCCTTTGGCCTCATCACTTCGAGGCTTTCGATCATATCGCAAGCACTTGTCCTTCTTTTGGTCATCTCGCCTCAGCTCTCTTCCTGGCGTTGTCTTCATCCCTGCTTGAATCATCGCGGTCAACATGACCTTCTCCTCCATCCGTTTCATCCTATCTTGCCTTTGTGAATTCCCCATATGAATTCTCAATATTCGCAACTCCTGTATGATTTCGTGGTCCATGATTCCTCTCATTGATTCTTCAATGTCTCTTTCTCGCCCTTCGCGTCTGCTTTCATCCTTCCGCCTCCTTCCTTCTTCGTATCTAAGCTTAAGATTTTCTTCCCTCGCCTCCACTAGCATCTTCCTTAGGTCTCTTTCGCGGCCATATCCTTCCAGCAACCTTCTTCTTTGCATTCCTCATTCGTCCTCTTCCTTGTAATCTTCATAAGGACTTTCCTTCCGATATAGGATCCTTTTCCGCGACGAAGATGTCATCGTTTCCGAATTAGCGTCCTCTTTTTGCGAGAATTCAACCTCCATTTAGCTGCCACGTTCATTTTCTTCTTGACTCGCCTGATTTCCTCGCCTTGCCGTCCCCGCTTGCCTTTCCGTCCGGTTCTCTATTCGACGGAATGTATTACTCGATTCTTTCGATATCATTCCCTTATCACCACCGTCCTTCTCCTCCTCTTCTCGCTTCGTTTTTGCTTCCGTAATAGCCCCGGTTTTTTCGATCTGGACAGGTTCTGTTATGGATTTATCTTCCTTGCTCGGTTCGCCTTTTCGTTGCCTCCTAACTTTTCGTATTTCCTTTGCTACAAATGCCTCTCCTATTTCTCCTTCCTTCCGAGCCTCCAACCGCTTGCTTCTTGTCACCCCCGTTAGGGTCTTCATCTGTCTTGCCTTTCCTGTCATCGTCCAAACCTTGTCGAGTCTGATCTTCCGTCTGCCGCCTCACCAACTTTCTTTTCCGGATCTTAGATCTCAAGTATAAATAAGCCACCAAATCTATGGAACTTTCTTGCACAAAATAACTCGCCTATGTTTCAAGCTATTTCGATCTCACAGTGGTTTTGCTTTCCCTCAAACTCTTAGACGAGGATGAATTCCCCGATCCAAGTCCTTGTTTCTGGTCGCCAAAATGTAACTACTGGAAATCCAGTAGTACATCCAAAAGGAAAGTAACCAAGATCTAAGACATGTTTTACAATATGCACCCTAAAATCTTATTGATGATTCATACAAAGTAATGAAAATACAAGTTCTTGAACACAAGGAAACCATAATCTCACCTTATAGGCTAAGCTCTCCTACCCTTACAAAATTCGATCCATTTTACATTTCCCAAGGACCTCTATTTATAGACCATCTAACCCTAATGGAGCACAGATGATTGTATCTCGTCACGTTCTCGCGGAGACGCTTCACACTTCGCTCAGACCATTTTCCATAAAGTTTTTCTCCTTATTTCGCTATCTTCAAATGGGCTTGTCGAGACACCTGTCTCTTTTCTTGCCCAATAATTCATCTACTTCGTGGATTTTCTTTTCGGCCAAGTTAGCTTACTTCGTCCATATCTACTTCGTGGCTGATTCCTTGTGGGGTAATCCATTGATCCTTTGTAATCCATATTTTCCTATGAGGTTACTTCGTCATGAGTTACCATCTCGCACGTAGTTTATATCTCGTCAAATAAGTCAATTATGGTGATTCTGACTTGATTTGACAAGTCACTGACGAAGATTTTCGGGTCATGGTACAAGAACTTTTCGGCAGGATTGTCGCATCTTCCCTATGTCCACATGGTGGTCTGTATTTTGGTATCCACAGGCAGGACTAAGGCAATCAAATGTGTCAGTTCAAAGAGAGTATTCTACGAAGAATTTGAGCGTTAATAACCCATGTTATGTGGGTAAAATACCCGATGGCCACGTGTTGACATCCCAAGGGATAAATATATGATGAGATGATGAGGTTGGAGCACCAAATCATTCGATGAGAGAAGGATTTGTCTCAGTCGAGGTAACTGCACAAGCGCCACATGAATGAGGTGTGTATGTAAGGTCTAATCTGCTCAGACGGTCAAGTCTAAAAAGAAAGACCGTATTTAATGAAGGATAAGAATATGACTTGGGTAGTTGGGCATCGTGACAGAAGACTCGGACGATATATACTATGACCCAGAAGCGATGGAGTACGAGGTTCTCCACAGAAGGGCAACACGATCCAAGGGAGATCAAGACAACTCGAAGGGAGGACCAAGTATGCCATCGCGAGGGACGGTATAGAACGAGTCAGAGGGAGCCAGGATGATGGATGACAGCTCACCCATCTCGGACGATCAAGGGACTACGAGTTCTTTCTATCTATAAATACCAGTCCATGTACCAGGAGGTGGACAACTTAGGTAATCTTAGATGGGTTTTCTACAGAGAATTCCTGAGAAAGACTTAGATAGAGAGAAAGTGAGAAATCTAGAAGAGATGTGTAACACTTTCAAGGGTATAATCAATAAGAAAACATTTTCTTCTCCGTGGACGTAGGTCTTCATGGCCGAACCACGTTATATGCTTGTGTTAATCTTTACGTTTCATGCTATTTAAATCTTGTTCATGATGAATCTTGTATGTTTAAGTAGCTTTTAGTCTTTAATCTTACTTGGGTGTAGTAGTCAAAAAATATGCAGCTACATTTTGGCGCTAGAAACAGGGAGGTATGAAGATATAATCTACCTCCCTAACAACATCTCTATATTTCTTTCATAATATCTGTAAGAGAAGTGTTTTCACACTACAAAGTAGATATCCGTTGTGATGAATGAGTAGAGCTCGGACTCAAAAATTATCTTCACGATCTAAGAATTCTAGGAGAACCTCAAGATCAAGAGATCTACGTTTTTTCACTAATTTTATTTAAGATTTCTTGTTATTTTCAAGATTTTCAAAGTTTTCCTCAAGTAGCTCAGGAGAGTTGTAGATCGGAGTAAATATGGAATTCTAAATACTTCGGTGCTCAAACGATCTCCTCCATGAAAAATCTAGGAAGAGATGCTAGTCAGTAGACTACATAAGGAGTCAATCACCTTATGAGAGTTGAAAAAGACAAACTTTTCTTGATGTTCATCATCAAACTCGCCATAATCTCGGAATCTCCTTCTTAAGAATTTGAATTTAAGTCAAGGGGAGGAATTAATGAGTATATAATCAGTCATCAAACTCAAAATTTTGTTTTATGTCATAAGTTAAAAGATGATGAGATATATTTCCTAGAATGGGAAAACGTACTCAATCGACATAATTAGATTCTTTCCCTCTAAGGGTATGGCATGTTGAGGGAGATATTTCCTCGAAAAAAGGGGACTGGAAAAACACCTTTTCTCCATCATTAACACCCCATGCAAACGGGGATGTTTTGACATTTTCACATGTCTCCAAAATCTACTGCAAAGTCTTCCTGTACTAAACTGTCCAGTCTGAACTATGACTTAGTAATTGCATGTGACCTGCAAATATAGGGTCCCACTTTTCTAAAAGAAAAGACAGATTAAGTATTATTGCATATGTTGCAGGGAAGGTAATGGTGACGCGACGATCTACTCGTGTGAGCCAAGGAGAAAATGGTGGAGCCCAAACAGAAGGACTCGACGATATGGTGCCAGGCGAGCCTTTGATCCGAAGGCGAGGGAAACCTCTTCTAGAAGCGTGATGATATTCGTCTTACTCAGCCAGGAGGGTTGATATGCTTGCCGAGACAAACAAAAAATGATGAGGTCAAGAACCACAACCCTTCAGACCTTGCCGATGCTAATGCTACAATTGCAGCCATCCTGAGAACCCAAGAGGCTCAGGATAAGAGAATGGTGAACTTAGAAAGGCGCAATAGAAAGCTAGAACGGAGAAACTGCAGGTTAAAACGCAAAGTAACAACGAAGGTACCACTCACCACCATTGAAGAAATTCCGGAGGACGAAAACCCTTTCGAGCATCTGCAAGACGACGAACGAATTAACATCCCTGACACCTCGAACGAGGAAACAGGGATCGATTTCCTAAGGGAAGTAGAGTTGTGCCTGACCACAAGGGTAGCCTATCTGAAGGGTCATCAAATGTTGATCCCAAACACAAACGAAGCAAGAATCGAATCGACGAAGTAAATATTGACTACGAGACCGAGAATCTCGCAGGCACAAACCCAAAGCGAGTGGAAAACTCGAGGTAAACTCGCTCTAAGATTGTGTCATACATTGAAAAATCGTAAGAAGACTCAGGGTGATCAAGGCATCGCCCCCATGAACCATCTTTCTCGCCCGAGAGATCTCTAGGAAGGAGAAAGAAGGCCGAAACCAGGCGAGATGAGGATGAACTCCAAGCCGGAGTCAACCGACTCAAGGAAATACATAGAGAATCTACAGGGAAGAAGGAGAACAAGAAATTGGCAGTGGTCATGCAAGAAGCAGTACAATATCCCTTATCATAAAATCTATTAAGATTGTCATTCCCAAGGAAGTGCTCCCTACCGGTGTTCACACCCCTGTTCACAGGAACAGGAGACGCTATTCAGCACCTTAGAACTTATTGTATGACACTGGCCTCTTGGGAACCCATATATCGTATGGAGATCTACCCCGATGCACGGTACTTATACTGTAACACCATCTCACATTCGGCGATGGACACCCCCGTCCGAGAAGGAAATATCACTGGACGACTTCACAAACCAAATTTCAACAGCGATGAAGTCTCCAGTGCATCCAAAGAACCCAAATTGGAGGAATGGATGAAACTTCCCATTACCTTTGCATCCTCAGAAGCACCATAAGGAGGACACAACCATAGCGACCCACTAGTGGTTACGATGGCCATCGCACTCCCTGAGCCCGAGGGCGAAGAGACAAAAACCAAGGCACTCCCATGGGCGATGCCCAGAATTTTGATCGATGGTGGCAGTTCGGTGGAGATCTTATTCTATGAAACATTTAAACAAATGGGTCTTACAGACGAATGTCTCGTCCCCTACACTTACAACATATTTGGCTTCAACGGGTCATCAACCCGCCCAAAAGGTGAAATAACGCTAGAAGTTAGGGTGGTAAAAATCCTCACCCCAACCACCTTCTGCTTGGTAGATGTACTATCACCTTACACAACCATTATGGGACGATCCTGGGTCCACAGAATCAAAGGAGTGGCCTCGACTTACCATCAAAGGCTAAGGTTTCCTACGCCTGACGGAGTGGCAGAAATCATTGGAGATATTGCTGAAGCAAAGTGCTGCGACAAGACAGAAGTTCAATACGGAGAGAAAAAAATAAACTCTGCCAAAGCAAAAAAGAAACGATCTAAGAATGCCAAAAATCAGGCCGAAATCGATGCTTACAAGGATAGAACGAATGAGGCGACACGATCAGGCAACGAACTCGCAATGGACTATAGCGTCCCATCGGACTCACCCATGGACCCATACAAAACCTCTCCGATATAGGAGAATTAAAATCAAATTTCTCGGCCTCGGAGCCAACCAAGGAAGTCAACATCAGAACACCCGGAAACCCGGGTATGGTAAAAATAGGGACACTCCTCAGCAAAGAAGAAGAAGAGAAGCTAATACAGGTTCTAAGGGAATATTCCGATGTCTTTGCGTGGCGTATGGAAGATATGTCAGGAATAGACCCCGAAGTGTGCTGTCATCATCTGAAAATTGACCCAAATCACAAGCCCATGTGGAAAAAAATGAGAAGAGTGGCACCAGAATACCATGAAGCCATCCAGAAAGAGCTAAAGAAAATGGAAGCTTCAGGGGTGATAAGAGAAGTCCATTACCCAACATGAATATCTAACATGGTGATCGTGCCAAATAAAAACGGAGGAGTAAGGATCTGTATCGACTTCAGCGACCTTAATAAATCTTGCCCCAATGACAGCTTCCCACTCCCTAACACAGACCAACTTGTAGAAGCAACCTCAGGATACAGATTGCTATCTCTGATGGACGGATACTCTGGTTATAACCAGACCCCCCTCGCCGAGGAAGATCAAGAACATACCGCTTTCTTCACCCCTCGTGGCCTATACTGCTATACAAAGATTCCATTTGGGTTAAAAAAATGCAGAGGCCACCTACCAAAGAATGGTGGAAAAGATGTTTGACGGTTTCATACTCAAAACCCTAGAGGTATACGTAGACGACATGCTTGTTAAGAGAAAACTCCCACAAGATCATGCACATGATCTTAGGAAAATCTTCGCACAAATGAGCAAATTTAACATGAAGATCAATCCCGCAAAATGTGCCTTCGGAGTAACCTCAGGTAAATTCTTGGGCTATCTGGTCACCAAACGAGGAATCGAGGTTGATCTCGAGAAGGTACGGGCCTTATTGGAAATGCCTTCCCCAACCACGGTCAAGGATGTGCAAATACTGAATGGCCGGATGGCAACTTTGGGAAGATTCATCGCCCGATGTTCTGAAAATTGCATACACTTCTTCAACACCTTAAAGAATGGTGAAAAGTTTTCTTGTACTAGTGATTGTGAAGAAGCCCTTTAAAAAATCAAGGAACATCTGGCAACCTTGTTAATCCTCCAAAAGCCTAACCTAGGTGAAAACCTCTACATCTACCTATCAGCAACCAATACTTCGATTAGTGCAGTACTCACTCGCATATATGCAGATGCGGAACAACCAATATATTTCATCAGCAAAACTTTGACGTCAGCTGAGAAAAACTATTCAAATATCGAGAAGATAGTGCTATCTCTGTCTATGCAACACAGAAGATGCGTACTTATTTTCATGCGCACACTGTAATAGTCATCACTAAAGCCCCCATAGAGTCTGTGTTAGACTATGCCGACAGAGCAGGTGGAATATCCAAATGGGGGGCCAAATCAAACAATTCGGTGTCAAATACCAAGCCCAGACAATAATCATGACCCAGGTGGTCGCAGATTTCTTAGCGGATTTCCGGTGGACGGTACTGATAAGATTGAAGAAATCCCGGGTATGGAAGACGAGTTAGAGGATCCTCCCGAACTACTTTGCTCCGAAGACCCCAACCGATGGGAGGTCTTCGTTGATGGGTCGTGTAACTCGGAAGGATCAGGTATCGGAATGGTTTTTACAACCTCCACCGGCCGAAGGATCGTCTATAGCTTAAGGCTTGAATTCCCTGCCACTAACAATATAATCGAATACGAGGCAGTAATACATGCCCTCCGAGTCATCATCGCGTTGGGAATCCATAATGTGCGTCTCACAAGCGATTCACAACTCATTATCCGGCAGATAGATGGAACGTACCAAGCTTCAGATCCATGTCTGCAGTGATACCTTCAACTCGCTAAGCACTATATCGAGCAGATACCAAACATCACGTTCCGCCATTTAAACCGAATCAACAACATATATGCTGATGCCTTAGCATTCATAGCTTCCATGACAGTTAGCCCTGAAGCTACCAATGTCAGAATCGAAAAGGTTCTACTCCCCTCCATCCCATTGGAAGGAAACATGGACATCCTCGCTGTCGACTTAGTAGCCCAGGAGGAAAGTCTGCCAGAGGATGACTGGAGGACGCCCATCATCAAGTATCTAGCTAACGGATACCTCCCCAGCGATCAATTAATCGCACACAAGATAATATCAAGGTCTGGGAACTACCAACTCCGGGATGGCGTGTTATACAAACAATCCTACCTTGGGCCTCTCCTCTGATGTCTCTCATTTGCGGAAGGACAAACCATACTAAAAGAAATACACTATGGTTACGCAGGAAACCATAGGGCAGGACGATCCCTCGCTCATAAAGCAAAATTACAGGGGTGTTTTTGGCCTCGCATGAACGAGGACTTGAAGCAAATGGCAAAAATTTTCATAGAGTGCCAAAAATTTGGCAAAAGAAGACATGCACCTTCAATAGACTTAAAGTTCGTCCTAAGTCCTTGGCCATTCGCCAAATGGGGGGTGGATATTGTCGGACCCCTAAGAGCCTGATAGGTGTCTAAAACACCTTAATATTTATCTATTGTTTATGCTTTGTTTGCTAAGTTTTCTTGTAAATTATGTATCTTATGTTTGTTTTTGAGTATTTAGGTACTTTGGAGTCATTTGGAACAAAAGAAGAAGAAACGTCGCTTAAAAGGCAAAAAGGTGCAAGTGTTGTTGGATATGAACTATTTCTCATTATTTGCTTCTATTTCTTAATTTCTATCTGAAAAGCATGTCGTCTTTAGTGATGCAAATATCTGTCTGAAAAGCACGACTACTTTAGTGATGAAAAGTAATTAAAGAAAAGAAGTGGGTTTGAGATGTAAGAGGCGGCTACTGCCGACAGAAGGATTCGAAGAAGAGCTAAAGCGTCAACTCTCATGGACAACCACTATTGGGAGTACAATGGAGGAATAGGGGGTTGTTGTTCTTTGGTGGCCTGTATCATTTTCTGGGTGCATGTGGCACTTCTTATCATTACTATACCCTAGAGTTCAAAAGAGAATTTCATTTCTCAATCATTTGTTTTCTAACATAGAGGAATGGCGGCTCCATAACTCAGATAGAGAAATCGAGAAGATGAAGAAGATTATTCTGCTACTTTGGATCCGGCGATTTTGAGATGCAAGAAACAAAGAGAAGACAACAAAAATTGCTAGAGAGACCAAGGTTATGTTTATGAAGAAATCAGATCTAGAAAAACGAGGTTTTGAAATCAAAGCAAATGAGAAGAAAAAGGGGATCTCAGCTACTGTTTCTGATTCGAGGATGAATGAAGTTTCTACAAATGAAAATCGAAGAGATAAATTGGTAGAAGATTACAAATTTGGTTTTACTGGATTTGAGCCGATTCAGAGTTTAAATGAAGAATTGCGTATAAATTTCACATGGGTAATGGCCAGAACTCGAATTCAAAAAGAAATTAAGAAGAATTGAATCTTGAATCTGTGATGCTACCACTGTTGTTGATGGGAGGTTGTACAGAGATGGGTTAAACTGGAATTCGAGTTGGATTGATTTTGGAGGAATCAGTTGGTTACTGCTTGAGTTTTAAGAAAGAAACTTGTTCTGAAAATTGAGATGGAGGGAATGAATCTGGTAGTTTATGTTGGTGTTTGTCACTTAGGGTTTGGAATGAGATTGAAGCAGGAAGTGATGGTGAATGTATTGTAGCTGCAATTGAATGTCTGAGGTATAAGTGATGCTGTGAGATTTAGATGGAGATGGAAGATGTTAATGGGTATGATTAATGGATCTGGTGTTGTCTGATA
Source organism: Papaver somniferum (assembly GCF_003573695.1). Classification (NCBI taxonomy): domain Eukaryota; kingdom Viridiplantae; phylum Streptophyta; class Magnoliopsida; order Ranunculales; family Papaveraceae; genus Papaver; species Papaver somniferum. The sequence goes on along the minus strand of NW_020619603.1, from coordinate 6,091,738 downwards.
AGCAATTGCAGCTGCAGTTGAAATGGAGCCTGAGATGTGAGCTATTGATGCAGTGCAAGAGTTGAGATAGAATGCAGTTACAGGTGGTACTGAATGGTGGTTGTGGTGTTTTGCAGCATCTGAGATTACAAGGGTTGAGCATTGCAGGTGCAAGTTGGTACTGTTAACTTGTTGCAGTTAGGTACAGTTGGAAGATATTGCATCACAGAACTGCCTGAAGTGGAGCACTGGTTGGTGGTAATGAAGTAGCTAAGAATGAATGTGATGGTATTGATGATGTTGTTTACTTATGGAGCTGTTGAGCGGAGGCAGAGAAGTTACAGAAGTTATGAGCTTCAGCTGGGAAGCAGATTGGCTGGTGACTCAGGTGGTTCGTGGATGTGTAGCTAGATTTGAAGCTACAAGAATGAATTGCAGACTTGAGCTGAATAAATTGTAGAAATTCTGGTGGTGAGCTGAGTACAACTGAGCTGCAGGGAACCAAAATGGGAAGTATGATTGAAGCTAAAGGAGTTTAAACGAATTTATGGCTTGAGCTGTGACAAAGATGAAACTGGTTCATGGGTATTACAAATGTAGCAGGACATGGTGGTCTGGTATTGCAGGTGGAGTTGTGATTTGTGTATACAATAGATGAGTGATAGACGCATTTATGTGTCTAATTTGTCCTCAATGTTCCGTATTGTCAGTACTCGTTTTCGTACTTATTATAGTGTTTTTTGTGTTTGTAGGTGTTTTTGTAGAAATACACTTGCGTGGAAAAAGTTGCTCAAAAAGTGATATTTGCACCCCGGATGACGATTCTTAAGCGGACTCTCATTTTGGATAAGGGGCACCCAGTTACTAAGGGGCACCTATTTCGATAGGGCCACCTTCTTTACTATACACAACCTAGGGCGTCAACTGCTGTCAGCACCCCCACTCTGGATACGGGGAACCCATCATCTTCCTCATTTGAACAGCAGAAAAGTGGCGGGAAAACTGATTTTCACTGCCGGAATTAGGGTTTGTAAGTTAGAGGTGTTAGAGTGAGACTAAAACTCTGAAATTGATTGTGTATCTTAGTATGGACTATACAAGGCCGGTAACATCTTTTGTTTCTATTAAAATTGGTTGGAATCGTCGTTGGAAGGAATCAGGGAATTATGTGTGTAGTGAGAACCCGAGACTGCTGTGTTTGGATTTGGAATCTTTCCAGGGAGATTCAATCGCTAAAATCTGTTGTATTGGGCCTGTAAAACTCAAACAGGACTGGTAATTCCATCAGGATCGATAAAATTGGGCTGCAATGAAGATTTGGAGAAAACAGGGGAATAATATTTACCCGAGGGCATTACAGGATTTCTGGTTATGTTTGGGAATATTTCTTGTGACCTAAGCGTGTTCAACACATTCTGGGATATGCGACAGAGTGTTTGGATGGAGTTTGACTGCAACAGAAGCGTGAAGAAGTTATAAAAGGGAATTATTTTCCGTGACACGCACAAGAGAATAATGAATTTATTGGAGTATTATACGCAGTTATGGGGGAGTATTCTGGGCATTGAGAGGCTATATAAGTTGATGTTAAGGAGTAGAGTGAGGATGAAAAGTTAGGGGTAGTTTTAGACCAACAAAAATCGCTGCAGAGCGATTCTGAAGTAGCAGCAGAGAAGAGGAAGAAGAGAGTTGCAGACGACACATCAGAAGTGTCGTTCTCAAGAACCCTAAAGCTGAAGAACATAATACTGCAGAGGGCAGTCGTAGTCAGTGTTTTATATTCAATCTATTCTGTAACAGTCCATTAGTCACGCTTATCTTCAGTTAGCAGCACCTCTTATAACAGTGTATTCTGTAACGTCCATTAGATGTTGCAGATTCGCTGTATTATTATTTCTCTCCAATAAAACACCTTTTTGAGCCATGAATTTATATTTTGAGTGTGTTTTGAGCATGAGGAGCTAAAATCCAATATTTGGACAACGGAGGAAGCTGGATTTCACCATTGGGGTAACTTAATATTAATTCCTCATTTACTTGTTGTACCGATTTTAAATGATTTATGATTTCTATTAATCATTTGTTATCTTGTTAGATAGTGTATGCTTAGTCTTAGGTGCTTTAGATACACTATGCTTGTAATTTACAATTGATGTTTTACGAAATCTATTTTGGCAAAGAATAGAGTTGATATTTCTTTTGTTTTGAGCTATAATTGCTTATGATAAATTTATGAATCCCATGAACATGAAAAGCAATGGAATCCCGAGTCCCGGTTTCTATTCATCCTGTGACCTTATTTTGTATATATATTTTCTTATTTTTAGTATTTTCTTTTATTAAAGCCTAGAATCAATCTCAAAAAAGTCCGAGTGAACGACAACCTATTTACCACTATTAAAATTCGATCAATGAGCAATGAATTGTTGAAGCTGCAGATGATGTAGTTCAAGTGCAGCTGAGATGAAGTATAGATGGACCTAGACCGAGATTATATGAGAGCTGTAATGGAGAAGCAAGGGAAATGGAAGAGGTATTGCAGTTGTGCTTGAAGTTGTTTGAGGTGGTTATCTGTGTTGGTGGCAGGCAGTGCAGGTAATGGAAGTAAAGAAGCAGCTGTTGTTGAATTGGAGAGAATGGAAGAGCCAAGATGGCAGCAAAGTTATGCACAGCCAAGATGGCTGGCTAAGGAGCTATTATGCACAATGATTGTGCAGCAGAAGATATGGCCAGTGCAATGCCTGGACTGACCAACTCGGCCGAGTCAGATAGCTAACTCGGTATGACTCGGTATTGACCCGAGTTAACTCGGTTGACCTGACTGATTTGGATCGTTTACCGGTGACCGGGTGGACTTTGCCGGTCACCTGAGATATTTTCCGTCCAACTTCCGGTCAACTTCCGGCGACGATTTGCCATAGTTTCTACATGGGTTTTTCTCACTTTTGTGCCACCTGGATTTTCATCTAATGGACTTTGAAGATTTGGACCTAATTTTCATCACGTATTATTCTTGGAGCTAATGAGAGAGCCGCTTTTGTTTACGCTACTAGGGTTTGCTTTGATTTCATCTTCTTTATTTAATTATTGATTATGATGAACTCCATAGCTATGAGTAGCTAAATCTTTTATTATTAGTTAAGGATGTAGTCCTATATCTACAACTTGTGCTTGATTAATGCATTAGTTTTCTCTCTTGATTATCGTTCAAATCTCTATTGTTTTTATTAATCACATGATTGATGTATTGTGATAGGACTTAGATGTTTGGTTAGTTAAGTGGCCAATTAATTGAACTTGCATCCTTGTCCATAGTTATTTTAGGGTTTTTCATAAAGCGATAACCCTAAATACAAGTAGCATGATATGATTACGGTTTGTAGTGATACACTCTCGTCATCATATGTAGAGTTTGACCATTGTCCGAATTGTCATGCACAATGTATGACAATTGCATTGATTAGCCTATTTCCAAAACTTAATGCTCCTGGGAATCGAACTTAATTAGCGCAAGGCGTTAGGTTATTCTTTAGGCAGAATTCACATATGCAACTCTAATGTGTGTGATGATGAACTTGAGAAATTACTAGATTATCTTGCTCTCTTGATCTCTAGGATTTTGATAATAAAAGAGATTAAATTGTAATTCTAATCATGTATGCAAGCACATCTTTAAGATAAGAAGATGAACTCCTTGACCAATATCTTTCTCTCATTGATTACATTCTACTATTTACTTTGCTTTTGATTTAATTTATATTGCTTTATAAAATCAGAAATCCCCCCAATTGGTTACTTAGGAAATTGAATACTTAATAGCTACATTCTCCTCTTTGTGGAAAGGAACTCTTTCTTATCATATACTTTAAGAAAGTGAATTTATTTTTGACGCATACGACAGTGATCAGAGCCGGTACTGGACAATGAAAGTATTTAATTGTGGCCACAGACTACTTCACTAAATGGGTGGAGGACTCGGCTTTAAGACACATAAGAGACCATGATGTCTTTAAATTTCTCTTCGAGCATATTATATTCCGCTTCGGTATCACGACCGCCATTGTATCTGATAATGGGGCATTGGTTCTGAGTGAAAAACATCGATCTTCTCTTTAATTGTTTCAAGATCAGAAAAACAAATCTACGCCAATATATCCTGAGAGCAATGGCCAGGAAGAGGCCACAAACAAAACTATCGCCGACATCCTCAAGAAGAAACTTGACGGATATGGATCTTGTTGGTGTGAAAAACCACACAACGTCCTATGGGCCTATCGAACCACAAAAAGGGAAGCCACAGGAATGTCTCCCTTCGCCTTCACATATGGCACAAAGGAAATCATACCAACAGAAGTCATGATCCCGACAACGAAGACCGAGGCATGGGATAAAAATCTGACCTCGGACATGATACTCTCCAAGCTGGACGATTTGGAAGAAAACAGAGAAATTTCTCTCCAAACAATAAAAAATTATCACAGAAAATTGGCTCGGGAATACAACAAACGTGTTCACCAGAGACAATTCAGCCCAGGCGATAAAGTCTGGCGCGAGATTCCGCTCTACCAACGCGAGTCAGGCAAATTTGCATCTGTATGGGAAGGCACACTAACAGTCATCGCTAAGGCAGAGGATGGAGCATTCAGATTTCTCAAATCCAACGACGAAGAACTTGAATGCCCATGGAACATCAAATACCTAAAATCTTACAACGCTTAGGAAAACCGTCCAACGGTGCTAGAATATGACACGATCCCTACTTGTACGCAGGTCATAGAGCCTTCCTGGAATGTACTCAGAGCTTAGAAAGCTCTCTTTTGACAAATAATAAAATCGCTCCTTTGTTAATTTCGCCTTTTTTGCTTTGTTTATTTGATTTACTTTTTTTCTTTTCTGTTTTGTTTTCCCTTCTTGTTTTTTGATTAGTACTACATCCCGTACTTGCATACTACAAAAGCCCATACACCACTATGGCACGGTGCTAGCCACACCTTCCATTCTACACAGAATGATGCAGGTACATTAACTAAGCTACCCGACACGGACACAGACCTAAGGTAATGCCATCACGATCACGAAATCGGATGATGTCCTCTACAACAGGAGATATCCAGAATTGAGATACCTTCCCCTGGCCGGGGCAAGTATCACTCGACCGGGGTATCACCCTCCAAGCCATATGGGGGAAATCTAGTCCCAAATAGGGAACCAAAAAAATAAAGTATGAGAAAGCGCGAAGGAAAAGATCCTATATATAAACTTCCAATACTATAAGCGGTGCCTTATCCAAACACAGGAACTGATCACTCCTTGGCTTTGACATCCATGATCGCATCAATATTACATATGGCCATTCCTCCGAGCCACACAACTCGCACAAAGCAATCAAATAAACAAACTCTGAACATTACAGATCTACAAATCACACGATGCCTTCGGACAAGAACATCGCGCTCGCGCCGCGCTTGGAGCAACAGGTTCCTCACCTACTTTTTCCTCGTCCGAGGAAGCATCCATGAGCAGGAGCACAACCAACCTTTCTCTTCACACACACCCTGGACTGGAGAAAACCACCAATCGATTTCCCACCGCTTTAAACATATGACAAGCCTCCGATGCTACGACATAAAACAAGGGCAAGGTATATATATATATATATATATATATACGTTTGAAAACAGAAATAGTATTTTATACCCTAGCACCTCCGCACAGCATACAGTGTTCCCAAGGCCAATCGTAACAAGAAACACAACACACGAAGTGTTTCGAAGCTTTCCCGTAGAAGGAAAATCAGTGATAAATACGAGATCCCATAACACGAGGTGCATTCACTTGACGAACAAACGAGACTAAAGATGTCATGTGAAAAGATAGGTCTCTCTGAGAAGACATTGGTGATGATCTAGAACAGGATCAAGAAAAAACGAAGCAATACATGAATGAGAGGACATACCATCAAGGTAAAAAATACATGAATAACCACCTTGTTCCCATGGAGGACGAGGAGGAAAAAATTTAGCATACATCGGAGAAAAGAATGAAGGAGACCATACCCTCATCACAAAAAGACTCTTCTTAAATAGAAGAGAAAATCTTTGGAAAACTAACTAGATTTCCCAAACCCAAGAAGGTCAAAGGCGCGGCAAGCTAGACGATAAGAATTCCGGAGGAAAAGTACAAAAGAAAAGACATTCTGTTCCCAGAAAATCTGAGAGAACCAATAAATATCTTAAAACGGGTTACATGTACACGTGCCGGAAAAAAGTAGGACAGTTACACAGTTTTCTTCCCATCATGCCATAGGCAAGTTGCAAAGAAAATGAGGAAAATGTGTGGGTAAAATACCCGATGGCCACGTGTCGACATCCCAAGGGATGAATATATGATGAGATGATGAGGTTGGAGCACCAAATCATTCGATGTGAGAAGGATTTGTCTCAGTCAAGGCAACTGCACAAGCGCCACATGAATGACGCGTGTATGTAAAGGTCTAATCTGCTCAGACGGTCAAGTCTAAAAAGCAAGACCGCATTTAATGAAGGATAAGAACAGGACTTGGGTAGTTGGGCATCGTGACAGAAGACTCGGACGATATATACTACGACCCAGAGGCGATGGAGTACGAGGTTCTCCACAGAAGGGAAACAGGATCCAAGGGAGAGCAAGACAACTCGGAGGGAGGACCAAGTATGCCATCGCGAGGGACGGTATAGAACGAGTCCGAGAGAGCCAGGACGATGGATGACAGCTCATCCAGCTCGGACGATCAAGCGACTACGAGTTCATTCTATCTATAAATACCAGTACATGTACCAGCAGGTGGACAACTTAGGTAATCTTAGATGGTTTTTCTACAGAGAATTCCTGAGAGAGACTTAGATAGAGAGAAAGTGAGAAATCTAGAAGAGATCTGAAACACTTTCAAGGGTAAGACCTTATAATCAATAAGAAAACATCTTCTTCTCCCTGGACGTAGGTCTTCATGGCCGAACCACGTTATATGCTTGTGTTAATCTTTACGTTTCATGCTATTTAAATCTTGTTCATGATGAATCTTGTATGTTTAAGTAGCTTTTAGTCTTTAATCTTACTTGGGTGTAGTAGTCAGAAAATATGCAGCTACACATGTAGTTATGCTTTTGTAGCTTAAGAAGATTCGTTTCGGTTTTCTTCATCATATCTTCAAGATTTCAAATATAAAGGAACTGGAAGAGTCCGGGTGGTGGTTGATTGGACTATTGGTTCTGAGACATGCGACGAAGTAGCAACAAAAGTGACGAGCAATGCCTGTGGACCTTATATTGTGTGTATTCCAGGAAATAATGATACTCCAGGTTATCGTTGTAACTGTAAATCAGGCTATGAAGGAAATCCTTATATTCCTTATGTTGACGCTAATGCCACTGGTTATTGCCAAGGTAATTTTTTTAGGTATTATCGCCATTATTAATGGTTTAATATTTAGTTGTCAGATTTAACCATAGAACAGAACTGATATTTTTTTTACTTCTTTTCTATGAGGCAGAAACCGTAAAATGCAATGACAATTCCGTTTCGGGTTGCAGTATTCCTCCTCCGCCTCCTTCGAGTGAAAACTCTGCTCTCGTTGAAGTTAACAACATTCTTGCTGGTAAGCAGTTCGTTGAGAGCAAAAATTATGAATGCAAATGAGGTGATTCTTCTAAGTTGGAGTAGTTATTTTTTATATACCATGCAGGTATCAGCCTAAGTCTCATCTCTTCTGCTAGTAACCAGTTTTATACTGGGGATATAAGACTAACGAAGTATATGAAATTCCTCAAGGAGTTCTTAGGCGGAACAATCCTGGGCGACAAGAAGAGCCGACCAATAACGAGAACTGTGGATCAGCTACCCTTACGCCTGGCTCTATTGCATGTAGTCATCAATAACGCTAAAGTATAGTTGATGTTAAGTTTAATAACTTTCACTATCTCTCTATCAATTATTAGCTCCATTTTTGTCTGTCACTCCTTAAGTCCTTAAGAAATTCAAAGTCTTTTGCTAGAAGTTAGGATTGTTCTGGATTTGGAAAGTTACTTGTTTGAATTTTGTAACTCCATGTGTAGCAGCCCTGCTTGACTTGGACTGTGACTAACAGTACCAGTAGTTGTGTGCTGCATGAATCGAATCCCTATTGAATAAATTGCGTAATGATGCCTTTGGACAAGACAAATTGAGTAAAAATTATGCTTTAATTTGCCATGAGTTTTTTATAGTGTTACAAAATCAGAAGGGAAATTACAAGAAGTGGGGCGTGAACCATGACCTCCAAGAAGGATTAATCATAAAAGAGCATTCATTATTATAATCAGGACAAAAAAATTACTTCTAATTAGAATGCTAGATAGGAATAATGATACTGCTCAATGTGCAGGATAATCCATCAACGTCCCTCCATTATGCTCTCTGTGTAACAAAACGATTCAGCTGATTCTAACGAGATAACTGTGTTCGTAATTGTGTCCTCATCATCAATGATGCTTCCAGAGTAACTAGAAGACATCCCCATCAATCCATGTAACACCATTGCTACGTCTTTCATTGTAGGTCTGTTCTCTCCCTTCATTCTTAAGCATTTTTGTGCGAGTTCAGCCATTTGTTGAATCTGCTGGCGCACATCTACACTACTCATTCGTTCATTATCATACCTCACCATATTACCGTCGAGAATAGTGAACAACCTGTTGGTTTTCATCACAGAAAGAAAAACATTTGCCAGATTTCTTTCCTCTTTAACCCTTTTTGGAGAAAATACTGCTTTACCTGTTAGCAATTCCACAAGCAAAACACCGAAGCTGTACACGTCGCTTTTCTCTGTTAGCTGGTTTGAAAGCATGTATTCAGGGTCTAAGTACCCAAAAGTACCTTGAACTACTGTGCTCAGATGTGCTTGGTCCCCGGGAATTAACCTTGAAGCACCGAAATCTGAAACCTTTGCTTTGTATTCATCGTCTAGAAGTACATTACTTGACTTGATGTCTCTGTGGATTATGGGTATGGAAGCTTCAGAGTGCAAGTAACCTAATGCTCCTGCAACTTCCAAAGCTATCCTTAAGCGGTTTTCCCATGAGAGAGTAACACAACCAGTGTAGTTCGCATGGACTTTGTGTAAGTGTTGGTGAAGCGTCCCATTAGTTACATATTCATAAACTAGCAAAGGAACTTCGCTCTCCAGACAGCAACCCAAGAGCTGCACCACATTTTTGTGATTAATTTGTGATAGAACCGCGATTTCGTTTATGAACTGCTCATTTTGGTTCCTATCGACGATTTTCGTCTTCTTAATAGCAACCACTGTTCCGTCTGATAAGATGCCTTTATACACCGTGCCAAACCCTCCCAGTCCAAGAATGTGACTTTCGTGATAGTTATTAGTCGCCTTGCTTAGCTCCTTCTCGCTGTAAATTGTAGCAATTGATCGATGCTTTTTTCCTCCTCTTCCATTTCTACTAGACTCGATATCTTCTTCTCGTTCATCTAGGAGCCGATTTAAAATCAAACCGCCATTTTGCTTGAAGAATACCTCCTTAACCTGCATGTGCTTTCTTTTGCTATATCCCCAGTACAACCAAACCCCAACCACAAGACACACAACAAGAAGAATTAATCCTAAGCTAACACCTGCATACATGCAATAAAAAGTTAATCTTACCTTCTCATGAGTTCAGGTAGGACTGGGTTTGATATCACAAATACTTTTCTCAATTACTTACTTAAAACAATCTTTCTAGAGTTTCTTCGTCTGCAATCGGAGATCAAGATGTTGTCATTTCCTTGGTATATTTCAAAATCAGAATTTACCGTATCGTATCCCTGTTTGCAAGGACACTTGTACCCGCCTTCTGTATTTTTGCAAACATTTCCCGGTCTTGCACATCGACTGTCATATAGTTTCTCATCCTTGCATTCATCAATATCTATCATGCACAAAAAACAATACAAATTCAATAAATACTAATAATCGGTAAAAAATTTGGGTACGTGATGATACTGTATGACCAGAGTTCGATATTGCATACCCTGGCAATGTCCACCACTGCTACTGTTAAGATAAGGATTTCCTGCATAGCCCGGTCTACAACTACAGAGATAACCTGCAGCAATATTATTCCCTGATTTACAGATAGCGTTAGTTCCACATGCATAGCTCGTCATATTTCCTTGTGCTACATCGCAAGTCTCGTAACCAATAGCCCAATCAAGCACCACCGGGACAGTTCCAGATCCATTGTTTTTGAAATTTTTGAGATACGATGAGGAAAAGCTAAACGAACTTTCTTCAGCTAGAAAAGCATAACTACATGGATTAAAACTCGTCAAATACTTCGGAGTGCGTCTTTCAAGTGACACATTAGTATCCGTAAGTCCATGCGGGATTGAGGTTTTACAACAACCCATACCATTGCAAGACCCATCAGTGATATCTTCATTTCTTCTACAGTCTGAACACTCCTGCAGACCAATAGATGGATAACCATATATATATGCCCTGCTGTTACAACCGATAGATATCAATTTGTTTTTTGTAGTAGACACAGTGAATTTTCCGGTACCAATCGATGTTTTTTCGCTGTGGATCGATGTATCAAACTCTTGAGTACACATGCTGGTCACAGGGTTATCGACTGTCGTCTGACCATCGAGTACCGATATGTTTGAGATTCTTACAGAATTCCTCATCGGCACACTTCCGTTGCATGACGTGATTTCGAAGTATTCGTTTACGAAACAACCCTCTCCGATACCGAATGGGTAGGGTATGCTGACGTTCCCACACCGGTCTTGGCAACCAGGCTTTGCTATTACCCCGGAAGCAATGATCGGTTTTTGTGCAGATGCTAATTGCAGCCACAGCAACAACAAAGAACACTGTAAGTCTAGCAGAATATGTAATACAGCCATGAAAGATAAGTTTTGGTTTGGCTTTTTTTCTCGCCGTGGTAATACTTAAACATGTTGGTTTAGTTTGGTCTATACCAGCACCACAAACTTCTTAATCACTTATCTTTGACTCGCATAATTTTTCTTCTCGTGGATAGAAAAACAAACAAAGGAATCCTTTGAATAGTCAGAGACAAATGACAGCAGTAACTGTTGTTGGTCATTCGTAGGTCTACTATAAGACTAATTAACTAGGCTTGAAACCGGCTGTCCCCGCACTCAACCATCTTTGGCCACGGGTGTGGAGTCTCCAATATCATTTCATCAGCTGGCGATTTAATTACTATTAGATTGGGTGAATTATTTTCTGTCACTTCATAAGTCATTGTTAATTTATTAGTCTTTGACTTGAATAGAAGTTGGGATTACTTTGAATTTGGAAATACCTGCTTATTGTTTGAATCTTATATGTTTGAATTTTGTGGGGATCTTTGTAGTGTTCAAATTTTGAAATTCATCCATGGACCAACTCATAGTGTTGGTTGAATGTCCAAATTATAATTGCAAACCAAGTGGACTTTATGTCTGCACCATATTGCACGTCTTAACTCAATTTTTCCGTGATAGACAAATGTGAACTCTGAATCTAGGCATTAAAAAGTGATTCAATATATATGATCGGAACTTGAAGGACAAACTATGTTGTTACCTCATCACTCAATTTTTCCACATGTACTTCCTCTTATTCCATGTGACAATAATCATGTTCGATGAGTAACATATATGGACGGTGATCATATGGTGAAGTATGATTGGATTGATGAGGTGGTTTAATCTAGTCAAGGTGAAGATTGTTGGAGTATGTGGCGCGATGTAAATCACATATGTATAGCTAGGATAGTCCCACATGGAATAAGAGGAAGTACATATGGTATCTAATAAGCTTGGACATCTCCTTACATAGCACCGACACCTTTTAGATTAAAATCTCATTGTAGCAACAATTGACTAAGGCTAGTCTAAAACTAATATGTGTTAGTCTGAGTATTGCCTTGGAGAAAAAGTTGTGAGTTCTAAAACTAGGGATATTACCTCCATTGTAATATCATATTCTTCATAATAAAATTTGATCTTTCATCTCTTTTGTGTTGATTCCTTTACATAAGATCATAAGGTGCAGTTATAAGCTTTCCTGTAGCAACAATTGACTAAGGTTTTTGTTTATTGGAACTTCTGGTTATTTTGGTAGGAATATTCCTTTTAGTGGATAAAATATGAGTAGGTGACACCATCGAACATAATGGTGCTAGACCTAAAAATTGAATTTGTAGGTGACACCATCACCGGAACTGAATTTGTCTCTACTAAAAATTGAAACCCAATCAATCCATAAAACATCAAATAAAGACCTCATTGAATCTCTGAAACTAAAATCGAAATTAATATTAACAAGATTAAGATCATAATATTGTTCTAACTAAAATTCTTAATTAAGATTAAAATTAATATTGATACGATTTAGATCTTAATGATGTTCCATTAACGGTCGTGGTGGTGGCACGATGGCAGCAGCTACAATGGTGTTCGGTGATTGTGAGAGAAGAAGGTGCGTTCTTTTCACTCACTTTAGATCAGGTTGAAAATTATTGTGTTTTCATGGCGTGGGTGGCATTTAGGAAAACTGTGGGTGGTATTCAGGTAACACCATACTAGGACACCGCTGCCACGGTGAAGGAAACAAAACCCGCTAAATGGAACCGTAAAGACAAAGGAAAGTACAAACAAATTCTATCACCGGCATAATAAACGGATAAATAAGAAGCAAAATGGTTTTTGCCGTGAAAAGCTCGAATACGGCATATCACGGTGCCGACAACAGCACCATATGCTCAGCCATGTTGACCTTTGTTTAAATTACTCTGTAGGCTGTATCACACTTTAACAAAAAAGAACGGTGGGAGAAAAAATAGTATTGGTTGTTTATTGGTTGAAAAATAAGGGGGTGACGTGTCAAGTTCTACATGCATCACGTTCAATTTTCTTGTCATGCCACGCGGATAACTTCAAGCAGCATCGTCAAGGATTTGATGAAGGAAAGGGATCTCAGCTCATTCAGAGAAGCTGCAGTCAAACCGAGTTGGGAACGTCAAGGATTTGATAAAAGCAATGATTGAACAGGGAACAAAAGATTTTGGGTCGAAATGGAAGATGGAATTGGTGGGAGTAGTGGTGAAAGCAACAACACATCAATGGAATTTGGGTTTCTATATCTATGTAGTCTTGCTGTTTTTGCAGGCAGTGATTGATTGAATCTGCTGTGGTGGTATTTGGATGAGAAATGAATGCATCAATCTCAACTGGAAATGATTTATAATTTCTCTGAATATTTTAATTGATTGATTGACCGGGTTCGATCAACGATGGTATGATAAATTGACCGGGTTCGATCAACGATTTTGCTTTGAAGAATTAGGACTTTATACTGTTGGTTTCAATCGTACGAAATAGAATTGTTTTATTAGCTTTATTTATTGGAATTTGATTGATCTGATTAAAATATCAAATACGAAAAATCTTCTGGTGGTGTTGCTTGTGGTGGGCGGTGGTGGCACTGGTTGTGGTGATGGTACTGGTTATGCTAACAACAGATATGATCTACTGCTTTTTTTTGTTTTTGATCGGCTGGTCTACTGCTTATGTTGGTGGCGGTTTTGATAGGCGGAGATGGTGGTTCTGGTGGTGGCGGATAATGGTGATGGTGGTGGTAGGCGAATAAATCTTGGGAAGGTTATGGTATTGGTGGGGAAGAATGATTAGTGTTTATGGAGGTGCTGATGGTAAATGACTGACTGATCGGTGGTGTTGGTGGCGGAGGTTGGTGGTGCAGGTTAGGGTGGTAGTATTGGTTATAGGGGTGGAAATGGTGTTGATGGAAAAGAAATGAATCGAGTGACTAGTGTTGTTTAAGGTGGTGGTGGTGTTGGTGGCGGAGACTGATATTGCTGGTTATGATGGTGGTACTGGTTGGCAATGGTGTCGGCGGAGGAGGAATGAGTTTGAACGATTAATCCGAGAGCTAAATTTTGGGGCGAAAAAGAAATAAAGATGAGGACAACGAAGGATCTGGTTTTTAAGTGTAAGGGTGTTTTTTGTCTTTTCATCTCCCAAAGACTACACCAAATTTTTATCAAATTGAGAATTTTCGTTAGTTTTCATTTGACAAAAAAGTGGTCATGGAAGGGGCTCCCTCCCTACAGGTCCCAGAGCAGAGCACTTCTGAAGCTAATTAGTAAAAAATAGAACCCGGATTTTGGACATACCAAAATCTTTTAAGGCATACAAAAAAATAGTCTCATTTTGGGTGATTTTATAAGGGGTACCCTATGGGTAGTTCAATTACCTATATACCCTTAATATAAAAATTTAAAATCAGTTTTCTAATCAAAATCAGTTTCCCTTAACATCTCTTCTTCCTCCTCCTCCTCTAGCCGAACTCTTCCCCCTCCTGCGAAAAAAAAATTCATCATCGTGATTAATTGTCGATTCGTAAAAATTTGATTGTCGATTAAACTCAACCACATAATGACTCGACAAAGAGAACTAGGGACTAGGAAAACCAAATCGTCTTCTAATCCATCAATTGAAGAAGAAGAACCAATTGAAGATGAAGGTGTAGAAATTGAAAATCAACCACCAATTGAACCATAAACTGAACCAACTGCATCTCCAACTCCGGAAATAAGGATAAGAAAGTAAGTTTTACAAACCCAATCTCCTATTTGTTGTTTTTCATCGATTAAATGACGGTTACAGTGTTGAGTTCGGCTCAAAATTGAGTTGCATTTTTAGCCGAATTGTTCATCACAAAAGCTTCCTGTAAGTGTATATGAACAATTCGGCTTAAAATTTCATGAAATTTCAAGCCGAACCTAGTCACGGATAGAGATGCATAGGGGTTCGGCATATTCGATAATCATAATATGTGCCGAACCTAGCAGATTTATGAGGTTCGGCTATTACGATATTCTCAACATGTGCCGAACCAATAACAATAGTTTAACCCAAAAAATAACAAATTTAAGTTCGGCTCATACGATTTTCGAAATATAAGCCGAACCAGTAATTATTATTTTTCTGGGCTATTCAGGATGTTGTTAGGCTCATAGATGTGAGCCGAACCGTTCATCAATTGGTAGATTCGGCTCATAGATGTGAGCCGAACCTCAACATGTTTCGCCGAACCATGATCAAAAAAATCATCTAAACAACCTTTTATAATTCTGAATATTATCTTAATCACTAAATAAAATATTTAATCACTAATCAATATTACTAACACTAATCGTAAAGGGCAAATTTGTCATTAAAAAAATTGGGTTAAGAGGTAATCTAATTTTGCTATTTCACCACTTTTTTTGTTTTCATGCGGTATGCCTTGAAAGATTTTGGTATGCCCAAAATCAGGGTTCAAAAAATAACCCATTAATTGTGGACTAAACTGGAGCCAAGAGGAAGACCTCTTTTGAGAAAGATATACGTGGGTAATTTTTATCTTATCATCTTCTTCACACCAAATGATGAATTAGTTGGCAATTACCACCAAATATAAGTAAAGGAAATATTATCCTTTTTAGACTTAGTTCGGTAATGATGTGGATTTTGTAAACGTGCTTTTTTGTTGTGTTGTGCCGTGTAAAAAAACAATTAAGTATTGGGTAAACGATATACTGAAATCTATAATTCATTAAAAGACGATCAAATTGTGTTTGGTAAAATATGGACTCAATTCTCGTAGTTGTAACAAATGGCAAAAACAGACATAATCTTCTAATATAGTATTATTCTATTCTATGGGATTTAAAATAATTAGATATTTATATACATTTTTAGTAACTATTTTTTATCATAGATTTAATTTGGGAACAAAAAAATCATATTAAACTCAAATATTTATTTAATATTGACTTTTTTTTATTTATTATTTTAACTGAAATGGTATATAAAATATAATTTATACAGGAACAGTCAAAATATAATTTATAAAATATAATATTCGATTACATCGAGTTTGTTGGAAACCTACCGACCAGCTGGGCAACAAAGATTTAATATCGAGAATAATAAAATTAGTTATCAAAGATTTAAAGGCAGGTCTGGTCATTTATAAATTATAATAGGGACATAAAAGAAAATCATGCATTAAAATTAGGTGAGACCAAAACTTATGACTTTTAAAAGTTGGGGAATTTTAGAAGTGTTTTGGGTTAAAAACACTTTCAAAAAATATTTTACCAAACATTAATATGAAGAATAATACTATATTGTTTTCTGTCTAAAATACTTTCTGAAAAAATAATCATTACTAAACCCATCCTTAAATTGCCGGTCCATTCTTAGATATATCCGGAAGGAAAGTATTAACATATCAAAAGAAAACATTAGCAGTATAAGAGCATCTCCAATGGAGTATGGGTTTTAAAAAACATTGATCCCACTTAGGATTTAGAAACTCTCAACAACAAAAAAACCTTTCTAGTGGTGATTAGATAATCCAAATTTAATATGACATGGAAGTTTGAGTTTGGAGGAGAGTATGGGTTTTTGGAGACTCACATCCATATCCACGTCATCAATTTGTTATTATTTTAATGAATTTTTATATTTTGTTTCTATAAATAATTGACAAGTATATCAAAATAGATATGGATACAACTACCGCTAGAGACGCTTATCAAAACAAGATTTGTATTTGGATTTGGATTTAGAGATTTTCATTAACACGAGCATTATTACAGTGATCCTTTTACTCAGACACAGACGAAAACATATAAGGTGGTAGCTCATAAAAAGTTGTCTCATCCATAGCTGAAGAAAGGGACATATGACAATGAGACGCGTCATACGAACGTTATAACAAAAGCATAAAACATAGAAAAAGTATAGATTCACAGTGATTGAAATCTCGTGAATCACATTGAGTGACACAGTTATGGTTGGCTCTAAGGCGAATAAAAAACAACACCCCTATTGTTTTTCTGGTGGGACCCAGGGTCTTTCTCTCACTCAGTGTATTATTATAGTGTTACTTTTACTCCGACACAGATGAAAATATATAAGGGGATATCTCATAACAAGTTGTCTCATCCATAGCCGAAGAAAGGGACATATGACAATGAGACGCGTCATACGAACGTTATAACAAAAGCATAAAACATAGAAAAAGTATAGATTCACCGGGATTGAAATCTCGTGAATCACATTGAGTGACATAGTTGTGGTTGGCTCTAAGGCGAATAAAAAACAACACCCCTATTGTTTTTCTGGTGGGTCCCAGGGTCTTTCTCTCACTCAGTGTATTATTATAGTGTTACTTTTACTCCGACACGGATGAAAATATATAAGGGGATATCTCATAACAAGTTGTCTCATCCATAGCCGAAGAAAGGGACAAATGACAATGAGACGCGTCATACGAACATTATAACAAAAGCAGAAAATATAGAAAAAGTATAGATTCACCGGGATTGAAATCTCGTGAATCACACCGAGTAACACGATTGTGGTTGGTTCTAAGGAGAATAAAAAACAACACCCCTATTGTTTTCCTGGTGGGCCCCAGGAACTTTCTCTCACTCGGAGTATTTTTCGGTGAAAGATATCCGGTGTCTCTAGCAATAATATATGCAGGAGCAACGACTTGTGGGTTTAGCTGGCTTTCAATTCTCTTCTTAATGTATTTGGTTTTTTAATTGTGTGGTTGAAGTTGACAGAAAGTAATAATATTTGTCCAATTGACCGAAAGTAATATAACTCGTTGGATACTTAGATTGGATGAACACTATTTTTGTTCGATAATACAGCTGAATGGATTTTGAGTCATAGATTTTTTTGAACAGACTATGAGTGTTTCCTGGCAAAATTATGTCATGGTAAAGAATAAGAAAATGCAACATCCGGATTTATTTGGAACATTTTTCTCAAAATCACGAATTTCGCTTTCAATGGTTGTACAACGCTCTACTATCAATTATGGTTGTGATTGCAAATTGAGTGTTATCAGGGATTTATGACGAACATGTTTCTTTACAAACACTTGGAATGACTCATATTTTACTATGCACAAAGTAGTCACTGGTTTTGTTACGCAAACCCTACTAGTTTTATATATTATTTCTAAAATGACTTGGTTTTTGAGACTCGTAATACCTTGCTGATATTCCATCAACACCAGTATGAACTTTAATCTACCATGTTCAAATTATCAGAGATTACATGGAGTTGCTTAAATATTTTAATAAGTGGGAGATTTCTCATGTGTCTAGGACCACAAATAGTGTGGCAGATGTTCTCGCAAAAGATGCAAGTAGTAGTACAAGTGTAATCAGCTGGAAAAGGGACTTCTCTGGGTGGCTTGTCTCTCTTGTCAAAGAGAAACTCAGTATACTTGAACCTTGATGAATTATATATTCTATCTTTCCTATTTAAAATAAATAAATAAATAATAATTTTACCAAAAATAGATTGGGCGAATATCCAAAGGATATTAAGAGGATATCGTTGAGTATAAAACAGTATCTAGGTAATTATGCATAATTTAAGTAGATAAAGGTATATTTGTCTACCTGGCTCAAATTAATTTTACTAAAAATAGATTCGGGAAATGGGTCATTTGTCCAAATATTTTTAGATTACGGTTCAAATGGACGAGTAAAAAATAGTTTGGGTGAAATGGTCAAAAAAAATAGCAAAGATGAAACTGGATTCATCCTAGCTTAAATTTAAAAAATAGCAAGGATGAAACTGGATACATCATGTGTAAATTGAAAATAAGAAAAAATATTTGAAAATGGGCACGATGAAACTGGTTACATCCTGCCTATTTTTACATTTTTGTTCATTTAAACAGTATCAAAATCTAACTGTCCATTTCACCCAGGAATTGTTAATTTTGGTCTTTTTAATCAATTTTGTGAAATAGATTGGATGAAATATTCAAAAGATACTGGAAGAATATTTTTGATATCGTTGGGTTTTAAAACAGTATCTACTTTTAATTATCTTCTTTAACACATAAAAAGGTATATAAAATCTGAACAGATCTTTTGAATTAAATCATCTGAAACACTATTAAACACCATAAAAAAAAATAGTATTACCATTATAATTTTTTTTGCAAAACTTGTTATTCCAATCAATCACAATGTCAAAAGTATTTTCAGGCTTCGAATCAGTTGTTGTTGTCTTCTTCTTCACTTTTCTTTCTTTATCATTATTTTGCGCACAGTTGGTTGATGGGAGAACAACTGTCACGATCCAAAATGATATAGGTCCAAACATAGGATTCACATTCCGTTGCTGGTCAAGTGAAAATAATTTGGGTCCTCACAGACTATTTTTAGCACAAAGTTTCAAATGGTCATTTATTGTTAATGTTTCATACACAACTAAATTTGTATGCGATTCAAGTTGGTATGATCCTCAAAATGGTCAATCACATGTACAACAATTTACAGCTTACTCCGCAAAGAGAGACTGGATCGGTCATTGTAGAGATAATTGTATTTGGAGCATTCGTCGAGATGGTGGCTACTATGGAGATGGTGCTGAGCATCCGTTTAAAAAGATGTTTTCTTATTAATATCTTAATTTGCATTATGTACTTTTGCGTTCTATTACTGTATTTGGTTCTTATGTGAATCAAATATTTATCGAATAATTAATTAAAAATATCTTATCTTATTAATAACGATGTTTACTATACTGTCATGTTCAGCTGGCCATTTTGGATTAATCTCGATGTTTTGGATTAAACTCGCAAAATGCTAGATTCATGATGAAATGAAAAATTGATATCTTTGGATTATTAAAGAAAGGATGTTCTAAGAGCAAGGGTGTAGTTGCAGGAAATCCAACAACCACATCCATTCAATATTATGTAATTCTCTATGTAATCATGGTGAAAATCACTTGTTTATTAATCAAGATTTTGAGATTGAATATAAAAAATTACAAAGTCACTTGTTCTCCAAATAAACTTTCTCACTGTTAATTTCTTGTCTCACACTCATCTTAGAGATCTCTCTCAATACACAGATTCCTTCCCCTTATATAGGGTACTACATAGTGGATGACAGCTAATAGATCCCCTATTTTCGGAATCATTGTGCGTTACAACCGCCCATGTACATTCACTCAACTTCGCACACTTTACACCTTCTCAAAGATCATCACACTTTACTCGTGACTATGCTGACATCATTAAATACGTCATCCTAATTTAAACATGTGTGATGGTCTTTGCCTACCTTGGATGACCTTTATCTCGCATACGTAATGAATGTGCGATATTTCACTCCTACATTTTTCCTCTTCTCTCATCGTTATCTTCATAGAGTGAACGATGTGAGAAATTTTCAATCCAACTTATCGCACATATTTATTTCTTCATATTTTTTTTTACCGATATTCTTCCGTAATTTCAGCCTTTCTTTCTCCACGTGTTGATTCTTCTGCTTTTTACCGATACAACCTGTTTCTAACCGGTCATTTTTCTTCTCTATTGTCGAGAAATAACTTCTTAGTTTCTTTGATTTTGTTTATATCTCTTTTTCCTCGAGACCTCTACT
The DNA here is from genome assembly GCF_003573695.1 of Papaver somniferum. Lineage (NCBI taxonomy): Eukaryota > Viridiplantae > Streptophyta > Magnoliopsida > Ranunculales > Papaveraceae > Papaver > Papaver somniferum. Next base: position 6,071,228 of record NW_020619603.1, on the reverse strand, counting down.
CCCTTGATTCATCTGTTACTGCTGTTGTTGTTTTATCACCATTATTCTCATGGATCCAAATACAAGGTTTGTACGTACTATCAAAATCATTCTCTTTTTATTATGTTGATTATAATTGTTAATCATAATTGTTAATCTCGATCACGATTGTTGATCTTATAATTAACTTATCTCCCTTACTGTTTGCAGAAAAAGTTCTTCTTCGAGCAGCCTCAAAGTGGTCGTTTCCAACCTTAAATCTTCTTCAGATATCAAGGACAAAGAATATCTCAAGAGGAAGACTTCGCACAACAAAGGAGTAAGAAATATTCTTGTTTTATCAAACAATATTGTTGCCTCTATTTCTTATCTGCGTTGTTTTTGTAAGATTCCGATTGTGAGATGGGTGGAGGAAAAAGACCGAAACCTAAGAGAGTTCGCAAGCCCACAGCTCTCAAATCAAATTTTTCCATTCCTGAATTTGGCATCGCAGAGGTCATTCCTCCATCTCCAGTTCAAACTAACATTTTTCCTTCTCATGCGAATGCCTCTGTTACTCTCGATGAAATTTTTCCTCCCAAAGAGAAAACCATTACTAATCAAGGTCTACAGGGTACCCCCACTCCTGTTTCTACATTTGCTCCGGAGGTTATTCAAACTGTTTCAACCTTTGTGAACTCTCCTTTTCCCATTAGCACCGATATCATTCAAAATAATTTGGATATTCCTAACTCTGCGAATTTTACTACTTCCTCTCCTTCTATTTATGTTTCCCCTTCTTCATCTTCTTCTTTCTTATTATAATCCCTTTCTCTTGATAAGGAAGCTCTGAACAGTGTAAAATTTGCTTCTCAAACTTTACTCGATATTATCAACTCTGCTCAGTCATCCACCAGTGATCCTCACAAAGTTCGCATATGTTCTGCTTTAAGTAAACTTCTATGCAAATTTCCTTCTAATAAAGCTACAAGAGAAGAAATCCATTCTCAAATCGATCCAAGTTTCCATACTACTCTAGATGTCTTGGTAAGTACCTCTTGCATATGCTCTTTCAGTTAAAATATTCTTATTATCTGTCCTTACTTTCTTTCTTCCTTAGGAATCTCATCGTCGAATGATTTTGGATGAATGACGTTTTAAAACTAGTTTTTCTCAATTAGAACTTTCACACAAGAACACCCTTTTAGAAAAGTAAGTTGGTAGACTGAAAGGAGAGCTCCAAGTTGCAATCCTTGATTCTGAAGGTCTTCGCAACCAGAATCAAAAACCTAGGTATTCTTCTTTTTATTTATTGCTTCTCGTAGTATATTTCTTCGCTTGTCTCCAACTTTTAAACTTCTCCATGCATTTATTAAGATTTAAACCAGAAGCGAGTTGCAGAGAGATTCACCTTCCAACTCCTCGCTGAAGATATTCGTGCGAATAATGAGATGTTGCAGATTCAACTCGATCAATTAAGTAACCAATATTCATATTCGCTTGACCAGATTAACAATCTAACTCATGAAAATAGTCACCTTAATCAAGAGATATAAGTGTTAAATACTCAGATTTCCCACATGTCTAAATTGTTATATAGACCATACTCTTTCTTTGGAGAAACACTCTTTTCTAAAGAAAGAAGCAAGGTTTTCGCATCAGTACTTAATTCTACAGAAAGTAAATGATGATCTAGAACAAGCCCTTCGCTCACTAGAAGTTCAATATGAAGCATCATTTAAGGAATTAAGTACCCAGAACGAGAAAATCATCCAAAGTAAAATAAACTTGACTGTGAAGATGAACCAGCTTCAAGAACAATATGATCAACTGAAGCATTCTCGTGATGACCTTAAGAAAAAGAATAATTTCCTCTCTGCTAATAAAAAGAAGATTTGATCTCGTCTCAATGGTTTAGTTGGTGACGATTTCGATAAAGCTATGGAAAGTATGAACAATAACACTCTTGCCTTTTCTAAATTCTGCAAAGGTAGTCAGCCAGAGTTGACTGCCTTAAATTTCTAATCCTTTTATTTATTTATTTGAATTTTTGCTCTCAAATTATGATTTCATATCAATTTTTGCGGAGTCCAAAAAGTCAAATCAATCCATTATATCCTAGTTGAGATCTGACTTAGAGAAAGTTCGCGAGGACCGTGCAAACCTGGAGATTGCTTACACGAATATTTAAGTTTCTCTTACTGCTTCTCGAGACCGTGCGCGAAGACGGTTCGCATATCTTCAAAATTTCGCAGAAATCAATGCCAGAAATATTGAGAAAGTATTCGCAAAGCTCAGGCTAATGCTCAGGATTTAGTTAATCAAATCCTTCTGAGCAACTCTCTTTATCCAGTAATTGTTCCTCCTCTTAATATAAGTGAAGACGAAAAGTATCCAGAACCGGATAGTGAATATGAATTTGTAAGCGATGATGAAAAAGATCATGAAGATGATATTGATGCTTTTTTATCAGAGGATCAACTTGAGAGAACAAATCTGGCAATGTTGATTTTGTCGATAAGACTACTGTCGAAGCTAAGAACCCAAATTCAAGCCACAAGATCGATGCTGAAAAATATTTAATTGAACATGATGCACCCTCCAACGATGCTTAGTCTTCGCACTCCTTAATTATCTGAAATTCCCTCTTATGTTTTGATACACTCTGAACTTGTTTCTTAATCAAGAAAGATAATATCTTTTTATTTTAACTCCCCTACTTGCCTCTTATTATATGTCTTGTAAGAAACAAGTATAAGAATTTTGTGGATCCTACTATTTTTCGTGAATTCCCTGCAAAACAACATTAGTTTACATATATCTTTTCCCATAAGGTATTATGTTGCCTTCCTAAGTAAAGGTCTTATCTTGCCTTAATTTATCTTTTATTTTATGCGATGAGATCGCAGGCGGTCGCTACACCTAAATGTAAGGACCCTTTGATCTCGCCTTATCATATTCTTGTATAATTGCCTCTTTAGGTTTTTTTTCGTGCATAAATATGATAATACTTAATACTCCCTTGAGTAAAAAGCCTCATGACATTTATGTCTTTTGACACAATTCAGCTCCCTAATGGAGGGTGTCGTCCTTATATTCCCCCTGGTTGCCCCTTCAAGGAAGCTTACCTCTACCGGGTTAAGGTTGGCTCCTCCCATCCGATAACGAAACAACGAGTTGATTTCGCAGTCTCTTATCCCTCTACCAATAAGGTTTATGGTTACGAGACTGCACCCTAAGTAGGGTTTCTTCAGACCGAGTGCATCATAGTCAGGATTTGTCAAGAATGGCAAGGTACGCTCCAAACGCCCCGGAAACTCTTGACTTAACCGTGTACCTCGACGCCCTGATCGAGTTTCTGCACTCCTTAGGAAAGACTTTCTTACCTTGGTCTCCCAATCTAAGGAAATGAGTTTAGACTTAAAATTTAAGGCACCTCTCATGGATGGGCTTTTTCGTTTTTTCTCACCCCAAATCTCCATGACTCAAGTTTCAGGGTCCATGTAGATTTCCCTTGAGTCATGCTTATCAGGTTTTCCCCAAATGTGACGTGCGACATGTCTTACTTGTTGCCTCTTGCATTTATGGGAACTAGGGTGCACGCCACAGTTAGATGCCTCTCTTCTGTTGTTATATATTCTGCTGCCTTATATTAAGGTCTTATTATAAGGACTTATATTTTCCTTTTTCTGATTTGAGAACGAACGGAATCTTCAAACTTGTTTATTGAATTGGATGTTACATCCATGTTTAAAAAATAAGAACTCACATTCTTGATTTCACATTGTTTTACTTGTGCGATTTATATCGCATATCTTTATGGATAATATTTCTTCAAATATAACCTATTCCAAGGACGATCTAGTTTTCGTCCTACATTTCTACCTTCAGGATCACCCAATTCATAAGCTCCATTTCCAACTATTATTTTTATTATATATGGTTCGTCCCACTTCTTTTCCAACTTCCCATCACCTCCTCTCTGATAAATCGGTATTTCTCGCAACACTAATTCTCCTGGTTGAAATTCTCTCATCTTAACCCGTTTATTGTATTCTCGAGCTAATCTTCTTTTATAATTTTCCATATGTTGCAAAGCGACTTCTCGAACTTCTTCCAGATCATCAAGTTTTGTTAAAATTAAATCCGCACTTGGATTCTTCTCCCAAGATTCTTTCTTTGTAGTAGGGATAATGACTTTTGTTGGTAACACTGCTTCTACCCCATATGTTAAATAGAAAGGGGAAATTCCTATCGCTTCCCTTCTTATTGTTCTATATGCCCATACTACATTATGTACTTGTTCGCACCAACCTTTATTATGCCCTTCCAACTTCTTCTTCAATGTGTTTGCGATCGTTTTGTTGGTTGCTTCTACATGTCCATTACTCTGCGGATAGATGGGGGTAAACTTTCCACTGCATTTAGTAGTATCTCTATATTCTCACCTTCAAATTGTTTTCCATTATCAGATACTAACTGTGCAAGGATGCCAAATCTGCATATGATATTTCAAAAATAAACGTGAATATGTCTTTATCACGAATATGTTGTACTGCTTTCACTTCTTCCCACTTTGTGAAATAATCTGTTGCGACAATTAGGTATCTTCTTTTCCCTGTCTCTGGTATAAACGGACCAACGATGTCAATTCCCCATTTTCCGAATGGCCTTACGTTTGCTGACGTGTTTAGCATTGCTCCCGGTGCGTGTATTTTCTTCCCATGACGTTGACACTCTTCGCATCGTCTTGATACTTGCTTTGCATCTTCGTACATGTAAGGCCAATAATATCCTTGTATCTTTACTCTGTATGCGAGTGATCTTCCACCACTGTGGTTTCCAGCATCCTCATAATGTAATGCCTTTAAGATTTACATTCCTTCTTTTCGCGTAAGACATTTAAGCGAAGGTCCGAGAAATGATCTTCTATACAGAATACCATCCCTTAATTCATAATTTGTTGCACTATTTTTTAACTTGTTTGCTTCTAATATTTTTCTAGGTAACTCTCCCTTGTCTATATATAAATTAAGCTCAATTCTCCAATTTTTTTCTTCATTCATTTGTTCGCCTTCCTTGTCTTCTACTATCATCACTTCTGCTTTTGTTTCGTCTTCCTTCCTTATAGATGATAAATAAAGAGTTTGTGTCTTTACATCTCTTGCAATTGGATATATCAACATGGAGGGTATAAAAGACAATGCATCTGTGAGACTGTTATATTTTCTGCCTATATGTCTCCAACTTATATTTGGAATTCGCTCTGCTAATTCCATGACCAATTTCTTGTATTTCTGTAAAGATGGTTCATTTGTACAATATTTACCTTCTCTCTGTCGAATTACTAATTGGGAGTCACTAGTGATTCGCGCTTCCTTTATGTTCATTTCAATTTCCAACTTTAATGCATGTACGTACAACTGCCTCATATTCGGTTTCATTGTTTGTGGATGCAAACTCCAACCTGAATGAGTAAACCATTCGCGCTTCTTATGGTGAAATAAAAGCAATACCATTAACATTTCCTTCTCCATTAGACGATCCATATACTAGCATCTCTCATCTGTTTGAATTTCGATATGTTAATAAATCTTTAAGATTTCCATGTTCCTCATCCACGTCCATCATATCTTCTACATATTCATCTTCCTCCAAAGGAAATTCGGACAGGAACTCTGCGAAGATTTGTGACTTTGGCGAAGATAATACTTCAAAACCGATTTCAAAATTTCCCAATTGTGCATTCCATCTTTCAATTCTCCCTGATCTTTTTGAATTTTTCATTGCATGCTCAATTGGTACCTTTGTTAATACCTTAATCTTATGAGCCTGAAAATAAATTTCGAAGTTTAAAGGACGCATACACGAGTGCGAGTATTTGTTTTTCAATCTTTGAATAATTTTTCTCTGCAGAATTGTACGTTTTTCTTATATAATATATTGGTTTTTCTACCCCTTGATCCGAACGTAACAACACCGCGCTTAATGCATATGGTATTGATGCCAAATATAACAGCAATTCTTCTCCTCGCTTTGCCTTTTGCATAATGGATAAATTCATTAAGTAATTTTTAATGCTTTGTAATTCCTTGTCACATTCCTCTGTCCACTCAAATTTTGCTCCCTTCTTTAATATGTTGAAGAAGTTTTTACATTTGTCCGAATAACGTGAAATAAATCTTCCCATCGAAGCTATTAATCCATTTAACTTTTGAACATCCTTCACCGTTGCTGGAAGTGGCATATCTTTAATCGCTTGTACCTTGTCTGGATCAACTTTTATTCCCTTCTTAGAGATTATATAACCCAAAAAATTTCCTGATGATACTATGCACAAAGTATTCACTGGTTTTGTTACGCAAATCCTACTAGTTTTATATATTATTTCTAAAATGACTTGGTTTTTGAGACTCGTAATACCTTGATGATATTCCATCAACACCAGTATGAACTTTAATCTACCATGTTCAAATTATCATAGATTACATGGAGTTGCTTAAATGTTTTAATAAGTGGGAGATTTCTCATGTGTCTAAGACCACAAATAGTGTGGCAGATATTCTCGCAAAAGATGCAAGTAGTAGTACAAGTGTAATCAGCTGGGAAAGGGACTTCTCTGGGTGGATTGTCTCTCTTGTCAAAGAGAAACTCAATATACTTGAACCTTGATGAATTATATATTCTATCTTTCCTATTTAAAATAAATAAATAAATAATAATTTTACCAAAAATAGATTGGGCGAATATCCAAAGGATATTAAGAGGATATCGTTGAGTATAAAACAATATCTACGTAATTATGCATAATTTAAGTAGATAAAGGCATATTAGTTTACCAGGTTCAAATTAATTTTACTAAAAATAGATTCGGAAAATGGGTCATTTGTCCAAATATTTTTAAATCACGGTTCAAATGGACGAGTAAAAAAATAGTTTGGGTAAAATGGTCAAAAAAAAAATCGCAAGGATGAAACTGGATTCATCCTAGCTTAAATTTAAAAAATAGCAAGGATGAAATGGGATACATCATGTGTAAATTGAAAATAAGAAAAAATATTTGAAAATGGGCACGATGAAACTGGTTACATCTTGCCTATTTTTACATTTTTGTCCATTTAAACAGTATCAAAATCTAACTGTCCATTTCACCCAGAAATTGTTGATTGTGGTCTTTTTAATCAATTTTGTGAAATAGATTGGATGAAATATTCAAAAGATACTGGAAGAATATTTTTGATATCGTTGGGTTTTAAAACAGTATCTACTTTTAATTATCTTCTTTAACACATAAAAAGGTATATAAAATCTGAACAGATCTTATGAATTAAATCATCTGAAACACTATTAAACACCATAAAAAAATAGTATTACCATTATAATTTTTTTTGAAAAACTTGTTTTTCCAATCAATCACAATGTCAAAAGTATTTTCAGGCTTCGAATCAGTTGTTGTTGTCTTCGTCTTCACTTTTCTTTCTTTATCATTATTTTGCGCACAGTTGGTTGATGGGAGAACAACTGTCACGATCCAAAATGATATAGGTCCAAACATAGGATTCACATTCCGTTGCTGGTCAAGTGAAAATAATTTGGGTCCTCACAGACTATTTTTAGCACAAAGTTTCAAATGGTCATTTATTGTTAATGTTTCATACACAACTAAATTTGTATGCGATTCAAGTTGGTATGATCCTCAAAATGGTCAATCACATGTACAACAATTTACAGCTTACTCCGCAAAGAGAGACTGGATCGGTCATTGTAGAGATAATTGTATTTGGAGCATTCGTCGAGATGGTGGCTACTATGGAGATGGTGCTGAGCATCCGTTTAAAAAGATGTTTTCTTATTAATATCTTAATTTTCATTATGTACTTTTGCGTTCTATTACTGTATTTGGTTCTTATGTGAATTGAATATTTATCGAATAATTAATTAAAAATATCTTATCTTATTAATAACGATGTTTACTATACTGTCATGTTCAGCTGGCCATTTTGGATTAGTCTCGCTGTTTTGGATTAAACTCGCAAAATGCTAGATTCATGATGAAATGAAAAATTGATATCTTTGGATTATTAAAGAAAGGATGTTCTAAGAGCAAGGGTGTAGTTGCAGGAAATCCAACAACCACATCCATTCAATATTATGTAATTCTCTAAGTAATCATGGTGAAAATCACTCGTTTATTAATCAAGATTTTTAGATTGAATATAAAAAATTACAAAGTCACTTGTTCTCCAAATAAACTTTCTCACTGTTAATTTCTTGTCTCACACTCATCTTAGAGATCTCTCTCAATACACAGATTCCTTCCCCTTATATAGGGTATTACATAGTGGATGACAGCTAATAGATCCCCTATTTTCGGAATCATTGTGCGTTACAACCGCCCATGTACATTCACTCAACTTCGCACACTTTACACCTTCGCACAGATCATCACACTTTACTCGTGACTATGCTGACATCATTAAATACGTCATCCTAATTTTAACATGTGCGATGGTCTTTGCCTACCTTGGATGACCTTTATCTCGCATACGTAATGAACGTGCGATATTTCACTCCTACATTTTTCCTCTTCTCTCATCGTTATCTTCATAGAGTGAACGATGTGAGAAATTTTCAATCCAACTTATCGCACATTTTTGTTTCTTCATATTTTGTTTTACCGATATTCTTCCGTAATTTCAGCCTTTCTTTCTGCACGTGTTGATTCTTCTGCTTTTTACCGATACAACCTGTTTCTAACCGGTCATTTTTCTTCTCTATTGTCGAGAAATAACTTCTTAGTTTCTTTGATTTTGTTTATATCTCTTTTTCCTCGAGACCTCTACTCCCTTGATTCATCTGTTACTGCTGTTGTTGTTTTATCACCATTATTCTCATGGATCCAAATACAAGGTTTGTACGTACTATCAAAATCATTCTCTTTTTATTCTGTTGATTACAATTGTTAATCATAATTGTTAATCTCGATCACGATTGTTGATCTTATAATTAACTTATCTCCCTTATTGTTTGCAGAAAAAGTTCTTCTTCGAGCAGCCTCAACGTGGTTGTTTCCAACCCTAAATCTTCTTCAGATATCAAGGAAAAAGAATCTCTCAAGAGGAAGACTTCGCACAACAAAGGAGTAAGAAATATTCTTGTTTTTATCAAACAATATTGTTGCCTCTATTTCTTATCTGCGTTGTTTTTGTAGGATTCCGATTGTGAGATGGGTGGAGGAAAAAGACTGAAACCTAAGAGAGTTTGCAAGCCCACAGCTCTCAAATCAAATTTTTTCATTCCTGAATTTGGCATCACAGAGGTCATTCCTCCATCTCCAGTTCAAACTAACATTTTTCATTCTCATGTGAATGCCTCTGTTACTCTCGATGAAATTTTTCCTCCCAAAGAGAAAACCGTTACTAATCAAGGTCTACAGGGTACCCCCACTCCTGTTTCTACATTTTCTCCGGAGGTTATTCAAACTGTTTCAACCTTTGTGAACTCTCCTTTTCTCATTAGCACCGATACCATTCAAAATAATTTGGATATTCCCAACTCTACGAATTTTACTACTTCCTCTCCTTCTATTTATGTTTCCCCTTCTTCATCTTCTTCTTTCTTATTAAAATCCATTTCTGTTGATAAGGAAGCTCTGAACAGTGTAAAATTTGCTTCTCAAACTTTACTCGATATTATGAACTCTGCTCAGTCATCCACCAGTGATCCTCACAAAGTTCTCATATGTTCTGCTTTAAGTAAACTTCTATGCAAATTTCCTTCTAATAAAGCTACAAGAGAAGAAATCCATTCTCAAATGGATCCAAGTTTCCATACTGCTCTAGATGTCTTGGTAAGTACCTCTTGCATATGCTCTTTCAGTTATAATATTCTTATTATCTGTCCTTACTTTCTTTCTTCCTTAGGAATCTCATCGTCGAATGATTTTGGATGAATGACGTTTTAAATCTAGTTGTTCTCAATTAGAACTTTCACACAAGAACACCCTTTTAGAAAAGTAAGTTGGTAGACTGAAAGGAGAGCTCCAAGTTGCAATCCTTGATTCTGAAGCTCTTCGCAACCAGAATCAAAAACCTAGGTATTCTTCTTTTTATTTATTGCTTCTTGTAGTATATTTCTTCGCTTGTCTCCAACTTTTAAACTTCTCCATGCATTTATTAAGATTTAAACCAGAAGCGAGTTGCAGAGAGATTCACCTTCCAATTCCTCGCTGAAGATATTCGTGCGAATAATGAGATGTTGCAGATTCAACTAGATCAATTAAGTAACCAATATTGATATTCGCTTGACCAGATTAACAATCTAACTCATGAAAATAGTCACCTTAATCAAGAGATAGAAGTGTTAAATACTCAGATTTCCCACATGTCTAAATTGTTATATAGTGTTGATTTAAGACATCAATCCTTATCAGAAGCAAACCATACTCACTCTTTTCTAAAGGAAAAAACAATGTTTTCACATCAGTACATAATTCTCTAGAAAGTAAATGATGATCTAGAAAAAGCCCTTCGCTCACTAGAAGTTCAATATGAAGCATCATTTAAGGAATTAAGTACCCAGAACGAGAAAATCATCCAAAATAAAATAAACTTGACTGTGAAGATGAACCAGCTTCAAGAACAATATGATCAACTGAAGCATTCTCGTGATGACCTTAAGAAAAAGAATAATTTCCTCTCTTCTGATAAGAAGAAGATTCGATCTCATCTCAATGGTTTAGTTGGTGACGATTTCGATAAAGCTATGGAAAATATGAAGAATAACACTCTTGCCTTTTCTAAATTCTGCAAAGGTAGTCAGCCAGAGTTGACTGCCTTAAATTTCTAATCCTTTTATTTATTTCTTTGAATTTTTGCTCTCAAATTATGATTTCATATCAATTTTTGCGGAGTCCAAAAAGTCAAATCAATCCATTATATCCTAGTTGAGATCTGACTTAGAGAAAGTTCGCGAGGACCGTGCAAACCTGGAGATTGCTTACACGAATATTTAAGTTTCTCTTACTGCTTCTCGAGACCGTGCGCGAAGACGGTTCGCATATCTTCAAAATTTCGCAGAAATCAATGCCAGAAATATTGAGAAAGTATTCGCAAAGCTCATGCTAATGCTCAGGATTTAGTTAATCAAATCCTTCTGAGCAACTCTCTTTATCCAGTAATTGTTCCTCCTCTTAATATAAGTGAAGACGAAAAGTATCCAGAACCGGATAGTGAATATGAATTTGTAAGCGATGATGAAAAAGATCATGAAGATGATATTGATGCTTTTTTATCAGAGGATCAACTTGAGAGAACAAATCTGGCAATGTTGATTTTGTCGATAAGACTACTGTCGAAGCTAAGAACCCAAATTCAAGCCACAAGATCGATGCTGAAAAATATTTAATTGAACATGATGCACCCTCCAACGATGCTTAGTCTTCGCACTCCTTAATTATCTGAAATTCCCTCTTATGTTTTGATACACTCTGAACTTGTTTCTTAATCAAGAAAGATAATATCTTTTTATTTTAACTCCCCTACTTGCCTCTTATTATATGTCTTGTAAGAAACAAGTATAAGAATTTTGTGGATCCTACTATTTTTCGTGAATTCCCTGCAAAACAACATTAGTTTACATATATCTTTTCCCATAAGGTATTATGTTGCCTTCCTAAGTAAAGGTCTTATCTTGCCTTAATTTATCTTTTATTTTATGCGATGAGATCGCAGGCGGTCGCTACACCTAAATGTAAGGACCCTTTGATCTCGCCTTATCATATTCTTGTATAATTGCCTCTTTAGGTTTTTTTTCGTGCATAAATATGATAATACTTAATACTCCCTTGAGTAAAAAGCCTCATGACATTTATGTCTTTTGACACAATTCAGCTCCCTAATGGAGGGTGTCGTCCTTATATTCCCCCTGGTTGCCCCTTCAAGGAAGCTTACCTCTACCGGGTTAAGGTTGGCTCCTCCCATCCGATAACGAAACAACGAGTTGATTTCGCAGTCTCTTATCCCTCTACCAATAAGGTTTATGGTTACGAGACTGCACCCTAAGTGGGGTTTCTTCGGACCGAGTGCATCATAGTCAGGATTTGTCAAGAATGGCAAGGTACGCTCCAAACGCCCCGGAAACTCTTGACTTAACCGTGTACCTCGACGCCCTGATCGAGTTTCTGCACTCCTTAGGAAATACTTTCTTACCTTGGTCTCCCAATCTAAGGAAATGAGTTTAGACTGAAAATTTAAGGCACCTCTCATGGATGGGCTTTTTCGTTTTTTCTCACCCCAAATCTCCATGACTCAAGTTTCAGGGTCCATGTAGATTTCCCTTGAGTCATGCTTATCAGGTTTTCCCCAAATGTGACGTGCGATAGGTCTTACTTGTTGCCTCTTGCATTTATGGGAACTAGGGTGCACGCCACAGTTAGATGCCTCTCTTCTGTTGTTATATATTCTGCTGCCTTATATTAAGGTCTTATTATAAGGACTTATATTTTCCTTTTTCTGATTTGAGAACGAACGGAATCTTCAAACTTGTTTATTGAATTGGATGTTACATCCATGTTTAAAAAATAAGAACTCACATTCTTGATTTCACATTGTTTTACTTGTGCGATTTATATCGCATATCTTTATGGATAATATTTCTTCAAATATAACCTATTCCAAGGACGATCTAGTTTTCGTCCTACATTTCTACCTTCAGGATCTCCCAATTCATAAGCTCCATTTCCAACTATTATTTTTATTATATATGGTTCGTCCCACTTCTTTTCCAACTTCCCATCACCTCCTCTCTGATAAACCGGTATTTCTCGCAACACTAATTCTCCTGGTTGAAATTCTCTTATCTTAACCCGTTTATTGTATTCTCGAGCTAATCTTCTTTTATAATTTTACATATGTTGCAAAGCGACTTCTCGAACTTCTTCCAGATCATCAAGTTTTGTTAAAATTAAATCCGCACTTAGATTCTTCTCCCAAGATTCTTTCTTTGTAGTAGGGATAATGACTTTTGTTGGTAACACTGCTTCTACCCCATATGTTAAACAGAAAGGGGAAATTCCTATCGCTTCCCTTCTTATTGTTCTATATGCCCATACTACATTATGTACTTGTTCGCACCAACCTTTATTATGCTCTTCCAACTTCTTCTTTAATGTGTTTGCGATCGTTTTGTTGGTTGCTTCTACATGTCCATTACTCTGCGGATAGACGGGGGTAGACTTTCCACTTTCAATTTTGAATGCATTTAGTAGTATCTCTATATTCTCACCTTCAAATTATTTTCCATTATCAGATACTAACTGTGCAAGGATTCCAAATCTTCATATGATATTTTCAAAAATAAACGTGAATGTGTCTTTATCACGAATATGTTGTACTGCTTTCACTTCTGACCACTTTGTGAAATAATCTGTTGAGACAATTAGGTATCTTCTTTACCCTGTCTCTGGTATAAACGGACCAACGATGTCAATTCCCCATTTTCCGAATGGCCATGCGTTTGCTGACATGTTTAGTATTTCTCCCGGTGCGTGTATTTTCTTCCCATGACGTTGACACTCTTCGCATCGTCTTGATACTTGCTTTGCATCTTAGTGCATGTAAGGCCAATAATATCCTTGTATCTTTACTCTGTATGCGAGTGATCTTCCACCACTGTGGTTTCCAGCATCCTCATAATGTAATGCCTTTAAGATTTACATTCCTTCTTTTTGCGTAAGACATCTAAGCGAAGGTCCGAGAAATGATCTTCTATACAGAATACCATCCCTTAATTCATAATTTTTTGCACTACTTTTTAACTTGTGTGCTTCTAATATTTTTCTAGGTAACTGTCCCTTGTCTAGATATAAATGAAGCTCAATTATCCAATCTTTGTCTTTATTCATTTGTTCGCCTTCCTTGTCTTCTACTATCATCACTTATGCTTCTGTTTCGTCTTCCTTCTTTATAGATGGTAAATAAAGTGTTTGTATCTTTACATCTCTTGCAATTGGATCTATCAACATGGAGGGTATAAAAGCCAATGCATCTGCGAGCCTGTTATCTTTTCTGCCTATATGTCTCCAACTTATATTTGGAATTCGCTCTACTAATTCCATGACCAATTTCTTGTATTTCTGTAAAGATGGTTCATTTGTACAATATTTACCTTCTCTCTGTCGAATTACTAATTTGGAGTCACTAGTGATTCGCGCTTCCTTTATCTTCATTTCAATTGCCAACTTTAATGCATGTACGTACAACTGCCTCATATTCGGTTTCATTGTTTGTGGATGCAAACTCCAACCTGAATGAGTAAACCATTCGCGCTCCTTCTGGTGAAATAAAAGAAATACCAATACCATTAGACGATCCATATACTAGTATCTCCCATCTGTTTGAATTTAGATATGATAATAAATCTTTAAGATTTCCATGTTCCTCATCCACGTCCATCATATCTTCTACATATGCATCTTCCTCCAAAGGAAATTCGGACAGGAAATCTGCGAATATTTGTGACTTTGGCGAAGATAATACTTCAAAACCGATTTCAAAATTTCCCAATTGTGCATTCCATCTTTTAATTCTCCCTGATCTTTTTGAATTTTTCATTGCAGTCTCAATTGGTACCTTTGTTAATACCTTAATCTTATGAGCCTGAAAATAAATGCGAAGTTTAAAGGACGCATGCACGAGTGGGAGTATTAGTTTTTCAATCTTTGAATAATTTTTCTCTGCAGAATTGTATGTTTTGCTTATATAATATATTGCTTTTTCTACCCCTTGATCCGAACGTAACAACACCGCGCTTAATGCATATGGTATTGATGTCAAATATAACAGCAATTCTTCTCCTCGCTTTGCCTTTTGCATAATGGATAAATTCATTAAGTAATTTTTAATGCTTTGTAATTCCTTGTCACATTCCTCTGTCCACTCAAATTTTGCTCCCTTCTTTAATATGTTGAAGAAGTTTTTACATTTGTCCGAATAACGTGAAATAAATCTTCCCATCGAAGCTATTAATCCATTTAACTTTTGAACATCCTTCACCATTGTTGGAAGTGGCATATCTTTAATCGCTTGTACCTTGTCTGGATCAACTTTTATTCCCTTCTTAGAGATTATATAACCCAAAAGTTTTCCTGATGATACTCCGAAAACACATTTTTCTGGATTCAACTTGATATTGAATTTTCGCATCTTCTCAAAGATTTCTCTCAAATCATCAATATGATCTTCCGCCTCTTTGCTCTTTACTAACATGTCATCGACATAGACCTATATTGTTTTATGTATCCATTTCTCAAACACCTTTTCTACCATTCGTTGATACGTCGCACCCGCATTCTTCAATCCAAACGGCATTTTTGTATCACAGTATAATCCTCTGGGTGCGAAAAAAGCGGTATGTTCTTGATCTTCTCCAGCCAAAGGAATTTGATTATAACCTTTATACCCATCTAACAATGAGATTCTACCATTTCCTGAAGCCGATTCTACCATTTGTGGAATATCTGGTAAAGGATAACTGTCTTTCGGACGTGCTTTATTTAAATCACTGAAGTCCATGAAAATTCTTATCCCCTTGTTTTTATTTGGCACCACCACCATGTTTGCTATCCATTATGGATATTTTGATGGTCTTATAATCCCTGCCTCTAACATTTTTTGTAACTCTGTTTCTATTTGAGGATGATATGTTGTTGCGATCTTTCGTATTCTTTGTTTAAATGGCTTTGCATTCTTTTTAATATCCAATTTATGTAATGCAACATACTGATCTATTCCTGGCATTTCTTCCATACTTCATGCGAAGATATCATTATATTCACGCAAGATGTTTATTGTTTCGTCTTCTTCTTCTTTATCCATCTTAGTTCCAATTTTCAGTGTTTTTGATTCTTCTTCTGTACCAATATTTACTTCTTTCGTTGGCTCTGCTGCAGTGAAATTCACTCTTGGTTCTCCCATTGGTGTTGACTCCTTAATATCTTGAATTGGTTCACCTTCCTTCTCTGGTATCTCGCTCGATATTCCTTTTCCTTCCTTCGCTCTAATCATGTATATCCGGAATTCTTCTTCTTTTCTTAACTCCTTTGCTTTTCTCCAGCGATCCTTTCGCTTATTTGCACGTCCTTCGTAATTTTTTACATCTACCTGATGACAGATCTTGGCACGTGGAATATATCCTCTAATTTCACCTATTCCACTTGGAATTGGGAATATAATGCATTGATGTAGTGTGGAAGCTAAGGATTTTATCGCGTGCACCCATGGAATCCCTAATAACATGTTGTATGGTGATTCTATATCAACCACACATAATGTTGTCTTCACTTATACTTCACATTGTAATCTCTCCTTTTGGTTTTCTGAGTGTTCTATTAAATCCATGTATATTGTAAGTTGAACATGTCATGTCCGTATCTTTTTATCCCATAGCTCTGAACGTACGATAAAATAAGATATCAATAACACTTCCAATATCCACCAACGTTCTATTAATCACCCATTCTTCTGAGTTTCCTTCTTTTAACCAACTTTGCTTCACTCAACCATTATTGTAATCACCAATGGATCTGTTCGCGTTAAATTTTCTTCCGGAATTTCATCTGCTGCACACATTATCTTCGTTTTTTCCCACTCCTTTGGAGGAGATTCTTTTTCCACCGTCGTCACCTTCTTTCCTTTATAATCTCGTTTATGTATTCTTCCTATGATTCCTGCTTGAAAATCCGCATCAGAGAGTGGTGTTTTAGTTATAGAATTACACTATATGCCTCTACCTCTTCCTTGTATCATCATTATTTTTATTTTTCCTATAAATCTTATAGATTCTTTGCTTTTCATCTTTATCTTCTGTAGAATCTTCAGATCCAATTTTTCAAGATTCTACAAACTCGTTGACAGGATTTATCACTCCAAGCTGTTTCTAGCGCCAAAATGCAGTTGCAGGAAATTCAATAACCGCATCCATTCAATATTATGTAATTCTCTAAGTAATCATGGTGAAAATCACTCGTTTATTAATCAAGATCTTGAGATTGAATATAAAATATTACAAAGACTTTACTTGTTCTCCAAATAAACTTTCTCTCTCTTAATTTCTTGTCTCACACTCATCTTAGAGATCTCTCTCAATACACAGATTCCTTCCCCTTATATAGGTGTTTGAGGGTGAAAACACCAATATAATGGTTTCGGTAATATCGTGTGTTGTGGGTGAGAAACGAGCTTAAACCCTAAACAATGTACTGCAAGGGAGTACTTTAGATTCGAGAGATCAATCTGTATAAATCCGTCCTAAACCAAGAAATGGTTGTTCCAGACTTGTTTCGGCCACAAAATGAAGGAGTTGGTTTTGGGGAGGGAAGCGAAGAGAGTGTTGAGACCAGAATAGTTGATTCTGGAAGAGTAGTTGTTTGAATTGTATCAGAAAGTGAAAGCTAACAGATGGGAAAGCTAACAAGTGATTTCTGAGTGTTGTATGCTCCTTACCAAAACTTGTTGTATGGTGAAAATATGTAATACCTATTTATACAAGTCGAAGTGAAACATACTCTGGTCTCGTAAGAAATGGAAACGGATGAGTAGATGGGAGGATGTGGTAACTGGTAATGCCTGGAATTGATGTTCCATAATGAAAGAAAATGTTTCTCCATTACTCCCTGTATTTACTAACCGTCTCATTCTTATGACACTGTCTTGTAACGGGCGTAGTGTACACCGCACGCTGTAAACCGCCAAACCAATACCCTAATGAGCATCCCCCAGTTTGTGACATGTGTTAATTGTGTGGGTAAAATACCCGATGACCACGTGTCAGCATCTTAAGGTATGAATACATGATGAGATGATAAGATAGAAGTATCGAATCATCCTCTATAAAGGAGAGTTTGTCTGAATCAAGGCAACTGAACACATGAATGACGCGTGTAAGGAAAGGTATAATCTGCTCAGACAGTCAAGTCTAAAAAGCAAGATCGCATTTAATGAAGGATAAGAACAAAACGTGGGGAGATCAGCATCGTGACGGAAGACTCAGACGATGTACACTACGACCTAGAGGTGATAGAGCATGAGGTTCTCCATATAAGAGAAATACGAGGCGAGTAAGAGCGAGAGAACTCAGAGGGAGAACCAAACGAGCCGTCATGAGGGATAGTGTAGAGCCCTTCCGAGGCAGCCACAATGATGGAGGACAGCTCCCCAAGCTCGGACGATCAGACCACCACGAGTTTATTTTTCCTATAAATACCAATCCATGTAGAAGGATATGGAAAACTTATGTAATCTTAGATGGTCTTTCTACAGAGAATTCCTGAGAGACATATAGATAGAGAGAAAGTGAGAAATCTAGAAGAGATTTGTAACTCTTTCAAGGGTAAGACCCTATAATCAATAAGAAAACATCTTCTTTCCCGTGGATGTAGGTCTGGCCGAACCACGTTATATGCTTGTGTCAATATTTACATTTCATGCTCTTTACATCTTGTTCATAATTGAATCTTGTATGTTTTAGTAGTTCTTAGTCTTTTATTTCACTTGGATGTAGTCATTAGAAAAGATGCAACTACATGTGGGCGCTAGAAACAGGGAAGTATGAAGATCTAATCTACCTCCCTAATAACAACTATATATTGTTTTCATAATCTCCATGAGAGAAGTGTTTTTCACACTACGAAGTAGATTTATGTTGAGATGAATGAGTAGAGCTCGGACTCAAACATGATCTTTACGATCTGAGAAGTTCAGAAGAACCCCAAGATTAACAGATCTGTGTTTTTCACTGATTTTCTTTAAGATTTCTTGTTATTTCAAAGATTTTTATGCCTTCCTCAAGGAGCTCAGGACAGTTGTAGATCGGAGTAAAAATGAAGTCTCAAACGCTCTGGTGCTCAAACGATCTCCTCCATGAGAGAGCTGGGAAGAGATATTAGTAAGTAATCTACATAAGGGAGATATATATATATATTACCTTATGAGAGTTGAAAAGACAGATTTTCCGTGATGTTCTTCATCAAACTCAACAAACTCCAAGATCTCCTTCTTAAGAATCTAAATCTAAGTCAAGGGAAAGGATTAATGAGCACATAATCATTCATCAAACTCAAAGTTTGTTCAAAATCAAACGCTAAAAGATGATGAGAGATAATTCCTAGAATGGGAAAATATGCTCAGTCGTCATAAATTTGATTTTTTTTTTCATTTAAAGAGGTATAACGTGTCAAAAGAGGTATTTCTCTCGAAAAGAGGGAACTGATAAAACACCTTTTCTTCATCATTAACATCTCGTGCAAAGAGGGAATGTTTTGACATTTTCACATGTCTCCAAAATGTACTGCAAAGTCTTCCTGTACTAAACTGTCCAGTCTGAACTATGACTTAGTAATTGCACGTGACCTGCAAACTTAGGGTCCCATTTTTCTGAAGAAAAGACAAATTAAGTATTATTGCATATATTGCAGGGAAGGTAATGGTGACGCGACGATCTACTCGCACGAGCCAAGGTGAAAATGGTGGAGCCCAATCAGAAGGACTCGACGATATGGAGCCAGGCGAGGCTCTGATGAATGGCGAAGTCCCAGGAGAGGGAACCCCCGATGACCAGTATCGAGAAGGACTAACTGACAATTCTAGCTCCGAAGGTGAGGGAAACCCCTTCGAGATGCATGATGACGTCCATCTGACTCAACCAGGAGGGTTGAACCGTTTTCCAAGGAAAACGACGAACAACGAGGCCAATAAGGGCAACCCTTCAGACCTCGGCGATGCCAAGGCTGCCATCGCAGCCATCCTGAAAGCCCAAGAAGCTCATGGTGAGAGAATGGAGAAACTAGAAAGGCGAAACAGAAGGATTGAGCGGATAAACTAGAAAGGCGGAACAGAAGGCTTGAGCGGAGAAACCGCAAGCTTAAGCGAAAAGCAAAAAAGAAGGCGCCACTTGCTGCTGTCGAGGAGGTCCCAGAGGAGGAAAATCCCTTTCAACATTTACAAGATGACGAACGAATTAACATCCCTGACACCTCGAACGAGGAAACAACGGATCGCTTCCCCAAGGGAAGCAGAGGTATACTCGACCGCGAGAATAGCTCATCCGAGGGATCATCGGATATTGATCTCAAACATCGACGAGAAAAAAACCAGATCCAAGAAGTTAAAACCAATTGTGAGGCCGAGAACCTCGCATCCCCAAACCCCAAGCGAGGGGAGACCTCAAGGTAAACTCGTTCTAAGATCGTATCGTATGCCGAACAATCAGGCGATGACTAAGGCGATCAAGGCATCGCTATCATGAACCATCTTTCTCACCCGATCGAGAGAGCTCTGGGAAGAAAAAAGAAGGCCAAAACAAGGAGAAACGATGACCAACTTCAGGCCTGACTCAATCGGCTTGAAGAAATGTATAGAGAAGCTACAAGAAAGCAGGAAAGCAAGAAGCTGGCGGTAAACATGCCAGAAGCGGGACAATCCCCCTTCTCTGAGAATCTGTTAAGATTACCATTTCCAAAAAAATGTTCTCTACCGATGTTCAGGTCCCCGTTCACCGGAACGGGAGACGCAATTGAGCATCTTAAAACTTATCGTATGACGCTAACCCAATGGGACCATTATGACGTGGTATTGTGTAAATTTTTCCTTGCCAGTCTGAGGGATGAAGCCCTAATGTGGTTCAACAACCTTCCCAACAGCTTAGTTAAATCGTTCGAGCACCTATCCGAGCTATTCTTAGAAACATACATTTACAATAGCAGGGTCCGACCAGAGGTCGACGCGCTGTTCCAAATTTCCAGAGGGCCAGACGAGTCACTCCGCTCCCTGGTGACGCGGTCGAGGAAGTTATGTGTTGAGATCGGAAAGGTCCCTGAGAACTATGCGATCTTAGGCTTTAAAAATAGTCTCAGAAAGACATGCCCTCTTTTTGTCCGCATGTATGAAGCTATGCCAAAGAACTTGGGAAAACTAAGAGAAATCCAAGAAGATTACGTGGCCTTGGAGGAAATCCAAGACGGAACTTATGACAAGTTGGCAAAAGTAACTAGTAGAGGAGAGAATGTGGTAGAGCCATAGAACCCACAGGTGCCAGCCCAAGGAGCGGGTGATCCAAAAACGGACCAACCCAGTTCGACAAGCATCAGACTAGGGGATGGAAAGGGCGAGACCAGGCCCAACAAAAGAAGGGGAAGTTCATAGACCCAGTCTACACGAAGATAAACACCCCATATACGAGATCCTCAAAAAGATCGACGGACAACATAAAATCACTTACCCATGGAATAGAGGTCAACAACCATAGCGAACTAAAAATAGAACTGACTTCTGCAAGTTCCATCATTTCCACAGCCATACGACAGACTCTTGCAGAGACTTGAAGAAAATGCTACAAGAAATGATAAATGAAGGGAAGCTCCAAGAATACATTGCACAACCAACAACTCCACCTACCGTCGGGGCCCCATCCATCGTGTGGAGATCCCCTGCGAGGCAAAATACTTAGGGTGTCATGCTATATCACACTCGGTGATCACCACACCTATACAAGAAGGAAACATCACAGAACGAATTAACAAACGAAACTTCCAGGGCGATGAAGTTTTCAGTGCCAGAGATCCCCCGATTGAGGGATGGATGAAATTACCCATTAGCTTTTCAGCCTAGGAGGCAAACCATAACGATCCATTGGTGGTCACGATGGCAATTGCACTCCCTGGGCACGAAGGCGAGGAAGGAAAACCTAAAGTGCTACCATGGGAAATGCCCAAAATCTTAGGGACGAGTGTCTCATACCCTATACTTATAACATATTTGGCTTCAACGGATCATCAACCCTCCCAAGGGAAGAGGTGAAATTAGAAATATGGGTGGGAAAAATCCTCACCCTAACCACTTTATGTGTGGTACATGTACTATCACCATACACAGCCATTGTCGGGCGTTCCTGGATCCACGGGATCAAAGAGGTAGCCTCGACTTACCATTAAAGGCTCAGATTCCCTATGCCTGATGGAGTGGCAGCATAAATTATTGGACACTCGGGCGAGGCGAAATATTGTTACAAAATGGAGGTTCAGAATGGTGAGAACAAAGCAAACTCTACCAAAGCGAAAAAGAAGAGATCTAAGAATGCCAAAAACCAGGCAGAGATTGATGCCTATATAACTAGCACCAATAAGGCAAGACGCTCAATCGACGAACCCATAATGGAGGAAAACCCCCATCAAACTCACCCATGGGACCCATACAGAACCTTTCCGACATCGGAGAACTCAAATCGAACTTCTCAGCCTCGGAGCCGACCAAAGAGGTAAACATCCGAACACCCGAAAATCCGGGTATGGTAAAAATAGGAACACTCCTCAACAAGGAAGAGGAAGAGAATCTAATACAAGTACTGAACGAATATTCCGATGTCTTTGTGTGGCGCATGGAAGCCATGCCAGGGATAGATCCAGAAGTATGCTGTCATCACCTCAAAATCGAACCAAAGCACAAGCCCATGCGACAAAAGATGTGCAAGGTGGTATCAGAATACCATGAAGCTATACAAAAGGAGCTAAAGAAGATGGAGGCCTCAGGGGTAATACGTGAAGTACATTATCCAACATGGATATCTAACATGGTAATAGTGCCTAAAAAGAATGGGGGAGTAAGAATTTGTATCGACTTTAGCGATCTTAACAAGGCATGTCCAAAGGACAGCTTCCCACTCCCTAACATCGACCAACTCGTAGAGGCAACCTCTGGATACGGATTGCTATCTCTCATGGAAGGATACTCCGGCTATAACCAGATCCCCCTCGCCGAGGAAGATCAAGAGAACACTGCCTTCTTCACTCCTCGTGGCCTATACTGCTACACTAAAATGCCATCCAGGTTAAAAAAACGCAGGGGCCACGTATGCGGCTACCAAAACGAAGGCGTGCGACGATCAACGACCACCCTTCCATCGTAGATGCAAATCCTAGCCGTCCAAGGTCGCCAACCAACGCATGGTAACCTTTGGACCAACGCCAAAATCCTAATTTTGGCCACGCCTAAACCGCACCAAGGCATGCCGGCCACGCCACATGTGCCAATCGCATGCCAGCCACCTTGTCGCGCCATACCATGCCAGCCTTCCCTTTGCGGCTGCCAAAACGAAGGCTTGCTACGATCAATGGCCACCTTTCCACCTAAGATTCATATCTTAGCCGTCCAAGGTTACCAACCAACGCATGGAAACTTTTGGCCCGACACCAAGCCATAGTTTTGGTCGCTCCCAAACAATGCCAAAACCCTAACTTTTGGCCGCGCCTAAACTATGCCATATTAGCCATGCCACTGGCTACCAAACATAGGGTTGCAATAATCGACGGCTACCTTTACTCTCAAGATGCAAAATCTCGACCGTCGAAGGTCACCACCGAGCTGACAAGTCTCCCAAGCTCAACTTTCCAAACAACATCAACATGCTATATGTTTTCCACGAAAACACTCGAGACATCAACACATCTCACAAACTGGGGGATGCTCATTGGGTATTGGTTTGGCGGTTTACAGCGTGCGGCGTACAATATGCCCGTTACAGGACAATGTCATAAGGATGAGGCGTTTAGTAAATACAGGGAGTAATGGTGAACGCTTTCGTTCATTATGGAACATCAATTCCAGGCGTTGCCAGTTACCACCTCCTCCCATTTACTCATCTGTTTCCATTCCTTACGACACCAGAGTACGTTTCACTCCGACTTGGATAAATAGGTCTTACCTATTTCCACCGAACAACAGGTTAAGGTCAGGAGCATACAACGCTCAGAAAATATTTGCTATCTTTCCATCTGTTAGCTTCCCACTTTCTGATACAAGTCCTAAAGAAACTACTCTTCCAGAATCAACTATTCTGGTCTCAACACTCTCTTCGCTTCCCTCCCCAAAACCAACCCTTCTCCTTCACTTTGTGACCAAAGCAAGTCTGGAACGGCCATTTCTTGGTTTAGGCCGGATTTGTACCGATTGATCTCTCAAATCTAAAGTACTCCCTTGCAGTACATTGTTTAGGGTTTAAACTCGTTTCTCACCCACACACCCGAAATTACCAAAATCAGCAGAAATCGTTTTCATCCTAAAACACCTAATAACAAAAGAAAAAAAAACAAATCAAATCAAAATCACTTCCATTTCCATTTTCATTTCCATCAAAATTAAGAATTTAAAATCAAAAACATTGTTGATAATCACCAAATTCACTAAAATAGGTAATATTTCGTATTAGCTCGAATCAAATACTTTTATACTAACCCAATCCCTTAGAGTAGGTTTCAATAACATGTAATCACTCAAACAATCCAATTTTTTTAAATCAATTTTTTTTGGGTTTATAACAATCGGTCTACGTGAATGCATTTATAAACCGATTTCATGTAGAAACGGTTGTTGTTTATGCCCAC
The DNA here is from genome assembly GCF_003573695.1 of Papaver somniferum. NCBI lineage: Eukaryota > Viridiplantae > Streptophyta > Magnoliopsida > Ranunculales > Papaveraceae > Papaver > Papaver somniferum. Next base: position 6,046,840 of record NW_020619603.1, on the reverse strand, counting down.
AAAGATCGATTGTCCTGGACGGCATTCTGGTCGGAGGAAATTGAACCGGCATCGGTCTATGTTAATTCCCACATTGCCCGATTTTGGTATGAAAGAGATAATTGTTTTGCTGTGTTTTTTTTTGTTAGAATCGGTTTACACGATACATATATAAAAACCGATTCCTAAGAAGAAAAGTTCTGTAACTTTAAGAATCGGATTACATGTACATATATGTAATCTGATTGTTATGGAAAAAAATTCTGTAACTTTGAGAATCAGTTTACATGTGCATTACAAAAGCCCGATTTTAGGAATCGGTTTATGTGAGTACTGATCAAACTCCGATTCTGGGTTTACATCGTAACTTACAGAAAACCCAACCCAGAATCGGTTTACAAATGCACCAACATAAACCGATTCTGGATCGAGTCTTTTGAAAAAAAATTAAATTTTTTACAAGTGGTGATTTATAGTTAATCCAAGAATTAACTTGATTAAAAACTTTTTAATTTTTCGAATTAGCACTAATTAAACAAGAGCAAATGAGGCATTAACAAACATAGTGGATAAGGGGTTTCCATGAATTACTTCTTAATGACCCTATTTTGTCATGTAGCTATAGGCCCCAATTAAGTGGCGTAGGCCCCAATTTAACCAGGTTAGCTTAGATGTACTTAGCCGATTACGGATTACCTAGTACAGTTAATTTCTACAATATAGTAATCTTAATTACGACCACCTTAACCATATTGTTTTGAAGAAAGTAATTTATATACAATATATTTTAAAATGTTTAACAATTAAAATAATTTTTCCTCATATAATACTGTGACTCTGTATGTTTTAAGTGCATTACGAACTATTAGCGGTGAAATGCAACTTGATTTGATTTTGAAAGAGAGGAAAAAAGACAATAATAGATCATATTTTGAGAAAAATTCATATAAAGGAAAATATTTATTTTATATAATATTTTAGACGTATTAAAGGTTAAAAGAAAACTTATGAAACATTATATTATGGTATTATGTAACTAATTGTTTTATCACCGCGAGTCCGAGTCCAGCCTAGAAAATTTTATTGTTTTAGCGATAATATTATAGGTGGTGATTATATTGTAATAATGCGAAAACCAAAACAATGTTTCTTATAATGCATCATTATTTCGGATAAAATTTGATCATATTACCAAGCAAAAATATAACTAGGAAAATCGCTTCATGCTAACACCCATGTTTATTACCACAAACTATTTCTCGCAAAATTTTCCCGTATTTTTCAAGAATGACTAATCTAGTCTAATCTGGAATATAAGAGCCTATTTATGTTAACTAAGCTATTAGTAATTTTCCCTCGATTTTTATTTTCAACCTCACATAAGAATTCCTTCGATTACCATAGACTATTTCAACCTGAAATGGGAATTCGTATAGTTACCATGGACTAGCTAACAATGGGTCATGTATGGCACTTGCTCAGCCTTTGAGAAGTATTGGAAAATTGTGAATGAATTTACATATGAATAGAAAATCTTAGGTTAAGTGCCTTAATGGATTTGGGAAATGGGTTATTGTTTTGGGCCTTATATGATTTCGGTCTTGGTAGTTACTTTCACGGATGTTTCACTTCGAAACTAACAGGCGCCTAACATAAGAACCTTTCATAGGGGAAGGTCGCAACCTTTCGTGAAACCAAATAGATATTTCTGATTGGTATCCCTTGAAGAATCTCCATGAAACATCACATAGGTTCAATGAAGAGGTACTTAACATCTATAAATACCCTGCACATTAGGATTAGAAGATCAATGAGAAACCTAATTATCATCCTACTGCATTCTAACATCTTTCAAGTTTTGTGTTAAAGAGAGTTCATCACCTTAAGTTTGGTTCGCCGTTTCTCGAAGTTTAGAGTGCTACTACATCGAGAAGATAGTCGTTGTATGCTGGGAGACAGACATCGATAGTCCGTAAACACCAGTGCAGGGTGAATATGTCTTCATGCTAGAGGATATAATCCTTGCCTCGACCTTGATTTCGTTTAATTAGTTTTTCGTTTCTCTTCTTTTCTATTTGTTTTGTTGTAATTTATACACAAGATCGCGAACAAGAAGAAAAACACATTGTGCTTCGTTTGAGTTAAGATGAGAGCTTATTAGACACTTGAATTATTGTTCGATCACATAGTCTTTCACCCATTTTCAAATCACATAGTCTTTTCTTGTGATGCAGAAACTTTATTTATTATTCAATAAATATTAGATCGACAGAAAAACTAAAAATATTAAGAAATCAAATACCTATTGAAGCAATGAAAACTGAAATATTAAGAGTGTCGGGACCAAAACCTCCGCTAAATTATTTTACTGGAGTATCCACTTTTAGTCTAAAATCATTCGTAAGAGAACATCTTTAGAAACGGAAACTTGGATTCTGCTTCACTTTTACCATCCCCATAGTAGCCACCATCTGGACGAATGCTCCAAAAACAATCTTCATTCCAGTCTCTTGTGGGAGAGTAAGCCGTGAACTTTTCTTGGTACCCTCTACTTGGGTGGCCATCACTTTTTCCAGGATCATACCAACTTGATTCACATTAAAATTTAGTTGTCTCCAAAACATTAACATTGAAGCTCCATTGGAAATTTTGTTTATAATATAATATTTTCTCACCCAAGTTATCTTCACTTGACCGGCAATGGATAGTTAAAGGTATATTTAGACCTATATCATTTTGCACAGTGACATGCTTTTTGCTCCAAATAGTCTTAATACCCTCAACTGTCTGAGCACGAAATAAAGATAAAAAAAGAATTGTATTTAAGAAGATGGCAGTAGCAGATCCTAAAACTAAAGTCGATGACTTTGACATTATTACTACCGGAAGCAGCCTTGATATAATTTTAAGATATTTGTTATTAGTTGATGGTGTTTTATAGTTTTAGGGTTCAGGATACATGTGACAACATATTCCTTTATCGGAGGAATCTGATTTATATAAAATTGATTGTAAAAGGTTAGAAAATAATTTCTTACTATGTTGGGTTTGTAAATTATGTTTTGTGAAATATTTTCTTTAAGTATGACCCACAAAATCAAATCGCAATTAAGGAATATGTTTCCGTAATCCATATCCAAAGATTTTGGAAAAACGAAATCATCCCTCCATATGTGATACTGCGTATATAATATCTGAAATTTAACCAAGGGATCCATTTTCATATTTTATTTCCTTAGATAATTCATCAAAATAAAACATACAATTAATTTAAAATATATTAAATTAACATTAAATTAATTGACAATATATTTTATTTCCTTAGATAATTTAAAATATATTAAATTAACATACAATTAATTTTACATAAATCAGATTCCAATTAAGGCATGTTTATCCATATATATATATCTTCTACGTAAATGTATCTTATAGCATTTATCACCTTCCATATATACTACGTAAATGTATCTTAGAGCATTTATCACCTAATTTTCATTTGAGGTTAGAAATTGAGTCTCTAAGTTTTCTAAGAATAATGTTTTGAAAACCGGGCCATCGAACAGGAAGAATTACTGGGTTAAGGGTTAATGGGTCAACCAGTGGTTTAACCCATGTTCATTGGGTTATATTAAAACTTATTCCCTTCTTCCTCCACGTAAAACTCTTGCAGTTTTTATACGTGTCCAGCCAGTGTAGTTTTTTCGTTTTGTGTTGTTATGAACAAGTACGTGTCTGGTCTAGTGTTCTAGCACGTCCTATACACAAATCCAACTGCCCACATATACTTAACTTTCAAAAGTCAACAAAGGTACAAAGCCATGAAATAAACTTTTTAAAAAAAGAACTACGGTTATCAATCTCCAGTCTCCACGTCTCGTCCTGTATTGTCCCTGGCACCCTCTTCTTCATCTCTCTTCAGGAAGTTCATAGTTTGTTCATCTTCTTGTTTTTTCCCCCCTGCTCTTGTGATCGATTTCCCTTTTGTATTTACTTTTTCTTCCGTAAACTCTTCTAATATGAATATTAGTTAAATAAAGTTTATACTTAAATCTTGATGTAGTTGTGTTTGATTTTGATTTGAAGACATCATCCTGAACTTTGATTCTTATGTTGGATGGAAAAGATTCACAAGAATATATCAATTTTCTTTTCCATGGATTTTAGATTTTTGAATTCTAATGATACACGGTCGATTCGCTGTAGGACGGTGCTGGGTCGCATGACTCATCTGTTGGACCGGCCGGGTTTTCCGGTTTTTACTATAGAGAGCGGTTTTTTCTAAAATTACTGGGTCAGTGTGCATTCGGCCCGTAAATGTTACTGGGTCACGGTTTTTATGGGCCGACCGTCCGGACCGGGCCGGTTTTCAGAACATTGTCTAAGATTAGACCAATGTCAAATCATCTTCGGTTTCAGGATTTCTACTCATCTTCACTTTTACTTCTTTTTGTGCACATTCAGTTAATGGTCCGAAAGTAATTTTAGAATTCATTGCAGATTAAGTGAAGATGATTTGGGTGAGTATACTCTGTATTACAAAAAAAAAAAAAACCAATAGGGATTTAAGGTTAATTGGAAACAACCAACTAAATTTGTATGCGATTCAAGTTGGACTGGTGTTGATGGTGGATACCACAATGTAGAGTTTACCGCTTACAAGGAAAAAAGAGATTGGAGAAAACATTGTAGGCATTAGTCCAATTTTGTGCACGCTCCTTTAAAGAGTGTGCACAAAACAAATTGATATTATTGGCTACTCTTAACCAAGGTTAGTTATATAATAAAATCATCTCTTATTTTTATTTTAATTTAATTATAATCCAGAAAAGGAAATAAAATATATATCATGTCATATCTTGCCTAAAATCGAGTATTCTTAAAAAGGAAATTCATATTTAATGAAAAGTGAAAAAGGAAACTTTACTATCACTCTCAATTTAGCCTATTTTTAGGTTAAATGAAAAAGTGGAAATATCGCTTTTTCAAAAACAAAAGGAGTATTTGCATTGATTTTTATTAGTTTACTAAATCTTTTATTGAATTTTAGATATTTTGTTAGGCTTTTAATGAAATTTACTTAAAAAGATGAATATACGCGTGCGTAGCACGGGTGAAAAACTAGTCTTATTAACTAGTACAACCGTTGTCACGATGGAAGGGGGGACCGAAAAAAATTTGAAGATAAGATTTGTTTACGACTATTTTTGTCCCGTTTCAGAAAAAATTATCTGAAACGAGGAAAAAGTATCGTTTTTTCCCGAAACTAAGCGAACGTATTAATTTCTCTGCAACAAGGAGAAAGTATCACGAAACACAACACAACAATGGTTACAATACACCTAATAAAATGATAAATAATTGAGGTTCTGATATTATGAGAAATGTTTGTCTACATAGTTGAGGTTTTTTTTTTTCTTTTTGGTAAAAGTCACTTGATAACGGGTTTAAATTAAAATTAAAACCCTAAAATAAAGGGAAAATTAGGCTAAGGCCCGACCCATGGATTACCCATAATATCAAGCCCTTAATTAAAAGAAGTTTAAATCTAGGCCCCGAAATATTAAAAGACTTTGATACCCTTATGCATATTGTCAGGCCCATAATTAAATAAAATTTAAATTCATACCCAAAATTATTAAAATAATTTAACTCAACAGTTACACGTGTAAGCAGAAGTTACACATGCGTATAACATGTGTATCTACAAGTTACATATGCATATAAATGTTCATCTCAACAGTTACACGCCAAAAAGAAACATATATTCAGTTGTTATTGAAATAATAATTTCATTTAAAATAATTCTATGTTTATCGGTTACATATGGGCATGCAATGACTACAATAGTTTCTCCGAGATTAAAAACATGAGGGAAAAGACAAAATGATTGTTGTTTTTAGTCAACCAGTCATCTGGGTATACTCTTAATGCTCCAAAGATATACCTGCAAGAGTATCAGGATGGTCGAAAAGGTTATCAGCTGAATAGCCAAACAAAACACACTAGAATCTGAATATTCATTTTCTGGCTGGAAAACCATAGTAACTGAGATAATAAATTACGCACCAACTAACCAATGTCAAGAATGACAATACGACAACTGTGGGGACAAAAATCCTAGCAACCTTTATGAGACATGCAGATAATGAGAATAGTAAAGTCACATAATTACAATTACAGCACTACTTCAATATTGTAGAAGATAAAGCAAAAAAATTTAGCATGAGACATTTCATAGATTAAATATGTATAAAAGTAAGCACCATAAGTAACTGTTTCATTGATACTTACAAAATCAACAAATTTCTGAACAGGATCTTTGGACATTTGGGCTGTCTCAACCAGACAAATAATCTGGCTCAAAACAATGTTGACTAGCATGTGAACTACCAACTACACATCCAATTAGCATGTGTAACTAGTATCTACACATCCATATAGCACTCGTAAAGTCAGAAGGCTCGTGTACCTGGCACATACAATTTACAGTTTAATCTTATTAGATTGTGCATCTTATTATACAATTTACAGTATCATCCAATATGCATGATATCTCATTCCGTAAGAGCTTGCACAAACAAAAACGTAGACTTTTTATCCTATCCAATTAGCATATGTATCTATAAGATACACATTTGGTTAGAATGTGTAACTAGTAGCTACACATCCATTTAGCTTGTGTAACTAGAAGCTACACAACTAATTATCATGTGTAACTAGTAGCTACACACCCATTTAGCTTGCCAAGTTAGTGAATTTCGTCACATAAAGTTCAGAAATTTTAAAATATTTCAATCAAAGATAAGCATATTGCATCAGTTTTGACCTAAGAGTACTCATGGAGAATATATAGTAGCTAAGATACTTTAAAGAGATGATACTTATATTCGACGTGATTCATTATGTAGCCACAGATGTTGATGAGATTATTAGTCGTTATATTAAGCTAGTACTCATTGTAAATCGACAAAGTCGTCATCACTAATGGATGTTCAGTTGAGAACTTAAACTGATATCGCAGAAAAAAGCATACCTCAAGTATTTGATGTACTCTTCAGTTTCTAAGGTGCCAAATTCTTGTTGTACAAGAGCAGCAGGAACTAAAACCAGTTGGAACACTGTGATAACCTGTTGGCCCAAAATGCAAAAGAGAAAAAAAAATCAATTCAACTTGCTAAATAATGATAACTCAAGGAGAAGTCAAGCAGACTGTTGAACAATACTAAGGCAGATCTTAATTCTTACATTGAAATACTGTTAATTAATGTTAGACCATCGATATGGGCATAATTGCTAGACCGTTGATAAGGACATCAAATGCGAACCGCACAACCCCAAGTAAGCAAATTTACATTATTTTCCTTTTGAAATGTATAGTTTGAGAGAAGAATCATCTATACATGGCAGATATACATCCCTAAATACATGTGTAATCAGCAATTACGCATCCAACATGCAAGTGTAACCAGCAATTACACATCCTAAAAACATGTGTAACTAGCAGATACACATGCTAGAAAGCATGTGTAACTAGTAGATACACATGCTTATAGCCACACAATTTCATCAAAAGAAATTTAAGATACAAGAAAGGTTTTAGAAAGCGGACCAATTCCATCCAAAGTTCACCCCTGCACAGACAAAAGAAACAATGGCATAAGTACCAAAAGATACTAACTGAAGAGGTAAAAAATTACTGGAAGTACAATCAGAAGATGTTTTAATGATACTTGAAAGTTGAAAAGAAAATTTCTAGTGGTTTTGAAACACTGGATGGTATTCTCTGTATTTTCTAATGTCGGTGTAAGCATGAATTAGATCAATGAGTAAATGAATGACTACGCAACATATGCCAAAGTAGATCTGCAAGGAGTTTTAGATTGCTTGCCTTTGTGTCAGTGAAATTGATAAAGAAGCGAGATTTGGACAAAGAGATCTTGTCTTCGAGAATTGTTGCACTCAGTTTCTTGTTTACATTGGCATTACCACCTCCTATAGATGTTAGCTCACCAAAATCGTTGTTCTCTTCAGATAGGGACTGATCCTTTTAGTAGAACCATAACATACTGTGAATTAACATAAAAACCTCAGTTGGCAAACATGGAAAGAGTTCGCAAGACAAGGCAAGTCCACTAGTACGAAACTTAGTGCAAAAAATGTAAGAAAATGAAATATATATAACATACACATTATATCCCAGCATGTGTAACTAGCGGTTACACATCGATATATCTTGTGTAACTAGTGGTTACACATCCATATATCTTGTGTAATTACTAGTTACACATACATATAACTACTGAAATACATTCGCAAAAAAAAAATGAAATTATGAGTTGTAACTTTCACACCATCTGGATGAGGCTCAACAATCCTCAAAGGAAACTTAATATAGCTGTATGGCTACAATAGCCTATAATCTAAAACAGCCGAGTAGATTCTCAATTTCAAAGCTTAGCGTTAATAATAAGATTCACCGAAAAAGCATGAAATATAGCAGAAAGTACAATTACAAGGACATTAATTATTATTTCACTTCACACCATGAGTATTGGGATATTAAAAATGGAACTGAGCAGTACACGTCCTAGTGGTAGCAATACAACTATCAAAGATGAACTAAAGAGGAGAAACATTATCCATGCCAGAAAGACCAACAACACAACACGAAGTACAAAGCCATAACTACCTAAGAGGTAAGATATACATTTGGAAATACCAAAACTTCATACATATGGAAGATATAACAATGTCAGCTACCTATGAGGTAATATATACAACATTCACAGGGGATATCAAATAGTTACCAAGTGAAAGATGGGTTTGAGCCGTAGTAAGCCTTACCAGATGAATAATCCGGAAGTTACACATTTACTCGCGGAGGATCTGGACATTGTGCAATTAATGATGTGGTTGCAAATAGTACTATTATGCATTCAAATATCCTTGTACACATTATGATCAATAACTATATGAATTTTCCTTCATCATAATCAGGAACCTTGAGAACTGATTCTGAAATAGAAAAGGGATTCTTCATTAGTTATAGTAAATCATAGGTTGGAAACCTTCTGTTTTCTTTATAAATATACGAAACACCAAATGCATATCAAATCCATTAGGTCAAAATTCAAAAGAACATCGAATAAGAAATTTTGTGATAGTTAATAGAGATTAAGTTGCGTTGATTACAAACCTAGAGTTTGATTTTCAAACAGGAGAGTGTTATTATTATTAGGTGCATTTTCATTAGTTGTTGTAAAAGCTGAAGATGAATGACGACGATTTCATATCTGTTGTGGTTGAAGATCTTCTTAATTCCATTGTTAAACCTGCACAACAAGCAATCATTAAGGTTAGAACACACATGAGAAACAACAAAGTAGAAGAAATTACAACTTAAAAGAACCGTGAAGAAGATGAAAAAAGAAATTGATGAGATGAAACAATAACCAGTTATAGAAGATTTCTGAATAGATGAGAGATAAAGAAGATCTGACGAAGCTGCAATTTCAGATTCATAAGGAAATTCTAGAGTCAACAATTTTTAGATCCAGGAGGAAAAACCTAAATGTTCAAAAAAAAAGTGAAATCACCTGATTCATGACAAATCTGGTTGTTCTTCTTTGATGCTTGAATCAATCAATACAAAAATTAAAAGCTAATCGAACAAAGAAAGACGAAAACCTAACCTGAAATAACTTTGAACCAACTCAAAACTTAGATTCAAATCAATCGATTGAGTGAATGATTTGAGTTTGTAGATTAATTTATCATTAGCTGTATAATATATCGAATCAAATCGATTCAATCCTCTAAATCGATTGCACGTAGAAGAAACAAAAAAAAAAATCGCCTGGAGCTCTGGAAGTTTCTGAAAGAGAAAAGAAAAATGAATCTGATTTCCTGATTCTGTTTCTAATATAACTAGGTATATATCTGAGGGTTAGTTTCGGTACTTTAGTTCTTTTTTATGACGTCATCGACCAGGGAAATTTCAAAACCTGGCCCCAAAATTAAAAGTTCTGGGCCTAAAAATATCAAAATCTGAAAGTACGGAGTTCACAATGGATGATCCATTTAGTGGGGCTTCTATATATTGAACCCATATAGAAGGGGTTCTAGTATTTTTCCCTTTTCACACATGGGATAGGTGGTTTGTCAAATTACCATTAGACAAAACGCAGGCCTGACACGACTTCAAAGTCAAAACGCATGCTTAGCAAGTGTCTATTAAGGGCAGTTGCGGCAACTTTGCTTTCAAATACAAAATCCTACAAATCTAATTACACAGCCTCTTTCTCCGCCTGTTTATCCATATCTCCATCTTCCATATTCTCTCCTTCTTTCTTTCACTAGCCGAGTAGTTTTGCTTTCTTGGTTCGTCATCATGGTAGCAATTGAAGTGCCATAGTATTCTGCTGGTAAACATTCAGACACCATCACCACAAATTTATATCGTTATTTCTCTAATATTAGTCAAGTGCCAAATTCAGTTTAGTTGTGAGTAAGATATGCATATGAAACCCAATTAGAGATTGAATGATGACGAATCAAGGATCAAGTTCGAAGATCAACAAAATGAAGATGACGGTGATTTAGAGGAATTTCGCGTGAAAATTAAAGGGGTCGGGTAATTGGTTTCGGATCCAGAAACCCGAACCGATATGTCGTCATCTTCCCTACCCAACAGAGGACTGTCAACTGAAGAACTCAGAAAATAGAGATTTTTTTTTTTTGACTGCAGTTCGAATCATCCGATTTTGAGTTGTTTGTTGTTTTATTAAGTTTGATAGATTTATAAATTGCTCCACTTGATCATTTTTTATTTGGGGTATATATTTAAAAAACATAGTTTTGTAATAATATGCCAAATTTAGAGAGATAGTATGGTGGCATTGATTTGAGCTCCCACACTATAGGCATGGGTTCAATTCCCACCCCACACAATTTCATTAGGGTATATACTATTTATACTATATATTATATTACATTAGTCCGGGAGCGGGGCCTTGGGGCCTTGGGAGGTCTGCTGATCCAGAAACAATTTTTTTTGCTGTTTTTAACTTAAATTTTCAAAACGTATTAAGATAATTATATCATGATTAATTACAGTTAATGTTGAAATTTTAATACGGCCGTTTTTTTTTTGCTGTTACAAAGAAATTTAATTGGCATTTAATCGAAAATTAATTTTCCATTAATTCCATTGATTCTTTTTGATTATAAAAAAAAACTGGTTTCTGGAAGAGAAAATATAGAACGTTATTTTTATTTCGTCAAGTTTTCTGAGCAAGTGTTGTTGAAAGAGTTATTATTGATTCGATTTCTCAGTGCAGAGAAATCGAAAGAGATAAGCTGTTTTATCCCATAGGGTTTCGACAAAAAACTGACTGCTAGCACAATCAAGAGGCAGAGTCGCGAAACACCTTAAAGATAGCGACCTAGTACGCGACTCAGCGGTTTCTTTGTGTGATTTGATTATAGTGCTTTGTTTCTAACATTTTTTGATTAATTCTATGAATTTAATCATAGCTGAACTTTGAACTTTTCCATTGATCGAATCCGATCGATACAATATATATTCTGGAGAAGTTTGAGCCGTTAATATGTTTGTATGACTGTTCTCGAAGGAAATTGGTGATCAATTTCATTGATTACCCCAAATTAAACCTCAATTTTGTGAAATTGTTAAATTTCAATCTTAAAATGTTAAAGTGTTGGTGCTGCTGATGTTGTTTGCGGTGTTGGTGGTGTTGTTGTTGGCGGTGGTTGTACTGGAGACGTAAGTGGTGTTTTTCTATAATGGCGGAGATGGTGTTGCCCGTAGTGGTTTGTGTAGGGGAAGATGAAACTGATGGAGATCTGGTTTAGCGGAGGTGGGGTGGCGGTGACGACAACAGATGTGGTTGTTGTGGCGGCGCTGGTAATGGTGGTGGTAGGTGAAGAAATGAGGTGGTGGAGGCGCTGGTAATGGTGTTGGTGGTAGGTGAATAACTGAGGTGGTGGCGGAGCTACTACTGGTTGCGGAGGTGGTGACGAGATTGTGCTGGTTACAGTGGTGCTGGTTTGAATTGATACCGACGATAAGATTATCTCTAACCTGAAGAGAAAATAGAGAGAGGAAAGAGATATGATTCACGAAAGGAGGAGGGCTGTTTTCGTCCAAAAAAAACTACGGAATCCGAAATCTTTTTTGTCAAATTGAACAATTTCGTTACTTTACATTTGACAAAAAAAAAAGTGGTCAAAAAAGGGACTCCCTCCCTATGGGCGCCCTTCGGACCTTCCGGTCGGTCGGCCCAACAATAATGTTTAGTATACTGTCATGTTCAGCGGGCTGTTTTGGATTAAACTCGCAAAATGCTAGATTCATAAGGAAACGAAAAATTGACATCTTTGGATTATTAAAGAAAGGATGTCTTTCCATAAGAACAAGGGTCCATCACATGCATGGGTCTAGCGGAAGTCCATGTCTATCGAAGAAATACCATAATTATTATTCTTGTAATTACAATCCAAACCTTTCAGCAAAAAAGGAAATAAACGTAAATAAATTAGTAAACAGTTGGAAATAATGGACTCTGTTTAGCTTATGAAAGTTGTTTAAAATATAAAAGCATGCAGCACACTCCACGACGCGGTTGGAACAGCGTGGATCAACCATTTGGACATGGTATCTGTCGATTCTGTCCACCCATACATGACAGTAAAAACTACAGTGCCAGATTTCTTGTCGCAGAACTGGCAGCATATATTGTACAGAGTGCTCCGCCGGCCGCTTCTTTATCAAGTTCACTTAAGCAGCCTATTTACAAAAAGAAAGCATCAAATGGATTCATGAAAGTTTTGGCTGCACTTAATTGCTACACATATAAGAATCGATATTATTACTTTATAAGAGACAGAAAAAATGTGGTGTTTGAAGATCAGTCAGTCAGGATTGATCACGGAGGCCGATCCTGCTGTCCATATCTTCCGGATCTTGTTTTTGGTTGGACAACTCTAAAAGTTTGGGTAATGTTATAGTGGGTGTGGGTGAACGAAGTATAAGGGAGGGTGGCGTTTTAGGTCGTCTGAGAGCGTCAATTTGATTGATTGACCACCAGGCCCGTTGTATTTTATATGTGCACATTATCAACAAAATGTTTTCTCCCTCTGTGGTATGTTTCAACACAAAATTGGTTAAAAAGACCAAAATCGACAATTCCTGGGTGAAATGGACAGTTAGATTTTGGTACTGTTTAAATGGAAAAAAATGTAAAAATAGGCAGGATGTAACCTGTTTCATCGTGCCCATTTTCAAATATTTTTTCTTATTTTTAATTTACACAGGATGTATCCAGTTTCATCCTTGCTATTTTTTAAATTTAAGCTAGGATGTTATTTTTTTTGGCCATTTCACCCAAACTATTTTTTACTCGTCCATTTAAACCGTGATTTAAAAATATTTGGACAAATGACCCATTTTCGGTTGTTTCAAAGTGAAAGTGAATTAACGATCAGTTTATAAAATGCCAGCATATGCATGACCCGCTGAATGATAAATGAGGTGATGTGATCAGGGGCGAACCAGATTTGTAGCAAGACGCAAATAAATGGGCTCATCATGCCACAACTCCGGTGGACTACAAAATGCGCTTGGAAGCTGTGTGAAGCAATGACATGTCCATATTGATTCCGTGTCCGTGTGAGACGTGCACGGACACGACGCACTGTAGAAATCTATATTCCAGTTTAGTAGTTTGGTAACCTGGTGTGTTACGAAAATTAGTGTAATAGTGAATTTTTCTACATATGACTAACTTACCGGCATAAAACTGAGTATTTTTCATATATTTGCGTGATTAATGTACTTAATATACTATGATACATATCATGATATTAGTATATATATATATATAAACGTATCCGTGTCCCGATGATCTTAAATGTTGCCGATCCCTACGTCGTGTTTATATCGTGCACGTGTCTTCATCGGTGCTTCCCAGCTTGGGAGCCCTTTTTCGGGAGAAAAAAATCAAACTACACATTTTGGTTTCAGTAGAATGATTTTTTGGGACTATGAAAATTTTAAAGGGAACCACTCTTTCATTTTTGGTAGGTCATTATGAAGTAAGATTTAACACCTTATCCACATATTTTAGTTAATGACCAAAATACCCTTATACTATTTCTTTAATTATTTTTGCTCAAACTTTTAATTAATTATAGTTTTTATTTTTTTATTTATTTGATTTGTAAATACCAACAAATGTTAACTATTTTGTCTAAACAATTTGCAGTTACAAACAACCGGTAGAGATCCTTGTCACCAGCTAGATACAACACCCTTTTGTATGACAATACCTATTAGGATCTGTAATTTTTATTTATTTTTTTATTAGGATTGGTTATGACACAATTTTTTTTTTTGATTAGCCATGTTCGGTTAGTTTTTTCTTCCAACCGAATTTATTGGAAGTGGTTTTAAAAAAGTTCAGTTAAGAGAAAAAATTGCGACGTAATTGAATATACTGATAAGAAAAAAAATTGCGACGTAACTGACTTCGGTTTGGAGAAAAAATACGAGTAACCGAACTCGACACATGGGCTTTCGGAGAAAAATTCGGTTACGACTAATTGCTACAAGCTGAACACCAACCTCTAAATTAAATAAAAACATATTAAAAATAAAATAAATATTATAGGGCCTACGGCCCATGAGTATGCGGCCCAACTAGAAACCTAAGGTTTTCTCTTTACATGTATATAAAGGATACTTTACCTATGTAATAAGCTAATCAATAGAAATCCTTCTCTTCTCCGCCTCTTCCTTTTCCCCCTATTATTCTACTACAACACGTTATCATGTACAAAGCTATACCGAGGATCTAGATTGGATCGTTTGATTTTTTCTTTTCCATGGATGCGTTACCAGGTATTTCTTTTGAACAAAGAATATTCGTTTCATAGTATATATTAGGGTTCCACGAATTATTAAACGTACATATTTAACCGTTAGATTTTCATGAAAATTTAGTATGTTCAACCCCATTAGTCGTTATTTACTCTGTTAAAATTTCAATCAAATCGGAATATGATGCAATCTCCAAATTCCAATTTTAGTATAACTGTCTTCGTTTAGAAAATCTTAATTATAACAACGTCGAAAAACCTAAGTTTCGTATAATTTTAACCGTTGGATTATTCTGTAATATTTATATGTGGTATATGTTATCCTCATGGAGATACTGTAAAAATTTCATAAAGATTCAACCATGGAACGTACTCCAAAGTACGTGATATTTGCTGCTGTGTCCATAGAAATGTGAATTGGAACAGTTATACAGCGTCATAAATATCTTTTCATCTAGCCGTTGAATGTCTTTGAAATTTTAATATGTTTGTCTAAATATTATGGTGAATCTACAGTAAATTTTTCATCATGATCGGACTATGATGCATTTGTATGTCGATCAGAACAGTTGAAAGAAGAATTTTTTCAATTTTGAGGGTTAACGATATGTTTTGGGCTCGTATGCTATTAGTTTCACACTTATTATCAATGGTCCTGAATATTTCATACATAATGTACCATATATGTTTATATTGATTCACCATTACCTTGTCAACCCAATGGACCAGGTCTTGACCAAATAGTTGACCATACTTTGACTAAACCAATTTGACTCTAATTTGACCTTTTGAACTCAGAAGTACTTGAGCACCATTAAAGAGTCTATGATGTGGAAGTTTGTGTACACAAGTACAATATTGTCATCATAAAAATATTCAACTTGTAACGATACACATTTGGAAGAGGAAGCCATAGCTTCAACATTTCCAAGGCGATATATTAATTTCAGACGATGTAATGCTTTGAAGGAAGTTTGTCGAAACGTTCATTTTCCCTCAAACTAGGATGTTCATTGGGATGTAATCCACTTGTTAGACTATAATGAGTCAATAACTTTGACAATGATATGTTGTAACTAAAAGAACACCTCATGTTTTGTGGAAAGAAACTCACAAAAGTTTCCATGAGTCGGAGATGTAATTCTGGCTCCAGTAGTAATGATACAAAGTAAATGTACCTACCTATAATGGGACAAAGATGTAATTCTGACTCATACCAAAGAGAGTTACAAATCTTGGTATAATCATTTTACTGAGAATGATACAAGCGTTGTAATGCAAGTATCATGTATTAGTAGTCAACTACAAGAGATATAGGGAGTTTAAAGGAAAACGAACAAGTTATATTCTTGGAGAAGGTCATGCCCTAGACATCAACATTAATGGAAACAAGAAATTTTCCAAGTCAATACACTTACCCATTTTTTTTTCTTACCTTTATTCAATCGAATTCGTACGGTTAGATTCTACATTTTGATCCTAAACTGTTGTCTACATGATAGTTTGACATATATTTCATTAGCTAAAATAAAGAATTTTTTTTTGTGAAGTATTAAATTCATTGTCTGCCCTTATGGAATGAAAACTATATCATTTTCATGAGATTTAAATACTTTAAAGAACTTGAGATATACTCAAAAGTACTTGAGTTATAAGGATCATTCGTACATTATGATGAAAAGTATATCATCTTCATGAACAGTAACACTTTAAAGTAAATGAGATAGATTTTCTTTTGTTACGTAATAAGGTCACGCCATTATTACACGAAACTCTTAAGGAATTTAAATTAGTTTTTGAACTATTTCCTTATAATGTGACTACTATAATTGGATCATCGAGCGAAGCAATGCGCTAATTTTTTTTCCAAGATGGAACAAAGATTAAAAGTCACAAAAGCTCTATATGTACCGAGAGTTAATCACCTTGTTAAATTCCAAAAATACCCATGCAAGTGGATATCATATGGAAACTCACAATGATGAGAATGTAACTGATTGCATCTTTTATAGTCTCTAATATATTTGGAAGGAAATATACTTTAGAGAAATTAATGAGTCAATCTAGTGAAATTTAAATCACTATAGTTTTTGGATTATTGAACCCATATTGACTCCGACGATGAAATGTTGGGAATTGACTCATACAAACTTTTACATAAACATAAAGGCACTTTGGTTGTGACATGATGTTTTGTTTTGAAATGACGCACACGTACATCACTGTGTTTGAGTGGACGAGACAACGGGAAAAAATTGACAGAATGCGAAGTAACAACATATCTCTCAATAAATGTTTTCTAAAGTACTAGATGCACAACCCCCTTTCCTCTCCCATTATGCTTTTAAGTAAGAGAGAATATCACTCATTTTACAAAGTCCTCAGTAAAGCAGGATCGAGTCCATCCTAAGATGCAAATGGTAAAACACTCCATATTACAAAGATAAGGCGGTGAAATTCAGAAAAATATTCATGCAGACCATTAAAGTGACTTATGGCTTTGGTGAATGTTTTGACATTTTGGACTATTTATAGTTCCCAAGAAATTTGCGTTTGAAAACTACTAGCACATATTTTACATGTAAGGGCTCACCACCCCTTGTAAATTCTAGCGAGTGTACATCAAAAGGACTTGATGGTTATTGCATGTTTAATAGGACCCCAATGTCTCAGAAAGGCTATCTTTAAAGGTTACAGATGGTGCCTAAGGCATGGTTATGCGTACAAACCTACCTTTAACTGCTTGGGGAATATGCAATATTGACGCATCTTTACTTAATTCATTTTAGAACCCAATATTAGTCAACCTTTTATATGTACCAGTTGGTAACTGGATTTGAGCCTGACATTCGTGTTCTTACGCATTTTTGGCTGCACTATATATGTGGCATTGCGACTCCACATCGTACTATGATGGGTTTTCAAAACTGTTAATAGTTATGTTGGAAAGGAGTTCCCAACAATCATCCACATTTTAAAACCTTTGGCAGGAGATATCTTATCGCTAGATTTTTGGGTTGTCATTTTAATAAAACAGTCTTCCCGTCGTTAGGGGGAGATAAGAAAAAATATTTTCTAAGGGAACGACAAGAATTGTCGTGGTGTGTTCCCACTGTGTCTCATATTGATTTTTGTACTCCACAAATATAAATGTGAAGTGACAAAGAATAATCGATTTTCAGAATGTACACTGATGTCGCTAAAGTGATGAGATCACACATACCAGTTGTAAACCTACCTGCAAGGTTACAAATCCTCAATAAGGGATATACACCATAGACTAAGGTGTTGCAACTACACTCAGTGGAAGTGTCGTTGAGGCCATGGTTCCATAAAGGAAGTTGGAGATACCACTTGGTTCGATCAATCCTCACCTAGAAAGGAATTAGGTGAGTATGGCACAACTTATTTATATCATCAGAACTCATAATATTGTCCCTGAATATGTCCATGAATCAAACTGGAGGACGCTTAGTTTAATGATTCTAGAGAACAATGACAATGATTCCAGAGAACAATGACATCCCTAGCTAGTGGAATATGAGAAAACGCACGAGTCAATATAAAGATCATGCGAGCATATTGATGATTAATCTCATATATACTTGCTTAAGGAAATAGAGCAAGATGAGATCGAAACAAGCTCCTTGTTGCTTAATTTCAACGAAGAGCATATTTTTCCTATAAAATCCAGGTAGAACTTGGTTCTTTGACAAATATACATGTATTTGGTGTGGTAGTGCTAACCAACCAAGTGTAAAGCCTATTGGACATACATGATTAATCTGTCACAAAGCATAATGAGAAGAAAGCAGTCTTAATGTATAAAGACTCGCCTTGTGAAGCGAGGTTTCTCACAAAGCCCTGGAATTGTTTTCTTGTAATGAAATTTATAGTGTTCCGCTACTTAGTTAGCTTGGTAATTTCAAAAGGACTTGAAATGCAGCATATGTATGTGTTTGTTACGTATCTCTGAAAGAATCAAGATATACAGAAGATATTTACAAAAGTACTTTATAGCCATTTCTTACCTAAATCAAGTGACTCTAAAACACATAATGCGTTTACAGTTAGATAGAACGTCACTTATAGATAGAAGCAATCAAGCGGATGTGGTATACCCGTCTAAGTGGCTATTTGATTTGGAGGGGATAGACAAGTAAGTTATTTTTCCTTGCGTATTCACAAGAAAGTTCCTGATTTGGAATTGTAGCTACATACGTCGATGGTACAGACATGATGGGTACTCTTGATGTAATAAGAGACCTTAAAAGCTATTTGAAATCCGAATTTGAGATTAAAAATCTGGGGAAAGCTCGACCGAATACTGAGCTTGTGGTATATCATTCCACGAGTTTGCATATGTCTAAAGTTGTCAGGCAATTTAATAAATACATGCATCCTGATAGCAATCCCATGATTAGTCGAGGTTCAAATGTAAGTGAGTGACCATTTCGTCTAAAGGAAGATGACGAAGATGTGTTGGGGATGAAATTCGAATATCTAAGTACAATATACGTATTGTTTTAATAAGTATAGTAATATACTCGATCAAATTTTACATCCACATGGAACTTGTTAGCTATATATAGCTCAGCGCCAGCGCAACGTCATTGGAATGGTACAATGAATGTAATCCCGTACTTAAAAGTAACCATTGATATGAGTTTTTTTTATCCCAACAAATACATAAAAATGAATACTAAAGGAACTGCTATCCAAATGTTGTTGATTACGAAGGAACAATAATCTCTTCTCCAACGAAAGTAATCAGGGGGTGATACGGTAGACTATTTTCTAAGTCATTACCGATATTCAGTTTCGAAAAGTACATGACTAAAGAAACTGTCTGGAACAACTCTGAAAGTAGTCAAGGGGAGATGCCGACATCAGGGGGAGGATCCAAGGATATCATGTCGACATATTTTAATTCGAAATTGAAGCTGTGTTGCACTATTTTTCCCTTCAATCGAGAATAGTTTTTCCGAAAAGATTTTGTTACTCGACAAAATTTTAGCGATACAACACTAAAAACATCAAGTATGTTGAACGTTGAAGACATGAAAATTGAGTGTGGCTTGTTAGTTGCACACTTGCACTGTTTTAGCTTCATAAAGTATGCATATTATCTTTAATCAAGGTCATGCAAAGACGACTGCTCCGGACACAGCAACCATCACATTTACTACTCATTTCCTTGAATTTTTCTTATCTAACTGAAAGACAAGGACAAAAATACATAATTTAATGCTTAGAACCATCTGTTGGACTCTCATGCCCACCCCACCTTACCCCCTTCGCTATCAATATTTCCTTGATTTTTCTTATCTAAAATCAAGCATTAGCATTCAATCTGATTCTATGTTGACCTACATTTCTCCTGAAATTTTCAGGAGAGAAATCGAATATTATTCTTCAAATTGAATTCCTAACAATTAATGTTTGGTTGAGGTAATTCAAATACCATTGTTTCTATCTCAGAATCTAATTTCGTTTCATTATTGGATAAATAGAACAGAGATTCGTAATTTTTGGAGGGAATTGAATTCCTATGAATCGAGAATTTTAATTAGGGAAAACATGCTTGGTCTAAGAAATTGTGCTTATTCCCGGAGAATCGGATTAGCTTATCTTCAACTCCTTAAACCAAACATGTCGTTAGTTTTTGGGCCGTGAATTTTTCTATGTTTGGGTAGATTACTATGCTTGTTCCAGCCCTAGCCCCTATACTTTTTCTCCCACAAAAGTTTTCAACAGCACCAGCCACCTCCATGTTTTTGCCACCAAAATTCAATTTCTCGGCATTCGGTCGAAACCAATAATATTTATTCAGTTTTGATAACGTATTAATTGGCTGTTGATTCACAAGGGGTTTCTGGAATCCGGATTGTTATGGGTTTTTGAATGGATTTCTTCCTTAAATCACTGTCATTTTTTTAATACTTTTGATTAGTCTTGTAAACTAGAACTTTTTATTATTATGATAATGAAGATTGTTGGATTTAACAGTGTAGGTGGCGTTCTTTTCCTTCTGTTGTTGGCTTAGGTGGTGGTCCCGTTGGTTGCAGAGCGAATTCATAATTAAATTTGCAATTGATTCTCGTATACTCTCGTATCTTCCTTGAGTCGTTTTGGATCTTATTTTCAGTTGTTGTTGGATTGCAGATCGTCCATTCAGTTTTAGGGTTATGTCTGGGGAGGGAATGTAGCAGTCAACTGCTCCTTCTCACAGTCAAGTGACCCACCTTTACTAATATCTTGTTAAAAGTTCTTCTTCTAATTTTTGATTTCATATCAAAAAGATGCTTTCAAAGCATGGGAATGTTCAAGCAGAGACGGGACCAGGACTTAAATATTATGGGTCAGAAAAACAAATTTTCGGAGATTCAATTTTTTTTCAATCCACATTTAAGCTGCATTTAAAATAATATGGAAGCTCGTATGGCGTAAGTTACCACTTTCTCCACAACAGCATTAATCCCATTTTGAATACATACCAATTTCGGCGAAAAAATGATGCATATTGATGCCAAGAGCCAAAAACAGCAACATAATTGTCAGAATAACTTGAAGAGTTCATCTCTTTATATAACAAGCCAGACATACAAGCACCATTACTACTTACTATAAGAGATTGACTACTACTGTTCATTCAACTTCACATACAAGGTCTGTTTGCAGTAAAACTTTGGATCAACTATGCATAACCAACTTGAGATTGACTACTACTGTTCGTTAGTTTAACTTCACATGCAATGAAAATTATAAGATTGTGTTATCAAATAAAACTCTAACTTAAAGTTGGATTTTCCACAGAAATTTGCACCCACAGGACATTATAATTGCAAGAAACCCAACCACATTCTCACAGAAATACAAATTCTAGTGGGTGCAAGCGCCCTCACTTGCACCCACTTCCCTCCGTCCTTGTGTTCAAGCAAAACCAAAATTCAAAAAGAGATAAAACTAGACCTAATTATAATTTCTAAATGTGCGATTCTGAAATTCATTTTTTTATCTCAAATTCTTAATTTTTGATCTCAAATAAATTATGCTCACATGACATTGACTCAGTTTGCATATCAAAATTGATTGGTACACTGTACATGGAGAATCCATAGCAGCCTCTATCGTATGCTATGGTTGTTCAACACATTCGGGACTCGCTGTTTAGTTTAAAGGTAACTGTTTCTCGAATTTTTATCATTCTCAGTATCTAATTTGTAACAGGATTACATATACAAAATCTGCCCAAATTTCAATTTTCTATTAGATTTGCCGCTATGACAAATCTCATGATTGAAAATGGTGGAGGACACTTGCGAACTTTGTCTTCTTTTTTCGAGGATTAATTAACATCAACTCCACTATTGGTTAATTCGATTCAACATTGCCTTGCCTGCTTAAGCTTTCGCTTTTGATAAATTTTTTAGTTATCTCTTCAACTTTTCACTAGAAAATATGATCAAGTACTAGTATATATACAGTTCGACAATGATTACAGGCAAAATATACGAAGTATGGATATCCATTTCGAATATGATTGCAGCAATATGATCATTATTTCTATTAATGGGGTTTTAAGGAAAACAAAGATTAGAGAAGATGATAAATTAGAGTTACAGTCAAATTTAATTTGACTTTTATAGATGGTAAATAGAGAAAAGTAGTATTGAAAAGTAGAATTATTTTAAAAAATTTGATGAAGGTGGCAAATAGGAAAAAATGTGGGTGGCAAATAGGTGAAACCTTAATTATATAGTAAATATTTTCATTCACATAAGAATCAAAATACATTAAGATACACAATGCATAACGAAGCAACCACCGAAAATCGAAATATAAAGATTGCTGATGCCAAAACCATTCGCTATTAGATTTTACGAGATTATCCACCCTCAATCCAGAATCATTTGTGATAAGAAAACAACTTTTTAAGTGGTTACTTAGCTGCATAAGCGTCTCCGTAATAGCCACCATCTCGACGAATATTCCACCAACAATCATTTTCACAATTTGCACTCCAATCTCTACTTGATTGGAAAGCTGTAAACCTTTCTGTATAAGCCATGGTGTCCCCTGGATCATTCCAATTTGAATCACATACAAATTTAGTTGTCCCCAACCAGTTAACTTTAAATCTCTATCTGAAATCTTGTTTGTAATATAATATACGCACGTCAAAATCATCTTCACTTAACCATCAATCTAATGTTAATTGTATGTTTGGACCTATATTATTTTCCACGATGACAGTCTTTCTGTGGTCCGCCCATGACCCATCTACTAATTGTGCACGAAATAATAATAAAGGAAAATGAATGAAGAAGACGGTGGCAACAAAGCCTGAAATTAAAAATGATGATTTTGTTGACATCGTGATTGATTGGAACCAGAAGCACACTTGTGAAAAAGATACTGGTAATTGGTACTGTTTTCCGATATCTTTGGTGATGTTTTATAGCATTCAGAAGATAAGACAAGGATTTGTTTAGATTCTACAATTAAATGCCAGAAGAGATCTCCTATCCATATTACAACATTTATATACCTTGATTGGAATTTATGAATTTCATTTGTGTCAAATTGGCCGTCAAAAGATACTTCTTTCTATATTGGATTGGTTTTGTTATCATCAGGAAAAAATTACATATATAAGGGAAAATTGTTTTTATCATCATCATAAAAAATTACGTATTTGAGGGAATAAAATTTTTATTAATTAAAATTACAAAAACATTATGAAAAAGTTACGTATGTATAGGGATTAAAATATTTGTTAATTTTCATTTATTTTTTTTATTGATGAATGAATTATTTACATAATAGGCAAGCGAGCAACAAGCTGCGCTGCAATCCCTTTTTGAATTGCAAAACCTATCCTCTTAAAAACAAACTCTCTCGAGCCGGGAGTCATGACATTACTGTAAATGACTTTCTGAACTTTTTCGAGAAGTCCAACCTCCTATGGAGCTAGGTAACCAAAAATATCGAAAGCAAAGGGAATAAAAGCATGTCCATTCTCAATACACTCTTTCTCATGCTTTGATATCTTATCTGAGGCAGCCCTTAGTGCTTCTTTTCCAACCACGAAAGTACCATGTCCAATACCTACTGACGGCGAGACCCCTGTAAGGTCAACACATGCGTGTTTCCCATTAACCAACCCAAAAATAAGAACATCCGCTGGCCTGAGTGTTGACCTCCCCTCAAGTGGGTCTGTCAAAAAATTGACATCTGCTTCTTTCTTTGCTGAACTGCCGGCTCTCCATAACACATCACATAAAGTATCCCTCACATGATCATGTCTATATTTAAACCCAAGGTCTACCTTACAATGAACTGCATGCTCCCCATACGAGTGCAAACATCTTGTGAATCAAGCGGGACATCGTGAATCTGAAGGGTAGAGAGGAATCATTAACCTGTATTTGAGAAGGGACCGGTACTCCAAGGGTGTCATCTTCTGCCCAAGTCCCTCGATCGGAATAACACGGAGAAAATCTTTGGCGTGCGCTACTTGTAGGCAACCAAAAACCTCTTTTCTGTTTGTCTGAAAACTCGTAAACTCTATCAATATCTTTAACCACTTTACTAAAAAGAGCACTCGCCAAAGTACTTTGTTCTTTAAGGGCGGCGGTATCTTTATTGGTAAAACTGTTAATGTCAATATCAGGAAGAGTTACTTGTAGTGTCTTCAAAGCCTTATTAAAGTTGTCATCCATGCCTTATACCCCACTTCTCCTAAGTATGTGATCTTGTAACCCCCAAGATTGCACAAGTGAAGCAAGGAAGGCATATTGTGATGCCTCCTTAGCAGTGTACAAGCAAAGACCTCTATATATAATAGGTAAGGTGGATAGCCGCCACTGAAGTTCCCCAAAGAACGGACCTCCACAAACCACACTTCTGTCTATCACCTCTCTCAAACCTCTATCAAATATATCTATAGCCTCCATAATGTATTCCGAGTAGGAAATACGAAGCCCAAAAAGTAGCTTGGAGATGCCCATGCATGCACGTAGAAGCAACAATTCACTCCGAGGGTCGCAGAGCTTAGATAAAACCTGCATCAAATCCACCGCCTTTTCTGCTCTCTTAATGGCAAGTCCCTTCACAAACCCATCATCAAGACTAACCACACCTCCTAAAAGTTTGACTCCATTATCCGGTCTTGAGATCCATCAGGAAACATCCTATCACTTAACCTCCGTCCATCGCTAGAGGGCCAGAAAATCCCTATTTTCTTAGTATTCAATATATAAGCCCTAGAGCAGGCCCTTCTTCCTGGACAACAGTAAATGCCTTTGCCACTTCTGCAGTGTCACCAATAATAGTACCATCATCAAGATACCAAGGATGTAGGGATAAAATGCACTTCTCGTTTATCTTTGCTACAAGCTGATGAAGCACTAAAGCGAATAGAAATGGCCCCATATGGTCACCTTGTTGCACTCCTGTAGAAGCAAAGATATAGGATTCTCCCACATACAATCTTGCAGGTTGGCCATACAAGTATTCCACACATGGCGATATAGAAGGACAAAGCTTACGTACCTCAAGAAGCATAACAGTTCGGTCAATTAGATTGAAGGTATTGGTGAAGTCTACAGTTAACATGGTAAGGCTAGCATCTGTATGATGTTTACTGACAAACTTTTTCAAAGCGTGTAAGATTTCCTCCGCCCTTCCTGAGACCCCCACTCCAAACTGGAAATCTTGAAGGTACGCTGCCATGTCCTTGCCAAACCCTTTCATTGTTATTTTGGACACAAGCCGTCGCCAATCGTCCCAAACGCAATGGGATGAATGCTCTTGTCTGGTTTGAAGAGATGTGTCAAGGGTGTCGATGCTACAAACTCCTACAGCTTAAGTGGGCATCTCCCTCCAAGCCACAAATTGACAACCCTTGTAATTGCCGTGACCAAATCAACAGAAGCAGCGGAACCTTCCCCACAAAAGTCATCCAACAAATGTTGTGCTCGCAAACCATCCCTACCACACAAAATCCCCTTAGGAAACGATTTAATACAATTGATAACGGTTCCTTCCTCAACCACCAAAGATGTCTCACGCAGAGGAATAGTTGGTTTTTGCGGGGGGGCATGGTCGAATGTTTGTCCTCTAACGCTTTCCTAGTAATCTCATTGTGAGGCTCCATGGATGAGGAGATGATGGATTTAACAACAGCGGTGAAATTCCCGTCTGCTACCTTGCGCAAACAAGTTGTAACGTTGGTGCCAAGCCTATTGTCTTCCTCCGTATTATCCTCCATCCGAACAGCACACCCTGATATTGGTACTTTCAAAACCTCTCGAACAAGCTTTTCTTGAGTCATGCTGTCACGTGAGCCTCTGCTGTATGGAGATCTCCATTTAAAATTTCGGATTATTTTTAATTCTTTGTTATGTTTTTTTATCTTTTACCCCCGTACGTATCTTCAATTATATGTGTTCAGTCCTCAGTAGAACATTAGATTCATTGGTTTTTTATTTTATTTTTTCTCACTATTGTTGAAAAGATCCCTATACTGATTGCTGAGTGAGATTTTTCTCCACGAAGATCTCTCATCAGTCGTGTGAAATTTTCGAAATTGTAAATAGAAGTAAACACGACCGGCCCCTGAGATTTTGCTGCTCCGAGGCAAAGTCTCAGTTGTTGCCCCTAGCGGGAGTACCTCAAGGTTAACCAGTAAAGTGGTTGTAATTCGGGACTTTGAGATTGTTTAGCAATCATGCAATAGTCACGAATTACGTACACAAACTAAGGTGCTTGACGATGCATAATAAGTTTCTACCGTTGTGAACACGTAAATCACGAAGGCATCTATATGTTCACAAACAATGTTCGCATTCTATACACATGCTCGCACTGATGATACAATTGCATTGATTCCTTGGCTCAAAACCTTCGGGTTTATCATTGCCTCGTCTAATATCATCACCAGAGGCGTTCACATAGAGGGAGATAAAGAAAATGAAGTGTAAAGGTATAACTCGTGGAGTATGAAATGAATGTAAAGTGCTGAAATGTAAATAAGGCTGGGATTTATGTGGTTCAGCACTAAGGCCTACATCCACGGGGTTGTCGTTTTCACTATGCATTTGATGATCACAGAGGTAGTCGAATGACTTTGGAGTTTACATAGGTCTGCGAATTGTAAAAGGTAAACTTACACTAACAATTCTTCTCTCTCGACTTCTCTCTAAACCTCTCTCCTTTTTTCGATCCCATCTCTCTTGGTGGAGAGGGGGTATTTATAGGGTTAGAGTGTGGGACCCGTTTCTGAGGGCCGTTGGGACCTTATCTTCTTGTGCTTTGTGTCCATCACGCAGAGGTCTTCGTTCATTGCTTGATCACGCACAGTCATCCTCGTCCGTTCCACGGGTTGATCGACACGTACACTGCTCAGAGTGTTTAATGCGGGTAGTTGAGACGCATGCTCGTGTCAGAAAAGTGTCTTCTGCCCCTGTCACGTCCATGTCAGTCAACCTTCTCTTCACCGTTGATCTTGACTTCTTTTGGGGATGAGATAAAGTAACTCTTCGGGAGTTATTTGGTGCTCCGCAGTACACCGTGCTTTTGGTACATCTTTTAACTCCTGCCCTTGGATTTGTTCGGGCAAAGATCCGACGTCGACGGGATGAGCTTCTTGGCTGTGGGCGTGTGTCATCATGTTTTGATGACTTGGTCCGCATGCTCTCCACGTGTCTTCTCACATACACGTGTTTGATGATGAAATATGTACACACAATTTGCCCCTTTTCTTCGGGCTTGAGTTTTTAGTGGGAGCATTGAAGAAAACAGACGTTACATATTCCTCCTCTCTCCTAATAACTTCTCCTAGATACTTGGGCATGTTTTTTACTCGTGCATTAACTGCTCATTTAATGGGCACGTTTCCCATTCCTCCATTAACTTCCTTCTCTTTCTTTCGAGTATATTAAGGAGAGGAGAAAAAAATTAATTTCATTATCCTTGAAAATTAATTTCATTCTCCCTGTCAGACTTCATCCTTTGTTATTCAACCATTAAGTTCTCTCTACCCTAGCATTAATCACGCTCGTTTCTTCTTTGTTTCTGGTTTGTTCTCTTATTTGTCTTCTTTCGGGATTTTGTTTGTGGTGGTAAGGTTTCTTTTTTTCTTTTTGTTGTTTTAAGTTTTGTGTTGATTGTAAATTTCTTGTTGCTATCGTACCTTGTTTGTGATGAAGAACATCTTTCGATGCATGTATGCTAGTTTGCCCCTATTCTTCTTCTCAAGTCGAGGAGGCCAGTGTTTCAATTGTATTGATTGAACTGTTAATTTTAGGGTTTTAGAGTTTTAGGGTATACATGCATGTATGCATGTATGCTAGTTTTAGGGTTTCTGGGCTATCTTGAGATGAACTGTTAATTTTGTGGTTTTTTGATCTTTGGTGATGCCCTCGTGTTTGCTTCTAATTTGTTTGTTGTACCTCCTCGCAGCCATGTCTGACCATCCGCGGCTTCCTTATCAAACTCCGGCTTCCAGTCTGCCGAGATCCCCTCCGCGTAGAGAGTCTGATACATCTCCACATGGGGGAGATCTCTCTAAATTGTCGCAAATGGATCCCCGCGGTAATAAAGTTTCGTCTTCTTCTGGGACGAAGGCTTCACCTCCTAGGAAGGGGGATCCATCGAAGGGACCTTCCGGGTCTCAATACGCTGCCAGCCGTGCTCCTTCTCGTCCTCGTGATGACTCCTGGTGTACGCAGACACCTCCTCGCGGTTACACCCTCGATATTCCCCCTCTTCGTTCTATAGTGCCCGTGCAGAACCCTCTGCTGCCGCCTCCAGTACTTTCTTTCAAAGGGAAGAACTCCAAAGGTGGTGTGCCGAGAGTTGAATCATCTAAAAATCCTTCTTTAAAAAGAAAAGCTTCCGAAGCTTTTGTTGGTTCGTCCGATCCCGCGGAAGAAGAGGAGGCTGTCCCGGTGATACACAACGTTTCGATTATCAAGAAGAAAGTCACGTTTAAGCACATTGACCTTGAAGTTTTCAAGCAAAAGCATGATCTTCAATCCTTCAAGGTTCGTTTATATGCCCTGAGGATGATATTACTTACGAGGTCATCTCGAAGTATCAGTTTGATGAGTTTCATCTGTTGACTACGGTTGGAACCTTCGAGGCGGGTCTTATGCTGCCGTTGTATAAGTCTGGTGATTCCTTTTATTATGACGTGCTGGCTGGTCGCGAAGGCTCTTCCACCAATACTCATAGTCGTTCCCTGTCGCAATTGTCGGGGAACTATCTCCGTGCACTGAGGGAATGTTATCTGCCGAGTAAGGGGGAGACGAAGATGACATGTTACGTTCCAAATCCCGCTGAGAGGGAGTGGTATACTCCTGAAAACTTCAACATCTCCTTTGGGGATTATGTCAATAGTAGGAACCGTAAACCGTGGAGCGTTAGTCTTCGTAACCTCGCTTCTCCTCGGGGCGAAATTCGTCTCTTAAGTGAGGTGAGCGATGCCAAACTGAAATACATTCCAGGCACCGAGAAATTGCTCTCCAAACAATTGAAAACTATCACAGACAATTTAACCCAGGTGATAAAGTCTGGCGCGAGATTCCACCCTACCAACGCGAGTCAGGAAAATTTTCACCCGTATGGGAAGGCCCACTAACAGTCCTAGCTAAGGCAGGGGATGGAGCATACATATTGCTCAAATCTAATGGCGAAGAACTTGAACGCCCATGGAACATCAAATACCTAAAATCTCACAATGCTTAGGAAGACCGTACAACGGTCCTAAAATGGGGCATGATCCCTACTTGTACACAGGTCATAGAACCTTCCTAGAATGTACTCGGAGCTTACCAAGCTCTCTTTTGACAAATAATGAAACCGCTCTTTTTGTGTTAATTTTTTTTTTTGCTTTGTTTACTTGATTTACTTCTGTTCTTTTTATTTTGTTTTCCCTTTTTGTTTTTTTGTTGCTAATTACTTAATCCCATACTTGCATACCACAAAAGCCCATACACCACTATGACACGATGCTAGCCGCACCTTCCATTCTGCACAGAACGATGCAGGTACTTTACCTAAGCTACCCGACACGGACACAGACCTAAGGTAATGCCATCACGATCACGAAATCGGGTGATGTCCTCCACAGTAGGAGATATCCATAATCGAGATACTTGCCTCTGGACGGGAAAAGTATCACTCGACCGAGGTATCACCCTCCAATCCATATGGGGGAAATCTAGTCCCAAACAGGGAACCAAAATAAATAAATAATAATAATAATAATATGAGAGAGCGCGAAGGAAAAGATCCTATGTATAAAATTCCAATACTATAAGTGGTGCCTTATTCAAATACATGAACTGATCAATCCTTGCCTTTGACATCCATGATCAGACCAACATTACATATGGCCACTCCTCCGAGCCACACAACTCGCACAAAGCGGTCAAATAAACAAACTTTGAACAGTACAAAGATGCAAATTACACGACACCTTCGGACAAAGAGCATCGCGCTCGCCCCTCGCTTGGAGCAACGGGTTCCTCACCTACTAGTTCCTCGTCCGAAGTGGCATCCACGAGCAGGAGCACAACCAACCCTTCTCTTCACACATATATTGGACTGGAGCAACGGGTTCCTCACCTACTAGTTCCTCGTCCGAAGCGGCATCCACGAGCAGGAGCACAACCAACCTTTCTCTTCACACATACCTTTGACTGGAGCAAGCCACCAATCGATTTCCCACCGCTTTAAACATATGACAAGCCTCCGGTGCTACGACCTAAAACATGGGCAAGGTATATATATATACGTTTGAAAATGGAAATAGGATTTTATACCCTAGCACCTCCAACAACAAATGCTTCTAAAACTAAAACGCGCAAACACCCACGCAGCATGCAGTGTTCCCAAGGCCAATCATAAGAAGAAATGCAACACACGAAGTGTTTCCAAGCTTGCCCGTAAAAGGAAAATCAGTGATAAATACGAGATCCCATAACAGGAGGTGGAGACACTTGACGAACATACGAGACCAAAGATGTCATGCGAAAAGATAGGTCTCTCCGAGAAGACATTGGTGATGATCTAGAACAGGATCAAGAAAAAACGAAGCAATACATGAATGAGAGGACATACCATCATGGTAAAAAATACATGAAAAACTACCTTGTTCCCATGGAGGGCGAGGTGGAAAAAATTTAGCATACATCTGAAAAAAGAATGAAGAAAAAAGGAGACCATACCCTCATCACAAAAAGACTCTTCTTAAATAGAAGAGGAAATCTTTGGAAAATTAACTAGATTTCCCAAACCCAAGAAGTTCAAAGGCGCGGCAAGATAGACGATAAGAATTCCTTAGGAAAAGTACAAAACAAAAGACATCCTGTTCCCAGAAAATCTGAGAGAACCAATAGATATCTTAAAACAAGCTGATAGGAACACACGTGTCGAAAAAGATGGGATGGCTACACAGTTTTCTTCCCATCTTTCCTTCGGCAACTTGCAAAGAAAAGGAGAAAATGTGTGGGTAAAATACCTGACGGACACGTGTCAACATCCCAAGGGATGAATATACGATGAGATGATGAGGTTGGAGCACTGAATCATTCGTTGAGAGAAGGATTTGTCTCAGTCGAGGCAATTGCACAAGCGCCACATGAATGACGCGTGTGTATAAAGGTCTAATCTGCTCAGACGGTCAAGTCTAAAAAGCAAGACCGCATTTAATGAAGGATAAGAACAAGGCTTGGGTAGTTGGGCATCGTGACGGAAGACTTGGACGATCTATACTACGACCCAGAGGCGATGGAGCACGAGGTTCTCCACAGAAGGGCAGCATGATCCAAGGGGGAGCGAGACAAATCGGAGGGAGGACCAAGTATGTCATCGCGATGGACGGTATAGAACGAGTCCGAGGGAGCCAGGACGATGGAAGACAGCTCACCTAACTCGGAAGATCAAGCGACCACGAGTTTATTCTGTCTATAAATACCAGTCCATGTACCGGGAGATGGACAACTTATGTAATCTTAGATGGTTTTTCTACAGAGAATTTTGAGAGAGATTTAGAGAGAAAAAAAGTGATAAATCTAGAAGACATTTGTAACACTTTCAAGGGTAAGAGCTTATAATCAATAAGAAAACATCTTCTTCTCCGTAGACGTAGGTCTTCATGGCCGAACCACGTTATATGCTTGTGTCAATCTTTACATTTCATGCTATTTACATCTTCTTCATGTTGAATCTTGTATGTTTAAGTAGTTTTTAGTCTTTAATCTTACTTGGGTGTGGTAGTTAGAAAATATGCAGCTACACAATCCGCAAGAGTCTATGGGCCGGTCACGGATGAATTCTCAAGTCCACAAGGTTTAGCGGTTTGGTTGCCGTTGGATTTATCCGCACCGTAGGGTAGTGAAGGAATTTCATAAAACTACAAAATCCAGCCAACTCCGATCACAACATCAGTCCTCAATTTTCTGTTTATGCATCACCTCCCTAACTGCCAAGTTTGTTAAATCACTACTCATGACTGAACTCCAACAATCCATCTAGCCTGCACAACCGGCACCACTGCTGGTTATTATTCCATCCACTGTTTCCTAATTTCTTCTAGGCCTTCTTACAAACAGGTTGCAGGCAGTTTTCCTTGCACGAGGAGACATATCCTCGCTGATTTCTAGCTTCCTTCCATAGCTATGTTGCACCATGTTTGCTCCCACTTAATTGTTTTCTAGTACTTCTGATCAACGCCATGGAATCGCGAACCAAATAAACCCATAGTTGTTGTTGTTCTTGTCGGCTCCTTGGAATGAATCCAGTCCATAAACTTCAATGAATCAAACCGCCAAATTCTGTTGTTGTTGTGATAAAATGCTAGAGTGTATCACCACGGTAATCTTCATGGACTGAGTCCTTATGTGGAATGACATCTCCGTCTGCTGTTTAAGAAATGAACATGGATCGCATCCTCCTCATACTGCCTATCCATCAGGAGAAAAGCTTGGTGTTCTAAGATTTCGTTATTTTTTTTTTTTTTTGCCTAAATCCGTGGTTAATCCGCAGATCCGCAAAGGTCAAATCCGAGGGCGATTGGGCCGGTCACGGTTCAATTTTCCAAATCCGCATTTTTGACTGTTTGGTTACGGGTAATCCCAGATTCGCAACCGTCCGTCCTTTACACACCCCAAATTTGATAAAAATGTTATTAAAGGGGTTTAAGCCAACGACCTCAAACTCGTTAACCATCCATCGGACCACTGAACTAGACGTTAGCTGTTGCTAATACGGCATTTATTTTATATATATTAGGTTAAATCATAAAATTCCTTCCCATACACATGAATTTAACTATAAATGTTATAAATGTTATGTTCCCACTATAATTTGACTTCAAATGTTTCGTCCCCACTATAAATATATACTAGTTTATTATTTATATAGTCGGAATTTTGTTCCCCGAACTCGAATATCTAAAACGCATTATACACGTAGGTATGTTGTTCCGATTTATCACCGAATCACGAACCGTTGACTAAATTATTGACCGAATTTAAATTTTATAAATACAAATAATACGCGTACATTTGTCGTTCTGTACGTTTTCCGAACTTCGAATTGCTAACTAGGCACCCAGCAACATATTTTGTTATTAAATTTACATTTTGAATTTCTCTTTTATAAACCTATTACTACTAGTCTTATAGGTTATCGTAGGTACAGTAATCCAACCAGTAACTAAATTTTGGGCAAGTACTAAAAACAAGTAGTAATTTGTTCGGCACGGAAGGGCATTAGGAAAAGTGGGGGTAAAAACAAGTACTAAAAACCTTGGGTGATATAATTTTTGAAATTGGATTCCAAGAATTAATGTTTGGTTGAGTAATTCAATTACCATTGTTTCTATTATGAAATCTAAATTTTGTTCCATTATTGGATAGATAAGATAAGATGGAAATTTGTAATTCTTGAGGAAACTGGATTCGTGTGGAATCTCCCCTCCTTTAAAACACTAGGTCATGTGAGCTCCCACATCGCATTGTGAGTGTGACACTCCCCTCAAATTAAATTAGATAAAAGCTTTCACATAGAGCAATTCTGGAGAGGACAAGTGACGAAATTTTATTGGTTGAGACATTAAAAGCTGGATTACACTCTTTATACACCCTGTATTTAACTGGTCGTTTGTAACACGGTTAGCAAAAACGTGTGTGGAGAATACTTCTGTCAGCTTTTATGCCTAAGCAATATGTTACACTTGGTTTACACTGGATACTTAACTGGACGTTAAGTAACGTCGTTGGTGTGGACAGCACTTACCTCAGGATCTAACCCTAACTAAGATACGGTCATATCGTGTTCTTATTCACATATCGGAAAATCTGAAACAGAAAATTTCATGACCCGTATCTTCCTCTGCAACACATAACCCTAGCTGCGCCTCCACCTAATTCTTTCTTCTTCTCTTTTTTCTTCCTTTCTATCTGGAGAGTACTCTATTTGAGAAGCGATGGCTACAACTGTTTCGCTTCTGAGGTTTTAAGCCTTCGATCAGTTAACCCTTTTTCGATTCTATCATATTTTCAGTTAATTTTGGCAGCGAGAATTTAGAAGCTGAAGATGACTACCATTGATTTTGTTGATGGATGTGGAGCTTACGATGGGTTATAGACTTCTCCGGAAAAATGGGTTTAATTTCGATTGAATAACAAGGAAAACAGACAGAGTTTCACGATTATTATGAGAGTTCCTGAAATGGTGAAGAAGAAGACTGATACGCTTTCAACAAGGTATAAAAATCAACAAACCCAAACAAAACTCTTTTTTTGTTGTTGTTATAGATGTTACTATTTGTTCTCAATGCAAATTCGGGATTTCAAATTTGTGGATTTTGATTTTGAACTTTGGGTTCTCAATTTGGGGATTAAAATGCGAAATTAGGTTTTCGTAACAACCAGGGGCAGAGGGATTCTGGAAAGGTCTTTATGCTTACAATTTTGATTTTGTTTAAATTTCTTTCAAAGTGTATGTTTAAATACTTAAATGAATGATTTGGTTGGATTTGAGAACGGAAAAGTCTTTCCTTAAATGAATGTGATGTACCATCTGGGGTTTACTTGGTTAGTGTTCTGATAATTTATAGTGTTTTGATGATTTATGACTAATCTGATAATTTCTGGATATCACAATCAATATCAAAGGGTTGACGTCTAAACATGGGGCTTGCCCTTACGGATAGTGAACCTCATAACACCTACCCGCATCTCCGTTGTTTTACCAAATAATAGAAGAGAATGGTCGTCGTCCAGTCTCAGCTAACTTTCATGTATGAGTGGCTCAGTTTTTATTTTGTTTTCATCTATTGATGTTAAAAAGCTAAAGACATGTTTAAGAACACAGCCAGTAGATGTGGTTTGATTTTTCATGTTTGTCCAGCGAATATATTGATAACGGGTGGGTTATCTTCATGTTTCTTTGTATGCTTTTTTGATTTTTGTAACTTAGAAATGAAATTTTCACTATACAATAGTTAAGTAAATGTGGTACGAGGAAATGTATGAAAACATAATAGAGATATACAATATATTCTCTAATAATAACAGTTGCCCATTAGGATGAAGTGGGCATACATTTGCAAATTGTGTGCATGTAGGTCAGGTAGGTAAGACAGCTTAACCATCCTATCAAGGTTGGAATTGTGGAGAGGAGTATATATGGTCCTCTTTCAAGAATAGAGGTACGCCATTCTCTTGCCTGCATTGCAAAATACAATTGGGCACCGATTGAAATTTTCATTTGACGGGGTCTGTGTGCTTTTGATCTCAAAAGGCACATAGGCATTCAGCAGGTACCATCTTTCATCACATGTTGCAACTTTTTAATGGAAACACTATGTTTTTTATTTTGTGAGTTAGCGGGTTTACTTCTTTTTTGACTTCTTAAATATGTGAACTCTTATTTTCTCCACTGCCAAGTCGCGGACTCATCTCATCTCGCCTCAAACAGTCGGCATAGGAATTGACATCCATTTCCCTGTTTCTCTTTGTATAACAGTGTGTTTGAAGTATTAGGTACTGAATCACATACCTTCATCTGAGAATCTGATGTCTGAGAAGGTGAAGCTAAAGGAACTACTGATCAAATTGGCACAACCTATTTTTCTGCAAAGTTGAGTCCTGGTATTGGATATTCATGAAGATCTGGATTATATGGTATCACATTGGTTTTAGATTGTTTGAGCAATAAGTCTTCGTGAGCAGGTGTGCGTAAAGTTTGAGCCTTTGCACAACATTAATTTTTTGGACATGTTTTATCACTAATTTGGATGTTTGGTTAAATTATAATACATAAATTTTGGTGTCTTTTCCATGATCAGGATCCCATCCACAGTTTTTAAACCCTTAAATCCTAATTTATATTGATTGCTTATGTTTTTGACATATTTCTATGACTACATAGTGAATTAAAGATGCGAAAAAGAAAGAAGTGGATGGGAGAGGTGTGGTAGCGCTGTGGTATCCGGTCAACCTGGTGATGCTCTAAAACTAAAGTCTGAAGCACTTGGAATTTTGAGAGAGGAAATATGCTATTGAAGTTAATGCCAGATCAAGCCTTGAATTTGCTCAATGCTTTTATTCTTTTTGCATTTGATAAAGATCTTACTCATCCAATTGATTGTGTTCTGTGTTATTGGTTGCATAGATTAACATTGCAGTGGACATTTGATTCCAACAGGAACTTACTGTGCTCTTCTTCTTTTTATTTTTTTTCTGGTGACTTGATATCTCTTATTCATGCGATTCTTTGTTGACTGGTGATATTAGAAAGATATACCATTACTGCCTTATTCTAAGACCAAAGTACACTATCTAAGCAACTGTACCATATCTCCAACTTCAGGAAATTACAAGAACACTGTTCTACTGCACGCAATACCTTAATTGTGTAGTATCTCCATGTATGTCTAACCACAGACTGAACTTATAAGTAGGTAGTGTACTTTGGAATACTGCCTATAAGATGTTAAGTTCACATGATATATCAGGAAACAGGGTTCAAGGTTAATACAATCTCATTAGTAAACCTTTCATTTACCTAACGCCGGGATAGCGTATATTTTAACCAGTGAAACAGATTATTTACCTTCACAAGTCATTTGCTGTATGTCTTACAAACCGGGATCTGCTGACACTGGTATGGATCCTACCAACTGAAAACAGAAGGTAACATGGGTCAGAATAGTAATCACCATGGGATTAAAGGGGATATCGACCCATGCCTCAATGAGATGATGTTTTTGGTTTCTTCGGATTTGGGTTTGGAACTTAGATAGGTAACAGTATAATTTCGTAACTAAAAGTGGCAATAAAACTGAAACCAGCGTCACTTTGGTTTCTTGGGTTTTGGGCGAGGCAAAGCCCAGCCACACCTATTTAAAAATCCTAATTGACTGGGTGAAGCCGTGCAGCACCATATCAAAAATTCATCGGGACCGGGCGAGGCGAAGTTAAGCCACACCAAATCAAAAAACCTAAGTGACGCGGCAAGGCAAAGCCAAGCCACGCCAATTCAAAAAGCATTGAGACGAGGCGAAGCGAAGCCGCACGATACCAAACAAAAAATGCATCGGGACGAGGCGAGGCGAACCCGAGCCACACCAAATAAAAAATGCATCGTGACGGGGCAGGGGAAGCCCAGCGACACCAAATAAAAAATGCACGACTGGGAAAGACAAACCACATCACAACAAAACAAAAAATGATGGCGGTACGCACGGGCACAAAATCTAGTAAAATCTTAATTCGGCAAATCATGCTTGGTTCACCAAAGTTGTGCTTATTCTCGGACAATGGATCTTCAACTCCTTAAACCAAACATGTCATTAGTCTTGGGTCGTCAATTTTTGGGTCGTCAACAGTTTCTGGATCGTTGACCGTGCGTTTCACCAGTTAGACTACTGCTAAGCTTGTTCCACCCCTAGCCCCTAAACTTTTTTTCCCACTCTGTAACCAAATTTTTCAGCAGCACCAGCCACCGCCATGTTTTCGTCCACAAAATTCAGTTTCTCCGTCTTCCGTCGATACCAATAATATTAATCCAAAAGAGAAAAAAAAATTCAATAAGATAAAGTATTAATTGGTTGTTGATTCAAAAGCTTATGGTGATATTTTTATTTCAATGAGTTCTGGAATCTGGATTGCTATGTGTTTTTGATCGGGTGTCTTCTTTGAGTTGTGTTGGATCTTATTTTGAGCTGTTGTTCGATTGGAGGTCGTCCATTCAGTTTTAGGGTTATGTTATGTCCAGGACGGAATAGGCTTGTAGCAGTCAACTGCTCCTTCTCACAATCAAGCGACCCTACATCAATTGATCAATTCAATACCCAAGCACTAGGCGTTACCATAACATACGATAACAAACCAAATATTAAATATTCAGTAAATATTTTGATTGACATAAGAATTAAAATACAATAAGAATCAAAATACAATAAGAAATACAAATGCATAATGAACCAACAAACGAAAATTGAAATATAAAGACTAAGGCCAAAATCATTCACTGATAGATTTTTCACATGATTATCGACTCTCCATCCAGAATCATTTGTGGTAAGAAAACATCTGTTTAGGTGGATACTCAGCTGCGTAAGCGTCTCCGTAATAGCCACCATCTCGACGAATATCCCACCAACAATCATCATTACAATTTGTACTCCAATCTCTACTTGCTTTGAAAGCTGTAAACTTTTCTGCGTAAGCCATGCTGTCCCCTAGATCATACCAACTTGATTGGCATACGAATTTAGTTGTCCCCCACCAGTTAACTTTAAATCTCCAACTGAAATTTTCCTTGTAATATAATATATGGAAGCCAAAATCATCTTCACTTGACCAACAATGTAATGTTAATTGTATATCTGGACCTATATTATTTTCTACCGTGACAGTCTTTCTGCGAGCATCCCAGGACCCATGAACGGACTGTGCATGAAATAATAATAAAGTAAGAAGAGTGAAGAAGATGGCGGCAACATATCGTGGAATTAAAAACGAAGATTTTGTTGACATTGTGATTGATCGGAATAGAAAGC
Organism: Papaver somniferum; assembly: GCF_003573695.1. Taxonomy (NCBI): domain Eukaryota; kingdom Viridiplantae; phylum Streptophyta; class Magnoliopsida; order Ranunculales; family Papaveraceae; genus Papaver; species Papaver somniferum. The sequence goes on along the minus strand of NW_020619603.1, from coordinate 6,007,875 downwards.
AGCCTTGAAATAAACTAATAGTAATTGGTACCGTTTTCTAGTATTTTGGGTTGTGTTTTATAGTAGCAAGAAGTTTAGACAAGAGATTTGTTTAGATTCTATGATTAAATGCCAGAGCATATCTCTATGCATATGACGACATTTATCTACCTTGAATAGAATTTCGTAATTTCATTTATGTCAAACTGGTTGTAAAAAGATACTTCTTACTATATTGGATTGGTTTTATTATCATCATGAAAACATTATGCATATAACGGAAGATTTGCTTTATTGTCTTCATGAATAAATTATATATTTAAGGGAATAAAATATTTGTCAATTAAAATACCCTCTTTGTATTGATTGATTGATCATATATAGTCCAGGAGAATATATATATTTTTGAGTCCTGCTGTCACGTGAACGGGCGCATGACAGCAGAAAATGACCTCGCGTTCCTCGGCCGTAGGATGTTATGTCATGGAGATCTCCATCTTAAAATTCGGATATTTATGTGGTAATGGTAATGATTGTGATTTTGTGACGGTTGAACTTGAACCTAATTCGGGAATGTATGGTAATTTTCTAGCAAGATGGATATACTTCTGCAACGTCATTTGTGTCGAGTTGCAGACAAAAATTCCAAGCATCGTCGTTGATTGATATATACCTGTACAAAGAATACATTCCACTACAAATTACTTGATCTCCAATAGTTGTTTAGCTTTCGGTTTGTTGATTTTATGCATATAAGATATATGCTGACAGATTGAAATTTGAATGATCATAGAGTTTGGGTTTTGGGGTTTTCTTCTTTTTCCTCTTCTTGTAAACAAGTAAAAGGCACGTGGGTTGTTAAAGTTGAACATATCGAGTACCAATGAACACAGTAGGAACAATTTTTTTTTTTTTTTTTTTTGTAACAGAATAGCAGAAAATGATCTTCTTTTACTTTTCCGGAAACCAGGATCAAAATCAAAATGAACAAAAAGAATTTACAAATGTACAATCTAACAAGTGATCATACCCTCCACATGAAGAGAGATCAGCACAACAATTACATAGGGAGGAAAAACAAACATGATCTGGGTTGGAGTTACAGTAAACGCTCACATCATTTGGAGAAAACAACAGAATGCCTCTTTAACAATCCAACCAACGAAAAATCAGAATTAAGCTAGGAAAAGGTGTCCAACTCATTTGCTCTTGGAAGCCATATAACGAACTATTAGAGCTGGCTTCTGTGCCAAGTGATTAAAGTTTCCTATAAAATGATATTTTGGGTTATGGTTGACGGAAAATGTCATTTCTTAACGAAAATGACCAACTTACCACGGGTTACATACGGTGGTTTCTCCTGTGTGAGTAGGGGAGTGGGCCCCATTTCCCAAACCTAGCCCGCTACTAACCCAAGTGTTATAATCGTTTCACATCCGAAACAAATTTACGATCGAGCGGAGCCTCCTCTAAATCAAGCTTCATGAAGTGGCATGTTAGTTGCACTGTTTAAACTTCATAAAGTGTGCATGTTATCTCTAATTAAGGTCATGCAAAGACAACTGCTCCGAACGGCACTGCACAATACACCAAGAAAAACATCACATTTACTGCTCATTTCCTTGGATTTTTCTTATCTAAATGAAAGAGAGATAACATAGTGTAATATTAGGAGGACAAAAGTACAGAAGTTATTGCTTACAACCATTTAATTGGATTTTTATGCGTACCTTATCCTCATCGCCATCAATATCAATACCACCTAAAATCAAGCAGTAGTACATGGTTATTCAATCCAGTTCTAACTTGAGATACATTTTTATTAGAGTAGTACTAAATAAAACTCAAGAGGGTCTCCTGTAAAAAATCTGATATTAAAGACTTAATGAAAAGAACACAATACTAAACTCAAACAAGCTTCAACAAGCTTTACTTAATTCATATATTTCGATTGATGGCTTAACAACCTATTTATATGATTCACAAACTTGACTCTCAAGTAAAAAGACTTTCCTAATCAAAAACAAACTCTAACAAAAAAATTCTAGACAATTCTCACGCAAGCAAACTCTTAAAACAAGTAATACTTGTAACCCAAGTAAACTTCTAAAAACTGTATCATGGATCAACAACACTTGTTTATCCATCCACTTCATGTCAACTGTACCAGTTTATCACACCACATTGGATCAACTCTCATAGTTTATCCACACTACTTGGATCAACAACATTGTTGATCCCTTTTGTCTTCTTCATAGTATCTTGGTTTATTTCTCAACATCCTCCCTTAAACCAAGATACTCTTTACTAATCATTCCCAACTTTCCACGCAAGTAAGTGAAAGTGTTAGACTTCAAAGTATTGGTGAAAATATCTGTTACTTTCTCTTCACTTTCAACAAACTCCACAACTATCTCCTTGTTACTGACAAGCTCTCTGATGTAATGATATTTAATATCAATATGCTTACTCCTTCCATGAAGCACATGATTCTTAGTTAATGAAATTGTAGACTTATTATCACCAACTATTGTTGTTGGTGTCTTCTGTTCTTCAAACAATGACTTCAGCATCATTCTCAACCACACAGCTTGTGTAGCACAATTGCTAGCAGCTATATACTCAGCTTCTGTTGTAGATAATGCAACAACTTTTTGCTTCTTAGATGACCAAGAGAAAAAACCAGTTCCCAACTGAAATCCATAACCTGATGTGCTTCTTCTTCCTTCTGTATCACCAGCCCAATCACTATCAGTAAATACAACTAGTTTTGGATCTTCTGAAACATTATAGAGAATTTTTATACTGATTGTACCTCTAACATATCTCAGAATACGTTTTGCAGCTTGTAAATGTGATTGTATGGGTTCTTCCATAAATCTGCTAACCAATCCAACTGCATACATGATATCAGGTCTTATAGCAGTCAAATATCTCAAACATCCAACAAGACCTTTAAAGTATGTTGAATTCACAAGCTCTCCTGATCCTTCTCTTGTCAACTTCAGTCTCTTTTCTACTGGTGTTAAGATTGGATTACAATTATCCATCTTGAAACGCTTCAAAATTCTTTCACCATACCTTTGTTGGTTAATAAAAATTCCTTTTTTCAGTTTGTTGAACTTCAATGCCAAGAAAATATGACATCAATCCAAGATCTGTCATCTTAAACTCCTTCACCATATCCTCCCTAAATTCCTTGATCATCTCAGAACTATTTCCAGTAAATATAAGATCATCCACATACAAACATACTATAATATGATTGCCAAGATCATCAGCTTTCAAGTATAAAGTATGCTCATGTGGACATCTTTTAAATCCTTTCTTAATGAAATAAGAATCTATTCTTGTGTACCAAGCTCTTGGTGCTTGTTTCAAACCATACAAAGCTTTGTTTAGCTTGTATACTTCATTCTCCTTCCCCTCCATAATGTAGCCAGCTGGTTGCTTTACATAAACTTCTTCTTCCAACACTCCATTCAAGAATACTGACTTCACATCCATCTGAAATATCTTCCAATTCTTTTGTACTGCTAAATCAATGATAATCCTTACTGTATCAAGTCTTGCAACTGGTGTAAATACTTCTGAATAATCAACTCCTTATTTTTGCCTATAACCTTTAGCTACTAACCTTGCTTTCTTTCTCTCCACTTCACCATTTGACTTGTATTTTGTTTTATAAACCCACTTAACACCTATGGGTTTCTTCCCTGGTGGAAGTTCTGTTAGTTCCCATGTATCATTCTTCTCAATTGACTTAAATTCTTCATTCATAGCTTGAATCCAACCTTGTTCTTTTGATAGTTCTTCATAAGTTACAGGATCACAATCTCCAAATAGTGCAAAATTCACTACTTCATCATTAGTATCTTCATCATCTCTTGATACAATATAATCATTCAACCTAGCAGGTATGATATATTTTCTTCTTGATCTTTTTGGTGTACTGTTTCTGTTCTTGCTTCTTCATGTTGCTCTTCAACATTATCATGAATCTGCACTTCTTCTTCAACTTCAACTGGAACTGTTCTGACAGCAGCAGATGGATCAACATTCCTTGTTGATCCAATATTATGTGGATCAACATCCTTTGTTGATCCATTGTTATATGGATCAACATTAGTTGTTGATCCATTATTCCAGTTCCATTTTGAATCTTCATCACAGATCACATCTCTACCTGAAACACTTTTCCTGCTTCTGGGTTGTATAATTTATATCCTTTGGTTACTGAACTATAACCAACAAGGATACACTTCTCACTCTTGTCATCCAATTTCTTTCTTAGTTCTTTGGGTACATGTGCATATGCAATACATCGAAAAATTTTCAGATGTCCTACACTTGGTATTACACCTCTCCAAGCTTCTTCTGGTGTTATGTTGTTCAAACTATTTGTAGAACATCTGTTGAGTAAATACACAGCTGTGTCAACTACATAACCCCAAAAACTTTTTGGTAAGTCTTTTGTTATTCTTATAGTTCTTGCCATCTCTATTATGGTTCTGTTCTTCCTCTCTGCAACTCCATTTTGTTGTGGTATATATCTTGCAGTTAGTTGATGCTGAATGCCATGCTCTTCCATAAACTTGTTAACAACAGTATATTCTTTACCTCTATCAGTTCTCAAGATCTTGATACTCTTACCAATTTTTCTCTCAGCATAAGCTTTGAAACTTCTAAAAGCTTGAAATGCATCACTCTTTTGTTTAAGCAAATAAACCCATTCTTTTCTACTAAAATCATCAATGAAAGTTATAAAATAATTATTACCTCCATGTGAAGTTACTTCAATAGGACCACATAGATCACTATGAAAAATCTCAAAATGTTGATCAGCTCTTCTAGCTCTGTTGACTGGGAATGGATCTCTGTGCTGCTTGCCAAAGATACAATTTTCACATCTTGATTCTGGTACCTATATTAAAGGTAAACCTGACACCATCTCCTTCTTTGCTAAGTTTTGTAAACTGTTAAAGTTCACATGCCCCATCCTTTTATGCCATAACCAAGAGTCATTGTGCACACTGCTACTGTAACAACTTTCTTTTTGATGCTGAATGTTCAAAGGAAATAGTCTATTTTTTAGTCATCTCCACTCTTGCTATCAATCTTCTTCTTCTATCTCTGATGAAACATAAACCATTGTAAATATTCATAGAATATCCTCTTTCAGAAAGTTGTCCCATACTTAGAAAGTTTTGATGTAAACCTGGAACATAATATACATACATGATGTATGCTTTAAAACCATTCTTAAGAATAATCCATATTCTTCCTTTTCCCATAACTGGAATTGTTGAGTTGTTTCCAAACTTTACTGTAGATATTACAGACTCATCCTAGCTTTCAAACAAATCTTTTCTTCCACACATATGATTGTTGCAACCTGTATCCAAATACCACTTAAGTTGAGGTTGTTCTTATGCTGTATGAAATGGAAGCAGCATGTTTTCATCCTTCTTTTCTTCTTCTTCTTTTTCTTGGCTTTCTGCAATGTTAGCTTAGAAATTTGCTTTGTAATTGTTAGCAACTGTCTTCCTTGGTTTTGGACACTCAGTAGCCATATGTCCAAAATCCCCACAATTATAACACTGCATTCTTGATCTATAAAATGGCTTCATATAACTTCCATTATTTGATCTCCCTCCATTGTTATATCTTCCTTGAAAATCTCCAGTATTAGATTTTCCTTGATTGTTTTTGCAGCTAACTTGGCTTTGAAGTGCCTCTTCAACTTGTTTTGCAGCAGTTGTCTTCTCTAGTAATCTTTTTTCATATGCTTGTAATGAACCCAATAAATCATTAAGAGTCATAGTTGCAGCAGTGTTACACTCTTCTATAACAGTTACTTTTGCTTCAAACTTCTCAGGTAAGCTTCTTGATGAGTGCCAAATAATGTATATATTTATCCCTTTTTGTTGGCAATTTAACTCATCTTTTATGCATTAATTCTACATTTTATCCCATATTCTGTATTTTCATTGTTTTCAAGAATAAATATTTTTCTTACTTAATTTTGCATTTTTTAGGTAGTAAATAAAGATTGGATGAGTTGCGGAGCAAAAAGAGCAGAACAGTGGTGAAAAGCCGGGAGAAATTACGCAAGGAAGCCGCAAAGAATGGAGCGCACGTCCAAAAAGCTGGAAATGGGCTCAAGAAGAAGAAAGTTGTTCTTAAAGAAGAAGTGGGCTCAAGGTTTTCCAAGCCCAAACTCATTTCCCAAACCCATATTCTATACCCAAAAGCCTAAAACCCAAATCCATACCCGCTTGCGTCTTCAGCCGTCAGATCAGTTCTCAGAAGCATCCGACGGTCGCTCCCTTGCTGTGCATCGAAGTTTGATATCTCCGCCTAACACTACAACACCTAACTCCATCTGGCGTCGTTGATTTTGTTGTATTATATAATCCAGCGGTCGCTACAAGCTTCACTTCATCTCACCGTCCGATTGATCTTTCATCTCCCTATCCCACGGCTCAGCGTCGCAAATCATCAAACTCGATACACTCGCCTCACACCCTAGCGACCGAGCACCTACACCCCAAACAAACGCACCTTTCTTCTTCTTCTCCATCTCTTCTTCCTTCAGAACCCGTACCACCACCATGTCCGTCTCCATCACCACCACCTTACCCCAAATCACTCCACTATCTTCTCCCCAACTCTATTCTACCTAAGCCCATCATCACCATCACGTACTATCTCTTTAGCATCACTAATTTCTCCAATTTCTCATCTCTCTGCTCACTGAAACCCTAGGTGAGAAATTGGGGATATAAGTGTTGATTAAAGCAACAATTGGAGCATGAGATGAACGAGAAGAAGTAATTGGAGAGTGGGTCGACGAGATGGAGAGAGTATCTCATCAAATTAGGTAATTTGAAAAACCTAATTTCACTGTTTTGGGGGAAAATTGGGGGAAAACCCTAAATGGTAATTGGGTATAAATTGGTGTTATGTGGAGTGTGTGAAACACACTGTGTATCTCTCTGGACTAGCCAGTAGAGAATTGAGCCAATTTTTAATGAACTTCAATTTCAGTTGCTTATCTGTTGATGGTTAAGTTGCATGTGTTTTTAGAATTTTTATCTTGAATGTTAATTGTGTATGAATCATCTGTATTAATGTATGTATGTTGCTATATCATGTTTAGCATGAGCTAAACAGCATCAGGCCAAGGCTCAGCTGAAGCCTTGTGCACTGTCATGTGACTAGAAGCTAGGATAGTTCTCCTGTTGCTATGTTTTGATTGAGCAAATGGGAGATACCAATGCTCATAGAGCCTGTGATTGGCTGTACTGTCAAAAGACAGCCAATGCTAGGGGCAAACTATGGAGCAATTTAGTATTCTTCTATTTCTAGATGTATGCATAGGATCAAACACAACCTAGAAACATGTCATTTGATTAGGACACAAGGTGGATCCTAAGCCTTGGCTTAACCACCAATCCCTTCTCAGTAACTTGCATTTTCAGTCCTGTGTTCTTTCAATTCAGTTAATTTTCTTGCTTTTTTTTCTTGCACTTTGAAGCCTTTTGTGCACTGAAGTCAGTGCACAATCCTCACCTTGCCCTTGGCTTCCAAGCCTTGGTTCTTTGCTACTTTACCTAGCTGTTTCCTTTGCTTTACCTTGCATCCTTGATTCATGCCATTTACCTGCCCTTAGCTCACTACACACTTTAGCTAGGAAGACTTCTTGTATGCTCCTCTCCCTGTGGACAAACCCCTACTCATCATTTTATTACAAATCTTGGCCTTGTATACTTGCAAGTGTTTTGTGTGCTTTTTATTTTCACACCAAGTTTTTGGCGCCGCTGCCGGGGAGCTGGCTGCCATATTTTTGAAGTTTTCAAAGTCTGATGTTGCCTGAGCTGCTGCTGCTGCTGTTGCTGCTATTGTTGCTGCTGCCAAGCTGCTGCTGCTGCTGTTGCTGCTGCCAAGCTGCTGCTGCTGCTGTTGCTGCTGCCAAGCTTGCTGCTGCTGCTGTTGTTGCTGCCAAGCCTGCTGCCAAGCCAACTGGGCTGCCAACTGAAGCTGTCAACTGGGCTTGTGCAACTTCTTCTGCTGGGCTTGCAACTTCTGCTCTTGGGCTTCGTTGCTGCTGCTGCTGGGCTCTGCTCCACCTGTTGCTGCTGGGCTTGGACGTGAGCTGCTTAGGACGATCCTAAAGCCCAACTGGGCTGTGCAACTAAAAGGGGACTAAAAGCCTATTTTTGGGCTTCCCTCCAAAAAACAAGTAAGCCTAACCCATGAGTTAACCCACTTGGGCCTCATTTAAATTCAAATTTGGGCTTGTAATAATTAATTTAATTATTTATTTGGGATTGTAATAATTTTTATTTTTATTTTTATTTTTTTATATTTGGGACTGTAATTATTTTTTTTTGTTTTCTTTTATTTTTCTTTATTTTTCTTTTTTTTCTTTTATGGGTTGTTTTAATTATTATTATTGTTTTTATTTTCTTTTATGAGTTGTGATAATTTATGCTAGGTTTAGTTCAAAATTTTTTTCCAAAGCCCAAATTTTTAAACCAAAAACAAAACCCTTCTTTAAACCAAAACCCATTCAAAACCAAATCTTCATAACCCTTGTGGGCCAAATTGTTTCCGATTGCTCTGTCTGACCAACATGTTAGTTAAGGTACCTACTAGGACATGATTGTGACCTACAGAGACCAGACAAACAGACTTGTTAGAATTAACCCAGACGAACCTATCGAAATTCTAAGTTCTGAGGGAGACAGTCCAGATCAACCAGAAACAATGGGAGAACCCCGTACCCTCAAGGATTATATGTACCCAACTAGAGCCAGTCAACCTTCTTGTATTTGCTGCCCGAGGCTAATGGCCATTATGAGCTGAAATCAAGCACAATACAGATGCTTCCTATTTTTAGAGGTGTTGAGAATGAAAACCCGTACCACCACGTGAGAGAATTCGAGGAAATTTGTGGAACTCTGCGTTTCACTCAAATGACCGACGAAACCCTGAAGTTAAGGCTTTTTCCTTTCTCCCTGAAAGATAAGGCAAAGGCCTGGCTCTATGCTTTACAGCCTCAATCCATCATGACATGGGATGACCTCATAAAGGAGTTTTTCAAAAAGTTTTTCCCGAACCACAAGACTGCGACAATTCGTCAAAGTCTGAATAGCTTTGTGCAATTAGAAGGTGAGACCTTAGCTAGATACCTGGAGAGATTCAATGAATTATTGCTCCAATGTCCCCATCATGGTTTTGAAAAATGGAGACTTGTGCAAATTTTGTATGAAGGTCTAGATGTGTCCACCCGAACAACGGTTGAGTCGATGTGTAATGGTCTATTCGTAGATAAAACTGCTGACGCGTCTTGGGACTTCTTGATTGAAGTAGCTGAAAAGACGCAACAGTGGGAATCCATCCGTGAAACCAGAAAGACTACATCCGAAGCAAAGGCTTTTAGGATTGAAGCGGATTTTGAGGGTAGAGCAAACATGGCATCAATAGTTAGGAGATTAGAAGAGTTAGAACTACATAAAAATTCAAAACCTTCCACCACTACTCTCCGAGAACATGTCGCTTCGTCTGTTTGTGCTGCTTGTAACGACCCCAACCATCAATTCCAAAATTGTCCAGATTTGCTTGCAGTCCAGGAGTCTAGGCTTGAACAGGCACATGCCATGTTTCAAAAACCAGAGCATAACCCTTATTCACAGACCTACAATCCAGGATGGAGAAACCACCCTAACTTTTCATGGTCAAAAGGACCCACTCAAGGAGGACCATCTCAACCCAATCAGAGCTATCAAAACAATCAGGGATATCAGAACAATCAAGGTTATCAACACCCGAGAAACCCTCAACAACAATCAAACTCTCAACAACAATCATATCCTCAACAAATACCGACAAGAGATTATCCACCCTAGAGGAAATGTTCCAGAGTTTGATGCAAAGTCAGAAAAATCTAGATCAAAAGATGGATCAAATATGTGAGAGAGAAAAGGGTAAACTTCCGAGCCAACCCCAACAAAATCCAAAGAGGATATTTCAAACAGGCACAACATCCTGCACTGAAACCTCACCTGATCAAATCCATGCCATTACCACCCTCCGAAGTGGTAAAGTCATCGAGAACAACGTGGGCGAACCTAATGAATCTGATACAAATTCCACGTGTCTCCACAACCCCAGAAAACCAAAGAATCTGAGCAAGTTGGAAAATCTGACAATTCTACTGCTGTGAATGTCCCTTTGCCAACTCATCTTCCTGTTGCCCCATTTCCTCAAAGATTGATCTATCAACAGAAAAGTACCCATTACAATGAGATGTTAGATCTGTTCAAGAGAGTCAACATCAACATTCCTTTTCTTGAAGCAATCAAGCAAATCCCTGCTTATGCCAAATTCCTCAAAGACTTGTGTACTCAAAAGCGCAAGCTCAATGTGCAAAAACGTGCTTTCTTAGCTGAGCAGGTGTTCCATCATTCTGAACAAAACTCCACCCAAGTTTAGGGATCCAGGATGTCCAACAATTTCTTGCACTATAGGAGAACACACGGTCAATAAAGCGTTATTAGACCTAGGTGCAAGTGTTAACCTACTGCCATATTCTGTTTATGAGCAGTTAGGTCTTGGGGAGTTGAAACCAACATCTATCACTCTACAACTGGCAGACCGATCTGTCAAGATTCCTCGTGGAGTGGTCGAAGATGTTTTGATCAAGGTTGACAAATTCTATTTTCCCGTAGACTTCATTGTCTTAGACACTCAACCTGTACAAAACCCAGACTGTCACATTCCTGTCATCTTAGGACGTCCTTTCTTGGCTACGTCCAACGCGATCATTAATGTCGGAATGGAGTGTTAAAACTGTCTTTTGGTAACATGACGGTAGAATTGAATGTGTTCGATATTAGTCAACAACCTGTGAATCTTGATGATGATGATGTGCATGAAGTTAATATGATTGAAGGATTAATGCAAGATTCGTTGACTAACATTCTATCCGTCGACCCCTTTCAAGCATGTATGGAGAACTTTAACCCTGATTCCTATGATGATGCATACTGTAGTGACGTCCTATCTCTGCTCGAATCTGTACCTCAAATGGACGTCACTGAAAGGAAATATGAAGTGGAACCACCCCTACTCTCTGATTCCAAGCTTATTCCATCCATTGTTGAGCCACCCAAGCTTGAATTGAAAACATTGCCTAGTACGTTGAAGTACGCATTCCTAGGTTCTTCTGATACTTTACCTGTCATTATTTCATCATGTTTAGACACGGAACAGGAAAGTAAGCTTTTAGAAGTACTTAAGGAACACAAAGAGGCCTTAGGATGGACCATCTCAGATCTCAAAGGAATTAGTCCCACCATTTGCATGCACCACATTAACCTTGAAGAGAATGCCAAACCATCGAGGGAAATGCAAAGGAGACTTAATCCTAACATGAGAGATGTAGTCAAAGGAGAGATCCTGAAACTACTTGATGCGGGTATCATATACCCAATTCCCGATAGCAAATGGGTTAGTCCCATTCAAGTTGTGCCTAAGAAGTCAGGCATTACTGTTGTTCAGAACGACAAGAATGAATTAGTCCCTACTCGTACAACCACAGGATGGCGAGTATGCATCGACTACAGGAAGTTGAACACAGTAACAAGGAAGGATCACTTCCCGCTCCCTTTCATTGACCAAATGCTAGAACGTGTGTCTGGACACAGTCACTACTGTTTTCTAGATGGCTTTTCCGGTTATAACCAAATTCACATTGCTCCGAAGATCAGGAAAAAACTACATTCACGTGTCCATTTGGGACGTTTGCTTATAGACGTATGCCCTTCGGGTTGTGTAATGCACCTGCTACTTTTCAGCGTTGCATGATGAGCATTTTTTCTGACATGATAGATAGTTTTCTCGAGATCTTTATGGATGATTTCTCTGTTTTTGGTTCCTCGTTTGACGAATGTTTGAAGCATCTTGCCCTCGTGATATCCAGATGTAAAGAAAAGAACCTTGTTCTAAATTGGGAAAAATGCCATTTTATGGTGAATTCAGGAATAGTTCTAGGACACACATCTCAGAAAAAGGAATTGAAGTGGATAAAGCTAAAGTTGACCTCATTCAACATCTACCACAACCTTGCTCTGTGAAGGAGATCAGATCATTTCTAGGTCATGCTGGTTTTTACCGGCGATTCATCAAAGATTTCAGCAAAATCTCCAGACCTCTGTGCAGTCTTCTCTCCAAAGATGTTGCCTTCAATTTCGATGCTTGTGTGAAGGCATGGGAGGAATTAAAAACCCTTCTCACCACCGCTCCTATAGTCCGACCACCCGATTGGAAGCTTCCGTTCGAACTTATGTGTGATGCCTCTGATTATGCTGTTGGTGCTGTTTTAGGACAGCGAGTTGATAGACTACCATATGTGATATACTATGCTAGCAAAACCCTTAATGATGCCCAACTCAATTATTCAACTACCGAGAAGGAATTGCTTGCCGTCGTTTTCGCATTAGACAAGTTTAGATCTTATCTGATAGGGTCTAAGATCATCATATACACAGACCATGCGGCTTTGAAGTATCTTCTTTCCAAGAAGGATGCTAAAGCTCGCCTTATTCGATGGATACTCTTATTACAGGAATTCGATCTCGAAATCCGTGATAAGAAAGGTTGTGAGAATGTGGTTGCTGATCATTTGTCTAGATTAACTTTAGAGTCTATTGATGAATCTGAGCTGATTAGAGAATCATTCCCAGATGAACAGCTGATGTCTATCTCAGACCTTCCTTGGTTTGCTGATATTGTTAACTACCTCGCTCAGGTAGGATGCCCTCACGTTGGTCGAGACAAGACCGCTCTAAATTCCTGGCTGAAGTCAAACATTTCCTTTGGGATGACCCATATTTGTTTAAGTACTGTCCAGACCAAATCATTAGGAGATGTGTCCCCAACACTGAACAGAAAGATGTGATATCTTTCTGTCATGACCAAGCATGTGGAGGCCATTTCAGTGCCAAGAAAACTGCTGCAAAGATCTTGCAGTGTGGATTCTATTGGCCATCATTGTTCAAGGATTGCCATGATTATTGTGTTGCTTGTGAACGCTGTCAAAAGCTAGGAAGCATTTCGAGGAGAAACATGATGCCATTGAACCCCATTTTGATTGTGGAGATTTTTGATGTTTGGGGGATAGACTTCATGGGTCCATTTCCCATGTCTGACAGCAAGTTGTACATCCTAGTCGCAGTTGATTACGTTTCTAAGTGGGTAGAAGCCATAGCAACCAGAACAAATGACCACAAGGTGGTACTTTCATTTCTAAAGGAGAACATATTTTCACGTTTTGGTACCCCTAGAGCTATCATCAGTGACGGCGGTTCACATTTTCGTAACAAGTACTTTGAGTCTTTAGTACGCAAGTATGGCATAACTCACAAGGTTGCTACTCCGTACCACCCTCAGACTAGTGGACAAGTGGAAGTGTCTAATAGGGAAATTAAGCACATTCTGGAGAAGACGGTCAACCCGTCCAGGAAAGATTGGTCATTGAGATTGAATGATGCTTTGTGGGCCTATAGAACAGCTTATAAGACACCAATTGGCATGTCCCCCTATCGTCTAGTGTATGGAAAGCCGTGCCATCTACCTGTGGAATTAGAACATCGTGCCTACTGGGCAATCAAAGAGCTGAACTTTCTCTGGACGAAGCTGGAATTCAACGGAAACTTCAACTCAACGAGTTGGAAGAATTGAGAAATGAGGCTTATGACAGTGCCAAGCTGTACAAGCAGAAGATGAAGATGTTTCATGACAAGCGTATTCTGCGCAAATCCTTCACTCCTGGTCAGAAAGTCTTGCTGTATGACTCCCGATTACATCTTTTTCCAGGAAAACTGCGTTCCAGATGGAAGGGTCCGTACCTAGTACGCACAGTTTTTCCTCATGGAGCTGTAGAGCTGGAGGATGTCTCCAACAAGAACGTTTTCAAAGTCAACGGGCAGAGATTAAAGCCATTCCTTGAGCCATTTCCACCCGACATTGAAACAACCAACCTGGAGGACCCAGTCTATGTGGACTAAACTGGTCCACTCTTTCCCTAAATAACCAAAAAAAATTTCCAAATCTTTCCCTAAAAACCAAAAATTTTCGTTTTCCCATCAAAACCAAATGTATCCCAACAAAACCAAATTTTTTTCCAAAAAAGTCCAATCCCACTAAAAACCAAAATTTTCTTGTAGATAATGTGTTAGTTAAATTTCCTTTTGTGTATATTTTGTGCTCATCCATTGTGACTGCTAATATGATGGATTTTTGCCTTGAAATAACGGAGTTTTAATCGAGTTGCCGCCGTACAATCGGGTATTCTCTCTCCTTTTACTCTACTCAGCATGTCCCTCTTCATATATTGTTTTATAATTCTTTCCATATTTTGAAACATTGAGGACAATGTTTAGTTTAGGTTTGGGGGTATAGAGTAGATGCCATGATAATTTGCCATAATTGTTGAAAACGAACTCCTTCTTCTTTTTGAAAAAAAATTGAAAAAAAAATTCCAAAAAAAATTAAAAAATCAAAATTCAAAAAACAATTAAAAAATGAAAAAATCATAAAAATGGAGCTCATTTACCTTGAAATGTTGACTCTTGTGCAAATATGTATTTTTATTAGGAGTCTTAGTCTAGATATTTAGGCACCCTGATTCTAGCACAATTCACATAGTGATAAGAAATTTGCACGCGCACGATCTACCAATACATGTATGGCCTCGATCTTCAAGGTGTTTGATAGGAAGTTACGATTGCCAATTACTTTAGAATACTGAACGAAACTTGACTAGCTTGTTCTTTGGTTGGTTGGGATAGAAGGTGGAGGTTACATTAAGAAAGACAACCATCGAATTCAACTGGGTGCATCAAAAAGGGATACCTCTTGCAAAGTGTCATGTAATCTTTTGTTTCCTTTTGTTATGTATCAAAAGTGTTTCTTAAAAAAAAAAAAAAAAAAAATACAAAAAAACAAAAAATCAAGTATTTATCAATTCCATCATCTCTTGTTCCAAAAATAAAAAGATAGTCAATGTAAATAAGAGTCATGTAAATAGTCATTTTGTTGTAATAAGCAAGGAGGGTGTATGCCATTGATGTACAACGCGAGTAATTGTGAAATACCTCCAACTCATTCACAATTCTCGTAAAGTCCGGACAGCTAGCTAGATTTCGACCTCAGTTCTTAGCCTGAGAAACTATCTCTTGGTGATTAGTAGTCATGACTTCAGATCTTTCTTTACACATGTGTAGATACACTTTACACTCTTATCACATGTCTTTATTTGTTATCAGTGCTAGGATTGTGCCTTCGATAGCTAGATTGACATCTCCATTTTGCTGTGAGCTTAACTGTTTTGCACATGTCACATTTGATGGAATCTGAGCTTATATTTTGACCTAGAACTTTGTAGGTACGTTCTAAGCAAACCTTCACGAGACTTCAACTCGTCCACTAGGGACACTTAGTGGTTTAAAAGGCTTAGTGCATACGCTAAATGCATTCGAGAGACCAGCGACAGTGGTATAGTTAGGATTTCCTTAGTTTTGTTTTACTTGAGGACAAGTAAAATTCAGGTTTGGGGGTATTTGATGAGTGCCAAATAATGTATATATTTATCCCTTTTTGTTGGCAATTTAACTCATCTTTTATGCATTAATTCTACATTTTATCCCATATTCTGTATTTTCATTGTTTTCAAGAATAAATATTTTCTTACTTAATTTTGCATTTTTAGGTAAATAAAGATTGGATGAGTTGCGGAGCAAAAAGCAGAAAAGTGGTGAAAAGCCGGGAGAAATTACGCAAGGAAGCCGCAAAGAATGGAGCGCACGTCCAAAAAGCTGGAAATGGGCTCAAGAAGAAGAAAGTTGTTCTTAAAGAAGAAGTGGGCTCAAGGTTTTCCAAGCCCAAACTCATTTCCCAAACCCATATTCTATACCCAAAAGCCTAAAACCCAAATCCATACCCGCTTGCGTCTTCAGCCGTCAGATCAGTTCTCAGAAGCATCCGACGGTCGCTCCCTTGCTGTGCATCGAAGTTTGATATCTCCGCCTAACACTACAACACCTAACTCCATCTGGCGTCGTTGATTTTGTTGTATTATATAATCCAGCGGTCGCTACAAGCTTCACTTCATCTCACCGTCCGATTGATCTTTCATCTCCCTATCCCACGGCTCAGCGTCGCAGATCATCAAACTCGATACACTCGCCTCACACCCAAGTGCCGAACACCCTATACCCAGCCAAACGCACCTTTCTTCTTTCTTCTCCATCTCTTCTTCCTTCAGAACCCGTACCACCACCATGTCCGTCTCCATCACCATCACCTTACCCCAAATCACTCCACTATCTTCTCCCCAACTCTATTCTACCTAAGCCCATCATCACCATCACGTACTATCTCTTTAGCATCACTAATTTCTCCAATTTCTCATCTCTCTGCTCACTGAAACCCTAGGTGAGAAATTGGGGATATAAGTGTTGATTAAAGCAACAATTGGAGCATGAGATGAACGAGAAGAAGTAATTGGAGAGTGGGTCGACGAGATGGAGCGAGTATCTCATCAAATTAGGTAATTTGAAAAACCTAATTTCACTGTTTTGGGGGAAAATTGGGGGAAAACCCTAAATGGGTAATTGGGTATAAATTGGTGTTATGTGGAGTGTGTGAAACACACTGTGTATCTCTCTGGACTAGCCAGTAGAGAATTGAGCCAATTTTTAATGAACTTCAATTTCAGTTGCTTATCTGTTGATGGTTAATGTTGCATGTGTTTTTAGAATTTTATCTTGAATGTTAATTGTGTATGAATCATCTGTATTAATGTATGTATGTTGCTATATCATGTTTAGCATGAGCTAAACAGCATCAGGCCAAGGCTCAGCTGAAGCCTTGTGCACTGTCATGTGACTAGAAGCTAGGATAGTTCTCCTGTTGCTATGTTTTGATTGAGCAAATGGGAGATACCAATGCTCATAGAGCCTGTGATTGGCTGTACTGTCAAAAGACAGCCAATGCTAGGGGCAAACTATGGAGCAATTTAGTATTCTTCTATTTCTAGATGTATGCATAGGATCAAACACAACCTAGAAACATGTCATTTGATTAGGACACAAGGTGGATCCTAAGCCTTGGCTTAACCACCAATCCCTTCTCAGTAACTTGCATTTTCAGTCCTGTGTGCTTTCAATTCAGTTAATTTTCTTGCTTTTTTTTCTTGCACTTTGAAGCCTTTTGTGCACTGAAGTCAGTGCACAATCCTCACCTTGCCCTTGGCTTCCAAGCCTTGGTTCTTTGCTGCTTTACCTAGCTGTTTCCTTTGCTTTACCTTGCATCCTTGATTCATGCCATTTACCTGCCCTTAGCTCACTACACACTTTAGCTAGGAAGACTTCTTGTATGCTCCTCTCCCTGTGGACAAACCCCTACTCATCATTTTATTACAAATCTTGACCTTGTATACTTGCAAGTGTTTTGTGTGCTTTTTATTTTCACACCACTTCTTAAAATCTTTTCAACAACTATTGAATCTTCTACAGTATCACCATTAGCCTTCATCTCATTGACAAGATTTAATGTCTTTGAGAAAAAAATCTGATATTGTTTCAGTAGTTTCCATCTGCAGTAATTCATACTTTCTCTTCAAAGTTTGTAATCTAACCTTCTTGACTTTGTCAGATCCTGTGTAGTAGCTTACCAAACCATCCCAAGCTGCTTTAGCTTGCTTAATATAAATAACTCTATCCATGAGATATTCATGAATACCTTTATGGAGAATATATGTAGCTTTAGAATTCTTCTTTTTGTTTTCATTTAAAAAAGTTTGCGCAGCTCCTTCAACTACAGCTCCTTCTCCTGGTTCTGCATAACCATCTTTCACAATGTCCCATACCTCTTGATATGTGAATATATTCTCCATCTGCAACCTCCAGTGTTCAAAGTTTTTACCCTCAAACACAGGTACCTTACTTGAACTTAAACTCGTCATCTTCTCTAACTCAAACTCTTACCCACATCCCTAGAATCTGATACCAGTGCTCTGATATCAGATGTAGAAAATCTGATATCAAAGACTTAATGAAAACAATACAAGACTAAACTCAAACAAGCTTTAACAAGCTTCACTTAATTCATATATTTCGACTGATGGCTTAACAACCTATTTATATGATTCACAAACTTGACTCTCAAGTAAAAAGACTTTCCTAATCAAAAACAAACTCTAACAAGAAACTTCTAGACAATTCTCATGCAAGCAAACTCTTAAAACAAGTAATACTTGTAACCCAAGTAAACTTCTAAAAACTGTACCATGGATCAACAACACTTGTTTATCCATCCACTTCATGTCAACTGTACCAGTTGATCACACCACATTGGATCAACTCTCATAGTTGATCCACACTACTTGGATCAACAACATTGTTGATCCCTTTTGTCTTCTTCATAGTATCTTGGTTTATTTCTCAACATCTCCGATGTGACTCACATTGATGGATAATGATTATTAACTTGACATGCACAGTACCTGATGAGATTGTAGAGGATATGGGTGAACTTCACAGTTTGGTCACCGATGAGAACTACCAGTGTGGTAAGATGGTCATGGTGGTAGGAAATTGGAGCCGTTCAGTTTTTGAATTTCCTTGATGATGATGAGTCACCTTTCACCACCAACAGTCGTCTCTCTCTCTTGAGTCAGAATATATTAGTACATACAATTTTGTAACTGAGTCCTTCAATGGAGTAAGAGTTGCTGCTTTTGCACACTTGCAGCTAGGGGTGAGCATAAAAACCGGAACCGCGGATTTAAGCCGTATCCGTCCGCAAAATTGCGGATTTCACCCAAACCGCAAGACGTATGGGCCGGACACGGGTGGGATTCTCAAATCCGCATGCGGTGCGGATGCGGTTGTGGTTGTCATTTGAAAACCGCGGATTACCGCAACCTTAGAAAGAAGCAAAGTTTTCTTACCTGAGTATGAACCTAGGCCCAAAGAGAAAGAAGTGAAGTTCTTTGATCACTTAGTTAACTAAATGAATTTAGGCCCAAAGAGAAAGAAGTAAAGTCCTTAAAACACTAACTGAATTTAGTGTCAACAAATAGAATCAAAACTAAGTTAACTAACTGAATACAATCAAAACTAAGTTAAGACACTAACTGAATTTAGGCCCAACAAAGAGAATCAAAACTAAGTTAACTAACTGAATACAATCAAAACTAAGTTAAGACACTAACTGAATTTAGGCCCAACAAGTACAATCAAAACTAGGTCAAATCCGCGGTTAATCCGCAACCGGCCCGTACAATCCGCGGATCCGCAAAGGTTAAATCCACCGGTGATTGGGCCGGTCACGGTTCAATTTTGCAAATCCGCAACTTTGACGGTTCGGTTACGGGTGACCCCTAATCCGCAACTGTCCGTCCGTTACACACCCCTACTTGCAGCAAGATAGTTCCATATGAGCCCGGCAATAGCTAGATAGTTCCTTATGGGGGATTTGTCAACTGCTATGTCATCTGAATTTCAAGCAAGAGAAAGCCCACACATCCGAAACAAATTTACGAGCGAAGCCTCCTCTAAATCAAGCTTCATGAAGTGGCATGTTAGTTGCACTTCTTAAGCTTCATAAAGTGTGCATGTTATCTCTAATTAAGTTCATGCAAAGACAACTGCTCCGAACAGCCCTGCACAATACACCAAGACAAACATCACATTTACTACTCATTTCCTTGGATTTTTCTTATCATGAAAGAGATATGACATAGGGTAATAATAGGAGGACAAAAGTACAGAAGTTATTGATTACAACCATTTAATTGGATTTTTATGCCCACCTTATCCTCATCGCCATCAATATCAATACCACCTAAAATCAAGCAGTAGTACATGGTTATTCAATCCAGTTCTAACTTGAGCTACATTTTTATTGAAATTTTCACAAGAGAAATTGAGTATTAGAGCGACACCGTAGTACTAAATAGAACTCAAGAGTGTCTCCGATGATTCATAACCGTTACTTATTGGCCTTGACAGGCGTGGTATTAGTTGCATTGCTACTTCAAACTTTTCTCATTTCCAACTCTCCGATTGATTATCCGCAAGTCCTCGAATTACCTCCATCCAGTTTGTCTCATGCTGATGTGCCATGGAACAACCACTTGCAGGTAATAATTAATCATCTTCGATTTTATTCTTTTCTAACACAAATTTAAGACACCGTGAATTATTGTTTTTGTATGTTTGAATTTGATAGAGATTGACGAAACTAGGCGAAGGATGCTTGAAACAACCTGAAGATATTGCTGTGGATAAAGAAGGTGTGGTATACACAGCTACAAGGGATGGCTGGATTAAAAAGATTCATACAAATGGAACTTGCGAGGATTGGAAATTCGTAGGCGGTGATACGTTACTAGGAATCACTATGTCAATCACCAACGAAGGAGATATTTTTGTGTGCGATGCAGATAAGGTAAATACTTGACTCAAATCTGCAGCCCGATTCTGTCATAGATTCAGTTCATCTTCAATATATGTTACAATATCTAAACACCACAAGATTTTGTTAATCACTGCAGGGTTTGTTGAAAGTTAATGAAGAAGGTGTAACAGTTTTAGCGTCAGAAGTTAATGGTTCCAAAATAAGGTGATGCGAGCTCTTTTGTTTTCTTTGTATACACGTACAATTCAAGTCTTCGCAAATATGATGGTATATGAATTTATTTATGAATGTAAAGTGGTATGTGATACAGTTTTGCAGATGATGTAATTGAAGCAACAGACGGTAGTATATACTTCAGTGACGCTAGCACGAAATTTGGACTCCACAATTGGTATCTTGACACACTCGAAGCGAAGCCCAACGGTCGGATTCTCAAGTACAATCCTTCTACTAGAAAAACGACGATACTTATCGACGGTCTGTGCTTCCCCAATGGTGTTGCTCTCTCCAGGGATCAACATTTTCTTGTGTTTTGCGAATCATGGAGGTAAGCAATATTTTTTAAGGCTACCACAGAAACATGTACCTATGTATATGTGTAAATATTAGGAAGGTTGCAATTTGATTACTAGGGTAAGGTTCGTTCCGGTTCAACCTCCGGTAATGTACAGTGGTTTTTTTTATTATTGTTTGTCAGATTCCGATGTCTTAAATACTGGCTGAAGGGAGAGGACAAAGGGAAGCTTGAAGTTTTCATAGACAACCTTCCTGGTGGACCTGACAATATCAATCTTGCACCGGATGGTTCTTTCTGGATCGCATTACTTCCGGTGAGCGAGCTACCTATATGGAACATGCCTTTCACGATATGTGTCAAGATGTTATATATTTTTGTGTTTCTTGTGTTGTTTGCAGTTGGCACCCAAGGGGCTTGAGTTTATACACAAATGGCCGATTCTTAAATACATCGTTGCACAATTTCCAACGATTCCCGATTCATTAAGAGTCGGTAAAAGATCAATGGTAGTTAATGTGGCAGCTGATGGCAAGAAAATCATCAGAAAGTTTGATGATGAAGGTGCGAAAGTGATATCATTTCTTACCTCTCCTGTGGAATTTGAAGATCATCTCTACTTGGGAAGTCTCGGTACCAACTTCGTCGGCAAGCTCTGGCTAAATGATCAATTGGAATGATATACTCAAGGTTATTGCAAAAATGCGGCAAACAGATCAATGTATCGAATAATGTCGTTATTGTCGGGTAAAATTGTAGCATATTTCAAGTAAATCTAACCAAATGATAGTGATCGCAAAAATAATGTATCTGAATATGCATCATGCTGCAAAAACCATGTTAGTTGGACCTAGCTAGGTAGCTTTGATGAGCCAACATTATTCGAAGAAGATGGTCGTAAATTATTTTGAAAAAAGATGCATAATGGTCGTAAATTATTTTTTTGAAGCATAACAACACCAACGGATCATATATGGCATTTTCTCAACCGTTTCAGAATAAATAAAAATGTATATGACACTTGCTCTGCCATTTGAGTTAAATATGGAGCTTATACCCACACTTGAGAGTCCACCTTTGTGCACACTTTTTTAAGGAGTGCCTACAAACAAATCCATCCTACTGGCTCTAAAATATCAGCCGTTACCGTATATTAAAAATTAGTTTTTTATCTTTTCTTTCTCTTATTTAAATCTTAAAAATGACAACAAGATATACACAATATCTAATAATCAGTTTTCTATTATCCTTGTCTGTACGTCCCATTATGTTATCTAGATCCCATGCATGTATAATATGGTAATAATTTTATTAATTGAGAAATTTTGAGTTTTCTTTTGCCGTCGTTCGGGGTGCAGATTCTCTGTCCCGAAATCCCCTCTGTGCCCAACCATTAATAATACGCCACGTGGATATCATTCTAACAGCATCAAACGCCGTTAGTTCTTCTAATATTTATATTAAATCAAAAAAATCAAAAGAAACCAGTTCTTCTCCAAAGTACAGTGTGCGTTTTTTTTTCCAAATCATAGAATCCAATTTTATTATGGTTACTCAAGTAAATTCTTCCAGAGATCTCTATTTTAATTGTTATAAGCTATTTTACCCAAATCATATCATATACTATGATGAATAAATAGATCTCTTAAATCAAAGAATCAACCAATTGATTTTTCCTTTGCAATTATTATCTTTGATTTTCATAAACTTGATGGTTTCAAAAGAAAACGGACAAACTGTCTTCCATGACCATCAATTTCCATTCCTTAAATTTATTTTTGCTTTTGTGTTGAGTACGGACCAAATCATACAACCCATTGTGCTATGGGAATTAATAGGGAGTCACTTGGCACTTCATTATCATGTACAACATCAAAGACATGGATCAAATCTCAGCTGAAATTTCACCACCTTTACAAATACATTTCAAACCCAATTTCATATCCTGGTTGTTGCGTGCCTGCCTCCCAGAACCCCTAGCTAAAGTCAATTTTTCCGCCACCTCTCGGAGCTAAATATAGATCACCAAAGGTGGTGTGCCTTAGTAGTAATGCAGAAGCTAAATTAGATTTGCGGAGTTCAAATTGAGATTTCGAAGAATAATAAAAGATAGGATTAGGAAGAAGGAAGAAAAAGATAGTAGAAGATAACGGGTTTGGATGCTGTTAGAATGATATCCATGTGGCGTTTTAGGATTGGTTGGGACAGGGCCACAGAGAGGATTTCGGGATAGAGGATCTGCACCCCGTCGTTTGTATGTCCCATTATGTTATCCAGATCACATGCATGTATAATATAGTGACAATTTTATTAACTGATTAATTTAAATTTAGACAGTAAATTATGGTATCATCTGATTGGAAGATTCATTATTAGGTAATACAATGGTAGAAATTGAATTCCTAATAATTAATGTTTGGTTGAGGTAATTCAGTTACCAATGCTTTTGTCCCGAAATTTAAAGTCGATTTGCAGTAGAATAATAGGGAAGGAAAGAGGCAGAGAAAAAGATGAATTATATTGATAATATTTCTCACGTTACATGGATATCATATCCTCTATATAAAGGTAAAGGGAAAACCAAAGACTTTTGTATTTGGACAACGCATCCATGGGCATGGGCCCTTCAACACTCCCCCTTGTGCGGTTCAACAAAAAAACTTTATATATAGTACTTCACATATAGTGCTTTGAATGTAGTTCTTCAAATGTCGTTCTCTCCTTGATGACTTGTGCCGAAATTTTCACAAGGAAAAACCCAGTGGGATAAAACCTTGTTACAACTCTTCACATGTAGTACTTCACATGTTGTCTCGTACTTTACATGTAGTTCATCACATGCAATACAATCTTCAAAGATCGATGAGTCTAAGTTAATTGCCTTGTTAAAACTTCGTCAGGAAAACCCAGAGGGATAAAACCTGAACTAAAGAAAAAGAGTACAATATTAAGCAAACTTAAAACGTAGTTGGACTCGAATATGTTGCCTCATTAAAACCTTGACAAGGAAAACCCAGTGGGATAAAACCTTGACGAAGGGAAAAGAGTACAACGTCACAGATGCAAGTAAAGGTGATCCGTTGCAGATGATCACTTTGCTCCGTTGAAGTTAACTAGTTGCTTCAAAACTCTTAAGGCAGAAAATCCTCGTATGAAAGACAATAGCCTTAGATGGGAAATTACATTCCCGGTGTTTGCTGTTGTCTCATTAAAAACCTTACCGAGTAACAAAACCCTGTGGGAAAAAGAAACCTCGGTGAAGGAAAATAGTTAAACACACCATTAGATACTCCCCCTGATGTCAGGCAATTTTCATTAGTTTAATGCAGTCAAAAGGAATTTATCACACTTTACTTTGGTGACTTGAATTTTTATAAGACCATGTTGTTGATTCTGGAAGTTACGTTGCTTAACAGACTATCGCGTTTCATTTCTTTGACTCAGATATTTTCAGTTATATCAACGCAATCTTTTTAGTGACAAAACCCTTTGGGAAAAACTATTCTCGATCGAAGGGAAAAAGAGTGTAACACAACTTCAATTTCGAAGTAAAATATGTCGACGTCATATCCTTGGATCCTCCACCTGATTACTTTAAGAGTTGTTCCAGACAGTTCATTTAGCCATGTATTTTTCGAAACTAAATATAGGTAATGACTTAGAAAATAGTTTACCATATCTCCCCCTGATTACTTTAGTTGGAGAAAATGTTATTGTTTCTTCATAATCAACAACCTTTGGATCGCAATTCCTTTAGCGTTCCTTCTTTATGTACTTGCAGGGATAAAACAAATTCATGTCAAAAAATTCATGTCATTGGTTAATTTTAAGTATATGGTTCATTATACCATTCCAATGACGTTGTGTTGGCGCTGAGCTATATTTGGCTAGCAAGTTCACTGAGGATGTAACATTTAATCGAGTACATTGCCCTAAGTACAATAATGCGTCTATTGTACTTAGATAAGGGAATTCATATCCCGACACATCTTAGTCATCTTCCTTTAGAGAAAATGGTCACTTACTTACATTTGAACCTCGACTAATCATGGGAGTGCTATCAGGATGCATGTCTTTATTCAATTTCTTGACAATTTTAGACATACGAAAACTGGGGGAAGAATATACCACAAGCTCAGTATTCGGTCGAGCTTTCCCCAGATTTTTCATCTCAAATTCAGATTTCAAATAGCTTTTAAGGTCTCCTATTATATCAAGAGTACCCATCGTGTATGTATCATCGACATAGATAACTACAATTCCAAATCAGGAACTTTCTTGTGAATACGCAAATACAAATAACTTAGTTGTTTATCCCCTCCAAATAAAATAGTCACTGAGATGGGTATACCACATCCGCCTGATTGCTTCAATCTATAAGTGAGCGTTCTATCTAACTGTTAACGCACTCTGTGGTTTAGAGTCACTTGATTTGGGCAACAAAAGGCTATCAAGTAATTTTGTAAATATCTTCTATCTCTTGATTCTTTAAGAGATACGTAACAACTTATACATATGTTGCATTTCAAGTCATTTTGAAATTACCAAGATAACTGAATAGCTTAATACTATGGAGTTCATTACAAAACAATTCCAGGGCTTTGTGAGAAACCTCGCGCCTAAGGCGAGTCTTTATCCTTTAAGACTGCTTTCTTCTCATTATCCTTTGTGAAAAATTAATCATGTATGTCCAATAGGCTTTACACTTAGTTGGTTAGCACTACCACACCAAATACTTGTATATTTGCCAAAGAACCAAGTTCTACCTGGATTATATAGGCCAAATATGCTCTTCGTTGATATTAAGCAACGAGGTGCTTGGTTCGATCTTATCTTGCTCCATTTTCCTAAGCAAGTGTATATGAAATCAATCATCAATATGCTCGCATGATCTTTCCATTGACTGGTGAGCATTCTCATAATCCACTTGCGATGCCATTGTTCTCTGGAATCATTCAACTTCGGAGCGTCCTCCAGTTTGATTCATGGACATATTCAGAGAAAATATTATGACATAATTTCTGATGATATAAATAAGTTGTGCCTTACTCAGGTGGTCTCTTCAACTTCCTTTATGGAGCTACGGCCTCAACCACACTTCCACTGAGTGTAATTGCAACACCTTAGTGTATGGTGTATATCCCTTATTGAGGATTTGTAACCTTGCAGATAGGTTTGCAGTTGGTATGTGTGATCTCATCGCTTTAGCAACATCAGTGAACATTTTGAAAATCGATTATTCTTTGTCACTTCACATTTACATTTGTGGAGTATAAGAATCAATATGAGACACAGTAGGAACACACCACGACAATTCCTATCGTTCCCTTAGGAAATATTTTTTCTTATCTCCCCCTAACGATGGGAAGACTGTCTCATTAAAGTGATAACTCGCAAATCTAGCAGTGTGAGATCTCCTGACAAAGGTTTTAAAATGAGGATAAATTTTAGGAGTAAATATCTAACATAACTACTTCATCGTTTTCGTGACCTATCATAGTACGATGTGGACTCGTAATGGCACATATATAGTTCAACCAAAAATACGTAAGAACCCAAAATGTCAGGCTTATATCCAGTTACCAACTGGTACGCAAACAATGGTTGACCAATTATGGGTCTAAAACGAATAAGTGAAGATGCGTGGAATATTGGATATTCCCCAAGCAGTTAAAGGTAGGTTTGTACGGATAACCATGCCTTAGACACCATATGTAACCTTTGATGACAGCATTTGCGAGACCATGGGGTATAGGATGCTCTAGATTGATCATATTAAACATGGAATAACCATCAATTCCTTTTGGTGTACACTCTCTAGCATTTACAAGGGGTGGTGAGTCCTTACATGTATAATATGTGCTAGTAGTTTTTCAAATGCAACATTAGTTGAGAACTATAATTAGTCCAAAATGTCAAAAATCTACGAGAGCCATATGTCACTTTAATGGTCTGCATTCTGCATCGATATTTTTTTAAATATCTCCTCGTTTTGTTTGTAATATGGATTGTTTATGGGGGTGATGTTGTGCATCTAGTACTTTAGAACGCACTTATTTTATTGAGATATATGCCATTACTTCGCATTCTGTCAATATTTTTCCCATTGTCTTGTCCACTCAAATACAGTGATGTAGGTATGAGTCCTTTCAAAATGAAACATCATGTCACAACCAAATTTCATTTATGGTTATGTCAAAGCCTGTATGAGTCAATTCCTAACATTTCATCATCGGAATCAATATGGGTTCAATAATCCAAATACTATAGTGGTTTAAATTTCACTAGTTGACTCATTAGTTTCTCTAAAATATATTTCCTTCCAAATATATTAAGGACTATAAAAGATGCAGACAATTACCACCATGAGGTTCCACATGATATCCATTTTCATGGGTTTGTTTGGAATTTAACAAGGTGTGATTATCTCTCAGTACATGTAGAGATTATGTGACGTCTTTGTTCTATCTTGAAAACAAATTTTTCAGCAATGTTGCGCTCGATGACCCAATTCTCATAGTTACATTACAAGGAAATAGTTTCAACATCTAGTGTACATTCCTTAAATTAGTGGGAGAAAAACCACTATCAATAAGTCTTTAGAGATTTAATAAGTGGTGTGGTCTTATTACGTAACAAAAATGGGATTCAACTCAAGTGCATTAAAGTGAATATATGTTACGTTTCAAGGGGGATAATATACTTTTCATCCATATATATCTCAAGTGCAGTAAAGAAATTTTCGTCTCGTGATATATAATGATGTAGTTTTCAAGAGTGCTAAAAATGGGTCTAGTTCAACTGAAATCAAATGGCCAGGAAAAGTTCTTCTTGCCAATAAAGTCGACATCTAAATTATTCATATGGAATATATTGTTACTATGGTACCTGCATTACATTGCTTGCATCAATACCGATAAGAAGATTCATTCCCGACTCTTTGGTGACAGCCAGAATTACATCTTAGCTTCATCCCATATTCAGTTGATACCTGTACTTTGGTGTCATTACTACTAGAAAAAAATACATCTTTGTATCATGATATATATATATATATATATATTTCCGTTTTCACATGCTTTATATGAGTCGGTACGTCTAACCCTCATTACTTCGGGGTTCTTTCCATTTTCAAATTATTTATTTTTTTTACATTTAGCTTAATTTAAGAAATTTCTTTATCTCAACATGCCAAGATAATCTCACAATACATGTCAACCCATTACTTTAGGTTGAATAGATTACAAAAAATAATTCTCTTGTTGCCATACTTCAACATGTACTGGTTCGTTAGTATCATGGATGAAGAATAGTAATGGAAATTTTCTGACTCATATCACCTTTTGTGAGTTCTTCCACAAAAATTGGAATACATGTGATTTTATTTGCAACGTATTTTTGAAACTATCGACTCTTTAATAGTCAAGCAAGTGGATTACATCCCACGGAACATTCAAATTTATACATTGGAATCGAGTTGGTATAATCAATTGAACAAGAGACACCATTCAACTATAGCTAATATATCAGATTCAAGATTGGAATTGACCCTTTATATAATATGGACTTATCTAAGACAAACGAATGTTCTAAAAACAAATAAATAATCCCAATAGATGTTCCATTAGTTACATACCTCAAACTTTGGTTCCCGCCGTACATAAACAAAACCGGAATAGCCTTGGTCGCACAGTATATAACTAGAACAGGGAAGACTGGATCGACTAGACTGGAACAGGGCCGGTTCGACTCGGCTGGAACATGGACGGTTCGACTAACCCTAAGTTGCGGCATACGAACGGGTTTTCCTCCACTTTCCCAGAAAACGAACACATTTTCTAGAAATGACGGACAAACCTTTCTTCATCTTTTCAGAGATTTCCTAGGCTCCCCCGAGATCTCTTCCTCCTCTAGCTTATTTGATTCTGACGATTTCAATATTAATCGTTGATGTAAATCATCCATTCCATGTAAAAAAAAAAACGACCAATTCAATCTAGCTCTATGATAGCTTCGTGCATGATAACGTTTTGCAGTAGAATAATAGGGAAAGGAAAGAGGCATAGAAAACGATGAATTATATTGATAAGAGTTCTCACGTTACATGGATATCATATCCTCTATATACAGGGAAAGGTAAAACCAAAAGACTTCTGTATTTGGACCGCACATCCATGGGCATGGGCCCTTCAACAAGACGTTCTATTATTTGATAAATGAAATGGAGATCTGTAATTTTGTAGGGAATTGGATTCCTATGAATCAAAAATCTTAATACAATTCTAGAAATTGAATTCCCAATAATTAAGGTTTGGTTAAAGTTATTCAATTACCATTGCTTCTATCCCGAAATCCGAACTCGGTCTATTATTGGATAAATAAAATGGTAATATGTAATTTTGGAGGGAATTGAATTCATATGAATCAAATATCTTAATTAGGAAAAACATGCTTGATTTAAGAAATTGTGCTTTTTCCCAGAGAATCTGATTACCTAACCTTCAACTCCTTGAACCTAAAACTTCGTTAGTTTTTGAGTCGTGAATTTTTCTATGTTTGGATGATTGACCGTGAGTTTCACCTGTTAGACTACTGCTAGGCTTATTCCATCCCTAGCCCCTGAGCTTCTTTTCCCACTTTGTAACTTAAGTTTTCAGCAGCACCAGCCACCACCATGTTTTCGCGAACAAAATTTAATTTCTCCGTCTTCCTACAAAATATAATTCTGTTTTTTTATTCAACAGAGGAAAAAAGATTCAAATATGATAATGTATTAATTGGTTGTTCATCCACAAGGGGTTTTCAATTATGGTGAAATTGGGTAGGAATATTTATTTCGATGAGTAGTAGAATCTGAACTGTTATGGGTTTTTGAATGGATGTTTTGCTTCTTTTTTTTTGAAACTGATCTTGCTTAAATAACTGACAGTTTTTTTTATTTTGATTTGTTTCTATAACTAGAATTTTTTATTATGATGATGAAGAATGTTGGATTTTAGTAGTGTTGGTAGCGGTGGCTTGTAGCAGTCAACTGCTCCTTCTCACAGTCAAGCGACCCTACAGTAATTAATAAATTCAAGACCAAAGCACTAGACGTTATCATAACATACAACCCAAATATTTTTTTAACCGGTAAAGAAAAATTTAGTGTTGGTGAGAATCGAACGCCGGTCGATGGTATCATCACCCAACGATTTTATCACTGTATTACAGTAACACCGGTACAATCCAAATATTAATATATTTTTATTAGTTATTCAATAAATATTTTGATTCACATAAGAATCAAAAAACATTAAGAAACACCAACGAAAATTGAAATATAAAGATTGCTAAGGCAAAAACCATTCGCTATTAGATTTTTACGAGATTATCAACTCTCGATCTAGAATCATTTGTGATAAGAAAACATCTTTTTAAGTGGATACTTAGCTGCATAAGCGTCTCCGTAATAGCCACCATCTCGATGAATACTCCACCAACAATAATTTTCACAATTTGCACTCCAATCTCTACTTGATTGGAAAGCTGTAAATTTTCTCTGTAACCCATGCTCTCCCCTTGATCTTTCCAACTTGATTCGCATACAAATTTTGTTGTCCCCTTCCAATTAACTTTAAATCTCCACCTAAAATTATGTTTATAATATAGTATATGCACGCCAAAATCATCTTCACTTGACCAGCAATGCAATGTTAATGGTATGTTTGGACCTATATTATTTTCCACGATGACAGACTTTGGGTGATCAATCCAATTACCATCAGCTGATTGTGCACAAAATAATAATAATAATAAAGTAAGAAGAGTGAAGAAGATGGCGACAACAGATCCTGAAATTAAAATCGATGATTTTCTTGATATTGTGATTGATTAGAAGCAGAAGCAACCTTAAAAAAGCTAATAATAATTAATAATGTTTCCTAATATTTTTCTTGGTGTTATAGTATCTAGATGTTAATAGAAGAGATTTGTTTAGATTCTATAATTAAATGCCAGAAGAGATCTTGTATTTATACGACAACATTTATATACTTTGATTTGGATTTCGGAATTTCATTTAAGTCAAATTGGTCGTCAAAAGATAGTTCTTACTATATTGGATTGGTTTTATTATCACCATGAATACGAAAAGACTGGTTTTATTTCGGAAATGAATATTTTTAACGTATATTTTCTTGAATAATTGTCTCCGAGATTCATAACTGAAAAAGCGGCCCAATATTTCGTTTCGGCAATCTGTATGGAAAAAACTCCAATATACTTTCAAGAGAATCAACTAGACAGTCAGACTCAATCTTTAGAAAAGTATATCAAAGAGTTATATATTTGTTTCTTAATGTAACCAGCAAATCGAACAGATAGAAATCCGTGAGCCTGATTAATATAAGAAACAAGTTGGACGGTATCAAAAATCAATATCCAAGTATCAATCAACTCAATCAACAACCCAAAGACCGGATTCAACAACTGATTGAAATTACGCACAACTTGTGATATTTCAATTATATAGAAAATATTATTTGGAAAATAAATAACACAGACACCTGAATTTTGCCAACGAGGAAACCACAAATGCAGAAAAACCCTAGGACCTAGTCCAGCTTTGAATACCACACTGTATTCCGCCGCTACAGACACTAGCCTACTACAAGTTAACTTCAGACTGGAATGTAGTTGAGCCCTAACCAATCTCACACTGATCAAGGTACAGTTGCGCTCCTTACGTCTCTGAATCCCAGCAGGAATCTACGCACTTCATTCACTTAGATGATCTCACCCACAACTAAGAGTTTCTATGACCCAAAGTCGAAGACTTGATAAACAAATCTGTCTCACACAGAAAAGTCTATTTAAGTAGATAAATTTGTCTCCCACAAAAATACCTATGAGTTTTGTTTCAGCTTTTGATAAATCAAGGTGCACATGAACCAATTGACATACGAGACTTATATTCATGAAGAACAACCTAGAAATATCAATCACCTCACAATAATCTTAATCGTATGAAAGCGAAAAATTTTAGTTCAATTTTCTGGTGGAAATTGTGCTTATTCCCTATGAATTTGATTACTGGGCAGAACCAGGGCTTCCAAATTGAGGAGGCTTAAAAAAATGAAATTAGTACCACTCAAGTCAACAAACGAAACGTCGCTTCACCTAAAAAGCACTAGCGAAAAAAAGATGATACTCCATCGGTTCCATTTTAGATGATGTTTTAGGGTTATTTTTTTGTTCCACAATACTTGAAAGTTATGATATTTTTCCACAAAACTACCACTAATACCCAAACATTTTGTCTTGGAACTATAAGTTTGTTTTTAAATGCACTAATAGCAATTAATGATTGAAGATTTTTCTTAAAGGTATAGTTGGAGAATATTCATAACTTTCTTCATTCCTTAATCTGCGTGAAAACTCCAAGAACATCATCTAAAGTGGAACGGATGGAGTATTACTTAATGAAAACAGGGATGGACAAAAAATGCTCCAAATACACATAATCGAAAAGTCTTGCATACATTAATATATACATTAATTCCTCGAGCTTGCAGCATTGAGTTATAAAAAGGGTTCATTTTTTTTAGGGAACATCTCTACACATTTGCATATCATCGATGCATTGAAAGAACGTGGACTCTTCCAACAGCTGTGAACAACATGACCAAAGATTAAATTTGTTATCACTTGAAGCACTGAAATATGAGACAATCTAAACCCAAAGGGAAGTACACATAAATTTTTACTTATGAATCTCAGAAATGTTTTAAACTCTCAACTCCACTTCGTTCCACTGCTGGAGAAACCTATAAATACTTACTCTGCTGACAAGAAACAACAAATACGGATATGATGGACTAAACTGCTCGGTTTGGTGGATTGAACTGACGATCTTTGTGGAATGCACAGGCCAAAGGCTCTGTTGTGCCATTATGGTGCAACAACAGCACACAGCACAAGCCAAAACTCAGACACAACTTCATTTCCTACCAACCTGATTCCAACCTTGCACTTACCAATCATCCACCTCCATACACAACATTACAATCCAAATCAATTGAGATTACCCTTCAATCTTAATAAGACCACATCCATTCTCTTGCACCTGCGATCATTCCCATTAATCTTAATAACACAATTAATAAATTTTATCGAGCAACACTGTTCATTCAGTTCCTATATACCTCAACTGCAACTCCTACAACATAACTCAGCAATTCAGCTAATCAGCATCACCTGCAATAACTCCTTGTAGATCTAATTTTATTTACTCCAGTTCATCTGATCTTGTGATGCTCATCAGTCTCTAACAACTTCACATCTCTAAATCTGAATATCTGCAATACCAACCTAGTTCTATTAGCCTCAACCACTTCAAACAACCATCCACTCTAACCTGTAGATCCTATTTCAGGTTACTACCAATTCTTCTCCAACAACATTTCCAAACTATGAACATAACCAAACCTGCACAACCTATTCTCTCTTCAACAACTTAAGTATTCATCAAAAACTTAAATCTTGCATAAACCAATTCACCTGCAAAACAGAGTAACCTCAGCTAAATATCCAATAAACCACAAACACACACAGAAATGCATATATTCTTTAGAACTTCTTCCCTGCAATTCACACTACCAGAACATACATTTCCAGACCTCCACCATTTATCCATGACTCATGAAATTTAGATTACTTAGAAACCAGTTCAAAACCCCATTCCGGCATCACTTGAATATTTATACCAGTGCCTTGTGATTTGACATACACACAGACAACACCACCATCTCTAGTCAATTCTTCACCTACTTCATCCAACTACGATATTTGTTCTCAGATTCAACACATATTCATACCACTATCATAATTATCACTATGTAATTCATCTTCATCCTCTAAAATCAACTTGAAACCCTAACTTCTAATCTGAGGAAGAACATGAGAACCCTAATTTTCGATTCAATTAGAGAAACTCTAACTCTTTAATCAAATCATATCAATTTCTTACGAAAATCAACCAATTTAAGAAACCTCAAGATACCTGGTTTAGAGATTCTCTATCAGGATAGCTTCTCATCGACAATTCAACAACAACCCTTTTATTTTTCATTTATCATCAGCCCAATAAACTTATCCGACTCCAAAAAAAAGTTCAAAATCAGATGAAACCGCCTTTCATTTTTTGGAAGCATCAAAGTCTCCTTCTCCCAACCTTAATCAAGCACAACACCATCATCTACTACTTCTATTCAATAAACACAAGCTTTCTATGAACTTTTGTCGAGAGACTCAATCTCAATCCATTGAAACTGAAATAGACAGAAAACAAAAAAGGAGAGGAAGAACAGAGAAGAAGAAAAGAAAGAGAAGAAAATAAGAGAATAATATTCTCTTCGAGTTTACTACGGCGTCAAGAATTTTGGATATGGGCAGAACAGAGGTTCCCCGAGTAGAAAAATCGAATGTGTTGATAACATTTTATATGAAATGACCATTTAACCCTTTATACTAAGTTGGAGGCTTCTTCTTAGTCTGATATCTGAATGACACGTTCGAATAGTCCATTTTGCATAATTTTTTGAGATACATCCATTGGTACTAGTTTCATATCAAGATTAAGGTTAGATTAATTTATATTAATTGATGTTCATATTCGATTAATCGTGTCATTAGCGGCTAAATATTTTTGACTGGTCTAATAGCATTGACGTGCTTGAGAGTCTTTACATAATATGCTTGTAGCAGTCAACTGCTCCTTCTCATGGTTAAGCGACCCTACATTTATTGATAAATTCAAGACCCATGCACTAATATACAACTATAATAGACGACCCAAAAATAAGAATCCTATTATTGGCGTTGTAGGGGGGAGAATTTTCGGGGGCTAAAATGCTGTGTGTAACCAAAAAATGGATAGGGGGACTCAAGGTATATGAAAAGATCAAAAATACCCTTGTCTAAATTTCACTATTCACTAAAAAAGAAAAAAAAATCTAAATCTATAATCTTCTCATTCTCCTTCTCATTTACAAATCATGATGATCATGATTTCATCATGATGAAGATCATTAAAAAAAAAAAACTAAATCTATTATCTTCTCCTCATCATTCTCTTCTCATTCATAAATTGTGATAAAGATGATGATAATAGTTTCATCATGATGAGAACGATGATCATAAATAAAACCCAAAATTATAATCTTCTATTTCTCCTTTTCATTCATAGATCATAATAAAGATGGTGATCATCATAAAAAGAAAAAACTAAGAAAATCCACCATTTATTTTTGCTTTTAAATGGTTAAAAAATATGATTCTATGAATTTCGGGTTAAAAAAAAAAGTTTCTGAAAGTATTTACGGCTGGGAGTTCTTAGAGTCCCAGCCGAAAGTACATGTTTCGGCTTGGTTTTCCCAATCGAAATCAGTTTTCTGATGTTTTTGGTTTTCAGAACCAGTTACGGCTGGGAAAACCCATCCTTAACTGGTTCAAATAACAAAAATAATCAAAAACATGATTTCGGCTGGGAGTTCTTTATTTCCCCGCCGTAAATAAAAAATACGGCTTGGAATACCATTATTCCCAACCGTTTTTCGTTCTACGGTTGGGTCGACAAATTATCCCAGCCGCAAAAGTGCAGTTAAGGTTGGGAAAATCTAGCCGTAACTAGTTCTGAAAACCCCAAAAAAAATCGAAAAAACTTTCGGTTGGAAAAACCAAGTCGAAACATGGATTCTCGGTTGGGTCGACAAACTATCCCATCCGTAATCTTGATTCACGGTTGGGAATCTAAGAACTCCCAGCCGTAAATACTTTCAGAAACTGTTTTTTTTTTTACCCGAAATTCATCGAATTGAATTTTTTTAACCATTTAAAACAAAAATAAATAGTGGATTTTCTTAGTTTTTTCTTTCTATGATGATCATCATCTTTATCATAATCTTTGAATGAGAAGGAGAAGAAAATATTTTTGGGTTTTTCTTGATGATCATCATCCTCATCATGATGAAATTATGCTCATCATCTTTTCACAATTTGTGAATGAGAAGAGAAGGACGGGGAGAAGATAATAGATTTATTTTTTTATTTCTTTATGATCTTCGTCATGATGAAATCATCATCATCATGATTGTAAATGAGAAGGAGAAGATTATAGATTTAGGATTATTATCATTTATTTATTTATTTATTATGAATAGTGAAATTTAGGTAAGGGTATAATAGACATTAGGAATATGATGTGATAAGGGATAACCTCATTTATTATTTCATGACCCTAAAAAGCCCCAAAAAACCATTGACTTTCAAAGCCTCAATAATAGGATTCAAAAATAAATAGACTCTTACTAATTATTCAACAAATATTTTTATCCACGTGTAAGAACCAACATACATTAAAAAATACAAATGCATAACCAAGCAACGGACGAAATTGAAATATAAAGATTTATAAGGCCAAAAACATTCACTATTTGATTTTTATCCACTCTCAGTCTAGAACCTTTTGTGGTAAGAAAATATCTTTTTAGGTGGATACTTAGCTAAGGTATAAGCGTCTCCATAATAGCCACCATCTCGATGAATACTCCACCAACAATCATCTTCACAATATGCATTCCGGTATCTACTTGCTTTGAAAGCCGTAAACCTTCCCCTGTAAGCCATGCTCTCCCCTGGATCATTCCAACTTTATTCGCATACATATTGAGTTGTCCCCGACCAGTTAATTTTAAATCTCTATTTGAAACTTTGTGTGTAATATGATATATGCACGCCAAACTTATCTTCACTGGACCAGCAATGTAATGTTAATGGTCTATCTCGACCTATATTATTTTCCGTGATGACAGTCATTCTGTGTGAATCCCAAGACCCATTAATTGGTTGAGCACAAAATAAAGTAAGAAGAGCGGAGAATACGGAAGCAGCAGATCCTAAAATTGAACATGATGATTTTGTTGACACTGTGATTGATTGGAACTGGAAGCAGCCATGTAAAAAGCTGCTAGTAATTGGTACTATTTCCTAGTGTTTTATAGTGTCAAGAAGTTAAGACAATATATTTTGTTTTGATTCAATGATTAAATGTCAGAAGCGATCTCGTATTTATATGAAAATACCTATATACCTCGATTGGAATTTCAGAATTCTGTCTAATTGGTTGGAAAAAGATACTTCGTAGCATGTTGGTTTGGTTTTGTCGTCATCATGAAAAAGTTACGTATATAATTATAAGGGAATAAAAATTACGTACATAACGGAGTAGTATATCTGTTAATTATTTTACACAAAATTGGTTAAA
Source organism: Papaver somniferum (assembly GCF_003573695.1). Taxonomy (NCBI): domain Eukaryota; kingdom Viridiplantae; phylum Streptophyta; class Magnoliopsida; order Ranunculales; family Papaveraceae; genus Papaver; species Papaver somniferum. The sequence goes on along the minus strand of NW_020619603.1, from coordinate 5,970,586 downwards.
AACACCAAAATCAATAATTTTTGGGTGAAATGGACAGTTAGATTTTTATACTGTTTAAATGGCCAAAAATATAAAAATAGGCAGGATGTAACCAATTTCATCGTGCCTATTTGCAAATATTTTTTCTTTTTTTTAGTTTAAACAGGATGTATCCAGTTTCATCCTTACTATTTTCTTTTGGCCATTTCACCCAAACTATTTTTTACTCGTCCATTTGAACCGTGAATTAAAAATATTTGGACAAATGATCCATTTTCCGATTATTTTAAAATTGTAAAAGAGTGGTTCAGACTTAGAATTACGTAAAAATTACAAAAGAATGTAAATTACAAACCAATAGCATGCTTATAATTTTGTAACTGGGTCCTGCAATGCGGCCAGTTTTTGTGTTGGTTATGTCTATTCAGACTTAGGTACTGGCAGCTTAGATCTGATTCAATCCAAATTCTTAGGCTATTAACAGAATAGATTAGTGAGTCTTTGTGATTAAGTACTTATTTCTTAGACCTAAAACCCCATTAACTACAAATATCTCCATATTATCGTACCAGGTTGATCAAACTAATCAAGTCATCAACCTTATGGGGATATTGCAGGCAATGGAGTAAGAGTTGTTGCTTTTGCACACTTGCAGCAGCAGGATAGTTCCATAGTTCCTTATGGGGGTTTTGTCAACTGATATGTCATATGAATTTCAAGGAAAATAAAGCACATACATCCAAAACAAATTAATGAGCGACGCCTCCTCTAAATCAAGCTTCATTCAAAGAAAACTGCTCCAATGGCACTGCACTACACACCAAGGCAAACATCGCATTTACTGCTCATTCTTTGGATTTTTCTTATCTAAATGAAAGAGGTATGACAGAAGTACAAAAGTTATTGCTTACAACCAGCTAATTGGATTTTTATGCCCACCTTATCCTCATGACCATCAATGTCACTTCCTCCTAACATCATCTTATCTTAAATCCAGTTCTAAGTTATGAGAAGTCATAATCTGATCTAAGTTATTGAACTATCCTAAATCACTGATAAGTTCCTTATTCTTATTACTTAGTTTTGTAACTAGAATTTTTCACTATGATGATGATCGTTGTTGGATTTTATTATTAGTAATGCAGGTGGCTTTAATGCTATGCTCATGATAAGCCTTACCATCAACTGACTGTACACAAAATAATGATAAAGTAAGAAGAGGGAAGAAGATGGCAACAACGTATCCTGAAATTAAAAATGATGATTTTGATGACATTGTGAGTGATTGGAACTGGAAACAGGCTTGAAAAGAACTAATAAGAACACTAGTAATTGGTACTATTTTCTATTATCGGCGATAGTGTTGTATAGTATCAAGAAGTTAAGACGAGATTTGTTTTGATTTTATATATGCGTTGATTGGAATTTCATTTATGTCAAAAATATTTCTTACTATGTTGGATTGGTTTTGCTATCACCATGCTAAATATACGTATATAAGGGAATAAGATTTTTGATAATTAAAATTTCTAACTAATTTTCGTGTTGTTTTGCGTTATTTTTTTGTTGGAGAACAAAAATGTTGCAGCAGTCAATATAGAGCCCCTCAAACACATCAATGTACCATAATTTTCGAGTTCAGTAACCTTTTTTTTATGTTTTATTTGAAATTAGAGTTCACTAATTGTTGATTCACATTGTTGCAATCAGTCAGTTGACTCAGTTTAGGGTACAACATAGACAAGACTATACACTGTATAAAATTTGTTTGAGAAAAACAACGCCAAGCATTTATTTAGAAGTAAAAAGAAAAGATACAACAAGATTGTGTTATTCTATCGATAATATTTTACTACTAAAAGAAATTATTCTACTACATATAGTCTCGAACTCCCAACTTAATTTTAGTCTAACTCCGTATTAGAAAAGAATGGAAATGGTTTTAATGGTTTTGTTTTTCACAGTATATGGGTCCCATTTATTGGTTTTAACATTTTTGTTTCTCACTCCATATATTGTTTAAATAGGTAACCTTTGATTTTTGGGAAGCCGTTGTAGTCTTCATGCATCTACGTAAACTAGTGTTTTAAGGGTCCTCTTAACTTGTACGACCATATACATGTTAAGCTGCATTAGATTAACATTTTTCGCATTGGAAAAATGATTTGTTGTTTTTAGTACAAGAATTACCAATTTCTAGTAAAATAAGACAAAAAACACAATTTCCAATACCATTAAACAATTATTTATTTAACCTTAATATGTATACAGCTATACAAGTTAACATAACCCGTGTTTTAAATTTGTGTTTTCGAGTATATGGGGTCCCATGTAGTCATTGAAATAACTATTTGACTTTGAAAGGCTTTTTATGTGGGATCCGCGTCTTTGTTAGCATAGATTTTTGTTTTGGTAGTTATGGGTCTTACAAGTGATCACGTTAGGACGTTGAATGTAATCTTATTAATAAATATGCGGTCATATTTCTCTCTCTATATCTTTTCCTTTCAGTTACTCATCCATGTAAAAACCATTTTTAGAGGGTCAAAACCAACTGATAAAAGTAAAAGAAAACGAAAGGCTATTATTTTCGAGTTCACTAACCTTTTTTTTTATGTTTTATTTGAAACTGGAGTTCACTAATCGTTGATTCACATTGTTAGAGTCAGTTCAATCAGTTTAGGGTATAAGATAGACAAGACTATACACTGCATAACATTTGCTTTTTAACATTGAGAAAAACAGCGCCAAGCATTTATTAGAAGTAAGAAAAAAAGTACAACAAGATTGTGTTATTCAATCGATAATATTTTACTACTAAAAGAAATTATTCTACAACATATAATCTCAACTCCCAACTTAGTTTTAGTCTCACTCCATATTAGACAAGAACCGAAGATGGTTGTAATGGTTTTGTTTTTCACGGTACATGGGGTCTTATATATTGATTTTAACGTTTTTGTGTTTCTCACTCCATATATTGTTTTAACAGATAATCTTTGTTTTTTGGGAAGCGGTTGTAGTCTTCATGCGGCTATGTAAAAACTCTACATGACTGTAGACAAGTTACATCTGTTTTTTCTATATTCCTAGTTTCTTCTTGAATTTTGATTTTTTAGCAAACCTTAAAGCGTCCACAATGGACGAACATAACTAAAAATTTGGTCCACAAACCTAATAGTGGAAAGGAGATTAAAAGTTAGGGTAAAATCAAAAACGCTACATGTCTGCAGCCATGTTAAGATAAGATTTCATTTTATGTTTCTGAAATTGCTAACCCTTAATCGTGTTAGAACCAAAAAATAAAATAAACTCCCACGTAATCTCTACATGACTGGAGACATGTTACGCTGATGTTCATAGTACCTCGTCTTTGCACACCTATAAACAAAAAAACACTACATGACAGTGGCCAAGTTAAGTCTGTTTCCTCAATATTCCTTATTTCTTCTTGAATTTTGATAGCAAACCTTAAAGCGTCCACAATGGACGACCATAACTAAAAATTTGGTCCACAAACCTAATAGTGGAAAGGAGATTAAAAGCTAGGGTAAAACCAAAAACGCTACATATCTGCAGCCATGTTACGATAAAATTTCATTTTATGTTTTTCAAATTGCTAACCGTTAATCGTGTTAGAACCAAAATAAAATAAAATAAACTCCCACGTAATCTCTACATGACTACAAACATGTTAGGCTGATGTTCACAATACCTCCTTTTCCATACCAGTAAATAAAAACTCTACATGACTGTAGCCAAGTTACTTCTATTTCTTCTATATTCCTTATTCTTCTTGAATTTTGATTTTTTAGCAAACCTTAAAGTGTCTACAATGGACGACCATAATTAAAAATTTGGTCCACAAACCTAACAGCGGAGAGGAGATTAAAAGCTAGGGTAAAACCAAAAACGCTACATGACTACAAACATGTTATGATAAAAATTCAGTTTATGTTTCTCAAATTGGAGATTGAACCCAATTATGAACCAAAAACGCTACATGACTATAAACGAGGTTGGAGATCGAATCCTATAAGAACATAATCCTAGGTTGGAGATCAAACCCATTTTTAGGAATCACTCTTTCTTACTTACCAAAAAAATCATTACTTCTAGGGACCAACTTTACTATCCATCTTTCTTGGACCTGGCCTTCTTGCGCGCTCACCAATGGAAAGATGGTTGGTCCTCAATTCAGAAAGAAAAAGAAAACCATTGCACAAAACCCTTTATCTGGATCAAGAAGCCAGGTTAGCAAAACAATACTAAAGCAAGTCTCAACAGTTTTTCAAATGAATCAAAACTGTTGCGTATTGGCTTTGACGGTCGATACATTAGTTTCATTTCCTTCTCTCTGATTGATTATCTACAGATCCTTAAATTACCTCTACTGAATTACTCCCATGATGAATTTTTCATTGGAGCACAAACTTGCGAATTATTAGCTTCGGTTTTCTACAACCTAAAATTTTATAATAGAGAAATTTTATTAATTATTATTAATAAGTATTATGATTCACATAGAACCAAATACATTAAGAAGCGCAAATACATAATGAAGAAATGGACAACTGAAATCTGAAGAATGCTGGGACCAAAACCATACACCGTTGTCAGTCTAGAATCATTCATCATAATTAAACATCTTTTTAGGAGGAAATTGCTTTGTAAGATAACCATCTCCATAATAGCCACCATCTTGACGAAAGCTCCATCTACAATCATGTTCGCAATTGTACATCCAATCTCTTCTTGCTTTGTAAGCAAAAAACTCCTTTTTGTGGTCCTTTTTTACATTAGGATCATACCAACTTAAATTGCATTTATATTTAGTTGTCTCCCAAAAATTAACCTTAAATTTCCATAAGAAAATTTGGTTGTAATATAGTGTATGCTCTCCAAAATCATCTTCACTTGATCTACAATGGATGTTTAAAGCTACTTTAGGATCTATATCATTTCTCACCGTGACAGTTTTTGTCTTCCAAACAGTCTCCATACCGTTACCATCTGACATTGCACATGATAAAGTAAGAAGAGCAAAGAAGATTAAAGTAAGAAGAGCAAAGAAGACTGCAGCAGATCCTAAAACTAAAAATGATGACTTTGATGACATTGTGGTTGTAATTGGAAGCAGCCTTGAAATGAAAACTAGGTATAACGCTAATGGATGCTACTAGACAACTCATTGATGGTGTTTTATAGTGTCTTTGTATCATTAGAGGCATGTACGTACTATCCATGTATATATGGCAACAGATTTCTTAATTGGAATCCCATTTATGTCAAATGCAATGAATTAGAGAATCTTCAATGTAGTATGGTATCTAAAACTAATTATGATTGACACGTCAGGAACATACATACTTAAAACGGATAATTTTTCCAAATTATAATGAATCAGTTGTTTGGAAAAAAAATTATTATATCAGTTTTGTTGGAATTTAATATTTTCTATATTTTCAATGTTTTTAATGTTTAATTTTATCTCTAATATAGTTGTAGTTCTAAAAAATTTCTTTAAGTAACTGTATCATGATATTGTGCCTCAAAGCTGCCAAAATTGCGTATACAATCCTAATTTATCTTGAGATATTGGTTCCCATACCAAAATTCCAATAATGCGGGATTACTTCATGCTATCCCGGGATTGCTTCGAGCTAAAATCTTCTTGCCGTGTGTCATACAAGAAGTCGTCGATGCATCCACAGCCACAGGGTTCACTTAACTTGATATATGATGGGCGCCCCAAATTGTTTTAGTTGGAAAATTTTTGAGGACCAACATTACCATCCATGGTTTCCTGCACGTAATGGAACCTATGGCTGGTTCTTAATATTCTGAAACAGATGCAGTAAGTTGCAAACAAAATAAAAGCTTGGCACCAGACCCTTTCCCAGCATAATCATGCCCAACAAAAGAAAAGCACAGCACAGGGACTATTTTTATACCTGACCTTACCTGAAGTCGACCATCTATTTGGATTTAGATTTATATATCACCAAAAGTCGAGCAGTCGTGCGGTTGTGGATCCCGATTCCTAATTTCGTCGTTCTTGAATCTAGCCACGTTAAGGTGCGTTTTGTGCTGCTTGCTGTTGGCCCCTAATGGACGATGTTTAAATATGTGGTTGCAAACGTTCCGAAGTTTTTTTTTTTTTTTTTTTAACATTACTTATATTGAAACGAAAAAAAGGATTACACGGGATTATCTAAAATGTTGGTTACCCTTATCTCTTCTACCTGATTAGAGATATTGGCATCTACCAACATAATGTTATCCCTATTATGTAAACTAACAACTAAACTAGAAGAGCATAAATTTGAAAATAAAAGAAAATTTAAAAACCGAGGAATCACATACCATTGTTCCTTGTGAATATCTTGTTTGGGCGCTGCTTTAGCCAAAATGTCTGCCGCTTCGTTACCTTGCCTATTTGTAAACATAAAGCCCAAAAAATTGTCACATGTCTACAGAATTTTTACTGCTTCTGAGACTATATCCTGATTTCTCCAAAAAATATTACTTTGCTTGTCCTGAGCATAGAAGATTATCCTCTGGAAATCACCTTCTATCCAGAAATCCTTGACGTTCATACTCTTTGCTCAGATTGTTGTCTCTACAATGCTCAAAGCCTCTGCTTCTTCTGCTATGGAGGCCCTGAAAGTCCCAGTTGTAGCTTGGACTGCATTACCTGTATCACATCGCACAATTATACCATATCCAGCATGAGAAATTGCATCAATCCAGATGCATCAAAATTAATTTTAGGTTCTCCTGAGGTTTTGACCAACCACTAAATTGTATGTTTGTATGATTTCGTAAGGTAGCAAAAGAGTTAGAGATTACTCCTTGATTTACTTGTCTCAGGGGAGACCAAAATACCAGGTTTCTCTGAACAGCCAGAGATAATTGAATACTTGTGGTCGATTTGGATTGGAAGATTCTTAGACATCTCTCCTTCCATATCAAACAACATTTGGTGGCCATGATTTCTATTTCTGAATTGTCATACACCCCTGCTATCCAGTTATCATACATTTTAGAAAAGGAAGCGCTTATATCTCTACTTAAACTTGTTCCTGCCACAGGAGGTAATAGTGCAACTGATTTAGGATAAGGACAAACGAAAAATAGATGCTTTAAAGCCTCACAATCATGCTCGCGGAGATACATTTCATGTCTATATTGTCTTTTTGTTCACCTAGTTTTTTTCTAACAGGAAGGGCATTGTGTATGCACTTCCACAAAAAGATTTTGATTCTTTCAGATATCTTTAACTTCCAAAAAGATTTCCAGAAGGCAGTAATATCCGTGTTAATGTTATCAATCGAAGGATGTTTTAGTTTTCTGTACATAGATTTAACGGTAAAATTTCCATCATTTGTAAGAATCCATCTTAGTTTATCTTGTTTCAATGACCCTTTTTGATTAGTAAAAATTCTAATTCCTAGAATGCTATCTGCAATTTCTGGTGCAAAGCTACTTCAGACTTTCATTACATTCCACTTTTTAGTATTTGAGTCTATCAACTCAGATACAAGTGTTAAAAGTTTTTGTTGATTACCACAATTAGTTATGAGGTTTCGTGCCATACATGGGACCCATTTATCTGTCCAAATGTGTATAGACTTACCTTCGCCTACCTCCCAGCAGCTATATTTTAAAATTAAAGAAAGTCCTTGCATAATACATCTTCATATCCACGAAGCATTATAATGATTTTGCAACTTAAGAACAGAGCCTAAAAAGGTATTTTGTTGAGTTGCAATTCTCCATGCTAATTTAGCAATCATTGCTTTATTCATTTTGTTTTCTTCCTTAAACCCTAGACCTCCTACTTCAGTTGGTTCACACATAAAGCCCCAACTAATGGGATAATAACCCTTAGAATTTTTTTGTTAACCCCACCAAAAGTCTCGTTGGACTGCATCAATTTTATCTGTGATTTTGATAGGCAGGGAAAAGCATCCCATTTGATATATTGGCAGACTAGATAAAGCAGATTTAATTAGGACTTTTTTACTAGATTGGATTAAATTTATACCATTCCAAATTTGAGTTTTGTGTTCCATATTTGTAACATTTTTATCAAAAGTCTTAATTTTTTACCTATCAACAAAAGGAGCACCTAAGTAGGAGTCTGTAATGCTAATTTTCTTAATCTTCATCAGTCTAATCATAATTTTTTGGTGTCTAGAATGAATTTTTTTTGCTAAATAAAATACTTGACTTAGAGAAGCTTATTAGCTGACCCGAGGCGCTACTAAATTGGTTAATTATATTTAAAAGGTTTTTGCAGTTAACGAGACTTTCTTTAGAAAACAGCAGACAGTCGTCTGCAAAAAAAAGGTGGGAGATTGGGGTACTATGTCTAGAAATTTTAATTCCAGTTATATGTTTGCTTTTCTCCTTTTCTGAAGGGAGACTAGAAAAAACATCCATGCATATTATAAAAGGTAAGGAGATATCGGATCTCCTTGCATTAACCCTCTCGTAGGAGTGAAGAAATCACCTGGCTAACCATTTAGAATAACAGCGATTGAGGCAGTCGAGACGCATTGATGGATTAGATTACAACAATGCTTACTAAAACCAAAGGAAGATAGAGTTTGGAGTAAAAAATTCCAGTTGACTTTGTCGAACGCCTTGGACATGTCTATTTTGATGCCCAATCCTCCCTTTTTTGTTTTTATTTTCTTTATTGAGTGGACCACTTCATGTGCCACCACAATAGTATCAGCAATTTGTCTGGAAGACAAGAATGCCGATTGGAAAGGTGAAATTATTTTTTCTAAGTAAATTTTCGATCTAATTGCTATAAGTTTAGATAGAATTTTATAAGGGGTAATACCCAATCCTATTGGTCGGAAATCACTAGGAGATTTTGGTTGTTCTAGTTTAGGATGTAGGAAAAGAAATGTCTCATTTAACTTTGGGTTAATTGTTTTTGTCACAAAAACATTTTTTATTATTGAAACTATTTGACTCCCAACTAGTGATCAATTGTGTTTAAAAAAACTCACCGGGAAACCATCTGGCCCTGGTAATTTGTTTGACTTCATTGATTTTACCACCATCCAAACTTCATATGAAGTTGGAATCCGTAGTAAATCCTCATTGTCCTGCTCAGAAATCACCTTAGGTATAAGATTCATAAGCTCTTGGTAAGGGACAGTAGGAGAGACAGTGAACAGAGTTTCAAAAAGCGTTTTTTGTTTCCTCCGCAATTTGAGTTTTTTGTTTCAAAATTTCCCCATTTGGTTTAAAAGACAATCAATTTGGTTAAGTTCTCTTCTTTTTAAGGTTTTTATGTGGAAATACTTAGTATTTCTTTCTCCTAGTTTTACAAAATTGTCTCTCGATAATTGCTAAGAGATTTCCTCTTGGGTGTTACACAGGTCCTCTAATTCTATGATTCAGCACTATCCATAAGGCTTCTTATCTACTGTAATCGTCTGAAAATATTACCTAAAAAGATATCCACAAAACCGATCATAATGACTCAGTTCAATACCATTAACGACCCAGTTCAATATCCTGATCAAAACAAAACAACCTTTCACACACAACTCTCATTAGCAAACATATCCGTTTTCAATCTATCAACCAAAAATGAATATTTTAGCGTGGAGCTGTCAAGGAATAAATAACCCAACCACAACTCAACATCTCAAATGACTCATTTCTTTACACAAACCTGATATCCTTTTCCTCTCTGAAACAATAGCAACTAAAAGACAAATGTCGGGACTTGCCAGAGCCTTAAGTGTCAGAACTTATCCACTGTCCCCAAAGTTGGTAGACAAGGAGGACTATGCCTTATGTGGAGGAAAAACAACAACATTAAGGATCTACTCAAGTCACAGAGTTATATACATTCTCTCGCCACTCCGCCTTCACCAGGGACACCTTGACTTTTTACAGGAATTTATGGTCCCCCTCAACCAAGCGCTTGAATCGATTTCTAGCGAGATTTCTCGTCCGTCTTCCCCAACATCAACAGTTCAACGTCTTGGGTGTTAATAGGTGACTTTAATCAAATCATGTATCAATCGGGAAAAAAAAGGCGGAAGGCAAGTCACATATAGTCAAACTCAACCATTCCTCACCATGATGGATCAAATGGGTCTCATCGACCTTAGATTCCGTGGATATCTGTTCACTTGGAAAATAGTCAGCAAGGTCAGAACAACATTGTGGAAAGACTAGATAGAGCAATCACAACTCCGCATTGGCGTACGGCGAATCCTCATGCAGCGGTCACTCATCTTCCTAGGATTGCCTCTGATCACGTGCCCATGTTGTTGCATACCAAAAATAATGGACTTGCAAGGACAAAAGAAATACAAGTTCGAACATATGTGTTTAAGCCACCCGCAGCTCAGACAAATAGTGAAATCATCTTGGAGTCAGCAGCAAGATCCAGAGCCAGCGCTAAATCTTCAGCTAAAATTAATCACTACTGGTCAAATACTTATGGAATGGAATAAAGAGACATTTGGTCACCTACCAAACTTAATTACAAATTTAATGACTCAAATTCAATGGGCTCAGCATCAGTGCGTTGCTCGATATGGAAGAGTCCTAGAATACCGGTTAAAAAAAGCGAAAGAACTTTGAAACCAACACTTAAACCTGCTCCAATGTCACGCAACATATTGGAAACAAAGATCAAGAATGAAATGTCTCACATAAGGAGACAATTATACGACGTTCTTCCACACAAAAGAAACTATCCATCGCAGTCGAAATAATACACAACAACTACAAGATCATCAAAACAACTGGGTCACAGACAAACCTCAGGTAATACATATCATACTTGATCACTTCTCCAACCAATACACAGCCCCAACAATAACAATTGATGACGAACTATTTGGGAAAATCAAGCCGAGATTGACTCCAAACCAATGTCAAAAACGTTCGGCGGATATAACCATAGAAGAGATCAAACAAGCTCTATTTTCCAGAAACTCTGAGAGCGCTCCTGGCCCCGACGTATATACAAGTAAGTATTTTAAATATTTTTGGAAAACTACTCAATTTCAGCTGGTAGCCATGGTGCGTAGTTTTTTTGATTCACTGAACATTCACCCTCCCACACAAACATTACCCTAATTCGAAAATTAGAAACACCAACAAAACCATCCCATTTAGGCCTATCATCCTCTGCAATGTTACATATAAAGTCATTTCCAAAATATTAGTCAATCGTATACGGAAAATCCTTCCTTTTATAATAAGTCCATATCAAAGTGCTTTCGTTCCACAAAGATCAATACATGATAACATAGCAATTGCCGAAGAGCTATTCCACCATATTAGAACCTCTACAAACACCAATGATCCAAAAATCGCTATGAAATTAGATATAGAGAAAGTATATGATAGCCTGGATTGGAGATTCATTAAAAAAACCTTTACTAAACTAGGATTCCCAACCATTTTTGTGGATTACATCATGTTATGTATATCTTCAGTCACCTACTCTGTCAACATCAATGGAACACCTCATGGTTTCATCACCTGAAGAGAGGCATCAGACAATGAGACCCAATTTCGTCTTATATATTCATTATAGGTGCAGAAATCTTATCAACAAATCGGGGAAACCTTTAAGTAAAAAAGGCGATAGGAGGGCTCCGCATTTCACAAAAAGCTCCACCAATATTACATCTGATGTATGCTGATGATCTCCTCAGCTGCTATAAAGAAACTCAAGACAGTAACCATCACCTACAGAAAATTCTTCATTCCTACAGTACCTCTGCAGGACAACATATCAATACCGCTAAATCCACAATCATTCACCACCCGAACTACAACCACATAAAGTTGAATCCTACAACGATTCTTTAACACGCCAACCACATCACACCACCCATATTTGGGAGTACATTTTAAACATGGAAGAACTTCTCGGCATATCTTCAAACCTCTACTTCAACGGTTAGCTCGTAAAGATCAACGATGGATGACAAAATGTCTTACACCTGCAGGAAGGTCAGTGCTTATTCAACTTTCCAGCTCCTACACTATATTTGTCAATACGCTTTCAATGGTATCAACTCCCCACCTCCAAGCATCAGTTCATTAGCTATATTTACTACGAAATCAGAATTACCACTGATAGACCACTTTAAGATATCACCTCTTTACCTTAGAGAATAAAGGTTCACTCTGTAACTAGGCGTGCAACAAAGTATTTGAAAACCATCAACACGTGTGTGTACAAATCAAGGTTAAGTAAGCAGAGATAATATAGAGTAAGAAAAAAATATACAACAAGATTGTGTTATTCAATCGATAATATTTTACTACTAAAAGAAATTATTCTACTACATATAGTCTCAACTCCCAACTTAGTTTAAGTCTCACTCCATATTAGACAAGAACCGAAGATGGTTTTAATGGTTTTGTTTTTCACGGTACATGGGGTCCTATATATTTATTTTAACATTTTTGTGTTTCTCACTCCAAATATTGTTTTAACAGATAATCTTTGTTTTTTGGGAAGCGGTTGTAGTCTTCATGCGGCTATGTAAAAACTCTACATGACTGTAGACAAGTTACGTCTGTTTCTTTTATATTCCTAGTTTCTTCTTGAATTTTGATTTTTAGCAAACCTTAAAGCGCCCACAATGGACGAACATAACTACAAATTTGTTCCACAAACCTAATAGTGGAAAGGAGATTAAAAGTTAGGGTAAAACCAAAAACGCTACATGTCTGCAGCCATGTTAAGATAAGATTTCATTTTATGTTTCTCAAATTGCTAACCCTTAATGTGTTAGAACCAAAAAATAAAATAAGCTCCCACGTAATCTCTACATGACTGCAGACATGTTACGCTGATGTTCATAGTACCTCGTCTTTGCACTATAAAAAAAAAAACACTACATGACAGTGGCCAAGTTACGTCTGTTTCTTCTATATTCCTAGTTTCTTCTTGAATTTTGATTTTTTTAGCAAACCTTAAAGCGTCCAGAATGGACGAACATAACTAAAAATTTGTTCCACAAACCTAATAGTGGAAAGGAGATTAAAAGTTAGGATAAAACCAAAAACGCTACATGTCTGCAGCCATGTTAAGATAAGATTTCATTTTATGTTTCTCAAATTGCTAACCCTTAATCGTGTTGGAACCAAAAAATAAAATAAACTCCCACGTAATCTCTGCATGACTGCAGACATGTTACGCTGATGTTCATAGTACCTCGTCTTTGCACACCTATAAACAAAACACTACATGACAGTGGCCAAGTTACGTCTGTTTCCTCTATATTCCTTATTTCTTCTTGAATTTTGATAGCAAACCTTAAAGCGTCCATAATGGACGACCATAAAAAATTTGGTCCACAAACCTAATAGTGGAAAGGAGATTAAAAGCTAGGGTAAAACCAGAAACGCTACATAACTGCAGCCATGTTACGATAAAATTTCATTTTATGTTTTCAAATTACTAACCGTTAATCGTGTTAGAACCAAAATAAAATAAAATAAACTCCCACGTAATCTCTACATGACTACAAACATGTTAGGCTGATGTTCACAATACCTCCTTTTCCATACCAGTAAATAAAAACTCTACATGACTGTAGCCAAGTTACTTCTATTTCTTCTATATTCCTTATTCTTCTTGAATTTTGATTTTTTAGCAAACCTTAAAGTGTCTACAATGGACGACCATAATTAAAAATTTGGTCCACAACCTAACAGCGGAGAGGAGATTAAAAGCTAGGGTAAAACCAAAAACGCTACATGACTCAAACATGTTATGATAAAAATTCAGTTTATGTTTCTCAAATTGGAGATTGAACCCAATTATGAACCAAAAACGCTACATGACTATAAACGAGGTTGGAGATCGAATCCTATAAGAACATAATCCTAGGTTGGAATCAAACCCATTTTTAGGAATCACTCTTTCTTACTTACCAAAAAATCATTACTTCTAGGGACCAACTTTACTATCCATCTTTCTTGGACCTGGCCTTCTTGCACGCTCACCAATGGAAAGATGGTTGGTCCTCAATTCAGAAAGAAAAAGAAAACCATTGCACAAAACCCTTTATCTGGATCAAGAAGCCAGGTTAGCAAAACAATACTAAAGAAAATCTCAACAGTTTTTCAGATGAATCAAAACTGTTGCGTATTGGCTTTGACGGTCGATACATTAGTTTCATTTCCTTCTCTCTGATTGATTATCTACAGATCCTTAAATTACCTCTACTGAATTACTCCCATGATGAATTTTTCATTGGAGCACAAACTTGCGAATTATTAGCTTCGGTTTTCTACCAACCTAAAATTTTATAATAAGAAATTTTATTAATTATTATTATAAGTATTATGATTCACATAGAACCAAATACATTAAGAAGCGCAAATACATAATGAAGAAATGGACAACTGAAATCTGAAGAATGCTGGGACCAAAACCATACACCGTTGTCAGTCTAGAATCATTCATCATAATTAAACATCTTTTTAGGAGGAAATTGCTTTGTAAGATAACCATCTCCATAATAGCCACCATCTTGACGAAAGCTCCATCTACAATCATGTTCGCAATTGTACATCCAATCTCTTCTTGCTTTGTAAGCAAAAAACTCCTTTTTGGTCCTTTTTTACATTAGGATCATACCAACTTAAATTGCATTTATATTTAGTTGTCTCCCAAAAATTAACCTTAAATTTCCATAAGAAAATTTGGTTGTAATATAGTGTATGCTCTCCAAAATCATCTTCACTTGATCTACAATGGATGTTCAAAGCTACTTTAGGATCTATATCATTTCTCACCGTGACAGTTTTTGTCTTCCAAACAGTCTCCATACCGTTACCATCTGACATTGCACATGATAAAGTAAGAAGAGCAAAGAAGATTAAAGTAAGAAGAGCAAAGAAGACTGCAGCAGATCCTAAAACTAAAAATGATGACTTTGATGACATTGTGGTTGTAATTGGAAGCAGCCTTGAAATGAAAACTAGGTATAACGCTAATGGATGCTACTAGACAACTCATTGATGGTGTTTTATAGTGTCTTTGTATCATTAGAGGCATGTACGTACTATCCATGTATATATGGCAACAGATTTCTTAATTGGAATCCCATTTATGTCAAATGCAATGAATTAGAGAATCTTCAATGTAGTATGGTATCTAAAACTAATTATGATTGACACGTCAGGAACATACATACTTAAAACGGATAATTTTTCCAAATTATAATGAATCAGTTGTTTGGAAAAAAAATTATTATATCAGTTTTGTTGGAATTTAATATTTTCTATATTTTCAATGTTTTTAATGTTTAATTTTATCTCTAATATAGTTGTAGTTCTAAAAAATTTCTTTAAGTAACTGTATCATGATATTGTGCCTCAAAGCTGCCAAAATTGCGTATACAATCCTAATTTATCTTGAGATATTGGTTCCCATACCAAAATTCCAATAATGCGGGATTACTTCATGCTATCCCGGGATTGCTTCGAGCTAAAATCTTCTTGCCGTGTGTCATACAAGAAGTCGTCGATGCATCCACAGCCACAGGGTTCACTTAACTTGATATATGATGGGCGCCCCAAATTGTTTTAGTTGGAAAATTTTTGAGGACCAACATTACCATCCATGGTTTCCTGCACGTAATGGAACCTATGGCTGGTTCTTAATATTCTGAAACAGATGCAGTAAGTTGCAAACAAAAAAAAGCTTGGCACCAGACCCTTTCCCAGCATAATCATGCCCAACAAAAGAAAAGCACGGCACAGGGACTATTTTTATACCTAACCTTACCTGAAGTCGACCATCTATTTGGATTTAGATTATATATCACCAAAAGTCGAGCAGTCGTGCGGTTGTGGATCCCGATTCCTAATTTCGTCGTTCTTGAATCTAGCCACGTTAAGGTGCGGTTTGTGCTGCTTGCTGTTGGCCCCTAATGGCCGATGTTTAAATATGTGGTTGCAAACGTTCCGAAGCTTTTTTTTTTTTTTTTTAACATTACTTATATTGAAACGAAAAAAAGGATTACACGGGATTATCTAAAATGTTGGTTACCCTTATCTCTTCTACCTGATTAGAGATATTGGCATCTACCAACATAATGTTATCCCTATTATGTAAACTAACAACTAAGAAGAGCATAAATTTGAAAATAAAAAAATTTAAAAACCGAGGAATCACAACCATTGTTCCTTGTGAATATCTTGTTTGGGCGCTGCTTTAGCCAAAATGTCTGCCACTCGTTACCTTGCCTATTTGTAAACATAAAGCCCAAAAAATTGTCACATGTCTACAGAATTTTTACTGCTTCTGAGACTATATCCTGATTTCTCCAAAAAATATTACTTTGCTTGTCCTGAGCATAGAAGATTATCCTCTGGAAATCACCTTCTATCATCCAGAAATCCTTGACGTTCATACTCTTTGCTCAGATTGTTGTCTCTACAATGCTCAAAGCCTCTGCTTCTTCTGCTATGGAGGCCCTGAAAGTCCCAGTTGTAGCTTGGACTGCATTACCTGTATCACATCGCACAATTATACCATATCCAGCATGAGAAATTGCATCAATCCAGATGCATCAAAATTAATTTTAGGTTCTCCTGAGGTTTTGACCAACCACTAAATTGTATGTTTGTATGATTTCGTAAGGTAGCAAAAGAGTTAGAGATTACTCCTTGATTTACTTGTCTCAGGGGAGACCAAAATACCAGGTTTCTCTGAACAGCCAGAGATAATTGAATACTTGTGGTCGATTTGGATTGGAAGATTCTTAGAATCTCTCCTTCCATATATCAAACAACATTGGTGGCCATGATTTCTATTTCTGAATTGTCATACACCCCTGCTATCCAGTTATCATACATTTTAGAAAAGGAAGCGCTTATATCTCTACTTAAACTTGTTCCTGCCACAGGAGGTAATAGTGCAACTGATTTAGGATAAGGACAAACGAAAAATAGATGCTTTAAAGCCTCACAATCATGCTCGCGGAGATACATTTCATGTCTATATTGTCTTTTTGTTCACCTAGTTTTTTTCTAACAGGAAGGGCATTGTGTATGCACTTCCACAAAAGATTTTGATTCTTTCAGATATCTTTAACTTCCAAAAAGATTTCCAGAAGGCAGTAATATCCGTGTTAATGTTATCAATCGAAGGATGTTTTAGTTTTCTGTACATAGATTTAACGGTAAAATTTCCATCATTTGTAAGAATCCATCTTAGTTTATCTTGTTTCATGACCCTTTTTGATTAGTAAAAATTCTAATTCCTAGAATGCTATCTGCAATTTCTGGTGCAAAGCTACTTCAGACTTTCATTACATTCCACTTTTTAGTATTTGAGTCTATCAACTCAGATACAAGTGTTAAAAGTTTTTGTTGATTACCACAATAGTTATGAGGTTTCGTGCCATACTGGGACCCATTTATCTGTCCAAATGTGTATAGACTTACCTTCGCCTACCTCCCAGCAGCTGTATTTAAAATTAAAGAAAGTCCTTGCATAATACATCTTCATATCCACGAAGCATTATAATGATTTTGCAACTTAAGAACAGAGCCTAAAAAGGTATTTTGTTGAGTTGCAATTCTCCATGCTAATTTAGCAATCATTGCTTTATTCATTTGTTTTTCTTCCTAAACCCTAGACCTCCTACTTCAGTTGGTTCACATAAAGCCCCAACTAATGGGATAATAACCCTTAGAATTTTTTTGTTAACCCCACCAAAGTCTCGTTGGACTGCATCAATTTTATCTGTGATTTTGATAGGCAGGGAAAAGCATCCCATTTGATATATTGGCAGACTAGATAAAGCAGATTTAATTAGGACTTTTTTACTAGCTTGGATTAAATTTATACCATTCCAAATTTGAGTTTTGTGTTCCATATTTGTAACATTTTTATCAAAGTCTTAATTTTTACCTATCAACAAAAGGAGCACCTAAGTAGGAGTCTGTAATGCTAATTTTCTTAATCTTCATCAGTCTAATCATAATTTTTTGGTGTCTAGAATGAATTTTTTTGCTAAATAAAATACTTGACTTAGAGAAGCTTAGCTGACCCGAGGCGCTACTAAATTGGTTAATTATATTTAAAAGGTTTTTGCAGTTAACGAGACTTTCTTTAGAAAACAGCAGACAGTCGTCTGCAAAAAGAAGGTGGGAGATTGGGGTACTATGTCTAGAAATTTTAATTCCAGTTATATGTTTGCTTTTCTCCTTTTCTGAAGGGAGACTAGAAAAAACATCCATGCATATTATAAAAGGTAAGGAGATATGGATCTCCTTGCATTAACCCTCTCGTAGGAGGAAGAAATCACCTGGCTAACCATTTAGAATAACAGCGATTGAGGCAGTCGAGACGCATTGATGGATTAGATTACAACAATGCTTACTAAAACCAAAGGAAGATAGAGTTTGGAGTAAAAAATTCCAGTTGACTTTGTCGAACGCCTTGGACATGTCTATTTTGATGCCCAATCCTCCCTTTTTTGTTTTTATTTTCTTTATTGAGTGGACCACTTCATGTGCCACCACAATAGTATCAGCAATTTGTCTGGAAGACAAGAATGCCGATTGGAAAGGTGAAATTATTTTTTCTAAGTAAATTTTCGATCTAATTGCTATAAGTTTAGATAGAATTTTATAAGGGGTAATACCAATCCTATTGGTCGGAAATCACTAGGAGATTTTGGTTGTTCTAGTTTAGGATGTAGGAAAAGAAATGTCTCATTTAACTTTGGGTTAATTGTTTTTGTCACAAAAACATTTTTTATTATTGAAACTATTTGACTCCCAACTAGTGATCAATTGTGTTTAAAAAAACTCACCGGGAAACCATCTGGCCCTGGTAATTTGTTTGACTTCATTGATTTTACCACCATCCAAACTTCATATGAGTTGGAATCCGTAGTAAATCCTCATTGTCCTGCTCAGAAATCACCTTAGGTATAAGATTCATAAGCTCTTGGTAAGGGACAGTAGGAGAGACAGTGAACAGAGTTTCAAAAAGCGTTTTTTGTTTCCTCCGCAATTTGAGTTTTTTGTTTCAAAATTTCCCCATTTGGTTTAAAAGACAATCAATTTGGTTAAGTTCTCTTCTTTTTAAGGTTTTTATGTGGAAATACTTAGTATTTCTTTCTCCTAGTTTTACAAAATTGTCTCTCGATAATTGCTAAGAGATTTCCTCTTGGGTGTTACACAGGTCCTCTAATTCTATGATTCAGCACTATCCATAAGGCTTCCTATCTACTGTAATCGTCTGAAAATATTACCTAAAAGATATCCACAAAACCGATCATAATGACTCAGTTCAATACCATTAACGACCCAGTTCAATATCCTGATCAAAACAAACAACCTTTCACACACAACTCTCATTAGCAAACATATCCGTTTTCAATCTATCAACCAAAAATGAATATTTTAGCGTGGAGCTGTCAAGGAATAAATAACCCAACCACAACTCAACATCTCAAATGACTCATTTCTTTACACAAACCTGATATCCTTTTCCTCTCGAAACAATAGCAACTAAAAGACAAATGTCGGGACTTGCCAGAGCCTTCAGTGTCAGAACTTATCCACTGTCCCCAAAGTTGGTAGACAAGGAGGACTATGCCTTATGTGGAGGAAAAACAACAACATTAAGGATCTACTCAAGTCACAGAGTTATATACATCTCTGCCACTCCGCCTTCACCAGGGACACCTTGACTTTTTACAGGAATTTATGGTCCCCCTCAACCAAGCGCTTGAATCGATTTCTAGCGAGATTTCTCGTCCGTCTTCCCCAACATCAACAGTTCAACGTCTTGGGTGTTAATAGGTGACTTTAATCAAATCATGTATCAATCGGGAAAAAAAGGCGGAAGGCAAGTCACATATAGTCAAACTCAACCATTCCTCACCATGATGGATCAAATGGGTCTCATCGACCTTAGATTCCGTGGATATCTGTTCACTTGGAAAATAGTCAGCAAGGTCAGAACAACATTGTGGAAAGACTAGATAGAGCAATCACAACTCCGCATTGGCGTACGGCGAATCCTCATGCAGCGGTCACTCATCTTCCTAGGATTGCCTCTGATCACGTGCCCATGTTGTTGCATACCAAAAATAATGGACTTGCAAGGACAAAGAAAACAAGTTCGAACATATGTGTTTAAGCCACCCGCAGCTCAGACAAATAGTGAATCATCTTGGAGTCAGCAGCAAGATCCAGAGCCAGCGCTAAATCTTCAGCTAAAATTAATCACTACTGGTCAAATACTTATGGAATGGAATAAAGAGACATTTGGTCACCTACCAAACTTAATTACAAATTTAATGACTCAAATTCAATGGGCTCAGCATCAGTGCGTTGCTCGATATGGAAGAGTCCTAGAATACCGGTTAAAAAAAGCAAGAAAGAACTTTGAAACCAACACTTAAACCTGCTCCAATGTCACGCAACATATTGGAAACAAAGATCAAGAATGAAATGTCTCACATAAGGAGACAATATACGACGTTCTTCCACAAAAAGAAACTATCCATCGCAGTCGAAATAATACACAACAACTACAAGATCATCAAAACAACTGGGTCACAGACAACCTCAGGTAATACATATCATACTTGATCACTTCCAACCAATACACAGCCCCAACAATAACAATTGATGACGAACTATTTGGGAAAATCAAGCCGAGATTGACTCCAAACCAATGTCAAAAACGTTCGGCGGATATAACCATAGAAGAGATCAAACAAGCTCTATTTTCCAGAAACTCTGAGAGCGCTCCTGGCCCCGACGTATATACAAGTAAGTATTTTAAATATTTTTGGAAAACTACTCAATTTCAGCTGGTAGCCATGGTGCGTAGTTTTTTTGATTCACTGAACATTCACCCTCCCACACAAACATTACCCTAATTCGAAAATTAGAAACACCAACAAAACCATCCCATTTTAGGCCTATCATCCTCTGCAATGTT
The DNA here is from genome assembly GCF_003573695.1 of Papaver somniferum. NCBI lineage: Eukaryota > Viridiplantae > Streptophyta > Magnoliopsida > Ranunculales > Papaveraceae > Papaver > Papaver somniferum. The sequence goes on along the minus strand of NW_020619603.1, from coordinate 5,949,612 downwards.
ACATATAAAGTCATTTCCAAAATATTAGTCAATCGTATACGGAAAATCCTTCCTTTTATAATAAGTCCATATCAAAGTGCTTTCGTTCCACAAAGATCAATACATGATAACATAGCAATTGCCGAAGAGCTATTCCACCATATTAGAACCTCTACAAACACCAATGATCCAAAAATCGCTATGAAATTAGATATAGAGAAAGTATATGATAGCCTGGATTGGAGATTCATTAAAAAAACCTTTACTAAACTAGGATTCCCAACCATTTTTGTGGATTACATCATGTTATGTATATCTTCAGTCACCTACTCTGTCAACATCAATGGAACACCTCATGGTTTCATCACCTGAAGAGAGGCATCAGACAATGAGACCCAATTTCGTCTTATATATTCATTATAGGTGCAGAAATCTTATCAACAAATCGGGGAAACCTTTAAGTAAAAAAGGCGATAGGAGGGCTCCACATTTCACAAAAAGCTCCACCAATATTACATCTGATGTATGCTGATGATCTCCTCAGCTGCTATAAAGAAACTCAAGACAGTAACCATCACCTACAGAAAATTCTTCATTCCTACAGTACCTCTGCAGGACAACATATCAATACCGCTAAATCCACAATCATTCACCACCCGAACTTACAACCACATAAAGTTGAATCCATACAACGATTCTTTAACACGCCAACCACATCAACACCACCCATATATTTGGGAGTACATTTTAAACATGGAAGAACTTCTCGGCATATCTTCAAACCTCTACTTCAACGGTTAGCTCGTAAAGATCAACGATGGATGACAAAATGTCTTACACCTGCAGGAAGGTCAGTGCTTATTCAACTTTCCAGCTCCTACACTATATTTGTCAATACGCTTTCAATGGTATCAACTCCCCTACCTCCAAGCATCAGTTCATTAGCTATATTTACTACGAAATCAGAATTACCACTGATAGACCACTTTAAGATATCACCTCTTTACCTTAGAGAATAAAGGTTCACTCATGTAACTAGGCGTGCAACAAAGTATTTGAAAACCATCAACACGTGTGTGTACAAATCAAGGTTAAGTAAGCAGAGATAATATAGAGTAAGAAAAAAATATACAACAAGATTGTGTTATTCAATCGATAATATTTTACTACTAAAAGAAATTATTCTACTACATATAGTCTCAACTCCCAACTTAGTTTAAGTCTCACTCCATATTAGACAAGAACCGAAGATGGTTTTAATGGTTTTGTTTTTCACGGTACATGGGGTCCTATATATTTATTTTAACATTTTTGTGTTTCTCACTCCAAATATTGTTTTAACAGATAATCTTTGTTTTTTGGGAAGCGGTTGTAGTCTTCATGCGGCTATGTAAAAACTCTACATGACTGTAGACAAGTTACGTCTGTTTTTTATATTCCTAGTTTCTTCTTGAATTTTATTTTTAGCAAACCTTAAAGCGCCCCAATGGACGAACATAACTACAAATTTGTTCCACAAACCTAATAGTGGAAAGGAGATTAAAAGTTAGGGTAAAACCAAAAACGCTACATGTCTGCAGCCATGTTAAGATAAGATTTCATTTTATGTTTCTCAAATTGCTAACCCTTAATGTGTTAGAACCAAAAAATAAAATAATCTCCCACGTAATCTCTACATGACTGCAGACATGTTACGCTGATGTTCATAGTACCTCGTCTTTGCACCTATAAAAAAAAAAACACTACATGACAGTGGCCAAGTTACGTCTGTTTCTTCTATATTCCTAGTTTCTTCTTGAATTTTGATTTTTTTAGCAAACCTTAAAGCGTCCAGAATGGACGAACATAACTAAAAATTTGTTCCACAAACCTAATAGTGGAAAGGAGATTAAAAGTTAGGATAAAACCAAAAACGCTACATGTCTGCAGCCATGTTAAGATAAGATTTCATTTTATGTTTCTCAAATTGCTAACCCTGAATCGTGTTGGAACCAAAAAATAAAATAAACTCCCACGTAATCTCTGCATGACTGCAGACATGTTACGCTGATGTTCATAGTACCTCGTCTTTGCACACCTATAAACAAAAAAACACTACATGACAGTGGCCAAGTTACGTCTGTTTCCTCTATATTCCTTATTTCTTCTTGAATTTTGATAGCAAACCTTAAAGCGTCCATAATGGACGACCATAACTAAAAATTTGGTCCACAAACCTAATAGTGGAAAGGAGATTAAAAGCTAGGGTAAAACCAGAAACGCTACATAACTGCAGCCATGTTACGATAAAATTTCATTTTATTTTTCAAATTACTAATCGTTAATCGTGTTAGAACCAAAATAAAATAAAATAAACTCCCACGTAATCTCTACATGACTACAAACATGTTAGGCTGATGTTCACAATACCTCCTTTTCCATACCAGTAAATAAAAACTCTACATGACTGTAGCCAACTTACTTCTATTTCTTCTATATTCCTTATTCTTCTTGAATTTTGATTTTTTAGCAAACCTTAAAGTGTCTACAATGGACGACCATAATTAAAAATTTGGTCCACAACCTAACAGCGGAGAGGAGATTAAAAGCTAGGTAAAACCAAAAACGCTACATAACTCAAACATGTTATGATAAAAATTCAGTTTATGTTTCTCAAATTGGATTGAACCCAATTATGAACCAAAAACGCTACATGACTATAAACGAGGTTGGAGATCGAATCCTATAAGAACATAATCCTAGGTTGGAATCAAACCCATTTTTAGGAATCACTCTTTCTTACTTACCAAAAAATCATTACTTCTAGGGACCAACTTTACTATCCATCTTTCTTGGACCTGGCCTTCTTGCACGCTCACCAATGGAAAGATGGTTGGTCCTCAATTCAGAAAGAAAAAGAAAACCATTGCACAAAACCCTTTATCTGGATCAAGAAGCCAGGTTAGCAAAACAATACTAAAGCAAATATCAACAGTTTTTCAGATGAATCAAAACTGTTGCGTATTGGCTTTGACGGTCGATACATTAGTTTCATTTCCTTCTCTCTGATTGATTATCTACAGATCCTTAAATTACCTCTACTGAATTACTCCCATGATGAATTTTTCATTGGAGCACAAACTTGCGAATTATTAGCTTCGGTTTTCTACAACCTGAAATTTTATAATAGAGAAATTTTATTAATTATTATTAATAAGTATTATGATTCACATAGAACCAAATACATTAAGAAGCGAAATACATAATGAAAAATGGACAACTGAAATCTGAAGAATGCTGGGACCAAAACCATACACCGTTGTCAGTCTAGAATCATTCATCATAATTAAACATCTTTTTAGGAGGAAATTGCTTTGTAAGATAACCATCTCCATAATAGCCACCATCTTGACGAAAGCTCCATCTACAATCATGTTCGCAATTGTACATCCAATCTCTTCTTGCTTTGTAAGCAAAAAACTCCTTTTTGTGGTCCTTTTTTACATTAGGATCATACCAACTTAAATTGCATTTATATTTAGTTGTCTCCCAAAAATTAACCTTAAATTTCATAAGAAAATTTGGTTGTAATATAGTGTATGCTCTCCAAAATCATCTTCACTTGATCTACAATGGATTTCAAAGCTACTTTAGGATCTATATCATTTCTCACCGTGACAGTTTTTGTCTTCCAAACAGTCTCCATACCGTTACCATCTGACATTGCACATGATAAAGTAAGAAGAGCAAAGAAGATTAAAGTAAGAAGAGCAAAGAAGACTGCAGCAGATCCTAAAACTAAAAATGATGACTTTGATGACATTGTGGTTGTAATTGGAAGCAGCCTTGAAATGAAAACTAGGTATAACGCTAATGGATGCTACTAGACAACTCATTGATGGTGTTTTATAGTGTCTTTGTATCATTAGAGGCATGTACGTACTATCCATGTATATATGGCAACAGATTTCTTAATTGGAATCCCATTTATGTCAAATGCAATGAATTAGAGAATCTTCAATGTAGTATGGTATCTAAAACTAATTATGATTGACACGTCAGGAACATACATACTTAAAACGGATAATTTTTCCAAATTATAATGAATCAGTTGTTTGGAAAAAAAAAATTATTATATCAGTTTTGTTGGAATTTAATATTTTCTATATTTTCAATGTTTTAATGTTTAATTTTATCTCTAATATAGTTGTAGTTCTAAAAAATTTCTTTAAGTAACTGTATCATGATATTGTGCCTCAAAGCTGCCAAAATTGCGTATACAATCCTAATTTATCTTGAGATATTGGTTCCCATACCAAAATTCCAATAATGCGGGATTACTTCATGCTATCCCGGGATTGCTTCGAGCTAAAATCTTCTTGCCGTGTGTCATACAAGAAGTCGTCGATGCATCCACAGCCACAGGGTTCACTTAACTTGATATATGATGGGCCCCAAATTGTTTTAGTTGGAAAATTTTTGAGGACCAACATTACCATCCATGGTTTCCTGCACGTAATGGAACCTATGGCTGGTTCTTAATATTCTGAAACAGATGCAGTAAGTAGCAAACAAAAGAAAAGCTTGGCACCAGACCCTTTCCCAGCATAATCATGCCCAACAAAAGAAAAGCACGGCACAGGGACTATTTTTATACCTAACCTTACCTGAAGTCGACCATCTATTTGGATTTAGATTTATTATCACCAAAAGTCGAGCAGTCGTGCGGTTGTGGATCCCGATTCCTAATTTCGTCGTTCTTGAATCTAGCCACGTTAAGGTGCGGTTTGTGCTGCTTGCTGTTGGCCCCTAATGGCCGATGTTTAAATATGTGGTTGCAAACGTTCCGAAGCTTTTTTTTTTTTTTTTGAACATTACTTATATTGAAACGAAAAAAAGGATTACACGGGATTATCTAAAATGTTGGTTACCCTTATCTCTTCTACCTGATTAGAGATATTGGCATCTACCAACATAATGTTATCCCTATTATGTAAACTAATAACAACTAAACTAGAAGCGTAAATTTGAAAATAAAAAAAATTTAAAAACCGAGGAATCACAACCATTGTTGCTTGTGAATATCTTGTTTGGGCGCTGCTTTAGCCAAAATGTCTGCCGCTCGTTACCTTGCCTATTTGTAAACATAAAGCCCAAAAAATTGTCACATGTCTACAGAATTTTTACTGCTTCTGAGACTATATCCTGATTTCTCCAAAAAATATTACTTTGCTTGTCCTGAGCATAGAAGATTATCCTCTGGAAATCACCTTCCATCCAGAAATCCTTGACGTTCATACTCTTTGCTCAGATTGTTGTCTCTACAATGCTCAAAGCCTCTGCTTCTTCTGCTATGGAGGCCCTGAAAGTCCCAGTTGTAGCTTGGACTGCATTACCTGTATCACATCGCACAATTATACCATATCCAGCATGAGAAATTGCATCAATCCAGATGCATCAAAATTAATTTTAGGTTCTCCTGAGGTTTTGACCAACCACTAAATTGTATGTTTGTATGATTTCGTAAGGTAGCAAAAGAGTTAGAGATTACTCCTTGATTTACTTGTCTCAGGGGAGACCAAAATACCAGGTTTCTCTGAACAGCCAGAGATAATTGAATACTTGTGGTCGATTTGGATTGGAAGATTCTTAGACATCTCTCCTTCCATATCAAACAACATTTGGTGGCCATGATTTCTATTTCTGAATTGTCATACACCCCTGCTATCCAGTTATCATACATTTAGAAAAGGAAGCGCTTATATCTCTACTTAAACTTGTTCCTGCCACAGGAGGTAATAGTGCAACTGATTTAGGATAAGGACAAACGAAAAATAGATGCTTTAAAGCCTCACAATCATGCTCGCGGAGATACATTTCATGTCTATATTGTCTTTTTGTTCACCTAGTTTTTTTCTAACAGGAAGGGCATTGTGTATGCACTTCCACAAAAAGATTTTGATTCTTTCAGATATCTTTAACTTCCAAAAAGATTTCCAGAAGGCAGTAATATCCGTGTTAATGTTATCAATCGAAGGATGTTTTAGTTTTTCTGTACATAGATTTAACGGTAAAATTTCCATCATTTGTAAGAATCCATCTTAGTTTATCTTGTTTCATGACCCTTTTTGATTAGTAAAAATTCTAATTCCTAGAATGCTATCTGCAATTTCTGGTGCAAAGCTACTTCAGACTTTCATTACATTCCACTTTTTAGTATTTGAGTCTATCAACTCAGATACAAGTGTTAAAAGTTTTTGTTGATTACCACAATAGTTATGAGGTTTCGTGCCATACATGGGACCCATTTATCTGTCCAAATGTGTATAGACTTACCTTCGCCTACCTCCCAGCAGCTGTATTTAAAATTAAAGAAAGTCCTGCATAATACATCTTCATATCCACGAAGCATTATAATGATTTTAAAACTTAAGAACAGAGCCTAAAAAGGTATTTTGTTGAGTTGCAATTCTCCATGCTAATTTAGCAATCATTGCTTTATTCATTTTGTTTCTTCCTTAAACCCTAGACCTCCTACTTCAGTTGGTTCACACATAAAGCCCCAACTAATGGGATAATAACCCTTAGAATTTTTTTGTTAACCCCACCAAAAGTCTCGTTGGACTGCATCAATTTTATCTGTGATTTTGATAGGCAGGGAAAAGCATCCCATTTGATATATTGGCAGACTAGATAAAGCAGATTTAATTAGGACTTTTTTACTAGATTGGATTAAATTTATACCATTCCAAATTTGAGTTTTGTGTTCCATATTTGTAACATTTTTATCAAAGTCTTAATTTTTTACCTATCAACAAAAGGAGCACCTAAGTAGGAGTCTGTAATGCTAATTTTCTTAATCTTCATCAGTCTAATCATGATTTTTTGGTGTCTAGAATGAATTTTTTTTGCTAAATAAAATACTTGACTTAGAGAAGCTTATTAGCTGACCCGAGGCTACTAAATTGGTTAATTATATTTAAAAGGTTTTTGCAGTTAACGAGACTTTCTTTAGAAAACAGCAGACAGTCGTCTGCAAAAAGAAGGTGGGAGGAGATGGGTACTATGTCTAGAAATTTTAATTCCAGTTATATGTTTCTTTTCTCCTTTGAAGGGAGACTAGAAAAAACATCCATGCATATTATAAAAGGTAAGGAGATATTGGATCTCCTTGCATTAACCCTCTCGTAGGTGAAGAAATCACCTGGCTAACCATTTAGAATAACAGCGATTGAGGCAGTCGAGACGCATTGATGGATTAGATTACAACAATGCTTACTAAAACCAAAGGAAGATAGAGTTTGGAGTAAAAAATTCCAGTTGACTTTGTCGAACGCCTTGGACATGTCTATTTTGATGCCCAATCCTCCCTTTTTTGTTTTTATTTTCTTTATTGAGTGGACCACTTCATGTGCCACCACAATAGTATCAGCAATTTGTCTGGAAGACAAGAATGCCGATTGGAAAGGTGAAATTATTTTTTCTAAGAATTTTCGATCTAATTGCTATAAGTTTAGATAGAATTTTATAAGGGGTAATACCAATCCTATTGGTCGGAAATCACTAGGAGATTTTGGTTGTTCTAGTTTAGGATGTAGGAAAAGAAATGTCTCATTTAACTTTGGGTTAATTGTTTTTGTCACAAAAACTTTTTATTATTGAAACTATTTGACTCCCAACTAGTGATCAATTGTGTTTAAAAAAACTCACCGGGAAACCATCTGGCCCTGGTAATTTGTTTGACTTCATTGATTTTACCACCATCCAAACTTCATATGAAGTTGGAATCCGTAGTAAATCCTCATTGTCCTGCTCAGAAATCACCTTAGGTATAAGATTCATAAGCTCTTGGTAAGGGACAGTAGGAGAGACAGTGAACAGAGTTTCAAAAAGCGTTTTTGTTTCCTCCGCAATTTGAGTTTTTTGTTTCAAAATTTCCCCATTTGGTTTAAAAGACAATCAATTTGGTTAAGTTCTCTTCTTTTTAAGGTTTTTATGTGGAAATACTTAGTATTTCTTTCTCCTAGTTTTACAAAATTGTCTCTCGATAATTGCTAAGCGATTTCCTCTTGGGTGTTACAGGTCCTCTAATTCTATGATTCAGCACTATCCATAAGGCTTCCTATCTACTGTAATCGTCTGAAAATATTACCTAAAAAGATATCCACAAAACCGATCATAATGACTCAGTTCAATACCATTAACGACCCAGTTCAATATCCTGATCAAAACAAAACAACCTTTCACACACAACTCTCATTAGCAAACATATCCGTTTTCAATTATCAACCAAAAATGAATATTTTAGCGTGGAGCTGTCAAGGAATAAATAACCCAACCACAACTCAACATCTCAAATGACTCATTTTTACACAAACCTGATATCCTTTTCCTCTCCGAAACAATAGCAACTAAAAGACAAATGTAGGGACTTGCCAGAGCCTTCAGTGTCAGAACTTATCCACTGTCCCCAAAGTTGGTAGACAAGGAGGACTATGCCTTATGTGGAGAGAAAAACAACAACATTAAGGATCTACTCAAGTCACAGAGTTATATACATGCTCTCGCCACTCCGCCTTCACCAGGGACACCTTGACTTTTTACAGGAATTTATGGTCCCCCTCAACCAAGCGCTTGAATCGATTTCTAGCGAGATTTCTCGTCCGTCTTCCCCAACATCAACAGTTCAACGTCTTGGGTGTTAATAGGTGACTTTAATCAAATCATGTATCAATCGGGAAAAAAAGGCGGAAGGCAAGTCACATATAGTCAAACTCAACCATTCCTCACCATGATGGATCAAATGGGTCTCATCGACCTTAGATTCCGTGGATATCTGTTCACTTGGAAAATAGTCAGCAAGGTCAGAACAACATTGTGGAAAGACTAGATAGAGCAATCACAACTCCGCATTGGCGTACGGCGAATCCTCATGCAGCGGTCACTCATTCCTAGGATTGCCTCTGATCACGTGCCCATGTTGTTGCATACCAAAAATAATGGACTTGCAAGGACAAAAGAAATACAAGTTCGAACATATGTGTTTAAGCCACCCGCAGCTCAGACAAATAGTGAAATCATCTTGGAGTCAGCAGCAAGATCCAGAGCCAGCGCTAAATCTTCAGCTAAAATTAATCACACTGGTCAAATACTTATGGAATGGAATAAAGAGACATTTGGTCACCTACCAAACTTAATTACAAATTTAATGACTCAAATTCAATGGGCTCAGCATCAGTGCGTTGCTCGATATGGAAGAGTCCTAGAATACCGGTTAAAAAAAGCGAAAGAACTTTGAAACCAACACTTAAACCTGCTCCAATGTCACGCAACATATTGGAAACAAAGATCAAGAATGAAATGTCTCACATAAGGAGACAATAATACGACGTTCTTCACACAAAAGAAACTATCCATCGCAGTCGAAATAATACACAACAACTACAAGATCATCAAAACAACTGGGTCACAGACAAACCTCAGGTAATACATATCATACTTGATCACTTCTCCAACCAATACACAGCCCCAACAATAACAATTGATGACGAACTATTTGGGAAAATCAAGCCGAGATTGACTCCAAACCAATGTCAAAAACGTTCGGCGGATATAACCATAGAAGAGATCAAACAAGCTCTATTTTCCAGAAACTCTGAGAGCGCTCCTGGCCCCGACGTATATACAAGTAAGTATTTTAAATATTTTTGGAAAACTACTCAATTTCAGCTGGTAGCCATGGTGCGTAGTTTTTTTGATTCACTGAACATTCACCCTCCCACACAAACATTACCCTAATTCGAAAATTAGAAACACCAACAAAACCATCCCATTTTAGGCCTATCATCCTCTGCAATGTTACATATAAAGTCATTTCCAAAATATTAGTCAATCGTATACGGAAAATCCTTCCTTTTATAATAAGTCCATATCAAAGTGCTTTCGTTCCACAAAGATCAATACATGATAACATAGCAATTGCCGAGAGCTATTCCACCATATTAGAACCTCTACAAACACCAATGATCCAAATCCAAAATTATGAAATTAGATATAGAGAAAGTATATGATAGCCTGGATTGGAGATTCATTAAAACCTTTACTAAACTAGGATTCCCAACCATTTTTGTGGATTACATCATGTTATGTATATCTTCACCTACTCTGTCAACATCAATGGAACACCTCATGGTTTCATCACCTGAAGAGAGGCATCAGACAATGAGACCCAATTTGTCTTATTATTCATTATAGGTGCAGAAATCTTATCAACAAATCGGGGAAACCTTTAAGTAAAAAAGGCGATAGGAGGGCTCCGCATTTCACAAAAAGCTCCACCAATATTACATCTGATGTATGCTGATGATCTCCTCAGCTGCTATAAAGAAACTCAAGACAGTAACCATCACCTACAGAAAATTCTTCATTCCTACAGTACCTCTGCAGGACAACATATCAATACCGCTAAATCCACAATCATTCACCACCCGAACTACAACCACATAAAGTTGAATCCTACAACGATTCTTTAACACGCCAACCACATCACACCACCCATATATTTGGGAGTACATTTTAAACATGGAAGAACTTCTCGGCATATCTTCAAACCTCTACTTCAACGGTTAGCTCGTAAAGATCAACGATGGATGACAAAATGTCTTACACCTGCAGGAAGGTCAGTGCTTATTCAACTTTCCAGCTCCTACACTATATTTGTCAATACGCTTTCAATGGTATCTCCCCCCTCCAAGCATCTTCATTAGCTATATTTACTACGAAATCAGAATTACCACTGATACACCACTTTAAGATATCACCTCTTTACCTTAGAGAATAAAGGTTCACTCATGTAACTAGGCGTGCAACAAAGTATTTGAAAACCATCAACACGTGTGTGTACAAATCAAGGTTAAGTAAGCAGAGATAATATAGAGTAAGAAAAAAATATACAACAAGATTGTGTTATTCAATCGATAATATTTTACTACTAAAAGAAATTATTCTACTACATATAGTCTCAACTCCCAACTTAGTTTAAGTCTCACTCCATATTAGACAAGAACCGAAGATGGTTTTAATGGTTTTGTTTTTCACGGTACATGGGGTCCTATATATTTATTTTAACATTTTTGTGTTTCTCACTCCAAATATTGTTTTAACAGATAATCTTTGTTTTTTGGGAAGCGGTTGTAGTCTTCATGCGGCTATGTAAAAACTCTACATGACTGTAGACAAGTTACGTCTGTTTCTTCTATATTCCTAGTTTCTTCTTGAATTTTTATTTTTAGAAAACCTTAAAGCGCCCACAATGGACGAACATAACTACAAATTTGTTCCACAAACCTAATAGTGGAAAGGAGATTAAAAGTTAGGGTAAAACCAAAAACGCTACATGTCTGCAGCCATGTTAAGATAAGATTTTTATGTTTCTCAAATTGCTAACCCTTAATTGTGTTAGAACCAAAAAATAAAATAATCTCCCACGTAATCTCTACATGACTGCAGACATGTTACGCTGATGTTCATAGTACCTCGTCTTTGCACACCTATAAACAAAAAAACACTACATGATAAGTGGCCAAGTTACGTCTGTTTCTTCTATATTCCTAGTTTCTTCTTGAATTTTGATTTTTTTTAGCAAACCTTAAAGCGTCCAGAATGGACGAACATAACTAAAAATTTGTTCCACAAACCTAATAGTGGAAAGGAGATTAAAAGTTAGGATAAAACCAAAAACGCTACATGTCTGTAGCCATGTTAAGATAAGATTTCATTTTATGTTTCTCAAATTGCTAACCCTGAATCGTGTTGGAACCAAAAAATAAAATAAACTCCCACGTAATCTCTGCATGACTGCAGACATGTTACGCTGATGTTCATAGTACCTCGTCTTTGCACACCTATAAACAAAAAAACACTACATGACAGTGGCCAAGTTACGTCTGTTTCCTCTATATTCCTTATTTCTTCTTGAATTTTGATAGCAAACCTTAAAGCGTCCATAATGGACGACCATAACTAAAAATTTGGTCCACAAACCTAATAGTGGAAAGGAGATTAAAAGCTAGGGTAAAACCAGAAACGCTACATAACTGCAGCCATGTTACGATAAAATTTCATTTTATGTTTTTCAAATTACTAATCGTTAATCGTGTTAGAACCAATATAAAATAAAATAAACTCCCACGTAATCTCTACATGACTACAAACATGTTAGGCTGATGTTCACAATACCTCCTTTTCCATACCAGTAAATAAAAACTCTACATGACTGTAGCCAAGTTACTTCTATTTCTTCTATATTCCTTATTCTTCTTGAATTTTGATTTTTTAGCAAACCTTAAAGTGTCTACAATGGACGACCATAATTAAAAATTTGGTCCACAAACCTAACAGCGGAGAGGAGATTAAAAGCTAGGGTAAAACCAAAAACGCTACATAACTCAAACATGTTATGATAAAAATTCAGTTTATGTTTCTCAAATTGGATATTGAACCCAATTATGAACCAAAAACGCTACATGACTATAAACGAGGTTGGAGATCGAATCCTATAAGAACATAATCCTAGGTTGGAAATCAAACCCATTTTTAGGAATCACTCTTTCTTACTTACCAAAAAATCATTACTTCTAGGGACCAACTTTACTATCCATCTTTCTTGGACCTGGCCTTCTTGCACGCTCACCAATGGAAAGATGGTTGGTCCTCAATTCAGAAAGAAAAAGAAAACCATTGCACAAAACCCTTTATCTGGATCAAGAAGCCAGGTTAGCAAAACAATACTAAAGCAAATATCAACAGTTTTTCAGATGAATCAAAACTGTTGCGTATTGGCTTTGACGGTCGATACATTAGTTTCATTTCCTTCTCTCTGATTGATTATCTACAGATCCTTAAATTACCTCTACTGAATTACTCCCATGATGAATTTTTCATTGGAGCACAAACTTGCGAATTATTAGCTTCGGTTTTCTACAACCTGAAATTTTATAATAGAGAAATTTTATTAATTATTATTAATAAGTATTATGATTCACATAGAACCAAATACATTAAGAAGCGCAAATACATAATGAAGAAATGGACAACTGAAATCTGAAGAATGCTGGGACCAAAACCATACACCGTTGTCAGTCTAGAATCATTCATCATAATTAAACATCTTTTTAGGAGGAAATTGCTTTGTAAGATAACCATCTCCATAATAGCCACCATCTTGACGAAAGCTCCATCTACAATCATGTTCGCAATTGTACATCCAATCTCTTCTTGCTTTGTAAGCAAAAAACTCCTTTTTGTGGTCCTTTTTTACATTAGGATCATACCAACTTAAATTGCATTTATATTTAGTTGTCTCCCAAAAATTAACCTTAAATTTCCATAAGAAAATTTGGTTGTAATATAGTGTATGCTCTCCAAAATCATCTTCACTTGATCTACAATGGATGTTCAAAGCTACTTTAGGATCTATATCATTTCTCACCGTGACAGTTTTTGTCTTCCAAACAGTCTCCATACCGTTACCATCTGACATTGCACATGATAAAGTAAGAAGAGCAAAGAAGATTAATGTAAGAAGAGCAAAGAAGACTGCAGCAGATCCTAAAACTAAAAATGATGACTTTGATGACATTGTGGTTGTAATTGGAAGCAGCCTTGAAATGAAAACTAGGTATAACGCTAATGGATGCTACTAGACAACTCATTGATGGTGTTTTATAGTGTCTTTGTATCATTAGAGGCATGTACGTACTATCCATGTATATATGGCAACAGATTTCTTAATTGGAATCCCATTTATGTCAAATGCAATGAATTAGAGAATCTTCAATGTAGTATGGTATCTAAAACTAATTATGATTGACACGTCAGGAACATACATACTTAAAACGGATAATTTTTCCAAATTATAATAAATCAGTTGTTTGGAAAAAAAAAATTATTATATCAGTTTTGTTGCAATTTAATATTTTCTATATTTTCAATGTTTTTAATGTTTAATTTTATCTCTAATATAGTTGTAGTTCTAAAAAATTTCTTTAAGTAACTGTATCATGATATTGTGCCTCAAAGCTGCCAAAATTGCGTATACAATCCTAATTTATCTTGAGATATTGGTTCCCATACCAAAATTCCAATAATGCGGGATTACTTCATGCTATCCCGGGATTGCTTCGAGCTAAAATCTTCTTGCCGTGTGTCATACAAGAAGTCGTCGATGCATCCACAGCCACAGGGTTCACTTAACTTGATATATGATGGGCGTCCCAAATTGTTTTAGTTGGAAAATTTTTGAGGACCAACATTACCATCCATGGTTTCCTGCACGTAATGGAACCTATGGCTGGTTCTTAATATTCTGAAACAGATGCAGTAAGTAGCAAACAAAAGAAAAGCTTGGCACCAGACCCTTTCCCAGCATAATCATGCCCAACAAAAGAAAAGCACGGCACAGGGACTATTTTTATACCTAACCTTACCTGAAGTCGACCATCTATTTGGATTTAGATTTATATATCACCAAAAGTCGAGCAGTCGTGCGGTTGTGGATCCCGATTCCTAATTTCGTCGTTCTTGAATCTAGCCACGTTAAGGTGCGGTTTGTGCTGCTTGCTGTTGGCCCCTAATGGCCGATGTTTAAATATGTGGTTGCAAACGTTCCGAAGCTTTTTTTTTTTTTTTGAACATTACTTATATTGAAACGAAAAAAAGGATTACACGGGATTATCTAAAATGTTGGTTACCCTTATCTCTTCTACCTGATTAGAGATATTGGCATCTACCAACATAATGTTATCCCTATTATGTAAACAAACAACTGAACTAGAAGAGCGTAAATTTGAAAATAAAAAAAAATTTAAAAACCGAGGAATCACAAACCATTGTTGCTTGTGAATATCTTGTTTGGGCGCTGCTTTAGCCAAAATGTCTGCCACTCGTTACCTTGCCTATTTGTAAACATAAAGCCCAAAAAATTGTCACATGTCTACAGAATTTTTACTGCTTCTGAGACTATATCCTGATTTCTCCAAAAAATATTACTTTGCTTGTCCTGAGCATAGAAGATTATCCTCTGGAAATCACCTTCCATCCAGAAATCCTTGACGTTCATACTCTTTGCCTAGATTGTTGTCTCTACAATGCTCAAAGCCTCTGCTTCTTCTACTATGGAGGCCCTGAAAGTCCCAGTTGTAGCTTGGACTGCATTACCTGTATCACATCGCACAATTATACCATATCCAGCATGAGAAATTGCATCAATCCAGATGCATCAAAATTAATTTTAGGTTCTCCTGAGGTTTTGACCAACCACTAAATTGTATGTTTGTATGATTTCGTAAGGTAGCAAAAGAGTTAGAGATTACTCCTTGATTTACTTGTCTCAGGGGAGACCAAAATACCAGGTTTCTCTGAACAGCCAGAGATAATTGAATACTTGTGGTCGATTTGGATTGGAAGATTCTTAGACATCTCTCCTTCCATATCAAACAACATTTGGTGGCCATGATTTCTATTTCTGAATTGTCATACACCCCTGCTATCCAGTTATCATACATTTGAGAAAAGGAAGCGCTTATATCTCTACTTAAACTTGTTCCTGCCACAGGAGGTAATAGTGCAACTGATTTAGGATAAGGACAAACGAAAAATAGATGCTTTAAAGCCTCACAATCATGCTCTCGGAGATACATTTCATGTCTATATTGTCTTTTTGTTCACCTAGTTTTTTTCTAACAGGAAGGGCATTGTGTATGCACTTCCACAAAAAGATTTTGATTCTTTCAGATATCTTTAACTTCCAAAAAGATTTCCAGAGGCAGTAATATCCGTGTTAATGTTATCAATCGAAGGATGTTTTAGTTTTCTGTACATAGATTTAACGGTAAAATTTCCATCATTTGTAAGAATCCATCTTAGTTTATCTTGTTTCAGTGACCCTTTTTGATTAGTAAAAATTCTAATTCCTAGAATGCTATCTGCAATTTCTGGTGCAAAGCTACTTCAGACTTTCATTACATTCCACTTTTTAGTATTTGAGTCTATCAACTCAGATACAAGTGTTAAAAGTTTTTGTTGATTACCACAATGAGTTATGAGGTTTCGTGCCATACCTGGGACCCATTTATCTGTCCAAATGTGTATAGACTTACCTTCGCCTACCTCCCAGCAGCTGTATTTGAAAATTAAAGAAAGTCCCTGCATAATACATCTTCATATCCACGAAGCATTATAATGATTTTGCAATGGAAAATGGTAGTATTTTTAAAGTATTTGTTCTTAAGAACAGAGCCTAAAAAGGTATTTTGTTGAGTTGCAATTCTCCATGCTAATTTAGCAATCATTGCTTTATTCATTTTGTTTGCTTCCTTAAACCCTAGACCTCCTACTTCAGTTGGTTCACACATAAAGCCCCAACTAATGGGATAATAACCCTTAGAATTTTTTTGTTAACCCCACCAAAAGTCTCGTTGGACTGCATCAATTTTATCTGTGATTTTGATAGGCAGGGAAAAGCATCCCATTTGATATATTGGCAGACTAGATAAAGCAGATTTAATTAGGACTTTTTTACTAGCTTGGATTAAATTTATACCATTCCAAATTTGAGTTTTGTGTTCCATATTTGTAACATTTTTATCAAAGTCTTAATTTTTTACCTATCAACAAAAGGAGCACCTAAGTAGGAGTCTGTAATGCTAATTTTCTTAATCTTCATCAGTCTAATCATAATTTTTTGGTGTCTAGAATGAATTTTTTTTGCTAAATAAAATACTTGACTTAGAGAAGCTTATTAGCTGACCCGAGGCGCTCTAAATTGGTTAATTATATTTAAAAGGTTTTTGCAGTTAACGAGACTTTCTTTAGAAAACAGCAGACAGTCGTCTGCAAAAAGAAGGTGGGAGATTGGGGTACTATGTCTAGAAATTTTAATTCCAGTTATATGTTTCTTTTCTCCTTTGCTGAAGGGAGACTAGAAAAAACATCCATGCATATTATAAAAGGTAAGGAGATATGGATCTCCTTGCATTAACCCTCTCGTAGGAATCAAGAAATCACCTGGCTAACCATTTAGAATAACAGCGATTGAGGCAGTCGAGACGCATTGATGGATTAGATTACAACAATGCTTACTAAAACCAAAGGAAGATAGAGTTTGGAGTAAAAAATTCCAGTTGACTTTGTCGAACGCCTTGGACATGTCTATTTTGATGCCCAATCCTCCCTTTTTTGTTTTTATTTTCTTTATTGAGTGGACCACTTCATGTGCCACCACAATAGTATCAGCAATTTGTCTGGAAGACAAGAATGCCGATTGGAAAGGTGAAATTATTTTTTCTAAGAATTTTCGATCTAATTGCTATAAGTTTAGATAGAATTTTATAAGGGGTAATACCAATCCTATTGGTCGGAAATCACTAGGAGATTTTGGTTGTTCTAGTTTAGGATGTAGGAAAAGAAATGTCTCATTTAACTTTGGGTTAATTGTTTTTGTCACAAAAACATTTTTTATTATTGAAACTATTTGACTCCCAACTAGTGACCAATTGTGTTTAAAAAAACTCACCGGGAAACCATCTGGCCCTGGTGATTTGTTTGACTTCATTGATTTTACCACCATCCAAACTTCATATGAAGTTGGAATCCGTAGTAAATCCTCATTGTCCTGCTCAGAAATCACCTTAGGTATAAGATTCATAAGCTCTTGGTAAGGGACAGTAGGAGAGACAGTGAACAGAGTTTCAAAAAGCGTTTTTGTTTCCTCCGCAATTTGAGTTTTTTGTTTCAAAATTTCCCCATTTGGTTTAAAAGACAATCAATTTGGTTAAGTTCTCTTCTTTTTAAGGTTTTTATGTGGAAATACTTAGTATTTCTTTCTCCTAGTTTTACAAAATTGTCTCTCGATAATTGCTAAGCGATTTCCTCTTGGGTGTTATACAGGTCCTCTAATTCTATGATTCAGCACTATCCATAAGGCTTCCTATCTACTGTAATCGTCTGAAAATATTACCTAAAAATAGATCCACAAAACCGATCATAATGACTCAGTTCAATACCATTAACGACCCAGTTCAATATCCTGATCAAACAAAACAACCTTTCACACACAACTCTCATTAGCAAACATATCCGTTTTCAATTATCAACCAAAAATGAATATTTTAGCGTGGAGCTGTCAAGGAATAAATAACCCAACCACAACTCAACATCTCAAATGACTCATTTTTACACAAACCTGATATCCTTTTCCTCTCCGAAACAATAGCAACTAAAAGACAAATGTGGGACTTGCCAGAGCCTTCAGTGTCAGAACTTATCCACTGTCCCCAAAGTTGGTAGACAAGGAGGACTATGCCTTATGTGGAGGAAAAACAACAACATTAAGGATCTACTCAAGTCACAGAGTTATATACATGCTCTCGCCACTCCGCCTTCACCAGGGACACCTTGACTTTTTACAGGAATTTATGGTCCCCCTCAACCAAGCGCTTGAATCGATTTCTAGCGAGATTTCTCGTCCGTCTTCCCCAACATCAACAGTTCAACGTCTTGGGTGTTAATAGGTGACTTTAATCAAATCATGTATCAATCGGGAAAAAAAGGCGGAAGGCAAGTCACATATAGTCAAACTCAACCATTCCTCACCATGATGGATCAAATGGGTCTCATCGACCTTAGATTCCGTGGATATCTGTTCACTTGGAAAATAGTCAGCAAGGTCAGAACAACATTTGGAAAGACTAGATAGAGCAATCACAACTCCGCATTGGCGTACGCGAATCCTCATGCAGCGGTCACTCATCTTCCTAGGATTGCCTCTGATCACGTGCCCATGTTGTTGCATACCAAAAATAATGACTTGCAAGGAAAAAGAATACAAGTTCGAACATATGTGTTTAAGCCACCCGCAGCTCAGACAAATAGTGAATCATCTTGGAGTCAGCAGCAAGATCCAGAGCCAGCGCTAAATCTTCAGCTAAAATTAATCACACTGGTCAAATACTTATGGAATGGAATAAAGAGACATTTGGTCACCTACCAAACTTAATTACAAATTTAATGACTCAAATTCAATGGGCTCAGCATCAGTGCGTTGCTCGATATGGAAGAGTCCTAGAATACCGGTTAAAAAAAGCGAAAGAACTTTGAAACCAACACTTAAACCTGCTCCAATGTCACGCAACATATTGGAAACAAAGATCAAGAATGAAATGTCTCACATAAGGAGACATAATACGACGTTCTTCCACACAAAGCAAACTATCCATCGCAGTCGAAATAATACACAACAACTACAAGATCATCAAAACAACTGGGTCACAGACAACCTCAGGTAATACATATCATACTTGATCACTTATCCAACCAATACAGCCCCAACAATAAAATTGATGACGAACTATTTGGGAAAATCAAGCCGAGATTGACTCCAAACCAATGTCAAAAACGTTCGCGGATATAACCATAGAAGAGATCAAACAAGCTCTATTTTCCAGAAACTCTGAGAGCTCCTGGCCCCGAGTATATACAAGTAAGTATTTTAAATATTTTTGGAAACTACTCAATTTCAGCTGGTAGCCATGGTGCGTAGTTTTTTTGATTCACTGAACATTCACCCTCCCACACAAACATTACCCTAATTCGAAAATTAGAAACACCAACAAAACCATCCCATTTAGGCCTATCATCCTCTGCAATGTTACATATAAAGTCATTTCCAAAATATTAGTCAATCGTATACGGAAATCCTTCCTTTTATAATAAGTCCATATCAAAGTGCTTTCGTTCCACAAAGATCAATACATGATAACATAGCAATTCCGAGAGAGCTATTCCACCATATTAGAACCTCTACAAACACCAATGATCCAAAAATCTCTATGAAATTAGATATAGAGAAAGTATATGATAGCCTGGATTGGAGATTCATTAAAACCTTTACTAAACTAATTCCCAACCATTTTTGTGGATTACATCATGTTATGTATATCTTCAGTCACCTACTCTGTCAACATCAATGGAACACCTCATGGTTTCATCACCTGAAGAGAGGCATCAGACAATGAGACCCAATTTGTCTTATATATTCATTATAGGTGCAGAAATCTTATCAACAAATCGGGGAAACCTTTAAGTAAAAAAGGCGATAGGAGGGCTCCGCATTTCACAAAAAGCTCCACCAATATTACATCTGATGTATGTTGATGATCTCCTCAGCTGCTAAAAGAAACTCAAGACAGTAACCATCACCTACAGAAAATTCTTCATTCCTACAGTACCTCTGCAGGACAACATATCAATACCGCTAAATCCACAATCATTCACCACCCGAACTACAACCACATAAAGTTGAATCCACAACGATTCTTTAACACGCCAACCACATCAACACCACCCATATATTTGGGAGTACATTTTAAACATGGAAGAACTTCTCGGCATATCTTCAAACCTCTACTTCAACGGTTAGCTGTAAAGATCAACGATGGATGACAAAATGTCTTACACCTGCAGGAAGGTCAGTGCTTATTCAACTTTCCAGCTCCTACACTATATTTGTCAATACGCTTTCAATGGTATCAACTCCCCCACCTCCAAGCATCAGTTCATTAGCTATATTTACTACGAAATCAGAATTACCACTGATAGACCACTTTAAGATATCACCTCTTTACCTTAGAGAATAAAGGTTCACTCTGTAACTAGGCGTGCAACAAAGTATTTGAAAACCATCAACACGTGTGTGTACAAATCAAGGTTAAGTAACCAGAGATAATATAGAGTAAGAAAAAAATATACAACAAGATTTGTTATTCAATCGATAATATTTTACTACTAAAAGAAATTATTCTACTACATATAGTCTCAACTCCCAACTTAGTTTAAGTCTCACTCCATATTAGACAAGAACCGAAGATGGTTTTAATGGTTTTGTTTTTCACGGTACATGGGGTCCTATATATTGATTTTAACATTTTTGTGTTTCTCACTCCAAATATTGTTTTAACAGATAATCTTGTTTTTTGGGAAGCGGTTGTAGTCTTCATGCGGCTATGTAAAAACTCTACATGACTGTAGACAAGTTACGTCTGTTTCTTCTATATTCCTAGTTTCTTCTTGAATTTTGATTTTTATCAAACCTTAAAGCGCCCACAATGGACGAACATAACTACAAATTTGTTCCACAAACCTAATAGTGGAAAGGAGATTAAAAGTTAGGGTAAAACCAAAAACGCTACATGTCTGCAGCCATGTTAAGATAAGATTTCATTTTATGTTTCTCAAATTGCTAACCCTTAATGTGTTAGAACCAAAAAATAAAATAAGCTCCCACGTAATCTCTACATGACTGCAGACATGTTACGCTGATGTTCATAGTACCTCGTCTTTGCACACCTATAAAAAAAAAACACTACATGAGTGGCCAAGTTACGTCTGTTTCTTCTATATTCCTAGTTTCTTCTTGAATTTTGATTTTTTTAGCAAACCTTAAAGCGTCCAGAATGGACGAACATAACTAAAAATTTGTTCCACAAACCTAATAGTGGAAAGGAGATTAAAAGTTAGGATAAAACCAAAAACGCTACATGTCTGCAGCCATGTTAAGATAAGATTTCATTTTATGTTTCTCAAATTGCTAACCCTAATCGTGTTGGAACCAAAAAATAAATAAACTCCCACGTAATCTCTGCATGACTGCAGACATGTTACGCTGATGTTCATAGTACCTCGTCTTTGCACACCTATAAACAAAAAACACTACATGACAGTGGCCAAGTTACGTCTGTTTCCTCTATATTCCTTATTTCTTCTTGAATTTTGATAGCAAACCTTAAAGCGTCCATAATGGACGACCATAACTAAAAATTTGGTCCACAAACCTAATAGTGGAAAGGAGATTAAAAGCTAGGGTAAAACCAGAAACGCTACATAACTGCAGCCATGTTACGATAAAATTTCATTTTATGTTTCAAATTACTAATCGTTAATCGTGTTAGAACCAAAATAAAATAAAATAAACTCCCACGTAATCTCTACATGACTACAAACATGTTAGGCTGATGTTCACAATACCTCCTTTTCCATACCAGTAAATAAAAACTCTACATGACTGTAGCCAAGTTACTTCTATTTCTTCTATATTCCTTATTCTTCTTGAATTTTGATTTTTTAGCAAACCTTAAAGTGTCTACAATGGACGACCATAATTAAAAATTTGGTCCACAACCTACAGCGGAGAGGAGATTAAAAGCTAGGTAAAACCAAAAACGCTACAACTCAAACATGTTATGATAAAAATTCAGTTTATGTTTCTCAAATTGGAGATTGAACCCAATTATGAACCAAAAACGCTACATGACTATAAACGAGGTTGGAGATCGAATCCTATAAGAACATAATCCTAGGTTGGAATCAAACCCATTTTTAGGAATCACTCTTTCTTACTTACCAAAAAATCATTACTTCTAGGGACCAACTTTACTATCCATCTTTCTTGGACCTGGCCTTCTTGCACGCTCACCAATGGAAAGATGGTTGGTCCTCAATTCAGAAAGAAAAAGAAAACCATTGCACAAAACCCTTTATCTGGATCAAGAAGCCAGGTTAGCAAAACAATACTAAAGAAAATCTCAACAGTTTTTCAGATGAATCAAAACTGTTGCGTATTGGCTTTGACGGTCGATACATTAGTTTCATTTCCTTCTCTCTGATTGATTATCTACAGATCCTTAAATTACCTCTACTGAATTACTCCCATGATGAATTTTTCATTGGAGCACAAACTTGCGAATTATTAGCTTCGGTTTTCTACAACCTGAAATTTTATAATAGAGAAATTTTATTAATTATTATAAAGTATTATGATTCACATAGAACCAAATACATTAAGAAGCGCAAATACATAATGAAAAATGGACAACTGAAATCTGAAGAATGCTGGGACCAAAACCATACACCGTTGTCAGTCTGAATCATTCATCATAATTAAACATCTTTTTAGGAGGAAATTGCTTTGTAAGAAACCATCTCCATAATAGCCACCATCTGACGAAAGCTCCATCTACAATCATGTTTCGCATTGGTACATCCAATCTCTTCTTGCTTTGTAAGCAAAAAACTCCTTTTTGTGGTCCTTTTTAAATTAGGATCATACCAACTTAAATTGCATTTATATTTAGTTGTCTCCCAAAAATTAACCTTAATTTCCATAAGAAATTTGGTTGTATATAGTGGATGCTCTCCAAAATTCATCTTCACTTGATCTACAATGGATGTTAAGCTACTTTAGGATCTATATCATTTCTCACCGTGCAGTTTTTGTCTTCCAAACGTCTCCATACCGTTACCATCTGACATTGCACTGATAAAGTAAGAAGAGCAAAGAAGATTAAGTAAGAAGAGCAACAAGAAGACTGCAGCACGATCCTAAAACTAAAATGATGACTTTGATGACATTGTGGTTGTAATTGGAAGCACCTTGAAATGAAAACTAGGTATAACGCTAATGGATGCTACTAACACTCATTGATGGTGTTTATAGTGTCTTTGTATCATTAGAGGCATACGTACTATCCATGTATATATGGCAACAGATTTCTTAATTGGAATCCCATTTATGCAATGCAATGAATTAGAGAATCTTCAATGTAGTATGGTATCTAAAACTAATTATGATTGCACGTCAGGAAACATACTTTAAAACGGATATTTTTGAAGTATATGAATCAGTTGTTTGGAAAAAAATTATTATATCAGTTTTGTTGGAATTTAATATTTCTATATTTTCAATGTTTTTAATGTTTAATTTATCTCTAATATAGTTGTAGTTCTAAAAATTTCTTTAAGTAACTGTATCATGATATTGTGCCTCAAAGCGCCAAAATTGCGTATACAATCCTAATTTATCTTGAGATATTGGTTCCCATACCAAAATTCCAATAATGCGGGATTACTTCATGCTATCCCGGGATTGCTTCGAGCTAAATCTTCTTGCCGTGTCATACAAGAAGTCGTCGATGCATCCACAGCCACAGGGTTCACTTAACTTGATATATGATGGGCGCCCCAAATTGTTTAGTTGGAAAATTTTTGAGGACCAACATTACCATCCATGGTTTCCTGCACGTATGGAACCTATGGCTGGTTCTTAATATTCTGAAACAGATGCAGTAAGTAGCAAACAAAAAAAGCTTGGCACCAACCCTTTCCCAGCATAATCATGCCCAACAAAAGAAAGCACGCACAGGGACTATTTTTATACCTAACCTACCTGAAGTCGACCATCTATTTGGATTTAGATTTATATATCCAAAGTCGAGCAGTCGTGCGGTTGTGGATCCCGATTCCTAATTTCGTCGTTCTTGAATCTAGCCACGTTAAGGTGCGGTTTGTGCTGCTTGCTGTTGGCCTAATGGCCGATGTTTAAATATGTGGTTGCAAACGTTCCGAAGCTTTTTTTTTTTTTTTGAACATTACTTATATTGAAACGAAAAAAAGGATTACACGGGATTATCTAAAATGTTGGTTACCCTTATCTCTTCTACCTGATTAGAGATATTGGCATCTACCAAACATAATGTTATCCCTATTATGTAAACTAACAACTAACTAGAAGAGCGTAAATTTGAAAAAAAAAAATTTAAAAACCGAGGATCACAACCATTGTTGCTTGTGAATATCTTGTTTGGGCGCTGCTTTAGCCAAAATGTCGCCACTCGTTACCTTGCCTATTTGTAAACATAAAGCCCAAAAAATTGTCACATGTCTACAGAATTTTACTGCTTCTGAGACTATATCCTGATTTCTCCAAAAAATATTACTTTGCTGTCCTGAGCATAGAAGATATCCTCTGGAAATCACCTTCATCCAGAAATCCTTGACGTTCATACTCTTTGCTCAGATTGTTGTCTCTACAATGCTCAAAGCCTCTGCTCTTCTGCTATGGAGGCCCTGAAAGTCCCAGTTGTAGCTTGGACTGCATTACCTGTATCACATCGCACAATTATACCATATCCAGCATGAGAAATTGCATCAATCCAGATGCATCAAAATTAATTTTAGGTTCTCCTGAGGTTTGACCAACCACTAAATTGTATGTTTGTATGATTTCGTAAGGTAGCAAAAGAGTTAGAGATTACTCCTTGATTTACTTGTCTCAGGGGAGACCAAAATACCAGGTTTCTCTGAACAGCCAGAGATAATTGAATACTTGTGGTCGATTTGGATTGGAAGATTCTAGACATCTCTCCTTCCATATCAAACAACATTTGGTGGCCATGATTTCTATTTCTGAATTCATACACCCTGCTATCCAGTTATCATACATTTTAGAAAAGGAAGCGCTTATATCTCTACTTAAACTTGTTCCTGCCACAGGAGGTAATAGTGCAACTGATTTAGGATAAGGACAAACGAAAAAATATGCTTTAAAGCCTCACAATCATGCTCTCGGAGATACATTTCATGTCTATATTGTCTTTTGTTCACCTAGTTTTTTTCTAACAGGAAGGGCATTGTGTATGCACTTCCACAAAAAGATTTTGATTCTTCAGATATCTTTAACTTCCAAAAAGATTTCCAGAGGCAGTAATATCCGTGTTAATGTTTAATCGAAGGATGTTTTAGTTTTCTGTACATAGATTTAACGGTAAAATTTCCATCATTTGTAAGAATCCATCTTAGTTTATCTTGTTTCAATGACCCTTTTTGATTAGTAAAAATTCTAATTCCTAGAATGCTATCTGCAATTTCTGGTGCAAAGCTACTTCAGACTTTCATTACATTCCACTTTTTAGTATTTGAGTCTATCAACTCAGATACAAGTGTTAAAAGTTTTGTTGATTACCACAATGAGTTATGAGGTTTCGTGCCATACATGGGACCCATTTATCTGTCCAAATGTGTATAGACTTACCTTCGCCTACCTCCCAGCAGCTGTATTTGAAAATTAAAGAAAGTCCTGCATAATACATCTTCATATCCACGAAGCATTATAATGATTTTGCAATGGAAAATGGTAGTATTTTAAAGTATTTGTTCTTAAGAACAGAGCCTAAAAAGGTATTTGTTGAGTTGCAATTCTCCATGCTAATTTAGCAATCATTGCTTTATTCATTTTGTTTCTTCCTTAAACCCTAGACCTCCTACTTCAGTTGGTTCACACATAAAGCCCCAACTAATGGGATAATAACCCTTAGAATTTTTTTGTTAACCCCACCAAAAGTCTCGTTGGACTGCATCAATTTATCTGTGATTTTGATAGGCAGGGAAAAGCATCCCATTTGATATATTGGCAGACTAGATAAAGCAGATTTAATTAGGACTTTTTTACTAGCTTGGATTAAATTTTACCATTCCAAATTTGAGTTTTGTGTTCCATATTTGTAACATTTTTATCAAAGTCTTAATTTTTTACCTATCAACAAAAGGAGCACCTAAGTAGGAGTCTGTAATGCTAATTTTCTTAATCTTCATCAGTCTAATCATATTTTTTGGTGTCTAGAATGAATTTTTTTTGCTAAATAAAATACTTGACTTAGAGAAGCTTATTAGCTGACCCGAGGCGCTACTAAATTGGTTAATTATATTTAAAAGGTTTTGCAGTTAACGAGACTTTCTTTAGAAAACAGCAGACAGTCGTCTGCAAAAAGAAGGTGGGAGATTGGGGTACTATGTCTAGAAATTTTAATTCCAGTTATATGTTTGCTTTTCTCCTTTTCTGAAGGGAGCCTAGAAAAAACATCCATGCATATTATAAAAGGTAAGGAGATATCGGATCTCCTTGCATTAACCCTCTCGTAGGAATCAAGAAATCACCTGGCTAACCATTTAGAATAACAGCGATTGAGGCAGTCGAGACGCATTGATGGATTAGATTACAACAATGCTTACTAAAACCAAAGGAAGATAGAGTTTGGAGTAAAAAATTCCAGTTGACTTTGTCGAACGCCTTGGACATGTCTATTTGATGCCCAATCCTCCCTTTTTGTTTTTATTTTCTTTATTGAGTGGACCACTTCATGTGCCACCACAATAGTATCAGCAATTTGTCTGGAAGACAAGAATGCCGATTGGAAAGGTGAAATTATTTTTTCTAAGTAATTTTCGATCTAATTGCTATAAGTTTAGATAGAATTTTATAAGGGGTAATACCAATCCTATTGGTCGGAAATCACTAGGAGATTTTGGTTGTTCTAGTTTAGGATGTAGGAAAAGAAATGTCTCATTTAACTTTGGGTTAATTGTTTTTGTCACAAAAACATTTTTTATTATTGAAACTATTTGACTCCCAACTAGTGATCAATTGTGTTTAAAAAAACTCACCGGGAAACCATCTGGCCCTGGTATTTGTTTGACTTCATTGATTTTACCACCATCCAAACTTCATATGAAGTTGGAATCCGTAGTAAATCCTCATTGTCCTGCTCAGAAATCACCTTAGGTATAAGATTCATAAGCTCTTGGTAAGGGACAGTAGGAGAGACAGTGAACAGAGTTTCAAAAAGCGTTTTTGTTTCCTCCGCAATTTGAGTTTTTTGTTTCAAAATTTCCCCATTTGGTTTAAAAGACAATCAATTTGGTTAAGTTCTCTTCTTTTTAAGGTTTTTATGTGGAAATACTTAGTATTTCTTTCTCCTAGTTTTACAAAATTGTCTCTCGATAATTGCTAAGCGATTTCCTCTTGGGTGTTAACAGGTCCTCTAATTCTATGATTCAGCACTATCCATAAGGCTTCCTATCTACTGTAATCGTCTGAAAATATTACCTAAAAAGATATCCACAAAACCGATCATAATGACTCAGTTCAATACCATTAACGAACCAGTTCAATATCCTGATCAAAACAAAACAACCTTTCACACACAACTCTCATTAGCAAACATATCCGTTTTCAATCTATCAACCAAAAATGAATATTTTAGCGTGGAGCTGTCAAGGAATAAATAACCCAACCACAACTCAACATCTCAAATGACTCATTTCTTTACACAAACCTGATATCCTTTTCCTCTCCGAAACAATAGCAACTAAAAGACAAATGTCGGGACTTGCCAGAGCCTTCAGTGTCAGAACTTATCCACTGTCCCCAAAGTTGGTAGACAAGGAGGACTATGCCTTATGTGGAGGAAAAACAACAACATTAAGGATCTACTCAAGTCACAGAGTTATATACATGCTCTCGCCACTCCGCCTTCACCAGGGACACCTTGACTTTTTACAAGAATTTATGGTCCCCCTCAACCAAGCGCTTGAATCGATTTCTAGCGAGATTTCTCGTCCGTCTTCCCCAACATCAACAGTTCAACGTCTTGGGTGTTAATAGGTGACTTTAATCAAATCATGTATCAATCGGGAAAAAAAAGGCGGAAGGCAAGTCACATATAGTCAAACTCAACCATTCCTCACCATGATGGATCAAATGGGTCTCATCGACCTTAGATTCCGTGGATATCTGTTCACTTGGAAAATAGTCAGCAAGGTCAGAACAACATTTGGAAAGACTAGATAGAGCAATCACAACTCCGCATTGGCGTACGGCGAATCCTCATGCAGCGGTCACTCATCTTCCTAGGATTGCCTCTGATCACGTGCCCATGTTGTTGCATACCAAAAATAATGGACTTGCAAGGACAAAAGAACTACAAGTTCGAACATATGTGTTTAAGCCACCCGCAGCTCAGACAAATAGTGAAATCATCTTGGAGTCAGCAGCAAGATCCAGAGCCAGCGCTAAATCTTCAGCTAAAATTAATCACTACTGGTCAAATACTTATGGAATGGAATAAAGAGACATTTGGTCACCACCAAACTTAATTACAAATTTAATGACTCAAATTCAATGGGCTCAGCATCAGTGCGTTGCTCGATATGGAAGAGTCCTAGAATACCGGTTAAAAAAAGCGAAAGAACTTTGAAACCAACACTTAAACCTGCTCCAATGTCACGCAACATATTGGAAACAAAGATCAAGAATGAAATGTCTCACATAAGGAGACAATAATACGACGTTCTTCCACACAAAAGAAACTATCCATCGCAGTCGAAATAATACACAACAACTACAAGATCATCAAAACAACTGGGTCACAGACAAACCTCAGGTAATACATCATACTTGATCACTTCTCCAACCAATACAGCCCCAACAATAAAATTGATGACGAACTATTTGGGAAAATCAAGCCGAGATTGACTCCAAACCAATGTCAAAAACGTTCGCGGATATAACCATAGAAGAGATCAAACAAGCTCTATTTTCCAGAAACTCTGAGAGCGCTCCTGGCCCCGAAGTATATACAAGTAAGTATTTTAAATATTTTTGGAAACTACTCAATTTCAGCTGGTAGCCATGGTGCGTAGTTTTTTTGATTCACTGAACATTCACCCTCCCACACAAACATTACCCTAATTCGAAAATTAGAAACACCAACAAAACCATCCCATTTAGGCCTATCATCCTCTGCAATGTTACATATAAAGTCATTTCCAAAATATTAGTCAATCGTATACGGACAATCCTTCCTTTTATAATAAGTCCATATCAAAGTGCTTTCGTTCCACAAAGATCAATACATGATAACATAGCAATTTCCGGAGCTATTCCACCATATTAGAACCTCTACAAACACCAATGATCCAAAATCTATGAAATTAGATATAGAGAAAGTATATGATAGCCTGGATTGGAGATTCATTAAAAAACCTTTACTAAACTAGATTCCCAACCATTTTGTGGATTACATCATGTTATGTATATCTTCAGTCACCTACTCTGTCAACATCAATGGAACACCTCATGGTTTCATCACCTGAAGAGAGGCATCAGACAATGAGACCCAATTTTGTCTTATATATTCATTATAGGTGCAGAAATCTTATCAACAAATCGGGGAAACCTTTAAGTAAAAAAGGCGATAGGAGGGCTCCGCATTTCACAAAAAGCTCCACCAATATTACATCTGATGTTTGATGATCTCCTCAGCTCTAAAAGAAACTCAAGACAGTAACCATCACCTACAGAAAATTCTTCATTCCTACAGTACCTCTGGGACAACATATCAATACCGCTAAATCCACAATCATTCACCACCCGAACTACAACCACATAAAGTTGAATCCATACAACGATTCTTTAACACGCCAACCACATCAACACCACCCATATATTTGGGAGTACATTTTAAACATGGAAGAACTTCTCGGCATATCTTCAAACCTCTACTTCAACGGTTAGCTTGTAAAGATCAACGATGGATGACAAAATGTCTTACACCTGCAGGAAGGTCAGTGCTTATTCAACTTTCCAGCTCCTACACTATATTTGTCAATACGCTTTCAATGGTATCAACTCCCCCACCTCCAAGCATCATTCATTAGCTATATTTACTACGAAATCAGAATTACCACTGATAGACCACTTTAAGATATCACCTCTTTACCTTAGAGAATAAAGGTTCACTCATGTAACTAGGCGTGCAACAAAGTATTTGAAAACCATCAACACGTGTGTGTACAAATCAAGGTTAAGTAACAGAGATATATAGAGTAAGAAAAAAATATACAACAAGATTGTGTTATTCAATCATAATATTTTACTACTAAAAGAATTATTCTACTACATATAGTCTCAACTCCCAACTTAGTTTAAGTCTCACTCCATATTAGACAAGAACCGAAGATGGTTTTAATGGTTTTGTTTTTCACGGTACATGGGGTCCTATATATTGATTTTAACATTTTTGTGTTTCTCACTCAAATATTGTTTTAACAGATAATCTTTGTTTTTTGGGAAGCGGTTGTAGTCTTCATGCGGCTATGTAAAAACTCTACATGACTGTAGACAAGTTACGTCTGTTTCTTCTATATTCCTAGTTTCTTCTTGAATTTTGATTTTATCAAACCTTAAAGCGCCCACAATGGACGAACATAACTACAAATTTGTTCCACAAACCTAATAGTGGAAAGGAGATTAAAAGTTAGGGTAAAACCAAAAACGCTACATGTCTGCAGCCATGTTAAGATAAGATTTCATTTTATGTTTCTCAAATTGCTAACCCTTAATCGTGTTAGAACCAAAAAATAAAATAAGCTCCCACGTAATCTCTACATGACTGCAGACATGTTACGCTGATGTTCATAGTACCTCGTCTTTGCACCCTATAAAAAAAAACACTACATGACAGTGGCCAAGTTACGTCTGTTTCTTCTATATTCCTAGTTTCTTCTTGAATTTTGATTTTTTTAGCAAACCTTAAAGCGTCCAGAATGGACGAACATAACTAAAAATTTGTTCCACAAACCTAATAGTGGAAAGGAGATTAAAAGTTAGGATAAAACCAAAAACGCTACATGTCTGCAGCCATGTTAAGATAAGATTTCATTTTATGTTTCTCAAATTGCTAACCCTGAATCGTGTTGAACCAAAAAATAAAATAAACTCCCACGTAATCTCTGCATGACTGCAGACATGTTACGCTGATGTTCATAGTACCTCGTCTTTGCACACCTATAAACAGAAAAACACTACATGACAGTGGCCAAGTTACGTCTGTTTCCTCTATATTCCTTATTTCTTCTTATTTTGAATTGATAGCAAACCTTAAAGCGTCCATAATGGACGACCATAACTAAAAATTTGGTCCACAAACCTAATAGTGGAAAGGAGATTAAAAGCTAGGGTAAAACCAGAAACGCTACATAACTGCAGCCATGTTACGATAAAATTTCATTTTATGTTTTTCAAATTACTAACGTTAATCGTGTTAGAACCAAAATAAAATAAAATAAACTCCCACGTAATCTCTACATGACTACAAACATGTTAGGCTGATGTTCACAATACCTCCTTTTCCATACCAGTAAATAAAAACTCTACATGACTGTAGCCAAGTTACTTCTATTTCTTCTATATTCCTTATTCTTCTTGAATTTTGATTTTTTAGCAAACCTTAAAGTGTCTACAATGGACGACCATAATTAAAAATTTGGTCCACAACCTAACAGCGGAGAGGAGATTAAAAGCTAGGGTAAAACCAAAAACGCTACATACTCAAACATGTTATGATAAAAATTCAGTTTATGTTTCTCAAATTGGATATTGAACCCAATTAACCAAAAACGCTACATGACTATAAACGAGGTTGGAGATCGAATCCTATAAGAACATAATCCTAGGTTGGAAATCAAACCCATTTTTAGGAATCACTCTTTCTTACTTACCAAAAAATCATTACTTCTAGGGACCAACTTTACTATCCATCTTTCTTGGACCTGGCCTTCTTGCACGCTCACCAATGGAAAGATGGTTGGTCCTCAATTCAGAAAGAAAAAGAAAACCATTGCACAAAACCCTTTATCTGGATCAAGAAGCCAGGTTAGCAAAACAATACTAAAGCAAATCTCAACAGTTTTTCGATGAATCAAAACTGTTGCGTATTGGCTTTGACGGTCGATACATTAGTTTCATTTCCTTCTCTCTGATTGATTATCTACAGATCCTTAAATTACCTCTACTGAATTACTCCCATGATGAATTTTTCATTGGAGCACAAACTTGCGAATTATTAGCTTCGGTTTTCTACAACCTGAAATTTTATAATAGAGAAATTTTATTAATTATTATTAATAAGTATTATGATTCACATAGAACCAAATACATTAAGAAGCGCAAATACATAATGAAAAATGGACAACTGAAATCTGAAGAATGCTGGGACCAAAACCATACACCGTTGTCAGTCTAGAATCATTCATCATAATTAAACATCTTTTTAGGAGGAAATTGCTTTGTAAGATAACCATCTCCATAATAGCCACCATCTTGACGAAAGCTCCATCTACAATCATGTTCGCAATTGTACATCCAATCTCTTCTTGCTTTGTAAGCAAAAAACTCCTTTTTGTGGTCCTTTTTTACATTAGGATCATACCAACTTAAATTGCATTTATATTTAGTTGTCTCCCAAAAATTAACCTTAAATTTCCATAAGAAAATTTGGTTGTAATATAGTGTATGCTCTCCAAAATCATCTTCACTTGATCTACAATGGATGTTCAAAGCTACTTTAGGATCTATCATTTCTCACCGTGACAGTTTTTGTCTTCCAAACAGTCTCCATACCGTTACCATCTGACATTGCACATGATAAAGTAAGAAGAGCAAAGAAGATTAAGTAAGAAGAGCAAAGAAGACTGCAGCAGATCCTAAAACTAAAAATGATGACTTTGATGACATTGTGGTTGTAATTGGAAGCAGCCTTGAAATGAAAACTAGGTATAACGCTAATGGATGCTACTAGACAACTCATTGATGGTGTTTTATAGTGTCTTTGTATCATTAGAGGCATGTACGTACTATCCATGTATATATGGCAACAGATTTCTTAATTGGAATCCCATTTATGTCAAATGCAATGAATTAGAGAATCTTCAATGTAGTATGGTATCTAAAACTAATTATGATTGACACGTCAGGAACATACATACTTAAAACGGATAATTTTTCCAAATTATAATAAATCAGTTGTTTGGAAAAAAAAATTATTATATCAGTTTTGTTGGAATTTAATATTTTCTATATTTTCAATGTTTTTAATGTTTAATTTTATCTCTAATATAGTTGTAGTTCTAAAAAATTTCTTTAAGTAACTGTATCATGATATTGTGCCTCAAAGCTGCCAAAATTGCGTATACAATCCTAATTTATCTTGAGATATTGGTTCCCATACCAAAATTCCAATAATGCGGGATTACTTCATGCTATCCCGGGATTGCTTCGAGCTAAAATCTTCTTGCCGTGTGTCATACAAGAAGTCGTCGATGCATCCACAGCCACAGGGTTCACTTAACTTGATATATGATGGGCGTCCCAAATTGTTTTAGTTGGAAAATTTTTGAGGACCAACATTACCATCCATGGTTTCCTGCACGTAATGGAACCTATGGCTGGTTCTTAATATTCTGAAACAGATGCAGTAAGTAGCAAACAAAAGAAAAGCTTGGCACCAGACCCTTTCCCAGCATAATCATGCCCAACAAAAGAAAAGCACGGCACAGGGATTTTTATACCTAACCTTACCTGAAGTCGACCATCTATTTGGATTTAGATTTATTATCACCAAAAGTCGAGCAGTCGTGCGGTTGTGGATCCCGATTCCTAATTTCGTCGTTCTTGAATCTAGCCACGTTAAGGTGCGGTTTGTGCTGCTTGCTGTTGGCCCCTAATGGCCGATGTTTAAATATGTGGTTGCAAACGTTCCGAAGCTTTTTTTTTTTTTTTTGAACATTACTTATATTGAAACGAAAAAAAGGATTACACGGGATTATCTAAAATGTTGGTTACCCTTATCTCTTCTACCTGATTAGAGATATTGGCATCTACCAACATAATGTTATCCCTATTATGTAAACAACAACTGAACTAGAAGAGCGTAAATTTGAAAATAAAAAAAATTTAAAAACCGAGGAATCACAAACCATTGTTGCTTGTGAATATCTTGTTTGGGCGCTGCTTTAGCCAAAATGTCTGCCACTCGTTACCTTGCCTATTTGTAAACATAAAGCCCAAAAAATTGTCACATGTCTACAGAATTTTTACTGCTTCTGAGACTATATCCTGATTTCTCAATTTCTCCAAAAATATTACTTTGCTTGTCCTGAGCATAGAAGATTATCCTCTGGAAATCACCTTCCATCCAGAAATCCTTGACGTTCATACTCTTTGCCTAGATTGTTGTCTCTACAATGCTCAAAGCCTCTGCTTCTTCTGCTATGGAGGCCCTGAAAGTCCCAGTTGTAGCTTGGACTGCATTACCTGTATCATATCGCACAATTATACCATATCCAGCATGAGAAATTGCATCAATCCAGATGCATCAAAATTAATTTTAGGTTCTCCTGAGGTTTTGACCAACCACTAAATTGTATGTTTGTATGATTTCGTAAGGTAGCAAAAGAGTTAGAGATTACTCCTTGATTTACTTGTCTCAGGGGAGACCAAAATACCAGGTTTCTCTGAACAGCCAGAGATAATTGAATACTTGTGGTCGATTTGGATTGGAAGATTCTTAGACATCTCTCCTTCCATATCAAACAACATTTGGTGGCCATGATTTCTATTTCTGAATTGTCATACACCCCTGCTATCCAGTTATCATACATTTGAGAAAAGGAAGCGCTTATATCTCTACTTAAACTTGTTCCTGCCACAGGAGGTAATAGTGCAACTGATTTAGGATAAGGACAAACGAAAAATAGATGCTTTAAAGCCTCACAATCATGCTCTCGGAGATACATTTCATGTCTATATTGTCTTTTTGTTCACCTAGTTTTTTTCTAACAGGAAGGGCATTGTGTATGCACTTCCACAAAAAGATTTTGATTCTTTCAGATATCTTTAACTTCCAAAAAGATTTCCAGAGGCAGTAATATCCGTGTTAATGTTATCAATCGAAGGATGTTTTAGTTTTCTGTACATAGATTTAACGGTAAAATTTCCATCATTTGTAAGAATCCATCTTAGTTTATCTTGTTTCAGTGACCCTTTTTGATTAGTAAAAATTCTAATTCCTAGAATGCTATCTGCAATTTCTGGTGCAAAGCTACTTCAGACTTTCATTACATTCCACTTTTTAGTATTTGAGTCTATCAACTCAGATACAAGTGTTAAAAGTTTTTGTTGATTACCACAATGAGTTATGAGGTTTCGTGCCATACCTGGGACCCATTTATCTGTCCAAATGTGTATAGACTTACCTTCGCCTACCTCCCAGCAGCTGTATTTGAAAATTAAAGAAAGTCCCTGCATAATACATCTTCATATCCACGAAGCATTATAATGATTTTGCAATGGAAAATGGTAGTATTTTAAAGTATTTGTTCTTAAGAACAGAGCCTAAAAAGGTATTTTGTTGAGTTGCAATTCTCCATGCTAATTTAGCAATCATTGCTTTATTCATTTTGTTTGCTTCCTTAAACCCTAGACCTCCTACTTCAGTTGGTTCACACATAAAGCCCCAACTAATGGGATAATAACCCTTAGAATTTTTTTGTTAACCCCACCAAAAGTCTCGTTGGACTACATCAATTTTATCTGTGATTTTGATAGGCAGGGAAAAGCATCCCATTTGATATATTGGCAGACTAGATAAAGCAGATTTAATTAGGACTTTTTTACTAGCTTGGATTAAATTTATACCATTCCAAATTTGAGTTTTGTGTTCCATATTTGTAACATTTTTATCAAAGTCTTAATTTTTTACCTATCAACAAAAGGAGCACCTAAGTAGGAGTCTGTAATGCTAATTTTCTTAATCTTCATCAGTCTAATCATGATTTTTTGGTGTCTAGAATGAATTTTTTTTGCTAAATAAAATACTTGACTTAGAGAAGCTTATTAGCTGACCCGAGGCTCTACTAAATTGGTTAATTATATTTAAAAGGTTTTTGCAGTTAACGAGACTTTCTTTAGAAAACAGCAGACAGTCGTCTGCAAAAAGAAGGTGGGAGATTGGGGTACTATGTCTAGAAATTTTAATTCCAGTTATATGTTTTCTTTTCTCCTTTGCTGAAGGGAGCCTAGAAAAAACATCCATGCATATTATAAAAGGTAAGGAGATATTGGATCTCCTTGCATTAACCCTCTCGTAGGAATCAAGAAATCACCTGGCTAACCATTTAGAATAACAGCGATTGAGGCAGTCGAGACGCATTGATGGATTAGATTACAACAATGCTTACTAAAACCAAAGGAAGATAGAGTTTGGAGTAAAAAATTCCAGTTGACTTTGTCGAACGCCTTGGACATGTCTATTTTGATGCCCAATCCTCCCTTTTTTGTTTTTATTTTCTTTATTGAGTGGACCACTTCATGTGCCACCACAATAGTATCAGCAATTTGTCTGGAAGACAAGAATGCCGATTGGAAAGGTGAAATTATTTTTTCTAAGTGAATTTTCGATCTAATTGCTATAAGTTTAGATAGAATTTTATAAGGGGTAATACTCAATCCTATTGGTCGGAAATCACTAGGAGATTTTGGTTGTTCTAGTTTAGGATGTAGGAAAAGAAATGTCTCATTTAACTTTGGGTTAATTGTTTTTGTCACAAAAACATTTTTTATTATTGAAACTATTTGACTCCCAACTAGTGACCAATTGTGTTTAAAAAAACTCACCGGGAAACCATCTGGCCCTGGTGATTTGTTTGACTTCATTGATTTTACCACCATCCAAACTTCATATGACGTTGGAATCCGTAGTAAATCCTCATTGTCCTGCTCAGAAATCACCTTAGGTATAAGATTCATAAGCTCTTGGTAAGGGACAGTAGGAGAGACAGTGAACAGAGTTTCAAAAAGCGTTTTCTGTTTCCTCCGCAATTTGAGTTTTTTGTTTCAAAATTTCCCCATTTGGTTTAAAAGACAATCAATTTGGTTAAGTTCTCTTCTTTTTAAGGTTTTTATGTGGAAATACTTAGTATTTCTTTCTCCTAGTTTTACAAAATTGTCTCTCGATAATTGCTAAGCGATTTCCTCTTGGGTGTTATACAGGTCCTCTAATTCTATGATTCAGCACTATCCATAAGGCTTCCTATCTACTGTAATCGTCTGAAAATATTACCTAAAAATAGATCCACAAAACCGATCATAATGACTCAGTTCAATACCATTAACGACCCAGTTCAATATCCTGATCAAAACAAAACAACCTTTCACACACAACTCTCATTAGCAAACATATCCGTTTTCAATTTATCAACCAAAAATGAATATTTTAGCGTGGAGCTGTCAAGGAATAAATAACCCAACCACAACTCAACATCTCAAATGACTCATTTATTTACACAAACCTGATATCCTTTTCCTCTCCGAAACAATAGCAACTAAAAGACAAATGTAGGGACTTGCCAGAGCCTTCAGTGTCAGAACTTATC
Organism: Papaver somniferum; assembly: GCF_003573695.1. NCBI lineage: Eukaryota > Viridiplantae > Streptophyta > Magnoliopsida > Ranunculales > Papaveraceae > Papaver > Papaver somniferum. The sequence continues at coordinate 5,911,716 of NW_020619603.1, read as the reverse complement.
CACTGTCCCCAAAGTTGGTAGACAAGGAGGACTATGCCTTATGTGGAGGAAAAACAACAACATTAAGGATCTACTCAAGTCACAGAGTTATATACATGCTCTCGCCACTCCGCCTTCACCAGGGACACCTTGACTTTTTACAGGAATTTATGGTCCCCCTCAACCAAGCGCTTGAATCGATTTCTAGCGAGATTTCTCGTCCGTCTTCCCCAACATCAACAGTTCAACGTCTTGGGTGTTAATAGGTGACTTTAATCAAATTATGTATCAATCGGGAAAAAAAGGCGGAAGGCAAGTCACATATAGTCAAACTCAACCATTCCTCACCATGATGGATCAAATGGGTCTCATCGACCTTAGATTCCGTGGATATCTGTTCACTTGGAAAATAGTCAGCAAGGTCAGAACAACATTTTGGAAAGACTAGATAGAGCAATCACAACTCCGCATTGGCGTACGACGAATCCTCATGCAGCAGTCACTCATCTTCCTAGGATTGCCTCTGATCACGTGCCCATGTTGTTGCATACCAAAAATAATGTACTGGCAAGGAAAAAAGAACTACAAGTTCGAACATATGTGTTTAAGCCACCCGCAGCTCAGACAAATAGTGGAATCATCTTGGAGTCAGCAGCAAGATCCAGAGCCAGCGCTAAATCTTCAGCTAAAATTAATCACCACTGGTCAAATACTTATGGAATGGAATAAAGAGACATTTGGTCACCAACCAAACTTAATTACAAATTTAATGACTCAAATTCAATGGGCTCAGCATCAGTGCGTTGCTCGATATGGAAGAGTCCTAGAATACCGGTTAAAAAAAGCGAAAGAACTTTGAAACCAACACTTAAACCTGCTCCAATGTCACGCAACATATTGGAAACAAAGATCAAGAATGAAATGTCTCACATAAGGAGACAATAATACGACGTTCTTCCACACAAAAGCAAACTATCCATCGCAGTCGAAATAATACACAACAACTACAAGATCATCAAAACAACTGGGTCACAGACAAGCCTCAGGTAATACATATCATACTTGATCACTTATCCAACCAATACATAGCCCCAACAATAAAAATTGATGACGAACTATTTGGGAAAATCAAGCCGAGATTGACTCCAAACCAATGTCAAAAACGTTCGACGGATATAACCATAGAAGAGATCAAACAAGCTCTATTTTCCAGAAACTCTGAGAGCTCTCCTGGCCCCGAAGTATATACAAGTAAGTATTTTAAATATTTTTGGGAAACTACTCAATTTCAGCTGGTAGCCATGGTGCGTAGTTTTTTTGATTCACTAAACATTCACCCTCCCACACAAACATTACCCTAATTCGAAAATTAGAAACACCAACAAAACCATCCCATTTCAGGCCTATCATCCTCTGCAATGTTACATATAAAGTCATTTCCAAAATATTAGTCAATCGTATACGGACAATCCTTCCTTTTATAATAAGTCCATATCAAAGTGCTTTCGTTCCACAAAGATCAATACATGATAACATAGCAATTTCCGGAGAGCTATTCCACCATATTAGAACCTCTACAAACACCAATGATCCAAAAATCTCTATGAAATTAGATATAGAGAAAGTATATGATAGCCTGGATTGGAGATTCATTATGAAAGCCTTTACTAAACTAGAATTCCCAACCATTTTTGTGGATTACATCATGTTATGTATATCTTCAGTCACCTACTCTGTCAACATCAATGGAACACCTCATGGTTTCATCACCTGAAGAGAGGCATCAGACAATGAGACCCAATTTTGTCTTATATATTCATTATAGGTGCAGAAATCTTATCAACAAATCGGGGAAACCTTTAAGTAAAAAAGGCGATAGGAGGGCTCCGCATTTCACAAAAAGCTCCACCAATATTACATCTGATGTATGTTGATGATCTCCTCAGCTCCTAAAAAGAAACTCAAGACAGTAACCATCACCTACAGAAAATTCTTCATTCCTACAGTACCTCTGCAGGACAACATATCAATACCGCTAAATCCACAATCATTCACCACCCGAACCTACAACCACATAAAGTTGAATCCCTACAACGATTCTTTAACACGCCAACCACATCAACACCACCCATATATTTGGGAGTACATTTTAAACATGGAAGAACTTCTCGGCATATCTTCAAACCTCTACTTCAACGGTTAGCTTGTAAAGATCAACGATGGATGACAAAATGTCTTACACCTGCAGGAAGGTCAGTGCTTATTCAACTTTCCAGCTCCTACACTATATTTGTCAATACGCTTTCAATGGTATCAACTCCCCCACCTCCAAGCATCAGTTCATTAGCTATATTTACTACGAAATCAGAATTACCACTGATAGACCACTTTAAGATATCACCTCTTTACCTTAGAGAATAAAGGTTCACTCCTGTAACTAGGCGTGCAACAAAGTATTTGAAAACCATCAACACGTGTGTGTACAAATCAAGGTTAAGTAACCAGAGATAATATAGAGTAAGAAAAAAATATACAACAAGATTTTGTTATTCAATCAATAATATTTTACTACTAAAAGAAATTATTCTACTACATATAGTCTCAACTCCCAACTTAGTTTAAGTCTCACTCCATATTAGACAAGAACCGAAGATGGTTTTAATGGTTTTGTTTTTCACGGTACATGGGGTCCTATATATTGATTTTAACATTTTTGTGTTTCTCACTACAAATATTGTTTTAACAGATAATCTTTGTTTTTTGGGAAGCGGTTGTAGTCTTCATGCGGCTATGTAAAAACTCTACATGACTGTAGACAAGTTACGTCTGTTTCTTCTATATTCCTAGTTTCTTCTTGAATTTTGATTTTTATCAAACCTTAAAGCGCCCACAATGGACGAACATAACTACAAATTTGTTCCACAAACCTAATAGTGGAAAGGAGATTAAAAGTTAGGGTAAAACCAAAAACGCTACATGTCTGCAGCCATGTTAAGATAAGATTTCATTTTATGTTTCTCAAATTGCTAACCCTTAATCGTGTTAGAACCAAAAAATAAAATAAGCTCCCACGTAATCTCTACATGACTGCAGACATGTTACGCTGATGTTCATAGTACCTCGTCTTTGCACGCCTATAAAAAAAAAAACACTACATGACAGTGGCCAAGTTACGTCTGTTTCTTCTATATTCCTAGTTTCTTCTTGAATTTTGATTTTTTTAGCAAACCTTAAAGCGTCCAGAATGGACGAACATAACTAAAAATTTGTTCCACAAACCTAATAGTGGAAAGGAGATTAAAAGTTAGGATAAAACCAAAAACGCTACATGTCTGCCTATAAGTTTAGATAGAATTTTATAAGGGGTAATACTCAATCCTATTGGTCGGAAATCACTAGGAGATTTTGGTTGTTCTAGTTTAGGATGTAGGAAAAGAAATGTCTCATTTAACTTTGGGTTAATTGTTTTTGTCACAAAAACATTTTTTATTATTGAAACTATTTGACTCCCAACTAGTGACCAATTGTGTTTAAAAAAACTCACCGGGAAACCATCTGGCCCTGGTGATTTGTTTGACTTCATTGATTTTACCACCATCCAAACTTCATATGACGTTGGAATCCGTAGTAAATCCTCATTGTCCTGCTCAGAAATCACCTTAGGTATAAGATTCATAAGCTCTTGGTAAGGGACAGTAGGAGAGACAGTGAACAGAGTTTCAAAAAGCGTTTTCTGTTTCCTCCGCAATTTGAGTTTTTTGTTTCAAAATTTCCCCATTTGGTTTAAAAGACAATCAATTTGGTTAAGTTCTCTTCTTTTTAAGGTTTTTATGTGGAAATACTTAGTATTTCTTTCTCCTAGTTTTACAAAATTGTCTCTCGATAATTGCTAAGCGATTTCCTCTTGGGTGTTATACAGGTCCTCTAATTCTATGATTCAGCACTATCCATAAGGCTTCCTATCTACTGTAATCGTCTGAAAATATTACCTAAAAATAGATCCACAAAACCGATCATAATGACTCAGTTCAATACCATTAACGACCCAGTTCAATATCCTGATCAAAACAAAACAACCTTTCACACACAACTCTCATTAGCAAACATATCCGTTTTCAATTTATCAACCAAAAATGAATATTTTAGCGTGGAGCTGTCAAGGAATAAATAACCCAACCACAACTCAACATCTCAAATGACTCATTTATTTACACAAACCTGATATCCTTTTCCTCTCCGAAACAATAGCAACTAAAAGACAAATGTAGGGACTTGCCAGAGCCTTCAGTGTCAGAACTTATCCACTGTCCCCAAAGTTGGTAGACAAGGAGGACTATGCCTTATGTGGAGGAAAAACAACAACATTAAGGATCTACTCAAGTCACAGAGTTATATACATGCTCTCGCCACTCCGCCTTCACCAGGGACACCTTGACTTTTTACAGGAATTTATGGTCCCCCTCAACCAAGCGCTTGAATCGATTTCTAGCGAGATTTCTCGTTCGTCTTCCCCAACATCAACAGTTCAACGTCTTGGGTGTTAATAGGTGACTTTAATCAAATTATGTATCAATCGGGAAAAAAAGGCGGAAGGCAAGTCACATATAGTCAAACTCAACCATTCCTCACCATGATGGATCAAATGGGTCTCATCGACCTTAGATTCCGTGGATATCTGTTCACTTGGAAAATAGTCAGCAAGGTCAGAACAACATTTTGGAAAGACTAGATAGAGCAATCACAACTCCGCATTGGCGTACGACGAATCCTCATGCAGCAGTCACTCATCTTCCTAGGATTGCCTCTGATCACGTGACCATGTTGTTGCATACCAAAAATAATGTACTGGCAAGGAAAAAAGAACTACAAGTTCGAACATATGTGTTTAAGCCACCCGCAGCTCAGACAAATAGTGGAATCATCTTGGAGTCAGCAGCAAGATCCAGAGCCAGCGCTAAATCTTCAGCTAAAATTAATCACCACTGGTCAAATACTTATGGAATGGAATAAAGAGACATTTGGTCACCAACCAAACTTAATTACAAATTTAATGACTCAAATTCAATGGGCTCAGCATCAGTGCGTTGCTCGATATGGAAGAGTCCTAGAATACCGGTTAAAAAAAGCGAAAGAACTTTGAAACCAACACTTAAACCTGCTCCAATGTCACGCAACATATTGGAAACAAAGATCAAGAATGAAATGTCTCACATAAGGAGACAATAATACGACGTTCTTCCACACAAAAGCAAACTATCCATCGCAGTCGAAATAATACACAACAACTACAAGATCATCAAAACAACTGGGTCACAGACAAGCCTCAGGTAATACATATCATACTTGATCACTTATCCAACCAATACATAGCCCCAACAATAAAAATTGATGACGAACTATTTGGGAAAATCAAGCCGAGATTGACTCCAAACCAATGTCAAAAACGTTCGACGGATATAACCATAGAAGAGATCAAACAAGCTCTATTTTCCAGAAACTCTGAGAGCTCTCCTGGCCCCGAAGTATATACAAGTAAGTATTTTAAATATTTTTGGGAAACTACTCAATTTCAGCTGGTAGCCATGGTGCGTAGTTTTTTTGATTCACTGAACATTCACCCTCCCACACAAACATTACCCTAATTCGAAAATTAGAAACACCAACAAAACCATCCCATTTCAGGCCTATCATCCTCTGCAATGTTACATATAAAGTCATTTCCAAAATATTAGTCAATCGTATACGGACAATCCTTCCTTTTATAATAAGTCCATATCAAAGTGCTTTCGTTCCACAAAGATCAATACATGATAACATAGCAATTTCCGGAGAGCTATTCCACCATATTAGAACCTCTACAAACACCAATGATCCAAAAATCTCTATGAAATTAGATATAGAGAAAGTATATGATAGCCTGGATTGGAGATTCATTATGAAAGCCTTTACTAAACTAGAATTCCCAACCATTTTTGTGGATTACATCATGTTATGTATATCTTCAGTCACCTACTCTGTCAACATCAATGGAACACCTCATGGTTTCATCACCTGAAGAGAGGCATCAGACAATGAGACCCAATTTTGTCTTATATATTCATTATAGGTGCAGAAATCTTATCAACAAATCGGGGAAACCTTTAAGTAAAAAAGGCGATAGGAGGGCTCCGCATTTCACAAAAAGCTCCACCAATATTACATCTGATGTATGTTGATGATCTCCTCAGCTCCTAAAAAGAAACTCAAGACAGTAACCATCACCTACAGAAAATTCTTCATTCCTACAGTACCTCTGCAGGACAACATATCAATACCGCTAAATCCACAATCATTCACCACCCGAACCTACAACCACATAAAGTTGAATCCCTACAACGATTCTTTAACACGCCAACCACATCAACACCACCCATATATTTGGGAGTACATTTTAAACATGGAAGAACTTCTCGGCATATCTTCAAACCTCTACTTCAACGGTTAGCTTGTAAAGATCAACGATGGATGACAAAATGTCTTACACCTGCAGGAAGGTCAGTGCTTATTCAACTTTCCAGCTCCTACACTATATTTGTCAATACGCTTTCAATGGTATCAACTCCCCCACCTCCAAGCATCAGTTCATTAGCTATATTTACTACGAAATCAGAATTACCACTGATAGACCACTTTAAGATATCACCTCTTTACCTTAGAGAATAAAGGTTCACTCCTGTAACTAGGCGTGCAACAAAGTATTTGAAAACCATCAACACGTGTGTGTACAAATCAAGGTTAAGTAACCAGAGATAATATAGAGTAAGAAAAAAATATACAACAAGATTTTGTTATTCAATCAATAATATTTTACTACTAAAAGAAATTATTCTACTACATATAGTCTCAACTCCCAACTTAGTTTAAGTCTCACTCCATATTAGACAAGAACCGAAGATGGTTTTAATGGTTTTGTTTTTCACGGTACATGGGGTCCTATATATTGATTTTAACATTTTTGTGTTTCTCACTACAAATATTGTTTTAACAGATAATCTTTGTTTTTTGGGAAGCGGTTGTAGTCTTCATGCGGCTATGTAAAAACTCTACATGACTGTAGACAAGTTACGTCTGTTTCTTCTATATTCCTAGTTTCTTCTTGAATTTTGATTTTTATCAAACCTTAAAGCGCCCACAATGGACGAACATAACTACAAATTTGTTCCACAAACCTAATAGTGGAAAGGAGATTAAAAGTTAGGGTAAAACCAAAAACGCTACATGTCTGCAGCCATGTTAAGATAAGATTTCATTTTATGTTTCTCAAATTGCTAACCCTTAATCGTGTTAGAACCAAAAAATAAAATAAGCTCCCACGTAATCTCTACATGACTGCAGACATGTTACGCTGATGTTCATAGTACCTCGTCTTTGCACGCCTATAAAAAAAAAACACTACATGACAGTGGCCAAGTTACGTCTGTTTCTTCTATATTCCTAGTTTCTTCTTGAATTTTGATTTTTTTAGCAAACCTTAAAGCGTCCAGAATGGACGAACATAACTAAAAATTTGTTCCACAAACCTAATAGTGGAAAGGAGATTAAAAGTTAGGATAAAACCAAAAACGCTACATGTCTGCAGCCATGTTAAGATAAGATTTCATTTTATGTTTCTCAAATTGCTAACCCTTAATCGTGTTAGAACCAAAAAATAAAATAAACTCCCACGTAATCTCTGCATGACTGCAGACATGTTACGCTGATGTTCATAGTACCTCGTCTTTGCACACCTATAAACAAAAAAACACTACATGACAGTGGCCAAGTTACGTCTGTTTCCTCTATATTCCTTATTTCTTCTTGAATTTTGATAGCAAACCTTAAAGCGTCCATAATGGACGACCATAACTAAAAATTTGGTCCACAAACCTAATAGTGGAAAGGAGATTAAAAGCTAGGGTAAAACCAGAAACGCTACATAACTGCAGCCATGTTACGATAAAATTTCATTTTATGTGTTTCAAATTACTAACCGTTAATCGTGTTAGAACCAAAATAAAATAAAATAAACTCCCACGTAATCTCTACATGACTACAAACATGTTAGGCTGATGTTCACAATACCTCCTTTTCCATACCAGTAAATAAAAACTCTACATGACTGTAGCCAAGTTACTTCTATTTCTTCTATATTCCTTATTCTTCTTGAATTTTGATTTTTTAGCAAACCTTAAAGTGTCTACAATGGACGACCATAATTAAAAATTTGGTCCACATACCTAGCAGCGGAGAGGAGATTAAAAGCTAGGATAAAACCAAAAACGCTACATGACTACAAACATGTTATGATAAAAATTCAGTTTATGTTTCTCAAATTGGAGATTGAACCCAATTATGAACCAAAAACGCTACATGACTATAAACGAGGTTGGAGATCAAATCCTATAAGAACATAATCCTAGGTTGGAGATCAAACCCATTTTTAGGAATCACTCTTTCTTACTTACCAAAAAATCATTACTTCTAGGGACCAACTTTACTATCCATCTTTCTTGGACCTGGCCTTCTTGCACGCTCACCAATGGAAAGATGGTTGGTCCTCAATTCAGAAAGAAAAAGAAAACCATTGTACAAAACCCTTTATCTGGATCAAGAAGCCAGGTTAACAAAACAATACTAAAGAAAATCTCAACAGTTTTTCTGATGAATCAAAACTGTTGCGTATTGGATTTGACGGTCGATACATTAGTTTCATTTCCTTCTCTCTGATTGATTATCTACAGATCCTTAAATTACCTCTACTGAATTACTCCCATGATGAATTTTTCATTGGAGCACAAACTTGCGAATTATTAGCTTCGGTTTTCTACAACCTGAAATTTTATAATAGAGAAATTTTATTAATTATTATTAATAAGTATTATGATTCACATAGAACCAAATACATTAAGAATCCAAATACATAATGAAAAAATGGACAACTGAAATCTGAAGAATGCTGGGACCAAAACCATACACCGTTGTCAGTCTAGAATCATTCATCATAATTAAACATCTTTTTAGGAGGAAATTGCTTTGTAAGATAACCATCTCCATAATAGCCACCATCTTGACGAAAGCTCCATCTACAATCATGTTCGCAATTGTACATCCAATCTCTTCTTGCTTTGTAAGCAAAAAACTCCTTTTTGTGGTCCTTTTTTACATTAGGATCATACCAACTTAAATTGCATTTATATTTAGTTGTCTCCCAAAAATTAACCTTAAATTTTCATAAGAAAATTTGGTTGTAATATAGTGTATGCTCTCCAAAATCATCTTCACTTGATCTACAATGGATGTTCAAAGCTACTTTAGGATCTATATCATTTCTCACCGTGACAGTTTTTGTCTTCCAAACAGTCTCCATACCGTTACCATCTGACATTGCACATGATAAAGTAAGAAGAGCAAAGAAGATTAAAGTAAGAAGAGCAAAGAAGACTGCAGCAGATCCTAAAACTAAAAATGATGACTTTGATGACATTGTGGTTGTAATTGGAAGCAGCCTTGAAATGAAAACTAGGTATAACGCTAATGGATGCTACTAGACAACTCATTGATGGTGTTTTATAGTGTCTTTGTATCATTAGAGGCATGTACGTACTATCCATGTATATATGGCAACAGATTTCTTAATTGGAATCCCATTTATGTCAAATGCAATGAATTAGAGAATCTTCAATGTAGTATGGTATCTAAAACTAATTATGATTGACACGTCAGGAACATACATACTTAAAACGGATAATTTTTCCAAATTATAATGAATCAGTTGTTTGGAAAAAAAAAAATTATTATATCAGTTTTGTTGGAATTTAATATTTTCTATATTTTCAATGTTTTTAATGTTTAATTTTATCTCTAATATAGTTGTAGTTCTAAAAAATTTCTTTAAGTAACTGTATCATGATATTGTGCCTCAAAGCTGCCAAAATTGCGTATACAATCCTAATTTATCTTGAGATATTGGTTCCCATACCAAAATTCCAATAATGCGGGATTACTTCATGCTATCCCGGGATTGCTTCGAGCTAAAATCTTCTTGCCGTGTGTCATACAAGAAGTCGTCGATGCATCCACAGCCACAGGGTTCACTTAACTTGATATATGATGGGCGTCCCAAATTGTTTTAGTTGGAAAATTTTTGAGGACCAACATTACCATCCATGGTTTCCTGCACGTAATGGAACCTATGGCTGGTTCTTAATATTCTGAAACAGATGCAGTAAGTAGCAAACAAAAGAAAAGCTTGGCACCAGACCCTTTCCCAGCATAATCATGCCCAACAAAAGAAAAGCACGGCACAGGGACTATTTTTATACCTAACCTTACCTGAAGTCGACCATCTATTTGGATTTAGATTTATATATCACCAAAAGTCGAGCAGTCGTGCGGTTGTGGATCCCGATTCCTAATTTCGTCGTTCTTGAATCTAGCCACGTTAAGGTGCGGTTTGTGCTGCTTGCTGTTGGCCCCTAATGGCCGATGTTTAAATATGTGGTTGCAAACGTTCCGAAGCTTTTTTTTTTTTTTTTTGAACATTACTTATATTGAAACCAAAAAAAGGATTACACGGGATTATCTAAAATGTTGGTTACCCTTATCTCTTCTACCTGATTAGAGATATTGGCATCTACCAACATAATGTTATCCCTATTATGTAAACTAACAACTGAACTAGAAGAGCGTAAATTTGAAAATAAAAAAAATTTTAAAAACCGAGGAATCACAAACCATTGTTGCTTGTGAATATCTTGTTTGGGCGCTGCTTTAGCCAAAATGTCTGCCACTCGTTACCTTGCCTATTTGTAAACATAAAGCCCAAAAAATTGTCACATGTCTACAGAATTTTTACTGCTTCTGAGACTATATCCTGATTTCTCCAAAAAATATTACTTTGCTTGTCCTGAGCATAGAAGATTATCCTCTGGAAATCACCTTCCATCCAGAAATCCTTGACGTTCATACTCTTTGCTCAGATTGTTGTCTCTACAATGCTCAAAGCCTCTGCTTCTTCTGCTATGGAGGCCCTGAAAGTCCCAGTTGTAGCTTGGACTGCATTACCTGTATCACATCGCACAATTATACCATATCCAACATGAGAAATTGCATCAATCCAGATGCATCAAAATTAATTTTAGGTTCTCCCGAGGTTTTGACCAACCACTAAATTGTATGTTTGTATGATTTCGTAAGGTAGCAAAAGAGTTAGAGATTACTCCTTGATTTACTTGTCTCAGGGGAGACCAAAATACCAGGTTTCTCTGAACAGCCAGAGATAATTGAATACTTGTGGTCGATTTGGATTGGAAGATTCTTAGACATCTCTCCTTCCATATCAAACAACATTTGGTGGCCATCATTTCTATTTCTGAATTGTCATACACCCCTGCTATCCAGTTATCATACATTTGAGAAAAGGAAGCGCTTATATCTCTACTTAAACTTGTTCCTGCCACAGGAGGTAATAGTGCAACTGATTTAGGATAAGGACAAACGAAAAATAGATGCTTTAAAGCCTCACAATCATGCTCGCGGAGATACATTTCATGTCTATATTGTCTTTTTGTTCACCTAGTTTTTTTCTAACAGGAAGGGCATTGTGTATGCACTTCCACAAAAAGATTTTGATTCTTTCAGATATCTTTAACTTCCAAAAAGATTTCCAGAAGGCAGTAATATCCGTGTTAATGTTATCAATCGAAGGATGTTTTAGTTTTCTGTACATAGATTTAACGGTAAAATTTCCATCATTTGTAAGAATCCATCTTAGTTTATCTTGTTTCAGTGACCCTTTTTGATTATTAAAAATTCTAATTCCTAGAATGCTATCTGCAATTTCTGGTGCAAAGCTACTTCAGACTTTCATTACATTCCACTTTTTAGTATTTGAGTCTATCAACTCAGATACAAGTGTTAAAAGTTTTTGTTGATTACCACAATGAGTTATGAGGTTTCGTGCCATACCTGGGACCCATTTATCTGTCCAAATGTGTATAGACTTACCTTCGCCTACCTCCCAGCAGCTGTATTTGAAAATTAAAGAAAGTCCCTGCATAATACATCTTCATATCCACGAAGCATTATAATGATTTTGCAATGGAAAATGGTAGTATTTTTAAAGTATTTGTTCTTAAGAACAGAGCCTAAAAAGGTATTTTGTTGAGTTGCAATTCTCCATGCTAATTTAGCAATCATTGCTTTATTCATTTTGTTTGCTTCCTTAAACCCTAGACCTCCTACTTCAGTTGGTTCACACATAAAGCCCCAACTAATGGGATAATAACCCTTAGAATTTTTTTGTTAACCCCACCAAAAGTCTCGTTGGACTACATCAATTTTATCTGTGATTTTGATAGGCAGGGAAAAGCATCCCATTTGATATATTGGCAGACTAGATAAAGCAGATTTAATTAGGACTTTTTTACTAGCTTGGATTAAATTTATACCATTCCAAATTTGAGTTTTGTGTTCCATATTTGTAACATTTTTATCAAAGTCTTAATTTTTTACCTATCAACAAAAGGAGCACCTAAGTAGGAGTCTGTAATGCTAATTTTCTTAATCTTCATCAGTCTAATCATGATTTTTTGGTGTCTAGAATGAATTTTTTTTGCTAAATAAAATACTTGACTTAGAGAAGCTTATTAGCTGACCCGAGGCTCTACTAAATTGGTTAATTATATTTAAAAGGTTTTTGCAGTTAACGAGACTTTCTTTAGAAAACAGCAGACAGTCGTCTGCAAAAAGAAGGTGGGAGATTGGGGTACTATGTCTAGAAATTTTAATTCCAGTTATATGTTTTCTTTTCTCCTTTGCTGAAGGTAGCCTAGAAAAAACATCCATGCATATTATAAAAGGTAAGGAGATATTGGATCTCCTTGCATTAACCCTCTCGTAGGAATCAAGAAATCACCTGGCTAACCATTTAGAATAACAGCGATTGAGGCAGTCGAGACGCATTGATGGATTAGATTACAACAATGCTTACTAAAACCAAAGGAAGATAGAGTTTGGAGTAAAAAATTCCAGTTGACTTTGTCGAACGCCTTGGACATGTCTATTTTGATGCCCAATCCTCCCTTTTTTGTTTTTATTTTCTTTATTGAGTGGACCACTTCATGTGCCACCACAATATTATCAGCAATTTTTCTGGAAGACAAGAATGCCTACTGGAAAGGTGAAATCATTTTTTCTAAGTGAATTTTCGATCTATTTGCTATAAGTTTAGATAGAATTTTATAAGGGGCAATACTCAATCCTATTGGTCGGAAATCACTAGGGGATTTTGGTTAATTGTTTTTGTCACAAAAACTATTTTGTTTGACTTCATTGATTTTACCACCATCCAAACTTCATATGAAGTTGGAATCCGTAGTAAATCCTCATTGTCCAGCTCAGAAATCACCTTAGGGATAAGATTCATAAGCTCTTGGTCAGGGACAGTAGGAGAGACAGTGAACAGAGTTTCAAAAAGCATTTTCTGTTTCCTCCGTCATTTGAGTTTTTGTTTCAAAATTTCCCCATTCGGTTTAAAAGACAATCAATTTGGTTAAGTTCTCTTCTCTTTAAGGTTTTTATGTGGAAATACTTAGTATTTTTTTCTCCTAGTTTTACAAAATTGACTCTCGACAATTGCTAAGCGATTTCCTCTTGGGTGTTATACAGGTCCTCTAATTCTACAATTCAGCACTATCCATAAGGCTTCCTATCTACTGTAATCGTCTGAAAATATTACCTAAAAAGAGATCCACAAAACCGATCATAATGACTCAGTTCAATACCATTAACGACCCAGTTCAATACCCTGATCAAAACAAAACAACCTTTCACACACAACTCTCATTAGCAAACATATCTGTTTTCAATCTATCAACCAAAAATGAATATTTTAGCGTGGAGCTGTCAAGGAATAAATAACCCAACCACAACTCAACATCTCAAATGACTCATTTCTTTACACAAACCTGATATCCTTTTCCTCTCCGAAACAATAGCAACTAAAAGACAAATGTCGGGACTTGCCAGAGCCTTCAGTCTCAGAACTTATCCACTGTACCCAAAGTTGGTAGACGTGGAGGACTATGCCTTATGTGGAGGAAAAACAACAACATTAAGGATCTACTCAAGTCACAGAGTTATATACATGCTATCGCCACTCCGCCTTCACCAGGGACACCTTGACTTTTTACAGGAATTTATGGTCCCCCTCAACCAAGCGCTTGAATCGATTTCTAGCGAGATTTCCCGTCCATCTTCCCCAACATCAACAGTTCAACGTCTTGGGTGTTAATAGGTGACTTTAATCAAATCATGAATCAATCGGAAAAAAAAGGCGGAAGGCAAGTCACATATAGTCAAACTCAACCATTCTTCACCATGATGGGTCAAATGGGTCTCATCGACCTTAGATTCCGTGGATATCCGTTCACTTGGAAAATAGTCAGCAAGGTCAGAACAACATTTTGGAAAGACTAGATAGAGCAATCTCAACTCCGCATTGGCGTACAACGAATCCTCATGCAGCGGTCACTCATCTTCCTAGGATTGCCTCTGATCACGTGCCCATGTTGTTGCATACCAAAAATAATGGACTGGCAAGGACAAAAGAACTACAAGTTCGAACATATGTGTCTAGGCCACCCGCATCTCAGACAAATAGTGGAATCATCTTGGAGTCAGCAGCAAGATCCAGAGCCAGCGCTAAATCTTCAGCTAAAATTAATCACCACTGGTCAAATACTTATGGAATGGAATAAAGAGACATTTGGTCACCTACCAAACTTAATTAAAAAGTTAATGACTCAAATTCAATAGGCTCAGCATCAGTGCGTTGCTCGATATGGAAGAGTTGTAGAATACCGATTAACAAAAGAGAAAGAACTTTGAAACCAACACTTAAACCTGCTCCAATGTCACGCAACATATTGGAAACAAAGATCAAGAATGCAATGGCTCACATAAGGAGACAATAATACGACGCTCTTCCACACAAAAGAAACTATCCATCGCAGTCGAAATAATACACAAAAACTACAAGATCATCAAAACAACTGGGTCACCGACAAACCTCAGGTAGTCCACATCATACTTGATCACTTCTCCAACCAATACACAACCCCGAAAATAACAATTGATGACTAACTATTTGCGGAAATCAAGCCGAGATTGACTCCAAACCAATGTCAAAAACGTTCGGCGGATATAACCATAGAAGAGATCAAACAAGCTCTATTTTCCAGAAACTCTGAGAGCGCTCCTGTCCCCGACGTATATACAAGTAAGTTTTTTAAATTTTTTTGGGAAACTACTCAATTTCAGCTAGTAGCCATGGTGCGTAGTTTTTTTGATTCACTGAACATTCACCCTCTCATGAACCACACAAACATTACCCTAATTCGAAAAATAGAAACACCAACAAAACCATCCCATTTCTGGCATATCATCCTCTGCAATGTTACATATAAAGTCATTTCCAAAATATTAGTCAATCGTATACGGACAATCCTACCTTTTATAATAAGTCCATATCAAAGTGCTTTCGTGCCACAAAGATCAATACATGATAACATAGGAATTTCCGGAGAGCTATTCCACCATATTAGAACCTCTACAAACACCAAAAATCCAAAAAACGCTATGAAATTAGATATAGAGAAATTATATGATAGCATGGATTGGTCACCACAAAGATCATTAAAAAAGACTTTACTAAACTAGGATTCCCAACCATTTTTTTGGATTCATGTTATGTATATCTTCAGTCACCTACTTTGTCAACATCAACGGAACACCTCATGGTTTCATCACCTGAAGAGAGACATCAGACAATGAGACCCAATTTCGTCCTATATATTCATTATTTGTGCAGAAATCTTATCAACAAATCTGGGAAACCTAGAAGAAAAAAAGGCGATAGGAGGGCTCCGCATTTCACAAAAATCTCCACCAATATTACATCTGATGTATGTTGATGATCTCCTCAGCTCCTATAAAGAAACTCAAGGTAGTAACCATCACCTACAAAAAATTCTTCATTCCTACAGTACCTCTGCAGGACAACATATCAATACCGCTAAATCCACAATCATTCACCACCCGAACCTACAACTGCATAAAGTAGAATCCCTACAACGATTCTTTAACACGCCAACCACATGAACACCACCCATATATTTGGGAGTACATTTCAAACATGGAAGAACTTCTCACCATATCTTCGAACCTCTACTTCAACGGTTAGCTCGTAAAGCTCAATGATGGATGACAAAATGTCTTACACCTGCATGAAGGTTAGTGTTTATTAAAACCTCTCTCACACCCACTTCCAACCATCTTATGCAAACACGGTTATTTCCAACACACGTCCACAAAAATATTGATAAAATAACCCGAAACTTCTTCTGGGGACATGACTCATCTGTCAGAAAACTACACCCATTAGGATGGATCAAGCTAAATAAACCAATTGCACAAGGTGGGATAGGCATTAGGAAAAGTATCCACCACAACAAAGCCTTGTTTATGAAAAGAATATGGAATATACACGACAATCCTCACTCCATCTGCTCCAAACTATATAATGAAAAATACCTCAACTATCAACCTATATTTCAAGGTACTATACGAGTTCATAGTACTGCCAGTCCACAATGGAGGCAACTAACAACTCTTGTCCCTTATTTCAAACAGTTAATATTTCATCGCATATGAAATGGTGTAGAAACACCTATCCATGCTAATTGGATACCTCATTTCCAAAACCTTGACCCTATACAATGCTACCATATCCAAACACTGGCATATATTATTGACCCGGTCACTCATAACTGGGATCATGATCAATTATTCACCCTTCCACCGACAGCAATCCAACATATAATAAACATCCATATACCATCTGACAACACCCCAGACAAAATCATCTGACCACTGTCAAAAACTGGTAAATATACAACCGCTTCTGGATATGATAGTCTCATACAACAAGATATCATATCACACCAAAACCCCCTTCCACACACCAAATTTCTTTGGGATTTACCTTGTCCACCAAAAATTCAGCTTTTCTTGTGGAAAGCTATCAACGAAGTCCTTCCAACCTTCTCTCTTCTACACCATATCAAGCTCTCAAATTCCAATCTATGCCCAAGATGTAAAATCGCCCCAGAAAAAACACAACACATGCCTATACAATGCCAAACAGCAATAGACACTCGGTATAGGCTATCAAACCTAATAAAAATAACTCAACCAAGCACAAACAACCATCCACTCACCATAACATCTCAAACAACAATATCCCAAATTATTCAATCTCCAGCAACTACATATACTATCACAGCTTACTGTTATCTCTTACGGTCCCTGTGGACAACCAAAAACGAAATAGTTTTTAGACAAGCTGACTCCATACCTGAAATCATTCTAACGACAGCCTTACAACAACAACAAGAATTTGGATGGGCAAAAAATTCCAATCTCCCGGTATTTTTAGGAGAACAACCAACCAGGATTACTACAAGCAACCTCAGAACACCAATAACAATTTATGTAGGCTGGATCAGACCAGAACCAGACTGGATATGACAGATAATGATGGCGCTGCTAGGGGACATCCAGGATTGGCAGGAGCAGGGATCATCTGCAGGGAGTCAAATGCCAATAAAATAACGGCTATTGAACAACCATTAGGCATAACGGATGCCATCACCGCTGAGACGTGGGCGACTGTGTTAGCAACCAGATTGGCGATGGAAAGACATTGGACCAAAGTGTTGTTCGAAACGGACTCAGAGAATCTTATGAGATTCATAAAGACCCCAACTGAAGCCCCGTGGTATATTTCAGAAGTGATCGTTGAAATAAAATACAGAATGAGCTAATCCAATTTTGTGATATCTAGTACAGCTATCGAGAGGGAAATCAAGCAGCAGACGGTCTAGCAAACGAAGCAGCGGAAGGAAGCCAGATATCAAATTACTCAACGAAAATTTGGGAGCAGGCAATCCCATCTTGTATTAGTCGAATTATAACTCTATGGGTCTCAATTACTCAACGAAAATTTGGGAACAATTTAATTTAATATATATCTTCATGCTTCAAAAAAAAAATCTGTTGCACATACCCCAATGCCGTTTGTCATCAAAGTTACATCGAGAGTCAGCCCAGATTCGTACGGGCCACCTTGCTGGTGCCGGAAGTGGAACAGACAGAGCAGGCGTAAGAACAAATCCGACATCACCTAGCGTATCGATGCCGTTGCCGCATAATGTAGCTGCCAGACTGTTCATCCAATGATGGCATGGATGATCCTAATTTAATATACTTAAGTGAAAAATATAGAAAATAAGGGAAGAAAATTATAAGAATATAGAAATGGAAAAAATGACGTACTAAGAAATTATTTCCTTCATTTATTTATATCATATAATCAAAAGATAAAACCCATCATATCCGGTAAACTCAACATGTGTATAGTAAGATATGTTTTTACAATCAATTCGACATAAATTGAATTCATAGTATATACTGTACATGCCTAACTATATGGATCTGGAACACTACTTATATAACACCATAACAAAAGCAGTATAACCATTATCATTACACTTAGTTTCATTTCAAGGCTGGCTTCCAATTCCATTTGCAATGTCAAGATCATCATTTTTAGTTTCTGCCGTCCTTTTTACTCTTCTTATCATTTCATTATTCGGTGCACAATTGGTTGATGGCAAAATAACCATCACGATCCAAAATGACATAGATCCAAAAATTCCATTAACAATTCATTGTTGGTCAAGTGAAGATGATTTTGGTGAGCATACACTATATTACAAGCAAGATTTCTTATGGAGATTTAGAATTAACTGGAAGAGGACAACTAAATTCGTATGCCAATCAAGTTGGTATGAGCCTGGAAAAGGCCCTCACATGCTAGAGTTTACTTCTTATGAATTTAGAAGAGACTGGAAAGTTTTTTGGACGGATAATTGTTTTTGGAGTTTTCGTAGAGATGCTGTCTACTATAACTCTCATAAGTGGTATTCGTATTATTAGCCGTATTTGGTTCTCATGGGAAACAAATAGTTATTGAATAATTAATAAAACATTTTTATAGTATTATAAGAGCAAGAACTCTTTGTGCCTTCAAAATGGTTTTTTATCGATCATCTGAACTGCAATTAATATGTTTTATCAAAGGGTGGTGTGTTGAGAAACTCCTACCCAGTTGAGTTTCATCTTCGAAAAGAATTAAAGTGTTATTGTAGGTCATCAATCACATTGAGTCTGTTGGTGAAATTATGCGTTTGATCTAATTTTGCAATGTTTCTAATTAGAAGTGTTATTATTTCATTTTTTTTATTTTTTTTAACTCACTGTTATCTTTAGGAAGGTGTTATTCTTCTGGCAGATTCAAGGGCCAGTGAAGGAACTAATGTTTGTGCTGTGAAAAGATTAATTGTGCGGCACCTAATAATGTGAGTTTGGATACTGCAGTTCTCGTTTATGTTTCTTTGTAGATCTACCCGCATCGTTTTCTATACTTAATAAGATGTTTCTTTCTCATATATGCTTATCCGCCGTCAAATCACTTTACAGAGAAGGCCACGTATTGCTTCTTCCTTCCCAATTGACAAACATAATGGCTACTGTTATTAGTAACAGATCCAGGCCTTTGGAAACCTTTAGGAGAGTGGACTTACCTCTTCATCTTCGCACTTTTAAATCATTGTCTAGAGAGACCATATGGTAGAGTTAGTATCTGTTTCACCATTCGGTAGGTTTGCATTTATCACCAATTAACTTGTTTGGATTCTTGTGCTCTACCGAATTCAGGAAACATGGAATTTGAGCAACCAGTAAGGCATATATACTGAGTCTGAAGAAGATTTGAACGGCTTTACAAAGTACTAGTATAATTTGCAGTTGGACCTAACATTTTCTCTTTCTTTTGCATTAGAAAAAAAAAAATTCTTCCAAGTGCTGAGGTCAAACTTTGGTAAGCTTTAGTTCAGCGTGTTTAGCTTGTCGGTACCTGTCTAAATATGAACCGTACGTTTAAACTCATTATGAGCCTAGTTTCGAGGATTATATGTTTGTGCAAATTTCATGGTTCGCTTCAACTTATAGGAAATCATATTTATGTCTGACACTTACTAAAGAGAGTTCTGCTAACACGCTGTTTACCAAATATGGCGCAGGGAAGAGAAGGTTATGAACCGAGAGATAAATTTCAAGAAAAGCTTTGAAATTTGTTGGAGAACAAACGTCACATTTGAAATCTACTGCTTCCTCTGGGGCTTAGTTTTGGTATTATGTCCTCTTATGATTGTTGGTTAATTTGTTTATGTACATTTTGCATTGAGGTCAGGTCATCATTGTGATTCATTTTCTAGGTGCGTGTAACAATTAAGATAGAAGGCCTCTGATATTATCGTTTTCACTTCAACAGTTCAACTGGACAAGCTCTGAGGTATTTGGACGCTAATTTTCTCCCATTAATGCTCTAAACTTTGTGAGCTCCCATGTTGAGCGGTGGTGAAACCCTTGCTTCCTACCGGCCGAAAAGAGAAGAGTTTGATCATTAATTCGTTTGGGAGGGACATTTAGCCATCCTGACCTGATTGGAGTCAATATTTCAGGATCATGAAAACCAACTTTGTCGATGGATGTTCTTCCCTAAACTACTAAAATACTAAAAAGGAAACCAGAAAAGTTCTTAGAGATCAACATTCAAGAAAAATTCCCTAAAATACTCAAAGAGCAAGTGCGAAAACAAAAACAATTCCAAAAATCAACCTACAACGGTGATGAAACCTCGCTTCCCCGTTAAGATTTTTTCATATTCTTACATCTATGCAATTGAGATCTTTTTTTGTTTAAAGAATTTAATGCCGGTGAGTTTCAAACTCGGGTCGTATGGTAATGGTGGCGAGTTTCGAACTCAGGTAACTATCTTGTTTTTCTTGACCGATAAAGAACTTGATGCCGGCAAGTTTCGAACTCAGATCACTGGTATGATTAATTGTACTACAGAGACACCAGCTGCAATTAAGATCTTTTGCAAACAATAATATAGGTATACGCTGCAATTTAAATCTTACTCCCTTTGTTTCAGAAAGAGATTTGTATTCATTTTCGTGAGTTATAGCATTTAATTTTTATATTCATAAATGCATATTAATGGGGCGTAATCTAAAATATTAAAGAAATTCGTACAATTAAGGAAACAAACATATCCTTCATTCCTTTTAAAAGACAATATATTCGACTCCGAGAATTAAATTCCCTAAAGAGTTTATACTCCATAAATTCGATATATTTTAATTTTCCTTTTTTATTTCCTATTCATAATACTCTTAACAATTTTAGGCAGATTTTAATACTTGCATTTTTATTAAAATAATTAAGGGTAGTCAAGTAAAGTATTATGGTCTCCTTAATATTTTGACAAAGTCAAAGCGCACTGTCTTTTTGAAAGGGATGGAGTAATTGTTTTTACTTATTTTAAACGGTCCCCGAGTTATAATCCCAAAGGTGTCACTTTCCATCCACAAAAAACCCATCAAAACAAAAGTAACACAACCCCATCAAAACAAAATTAACACAAAAACCCCATAAAATTTGATGAAACCAACATAAAATTTGATGAAACCAAAATTTGAAAATTGGGATTTTTGTATCAATTTTGTTTTGATGGGGTTTTTGTATGGATTTTGTTTAAGATAAAGTTTTAATGGTTCCCAACATTTAAGTGGGATTTTTATATCACGGGTTTGGTCACCTTGGTTTTTATCACTAGTTTTGTATTTTAAATCTAATTTATCTGATTGGGGGATGATGGATTGTTGGTCTTTTCCAACTTAAGATGATTTTGCATGGATGGTGATCTTCCTCTTATTTTTGTTATCGATTTGCAGGCCAGGACTCCAATTGATGATTTTATTCAAATGGCAAGTCAATTATACACTAGTTTTTTCATAAGCCTTCCCAAAAGAGAATGGAGAAGGATAGTACAATCTATGACACCGTCTATCCATGTATATATTTACTAATTTCTAGCCTTTTGGTTACATGAATATATATTGGAACCTGGGTTCTTTGAAGGTGGTTGCTAGTTTCTTATCTTTTCAAATTGCAGCTAACCAGTTCGTGGACGACTTTAAGAGAAAAAATGCATTTGGAGTTATTAATTGTAGTTAACCAGTTAGTGTATGCCACTTTAGTACTTATCAACAGGTCAATCACTTCATCGTATCCATTGAGACCTACATTTTGGTTCTAAAAAGATTTAAATGGTTCTCTACAAGATTTAACCCCCAATCTTACAATTAGAATTTGAAGCTGATCATATTATCTTTTCGTGTTAATAAAATTGTGAATGAATTAATATACTTCGTACTATGAGAATGGTACGGTTTTTGTACTATAAGTTTTGGGTTATGATGAATTAGTGAAACTGGATCTATAGTTTGATGAATCAAGTAGTATACCATTGGAATCAATAATTAACGCAAAAAACTGTACATGGCAGGTATTTAGATGACTAGAGGGTTGTTCTACAATCTTAGTAGCCAGGAACGCCCAAACACATCACGTATCTCCCTGAGACACGCGATTCTCCGCTCCTCAATGAGAAACGCGATGGGAGCGCACTCCTATCACGAGAGAAACGCGATCCTGTCTTAGCAGACACGTTTCATTACAAAAAATCACACAGGGAGAAGAATAAGGGGGAAAAGAAAATAGAGAAAAAGAAAGAGGAAAAGAACGCAGTAAAGAAAAAGGAAGAAAAAAAGGGAAGAAGACGGCTGCTGGTGCTTGGAGAAGAAAAAGGAGGTTGTTCTAAACCCTAGGGTCATTCGGTTTTCAATTAAAAACATCTTGTGCGTACTCTGGGCTAAGTTGGAGCCCAAGTCCAACATCTTCCCTTGCACAAAAGCATAAAATTAGTTTTAAAATGCTCCCAAAAGACGGAAAAAGAAAAGAAAAGAACTGAACGAATGAGATACTGCAACAAAATTAGTAGTACCAACTATTCCGATAAACTAAATTAGGCTCCCGACACGCTCCTCATATCTCATTTTTCGAAAATTTTACGTATGTCGCTTCCGATCTCGTTCCCGTTCCTGGCTACTAAGTTCTACATTAATTGTTATTTTTTTTGGTGTATTCCTCAACAATAGAGTAGTGAAAGCATCTAAGGGAGGCTGGTTATACACTTATACTTTCTTCTTTACTTCAAAGCTGGGTTGCGCATATACTGGTACGGGTATCCGGTTCCGGTACATGTCGAAGAATCCAATTTGGGATCTCCGAAAATGGCCGATACAGACACCATTGATACCGCATGCATAAATATTTGCAAATGCAATTCAAGAATGTATTAGAGCAAGAAAATTCAATCTAATCCCAGAAACACTCATTGTACATCTACATATCACAACAAATGTTTCGAACAAGTTAAGATTGCTCTGTGCAATTTTGGCAACATTGATGCCAATTTGTGGCGATGCCAAAATATCATGACAAAGTTCATGAAAAGAAAGAAAAAATAGTTATTTTGATAGATCTTTTACTTTGAATAAGAGTTCTCAAACTCATTAAAAAAAAGAGAGGATATATTACTTTGTATTACAAATATATGCAAGTTATTCCAAAGTTCACCAGCAAATTCACGATAACTCCAAAAGGTCCAAGAGCTTCATGTATAACTCACCAAAAGACTCGAGGATTATGAATTATTTTCACGTTGAATATAGAAAGGTTGAGCATATAGTTCATGTCGATTGTTTCTAAAAATTTTGATGACGCGTTGTTGATATGTGGTGATGGAGCTGGTGCTGGGTGCTTCTGGTGCTGGTGCGGCCGTTAGAAACTCTTCATGCGACTGTCTTTTGGCTTTTATTTTTGGTTTGGGTGTAAAGACTAATTTTTTAAACAAGATTTCAGTAATAACTCTTTATTGGACTGGGATCCGCATTCAGGATCACGAAAGATAAGAGTTATGTTGCAATAAGAGTCTATCTTGATATATTCAACATAAATGGTTAGCTCCTTGTGCTAGGCATGATGTGATCAAATGTGAACATGCGTGCAGAAAAGTGAACCTTACAACTGTTTACAGCTGTAACTCTTTATTTCCAAGACACATAAAATTTTCCTAAGCCGTCTTAAGTAATTTAATTTAATAGAGAATGATTACAACAATCTAGTTTGCATAGTAGTGAAATCTTGAATTCTAGGTTGTGCATTTAGTGTATATAAGTATAATTTGTGAAGCATTTGTTATTTTTGGAGTTTTCGAACAATCGCCATCTTAATCTATTAAAACCCTATTTGTTTGAAACTAAAATTATTATAATTTACAAATCTTAGTGAAATGAACCGTATTTATATGTTATGCAATCGATAGATGTATGCTCCCGGTATATAAATAAAATTCACATTTGAAACATCAGTTAAACGACTAGAACAAACAATGTAACTAAAAAACCTTATACTGAAAAAATGGAGACAAATGATTAATTGCAAATAAATGTGTCTTGGAAATTTCTTCATGCTAAAATATTCTTGGCGTCGTAGTTTGTATAAAAACTAATAAGGGTGTATGAAATTATGAGGGTATCCAAATACACCACGTTTTTTCGTTTCAACCTATAAATCCGATACCGAGTGTGATTGTTTATGAACAAAATCGAGACAGTACAACTACAAGGTATTCACTTGATAAAAGCTATGGTCTGAAACCAATTTACTATATATAATATCAATATCAAGCGATTAGGATTTAATGTACAAGTGTTATTTATTTTATTTTAATAAAAAAATTATAATGTTAGAGTAAATGACACTACAAATTTAGAAAATCTCGGGACCTAGTCTAGTTTTGAATACTCTCAGAATTAAGCCGCTATACAAAGAACAAAACCAACTTCGTATAGTTGATACCAAGTGATCTAATCCTAATTACTTAGTTCCCTCAGTATCCCTGCGTCTATGACCTGCTGGTCACGCACGTGAATCCTAAGATAGAAAATCACTATCTTGAGTTTCTTTACCAATGTAAAGTCTTAACAACTCCTTTTGATCGTCATCCAAACAGTAAAGGAACAAAGATGTTTGGTAACTACTCCTACAATCTTTTAGAAAAAGATTGGTTGAGTTATGACAAAGGCTCTTCCATTTAAACAAGAAAATTCCTTTGTCGGGTAAGATCAATCCAAATCAATAACATAGATTCGAATTCACAACTATCAGATTCGGATATTAAAGAATACCACCAGATGATAGTTGTCGATCTAAACGACTATATGATCAAATATATCAAAGCTAAATTTGATCTAAGTCGATCGGATCCCAGACGATCAAGATGTGTGCACAAATCATGAGATACGAAAACCAATAAGAAAAATATTCTTTTCTTTAAATCTTCAATTGCCTTCTTATATAACACGCACAAAAACAAACTTGAACCCTCTTATGATCGGTCACGCACCAAACGGAGTCTTTTATCAATGGATGATCACAAGTTGTCTTTAGATCTAACAACAATTTTAAAGATCACGTCAATACTTTGATCTAGTTTGAGTGACCCTTATCTCAGAAGAGAATTCTCTCAAGAATAATCAAACTAGGTGCAACCAAAGCTTCAACAACTGTTAGTCAATCAAATCAATAACCAAAAGCTAAAATAACCTTATAAATTTCTTGTTTCCAACCAACAGTACTCTTATAGCTTCTTGATCCTATAGAAGTCTTTAAACGAGTGGTTGAATGAGATTTCGCGTAATTATGGTACTTTTCTCTCTGAATAGACGGCTCAGCCAGAAACAACATGAATGAATTTTTCCTTTCTCTTAGGATAGTTAGCAATAAATGAAAACTCATCATTTATAAACCAAGGTTATTTGGACAACAAGGAAATTCCAAAACCGAAAATATTCTCAAGATATCCGATAAGTACCTAATTTCGGTTTTCCTATTTCCAACTAATATCCAACGTGTAATTTTGAAGCCTCTCATTAGAAAATATTTAGTATTAGTTTAGTACTTAACTAATAGAACTTTCCAAGAGATATGTTTTGATTTGGACAATAAAAGATAAGATTTGTATTCATGTTCAAAATATGTTTACACCCGGAACTTTCCTATTTAGAAAATCCTAATTCCAAACTCACACAAAACCGTAAAGTAAATATAGAATATCGGTTTTTGTCTTGAGACCGGTTATACCATGACTCCTAACATAGTTTAAGACCAAGTCATCAAATTTGGTAGGGATTGGTTTTATCATGACTCCTAACAAAAGCTAGGATAGGTTCTACCAACTATCCTAATAGGGGTAAGGATTGGTTCTACCAAGGTTCTCTTGACAATAGTTAAGATAGGTTATACCTTGTATCCCAAAATTGGTAAGTGTCGATTCTATCAAGGATTTCAACATAAGTCAACATCGGTTCCACTGCATATCCCAAACTAGGTAAAGATTGGTTCTACCATAGCTCCAAACATAAGTCAAGATCGATTATACCAAAGTTATTACCTAGGTTAGATTTTGTCATTCATTAGATCTCCAATGAAAACCGGACCAAAACGCCCATTGATGTCCTTTTGATTACAAAAAAGGTTTCTTATATGAACTTCCATTCAACATATGTAATTACACATAGTTTCCTAGGATTATATCTAATACACAATCAAGTAACGAATTACATAGATTATGTCGATATCACATTTTGAAGTTCAAAAAATAAACATTATACTTCGTAATCAAATATTCATCCTTGACACTTTGATCATAATAATGACCAAACCTAATACTAGAGTATTAAATATAACCTCGTATGTTATCTTTTCAATTTTAGTTACGAATCGCAGAATATGGTGTAGTGAAGTAATGATGGGAATGGAAACAATTCAAGTCAGTATCATTATACCTCAAATTCGAAGGATGATGTCTTCATTATAGTTGATAAGTTATCACGATCTTTAGGACTTCAGAGTAATACTTGTATATCTCAACAATTAATCCTAGACTTTCTAGTCTAACCTAAACAAAGTTGACTCTAGCACATTTAATCAAGCGACTCTAATTGAGTTTTGGTACTAAAATATGACAATCAAACTTGACATACCAATGATTGGTGGGTTCAACCAAGAAATACTCTAACAAATTTCCTGAAATGGGTAAAGATCGGTTCCATCATAACTCTCAACATAAGTTAAGATCGGTTCTACCAAAGTTCTTATACCTAGGTTCGAATTGGTCATCCAATAGATCTTCATTGAAAACCAGACCAAAACGCCTGTTGATTTCTTTTCGTGGAATTGGACATAGTTTCCTAGGATAAAATCACACCTATATCCAATACACAATCAATTAAATATTACATAGATTACGTCGATGTCACATTTACCAAGTTCAAAAGATAAACGTTATACTTAGGATCGGTTACACTAACAAAAAGTCATACCAAATCATAAGTCAGGCACTGTGACTAGTTACACCAAGATACATCATAAATTATGATTGGTTCTACTAACTCACTTATATTGGTAATCCAAATATACACAATAAATAACAATACCAATAAGCCTAGCAATTTCCCTTTCTATTTATAAAACAGGTTCGTGAATGTACTTCCTTTAAAAAAAATGTAAACATTATTTCCTAGGATGAAATCTTCACCTTTACCCATACACATAATCACAATAGCATTCATACGATTATGTGGATGTCTTATATACGAAGTTTAAAAGATAAACGTTATACTTCGTATCCTAATTCCTTGACCCTATGATCATGTGATCATGTCTTACTACTAAAGTATAATCATTCACAGCTTCGCAGTTATTTTTTCAATATAGCACGACTTGAAAGATATGTCAGGAATGAAACAGTTCAAGCCAAATATTACTAATCTCAAGAGGAAGGACGATGTCGTCGTTGTAGCTTGTTACTTATTCACATTCTTCAAATCTTCAAGTAATACTTGTATGTCTCATAATCCTAGACTTTCTAGTCTAACCTATACGAAGTTGTCTCTAATACATAATTAACCGACTCTTTAGATGAGTTTTGATTCCCTAAAATATGACAACCAAGCTTGACATAGCAACGCTTGGTGGGTTCAACCGAGCTATGCTCTAACAAAATCCCGCTTTATCAATTTTAGTGACAAAACTCTTAATACATATGGATAAACAAATTACAAGAATTCATTACACATACGCTTGATTCCAAGTTTCAAGAACACAATAACTTGTATACATTCAATCCATAAATGCCGTTGTTGACATTTGAACAACAAAGCTAATATTCCCCCTAAAGGCAAAATAGGTAGATTTTCAATCCGAACATCTTTGTTATTTCTCTTTTGTAGTCAAGATAACTACAATAGCAATATGATATGTTGCTCCTCCTTCGTCAATGTTTTACTCTTTCATTAGATATAATGTTTAAGCACAATTGTCCTTTCCTTAGTGATTACAAATCACTTGTTTACTCCATATATTTCTCCCCATTTTTATCACAAAATGACAAAGGTTCGAGCAAATAAAGGTCAAACCTAAAGGATCTTACAAATCTAAAAGACTTGTACAACCTATGAGTGTTAAGCACGAAGGTTTCACATACAATTTTAGATAACCAATATCAAAATCGAAACTACAAGTAATTTGGTTTTAATATGTTATCAAGGAAACAATTTCCCGAAGCAATTTTCCTTAATAGTTTAACAAATTGACTAAGAAACTTAGTTTCCTTACTAAACCGATTGCACAAATACAATCGCTTATTTCGATAAGACCAAAATAAAGATCAGAGTTAACTTTATTTTTCTCATCAGGTTCTAATTATTCAGACAATAACTTAGACCTTTCACTTTAGACAAGACAAGTACTAGGTTAGTTAACTAGTATTTCTTGTCAAGGCATTCGATTAGACTTGAATAACCGATCCTTCACTTTGATAAGTCTAACTAAGATCAGAATGAACTTAGTTTATCTTATCCAGAATCGAATTGGACTAAACAACTGATCACGTGTTTTGTTAAGCCATAAACAATACATACAAACCAAAAGAAAATTGACTTGCACAATTATTTCTCTTAACCAGAAGCAATTGAAACAAACGTAGACATTATAGCACCGCAATTGCACCGAAATTTTGTTAAGACAAAAACAATATATATGATACCGAACAATAAACAAGATATCAAACAATAGTTTTTCTTAACTGGAAACAATTGAATCACACACACACATCCATACATACATAATGGAATAAACATCAATTGTACCGAATTTTGTTAAGAAAAAGCAAAATATATGAAATATAAACAGGCTTTTCTTAAACAGGAAAACGATTAACTAACAAATTTGTTACCTCAGATTCCGCATCCTCTTCTCCCCACAAAGATATGTCATTAAGCGCAAATTCAAGTTAAAACTCTCCCCCATTATGTTATCATCCTCTCGCAAGAACAAAAGAACAACAACAACAACAACAACAACATTTACCAAAGAAAGGTTCAATCGGTTTTAACTTATGTGTGCCAATAGAAAAAGTTGAAAACCCGAAAAATATATGTTTATCCTAAACACAACTCATGTAAACACAAATTGTTTCAACACATTGTGAATTTTTACATATGAGTCTCAATCGGAACACCTTATGATCCTTTGATAAAGCCTACCAACATGGGATAGAACTTAATCCCGCTAAATCAAAAGGCCACACAAACCATAAGGGTTCACATCATATGAGATCAAATATTACGGCTAAGAAAACCGAAATCAAACATTCCATAAACACATAGCAATAATATAAAGCATTCAAGCACAGGCTATGTAATCGGAAAAATTATCACAAGAAAAATTATAAACTAATAATTTTATTCATAATAAACCTTATACAATAATTGAACTAAATCAAAAACTATTTTCTATTTTTCATAACTTAATCCTTCATATCAGTGCTAGAGGAAGGCAAATCATTACCTTCATTCTTCGGCTTGTGAATTTCTTAAAGTAGATAACCTTGTTGCTTGACCAGAATTTCTTGCAGTTAAGAAGTTTTTGTGAAGGATTCTGCAAGAGCATGTAATTCTATCTTTGATTGAACAGAGAAATGTGTTCAATGCTTCGATAAACTGATCTTTCTTCAGCATATTCTCTCTTTCCTTCTTGCTAAGCCAATCTCTCTTTTTGATTTTCCTCTTTGATTTCTCAATATCAATAGAAGATGCAGACTTATTATTAAAGTGATCTTTCAGATCCAGCATCTCATCAAGAGAAGACATCGGATCCGGAATCATAGTTCGTACAAGGAATGACCAAAGAAGGAGAAGAATTCTTTTACGTTTTTCATACTTCCGAAATATAATATTCCTATAAATATGAACATCTCAAATATATATATTCAATTACTAGATTTTATTCCCATAACCTACGCAAGGGTGCCTTGATTTTTACTTCCTCACACACAAATTCGGCACACACGGTGAGGATATAATTCTAATACCGATCACGTGGTATTAGTATGAGATTTTCTCTCATAATGAGATTTGGAACAACCAGTGTGTTCTTGATCTAGTGTAGTATGAAAAATCCTTTTCTTGTTACCTCGACTTAACAAAGTTCTTTGAGGTTGGTTGGAAATGCATCCACACATTTTAGCACTACTGTTTTTTGAGACAGTTTTACACTTTGTCTTATTTTTCCATTTACCATTAGATGATTTATTAACATTGGAAGACATGTCCATTTTTAAAATGGTTAAATCATCAATGGAGGAAGAGGGAATTATATTGCAAACCAATGCAATATTAGATGTTTCCTCTTCTTCATAATCATATGAATCAGAGGTCTCATCTAGAATTATAGCCAATGTCTTGCTTCCGGTGTATTTCCTAAGATTAGGACAGTCCTTATACATATGGACAAAACCTTTGCACTTAAAGCACTGAGGCTGATATTCATCATCTTCTTCTTGATCTTTCTTGTTTTTGACAGGAACTCGATCATGGGGACGAGAAGATCGATGATCATATTTTATGAATCTCTTATTCCTTTTCTTTAAGAGATCTTGAAACTGTCTAGTGATCAATGACAATGATTGTTCGATTTCATCATCAGAATTTTCTGCAGTCGGTTCATCAGAATCATCCATCAATCTATCTTTCTCCATCGGAGCTTTTGGAAGATTTGCAGCTTTAAACGCAATTCATTTAGCTTGAATAGACTGTGATTCGTGATCAAAAATCTTTAACTTTCCAACGAGTGTGCTTCGTGAGAGTGTTGAAAGATCAATTTATTTTATGCTTGCATGCTTCTTAGATTCGTATCTAGATGACAACTATCTGTGAATTTTGCATACTATATCTTTTTCAGAAATAGTCTTTCCAAGAGAGAAATATGCATTAACTATCTCAGAGACTTTAATATGAAAATCTTCAAAAGTGTCGTTGTCATCAATTCGAAGGTTTTCTCAATCGGACGTAAGAGTTTGAAGTCTAGCTTCTTTCTCTGATGTATTTTCTTCGAATAGGATCTGAAGATTATCCCAAGCTTCCTTTGAAGTTTGGCATGTTGATACATGATGTTGTAGATCACGACTTACAACATGTATAATAGAATTCAAACCATATGAATTCCGCTTTCCAAAAGCCTTTTCTTCGTTTGAATAATCCACTAAGAATTTAAACTCGGTTTCCAAATTTTCTAGTTTCGGGCAATTATAACCATCAACGACTAATAGCCAAGTATTAAATTGATTGAAGAACAGATCTCATAGCATATTTCCACCATAGATAGTTTTTTCCGTCAAATCTTGGCGGTACGTTAATTGAAATCGATTCATGAGAACTCGAGTTCATTTCTTATAGGTTGGATCGCACTAGACACAAATTGTTAGATCTTTTCGTGTTTGCCTTCTCTGATACCAATTGAAAAGACGAGGGTACCCAAATAGACCACAACCTTTTATTTTGATCACAACATATACAAGACCCACTGTGTATAAACCTCTTTGAGCAACAATCACTCAAGGAATATTTCAACACAGTGTCCACTTGATATAGGGTTAGTCCGAACTGGCCTAACTCGTGAGTTAAATATGAAAGTCAAGTGGAGAAATCCAATACACTTTGTATGATCGTTCATAGATATGGAATCGAGACAATACAACAACAAAATGATCACTCGATAAAAGGTACGGTAATAACCAAAACCAATAGGATGAATATCAAGTTCCCCGTTCACATACAAGTGAAATTTACTTTAATTATAATAAAACAATTTTAATGCGGAAAATAAAGTAAATGACACAACAAGATTTTGTTAACGTGAAAACCGCAAATGCAGAAAAACCCCGGGACCTAGTCCAGAATTGAATACTCTCATAATTAAGCCCCTATACAAAATCTAAACCAACTACATATAGTTGAGACCAAGCAACTAAACCTATAGTTCACCTAGTTTCTTCAGTATCTTTGCGCTACGGTTGTTGAAACTTTGATTGCACCTAGTTTGTTTATTCTTGAGAATCTTCTCTTCTGATATAAGATTAATTCACTCAGACTATATCAAAGTGAAAAAGCGGGGGTCTAATAACACCACCCAATATTTCGCTTAGCAATCTGTATGGACAAACTCCAATATACTTTTTATGAGAATCAACCAGACAGTCAGACTCAATCAATACAAAGATATATCAAAGAGTTTATATCTCAATCTCTCGATTTGATCTTTACTCAATCAAATAGAAATATGCGAGTCTTTATCAAAGAGAGATAACTTGAACGGTACCAAAGACCAATGTCCAAGGATCAATCAATATCAATCAACAACCAAAGGTTGGATTTCCAATTGATGATCACGAACGCACAACCTGTATTATTTCAATTATATAAAATATAATGCGGAAAAGAAATAACACAGACACCAGAAATTTTGTTAACGAGGAAACCGCAAATGCAGAAAAACCCCGGGACCTAGTCCAGATTGTATACACACTGTATTAAGCCACTACAGACACTAGCCTACTCCAAGCTAACTTCGGACTGGACTATAGTTGAACCCCAATCAGTCTCCCACCGATCCAAGGTACAGTTGTACTCCTACGCTCTGATCCCAGCAGGATACTGCGCACTTGATCCCCTTAGATGATCTCACCTACAACCAAGAGTTGCTGCAACCCAAAATCGAAGACTTGATAATAAACAAATCTGTCTCACACAGAAAAGTCTATCAAAGGATAAATCTGTCTCCCACAGATAAACCCTAGGTTTTGTTCTGTCTTAAGATATGAAATTAAGGTGAACAGGAACCAATTGATAATCCGGTCTTATATTCCCGAAGAACAACCTAGATTAATCAATCACCTCTCTACAATTCTTCCTGACTACACATGCGGTTTGTCGAGGAATCACAAACAGTGAGACGAAGATGTTTGTGACTTCTTTATCTTGCCTATCGGAGAACTCTCACGATCTCAAGCCAATCAATCGATTGTACTCGTACGATAGAAGACGCAAGATCAGATCACAAAACTACGATAAAAGTAGTATGGATCTGGCTTCACAATCCCAATGAAGTCTTTAAGTCGTTAACATGGTTTTAGAGAAGAAAACCAAAGGTTAAAGGAGAATCGACTCTAGCGAGCGCACTAGTATCACACAGACATGTGGGGATTAGTTTTGCACAATTCTAGATGTATCCTTTATATATCCTTCAAATCAGGATTTTGCCTTAGTTACAAAGCAATCCATATTCACCGTTAGATGAAAACCTGATTTAGATTCAAAATAATATTTCTCAACCGTTAGATCGAAACTTAGCTTGTCACACACACTTGGGTAGACGTTTACTGGGTTTGCGAAAACCATGCCCAAACGTGTACGCGTATGTTGGTTCAACATAGTAACCCAAAAGGTTACCCATATGAACATTTCATATTAACCTTGTTCTTCTTCACCATAACTAGTTCAATTGAATCAAATGAACTAGTTAAAGAGTTGTTCGATTATTATGAGATCTTATGTAACTACACAAGACACAATTGAAACAAAGATGATTAGATTCGATTGAATCGTCTCATGAACTTTATAGCCACAGTTTGCATAAAGCATTCCTTAGTAATTTAAGTTTCATGTTCAGAGCACATCTTTAGATCATAACCACTTAAGCTCACAAACAAGTTCGCGGAATTAAGACAACTGGCGGAGTTTTCCAAACTCATCAGAAAATCTCGACAAAGAGACTTTCGCCAGTTCGCGTACTAGGTTCGCGGACTTACACGCAAATGAGTTTTTGGAAAATCCCAACAGAAATTCTCGGTCGAGAACTTCCGTCAGTTCGCGGACTGGGTTCGCGGACTTGGCAAAGATAATTCCTCCGGTTTCTCTCAATCAACAAAATTCGAAAAATTTGGATTAAGGAATACATGGTTATGTAATCTAAACTCTCATTCCAATCATTGAGACATTCTCAGAGGACGTTATATAGCCGTTATTCACAGACCGTTTCGCGTCAGAGCAATTCTCAAGGTAATTGAAACTTTTCATGACTTTCATCACTAGGTGAAGATAAACTTGATCAAAGCGAAACGTTTTAACAACACATGATTTCGAGATATAGATAGGCGAGATATACTCGCCTCGAAATATCAAACGTGTATGGTCCAGTCTATATAGCATACGACTTTTTTCTTATAAGAAGTAGGAGATAGAAGAGATAGACTTTTGAGTGATAGATAAGTTCAAGTCTCCAGATACCTTTTTGTTGATGAAGTTCCACGTTTCCTTGTGTAGATCTTCGTCGTTGTATGATGAATCTCCATGAAGTCCTTGAGCTCAACTACACTTTTCTATCCTAGTCCGAGACTTAGCTATGTAGGCTAGAAATTGAGACTCATAGTTTTGATCACTAACATTGACAAAAATGCTTGAGATAGCAACGCATGCGAGATTGACTGAGCTATGCTCTAACACAAAGTATCAACGGGATCTTTAAATTTTTTGATCTAAATACATCTTCTGATAAACTATTGTTAACAGACTCCGTTCTGTGTGTGACTGATTACAAGAGGATTCAAGTATTGTTATGCATGTATTAGTTTGAAGGAAATAGAATATTTTAAGACGAAGAAGGTTTCTTATTAGTTTCGTATCTTGTGTATCTAGTGCACAAACCTTGATCAAGATGCAATCCAACTAGAATCGGTTTAATTTTGATATATTTGATTTTCTAGTTGCGAGAACTGTCAACTATCATTTGGTGGCATTCTTCAGTGTTCGAATATGATTAGTTGTAATCTGAATCTAAGTTACTGATTTGGATTGATTTAAACCCGACAAAGGAGTTTATTAGATTAAACGGAAGATTATTTGTCAAACTCATATCACAAGTTTGATTAGAGTTAGTACAGAACAAATTCCATGCTTTACTGTTTGGAATACGATCCAAAGGAAATTTTGATTCACGTGCATGACTCTTGAAGTCGAAGAAGCAGGGATACTGAGGGAACTAAGTAGCTAGGGGTAGTATGCTTGGTCTCAACTATACGAAGTTGGTAATTGATTTTGTATAACATATTAACTCTGAGAGTATTCAAAACTGTACTAGGTCTTGGGATTTTTCTTCATTTGCGGTTTCCTCGTTAGCAAAATCTTGATCTGTCTTTTACTTTGCTTTTCATATTATAATTGTTATTATAATTAAGTAAAATGCGCAAGTGTTTTAACTCCATAAACACTTGATATTGGTCCTATAGAGTTTCGGTTATTACCAAACCTATTATCAACTGCACACTTTGTTGTTGTATTCTCTCGATCTCGTATCCATAGACAATCACACAAGGTGTGTATCCAAATTGTCGTATTGTTTCGACTTTGTCCATAGACGATCACATTCAGAAGAGGACTTATAGGTTGAAATAAAAAAATATGGTGTATTTGGGTACCCTCGTCTTTTCACAGACATCACAGATTTGGTTTCTATGACCATAATTTCAATACCATTAAGTCGTGTAAACCTTAGGATTCTTTTTCATTGATTTGTAATTTGTGGGAATTATTGATCAAACAAAATTACCAGCTAAGTTTAGGAATACTTCTCTTAATCGACTTATTAGGAATTAACCAAATTGGGGCTTATATTTTAATTATCGGCTGTCTTTTTTTTTTTTTTGTACAAAACCATGTTCATGTTCAGATAAAGCATTCATTCACTCATTTGTACTGTTCAACAACATAAGAAAACATGACTGTACAAATAGAAAAGGGTGTTGTTTTGACAAATCTACAGCTTGGTATATGACATATGAACTTATATAAATAATTGGTTAGGACCCAACACTTAAATTTGTTAGATTCCTGAATAGAACATCTAATTCTCCTCGTAATCTATATTTATTTTGAAGTAAATTGCGCATGTAATTTATTTGATTGTTAATTTTGTATATGCCTTATGAAATGTAACTGCCTGTGAAACATGTTAGCAATTCTCATGGTCGGTCGAACCTATAGTGTGTAAATAAAAAGGATTTATAAGATTTTTAATAACTTTTCCTTATAAGTGAAATGAAAATTAAAAGTTTGAAAGTATATGACAGTTATGTTGTTAATATATATATATATATAAGTGGCGTTTGTTATTATTACATAGTGACCCGATCTTATCTTTGATATATGTGGTCCTTCTTATTAATATAAGATACTGCCTCCTTAGAATAGGTGTACCGGAGATTCTCAAGCACTTTCGACACGCAAAAACCATGATCTTATGCGCCTCTTTCCACTCATGCATGTTTCTTATTTTTGGGAATCCTTGCGGGAAGATATTAATATTAAAAAATAATTATTTGTTATGATTATTAGTTTTTAGATTAAAAATCTTGTAACTTAGTGGGTCCATAAATAATTTATAGAAGTTTTGCTTAAAAATCATATAACCTATAAGAAAACGGGTCGTCACTTTCCGTTTTCTTAAAATTTGTGTAAGTGGAGCTATAAAATAGAGAATGGATAACCGTTGTTCGTTTTTTTCACAAAATTAGACAACCATTGTCCATCAACAGTACAAATAGCGAACACAGCTCAAGATTGGATCTACCCAAGATGCAATGGAAAATGATTTTGGAACTGCTTGGCAAGAACCGTAAGACCCAGTCTTGCATTCTGTCCTGATCACGATGACTTGAATGTTAAACTCCAAAGCTTAGTCAACTGATTCCTGGACTGTAATTGCTTCTGCCGAAATAAATTACTCAATTATCACATGTTTTCCGCCGTTTAATCAAAAATCTATTTCCACGAAATTATTAGAAAAAAGCACGAACTATAATATGTTTTATATTTTAGACACCATCCCACAAAATTGCATGACAGGTCTTATCCTTCCTTCCCGGCAAGGTTTTTGAAGCGCAAAAGAAGCGTGCCTCTTTTTATGTTGAAGCATGAAGCATTGTTTCATGGTTTATGTTTTAAGCAGACGCACTCTTGTAAAAATCAAGTTAATTATTAATGGTAAGTATATAATTTAAGATTTTTTTTAATAGGAAAAAAACTAATTTTCATTAATAAAATTTATTGAGATACATCCAGTTTTTCCTGAATCAGAGAAGATAACCACATTGGTAAATTCTTTGACCAGTAATTAGCACTACTTAGAAGTTTTGCATCTTTAGATAGAAGATGAGCTACTTCATTTATCTCTCTTGGGACATAATGACATTCCCATTTATTTAATAACTTGAGCAAATCTAAACAATCATTAATAATATTTTTCCATTAATTGCATTCACCACATTTGCAGAATCTGCTTCTAGAATGAGGTTTGCAACATTATGCTCCACGCCCCATTTAATTCCTTCTAGTGCAGCTATGGATTCTGGTTTTTCTGCATCTTCAGATAAGCCTGGTATGCACCCTGCTCCCCTTGGATTACTTGCATCATCGACAATAATTAATCCTACTCCCATCAAATTTGTTTTCTTAGAATATGTTGCATCAAAATTGACTTTTATAAAAGAGAAAGGTGGTTTTTCCCATTGCACTGCATTTCTAATAGTACCGCCTGTTTGTCTATTCAAGACATGTTTTTGAATACTAGTAGTCTAGTACAACCTGCTTTGGTTGATTTGACCTACAACATTCTCCACATTCACTTGTACATTATCAAATACAAAAGAGCATCTCATTTTCCAGATACCCACAATGTAAAGGATGCAGTACTTATAAAATTGTCTTGTATAACATTATTTTCACCGTTTTGAAACCAGCTTGCTATCCAATATGTAAAATTTGATATTCCAGCGAGCGTACCTGCAACCACCATATTCCAAATTTGTATAGCAAAAGTACATTCAATTAGAAGGTGATAAACATTTTCATTTTCTCTTTCAACAGAGGATATTTTGGACAAATATTATTAACATATCTTCCTAGTCTTTCTCTGACAGGAAACCAGTCCTGTATAAACTTCCACAGGAAGTGCAAGATTTTTGGAGGTAGCTTCATACCCCAAAATATTTTCCAGGGAAAGTTTACAACGCCATGACTACTGTTTGCACTATCCACAACCCTATAGGAAGTTTTGGCAGAAAAAATACCATTTGAAGATGGAGTCCACCTCAATTGGTCCTTACCAGTTTTTGGAATTCTGATTCTCATATATCCCTAACAATATTTTCATCAAAAAGAAAATGTAAGATATCTAATTTCCAAGTTTTTGTGTTTTGATCAATTAGTATTGATCAACAGTCTCTATGTATGATGAAGCATATTGAGATGGTGGTGGATTTTTCCAACCTGGGATCCAAACGTCCTTCCAGATGAATATGTTTCTACCATATCCAACTTCCCAATAATAATTTTCTCTAATAATGTCTAGACCTCTGCAAACACCCTTCCAAATCCAAGAACCGTGCTTGTCATTAGCATAATGAAGTGGATTATGATTAGGTAAATACTTACTTTTCATAGTGATGGAAAATTTAGTGTTCGTTTCAGTAATCATTCTCCAAGCTAACTTACAAAGTAAAGCAACAATCATGACTTCAGTCTTCTTTATGTTCAACCCTCCCAGAGCTTTAGACTGACTTACAGTATCCGAAGCTGCATGCTTCTACCATTTTGTTTCTTATTTAGCAAAAAATTCCTTTGTGCTTTATCAATCATATCAGTTATGGTTTTAGGCATGGGAAATACAACTAAGTGATGTGAATCTAGAGAGCCTAAAGTAGATTGGGTAAGCATTGTTCTACCTGGTTGGTTTATGTGCTTTCCTTGCCATATGGCTATCCTATTGTCAAATCTATCTAGAAGATGTCTAAAAGTTTCTTCCTTATTTTTTCTGGATCAACAGTGGGACTCCTAAATATTTTTCCTGTAAGGCCATCTTCCTAATATTTAGAATACTAGCAATTTGGTCTTTAATATGTGGACTAATTTTAGGGCTGAAAGTTAAACCTGATTTTCCAAAATTGATGGATTATCACCTGCTCCAAATGTTTTGCTCCTTTAATAGTAGCTCCAGTGAATACTAAACAGTCATCTGCAAAAAAAAAATGACTAATTGATGGATTATTTTTAGTAACTTTGATTTCTTGAATACTACCATACTTTCAGCATGAACAAGTAAACGAGAAAAAGATTCCATGCATATGATAAACATATATGAGGACAAGGGGTCTCCCTGTCTAAGACCCCTTGTAGGATAGAAAACCTCTCCAAGACTTCCATTAAGAAGTATAGAAGCAGACACAGTTGAAACACATTCAAAAAGCATATCACACCAATGTTCATGAAAACCTAAACGCCTAAGAGTGGAAATTCCTCAATCCTATCAAAGTCCCTAGATATGTCAAGCTTGACTGCCATAAGGCCTTTTTTCTTTGCTTTGCATTTCTTCATGGTATCCACAATTTCGTGGGCCATTACTATGTTATCAGTTATTAACCTAGAAGAGAGAAAAGCCTCTTAAAAGGGGCTTATGAATTTATCCATAACTCTTTTCAGTCTGCTAGATAATAGTTTTGAGATTAT
Organism: Papaver somniferum; assembly: GCF_003573695.1. Classification (NCBI taxonomy): domain Eukaryota; kingdom Viridiplantae; phylum Streptophyta; class Magnoliopsida; order Ranunculales; family Papaveraceae; genus Papaver; species Papaver somniferum. The sequence continues at coordinate 5,871,667 of NW_020619603.1, read as the reverse complement.
TTTATAAGTCAATCGCTAAGACTTATTGTCATATAGTCTGACGCTTGTTTAGGTGTATTAGTTTTAGGGATAAGACTAATGAAGCTATGATTCATTTGTTTCAGTAAGTGCCTATAATGGAAAAAAGCTCTTATCATACTAATGATACTTTCTCCAACAACATGCCACATATGTTGGTAGGAACCAGGAGGGTACCCATCAGGTCCCGGTGAAGTCCAGGGCTGCATTTGAAACAATACATTCTTGATCTACTCATCACTAGGGATAGAAATAAGCTGCACATTTTCTTCATCAGTTATACAAGGGTCAAGATTCAGTAAAAATTCACCAGCATCATCAGGATTAGTCGTCCTACTGATTTTAGAGAAATGTTCTTTTAGTTCATTTGTTATACTAGCTCTGCCCGATAACCAAACTCTTATATTTGACTGGATAGTATTCATCTGAGCTCTCCTTTTCCTATATTTCATTTTATCATGAAAATATTTAGTGCTTATATCTTGGAAAGGAAGGTCATGTTTGGCTCTCTGACTATAAAAATCTTGTTGAACATCATACAATTATTTAACTTGAGTTTCAAGATTATGAATTTCAGCTGAATTATCAACACTACTTCCATTCAGAATAGTACGAGCTAGCTTATCATGTATTATAGTGAGTTGGATCGGAATATTACCAAAGGTGTTCCTATTCCACTCACTTAACACATGCTTAACATTTTTAAGAGACCTAGTTAATCTAAAAGAATGAGAGCCATTACTACCTGGATTTCAATTATTTTGGATTAAGGATTTACAGTTCTAATCAAGGAACCAACATCTATTAAAATTGTAGGCTTTCCTGGTCGAATTTTCTTCTCTAGAACTAACCAATAACATGGGAAGATGGTCACTTCCTAGACTAACCAGATGATAGACTATAACATTAGGAAATAAATCAAACCAGATATGACTAACAAGAGTTCTATCAAGTTTCTCTAAAGTAAGATTATCTCCTGACCTTCTATTAGTCCAAGTAAAGGGAATGATTATGTAATTCACATCAGTAATATCAAGAGCATCAAGGTGGCCTTTAACAAAGTAAAGTTGGGATTGGGAGACATGCCTCCCCCTTGTTTTTCACATTGTTTGGTCACAAAATCCAGGTCTCCAATAATTACCAAGGTTACATTGTATTTATTTGCCATATTATGTAAGAAGTCCCACTGACTAGCTATCTTCTGATCATCTAAAGCTCCATACATGCAAACTAAAAGAGATTTCTCATTCCTAGCATCAAAACAGGTAACACAAACAATAAATCTGTTATTCATTTCAACTACTTCAAACTCAAAACCTTCTTTCCACATCATAAATAAACCACCAGACAATCCAATTGGGTTAACAAAGTAATATTTCGAGAAATTCAAACACTTGGTGTACCTAATAATTTCTTTTTAATGTTCTTAGTTTCTGAAAGAAATACTATGTCTGGATCATTGGATCTAATGAGGTCTCTAAGGTGATATCTAGTATGTTTGTTACCATACCTTTGGACATTCCAAGATAATACCTTCATTTTATCAATTCTGGTATAAAAACTGGCAATACCTGAAAAATTCAGAGGAATATTGAGCTCAATATAACAGTAGATAAAATTATGGCCTTCAAACCCTAAGTATACACTAAGGGGATTGGAAGTCCTAATTTTCCTAACTCTGATAGGCAAAAGAACCTGAGTAATGTCTTTAGATTTAAATTGAGAAAAAACCAACTAAATTGTTTGATAAAATTATATCACTTAAACTGAATTGAGCAGAAAACAAATTATAACAAAGCACAAACCCCAAGTATACCCTAGGGATTTTCAAATACCTAAAATCCCAAACTATATCACTCAAACTGACCGAAGAATTATTATTAGCGAGTACCTCACCGTGATTTAGATGGAACTTTAGACCTAATTTTGTGAAAAATTAGATTATTACGACACAGAGATATGTGAGGAGCATATAAATCAGGAGTCAAGTAACACAAAAACCAAAATTTGTAATGAATAAAGCTATTGAAAGAAGAGATTAGAGTAAAAGGAAAATTCAAATTAACAGTAGCAAGCAGAAATTCATTTAAGAGAGAATAAGAAACCTAATTTGTGGTGCTCCTATGTTCAGCAGTAGCAGGGAGTTTTGAATCATGTGCAAGATGTTCCCATCCTCCCAGATCTGAGTCCATCATTCCGATATCTACATCGCCTGTGTTGTTGGGTTGATTCTCAATGGGAATTGCTCTACCATTTCCATAAGCTAGGGTTCCTTGGTTCTGTTCCTCGTTTTGGAGAGAGAGGGGATTTTACGATTTTTGTCGAGAAGAATAATGTTGTCTTCTCTAGCATCATCTCTTTGTCACTTTGTTTTTCTTGTGTCAAGCCCATCCGACTTAGAGTCACTCGGCTCATCCGTGTTAACAGACCCATCATTATTTTGATGAAACTCCTCCACATTGTGAGAATTAGTAGCTTGCAACGCTTGAAACTCATCTTCCGGCATTCTAAAGATTTAGTGGTTAAAATCAATTTTTTCACAGTTTGCATCATCATGCTCCAAAACATAGCATTTAGGGCAGATAGTCCTTTGCTGCTTCTCAAAGTGGTATTTAACCCATACTTTTTGCATTGTAGCTGAGTATAGCCGGTTACCCCTTTTCATTTGCTTCCTAATATCAACTTCAATTTTTTCATTTACTACTCTGCCTCTAACTAAGTAATTCTCATTTGATCCATTTGGAATTACTTGTCCAATATCCAGATACAACTTTTCGATTATTCCCGCATCAATATGTTCAAGCTTAAGACCCCTTAACAAGACTGAGAACACTTGGTGTGTGAAGTTGTACTCAGTAAGATCAATTTTTGAATCATAATCTCCCAAAATAACCAAAGCTTTGTTCATAATCCACGGTACATTTTTGAGGACGTCTTGATGATCATCAGCATTCTAGAATTGAAATACAAATTTAAGAGATTTCTCCCCATAGTGTGAATACCAACTTTTTTGTAACGTCTCCATATTATGCTTACTTCCTTTTGGACAGATTCATAACCGAATTCATCCTTTTTTATAATCTTCCCAATGAGGCAGTTGTTCCAGTTTTTTGCAGCTGCTTTGATTTCCTCGGCTGAAATCAAACTTCCTCTTGAACTTGAAGCTTTTCCTTGTAGCTTTGCTTCTCTCATTCTTTTGGTGATAGCAGCGAGCTGGAGTTGGTTGATTTGAGACATCTTGAACAATTTTAGAAAAAGAAGAAGGCTGACGTGTTGTTGAGTTCTTAGGGATTGTCTGAAATAAATAGGGTGTAGTCAAGGTTTAGGTTTTTTTTCGTAGGAAGAAGTTTCCATGTTTATGATTATATGCAGTACTCCATTTTATACGCTGAAGAGGATTTTTAGGGGAATTGTAGAGTTGCAAATTTGGTAGTTTAAATTTGAATTTTTTGAAATCCCATAACCGCGCCTGAACTGTAGATGAATTTCCAAAAATAATGTACAAGGTACGGCCTCTAAAGATGGAATTCTGTGACGGAGAGGGTTTCTTTTTGTGATGGAGATGGATTTGAGTCGAGACAGGATTGTTTATGGTATTGCACATCACTGTATTGAGCAACATATATGAGAACAACGTAATCACAAGTACCACTACTTTGATACTAACATAACTACCAGCAATTTTAAGATTTTCCATAACTTGGAATGAAGGACTGAAACACTACTGTTTAAAATTGGAGAATAAGAACTTCTTGCACAACTGCTCCCAAACCACCACTGGATCTCTATTGTTAACATAAAAGCACCACAAATTAAACGATTGGTGACTCATAACAAAGATGATAACCATCCACAATAATAAGATGAGAAATTATAGAAAACAAAAATTCGTAACTTTGAAAAAAATCAATCAAAATATCAAAACAGATGTAAAAATCAATCAAAACATTAAAAACAGATGTAAAAACAGTTGTTTGAAATAAAGGCTGTAGCTTTTTTACTTTTTAAACCTCCCTAATCCATATATATATATATAATTTAGGAAGATAATATTTAGGGGTATTTTGACTTTGGATCCTAACTTTGTAACTAGTGTTGCATTTGGATCCTAGGAAGTTCAATATTAGAGTTTGGGTCCTAGGACCGTAGTTGACAATCTTGACCGTTAGTAAAATAATAATATTATTACAATTAGTTAACGGCATTAGTTAGCGTAGTTGATATATCGAGAACCAAGTTTTAGTTCGTCATTTCCTAATTTAACCAGCTTTTCTAACAGTCAAGATGGTCAACTACAATCCTGGGACCAAAACTCTAATATTAGATTTTTTAGGATCCAAATACAACATTGATCAAAAAATTAGGACCCAAAATCAAAATATGCCTCATATTTATATAAAGTTATATATACGTCTTAACATTATAAAAAATAAAATCCAGGTACAGTGGTCGACAATGGTGGAGCTGAACACAAAATGTTTGGTGTTCGGAAACACCAAGCCTACGCTTTTAAAAGCCATACTCTCCTCGGGTACCCATTCCATGGGAAATATCCTTTCCCTTGTAGCCGTTTGATTAAAATCGTGATCTTCATAGGTCCGGCCAGAACGAAAATTAACTTTTGTTAAAATCGCGACCGTTTGATTAAAATTGTGATGTTCATAGGTCCGGCTAAAACCAAATTAACTAAACTACGCGTGTATTACGATATCAGACCTCACTCTTAAAGGATAGACTATGTCATTCCCACTATTTTACAGGGCTAATAACGTCAAACAAAAACATATATAATCGATTTTTCTTTTCGATTTTGGTATTAAGGGTTTTATTCTCTTCTTCTCAGTCCGCCTCTGTAAACAAATCTAGAGTTTTCCAAGAAGAAGAAGAAGATGGGTCACGCTAATGTCTGGAATTCTCACCCCAAGAACTACGGTCCTGGATCTCGTACTTGGTAAGAAAAGCAACAACAGAACCTCTGATTTTCATTCTTTCTTGTGAATTTTTTTGCTCATTTTTTCATCAAAATCTAAGGGTTTTTTTTTGCTTTCACTGTAATTTATTTTGATTTCTGAAATATTTTTTAAAATCAGTTTGGGCTTGTTTAAATTGAGCTTTGGCTTGATTAAATCTAGTTTGATGAAGTGATTGATTAAGTGGTTAGGGTTATACTTGGTGAGTTTAGTGGTGGTAATCTCATTATATGTTAAGGATTGAGCTGTATAAATTTCGTTTATTTGAGAGAAATAGGGTTTATTGTTTTTACACTAATTATTTCTGTTTGAACTTGATGTATGTGTTTGATTGGTTAAGTAGGATTATAGTAGTGGAATTTTAAGGGAAAGTTGTTGTTTTCTGCGGAAGCAGCTCACTTGGAAGCTCTCTTCATTGTTGGTGTGCGTGTGCTATTTGTTTGCTCCAAACTGGTTCTGTATAGCTAATGGGTGTACACAAATTGATATGTAGATCACGGGGGATGTGTGTACAACAGATTACGGTTTTTTTAGTTTGTGGGCTTGTTTATTGTGATTAGGAGTGGATTTTAGTGATGTTGGTTTGGGATTTTTGTGTAAGATTGTGTTTTTTGTTGTCGGAGATTAATGACGAAGGAGCTAATGTGTTTCTGTTTACATATTGGTTTGCAGCCGTGTGTGTGGGAATCCACATGCTATCATCAGAAAGTATGGACTGATGTGCTGCAGGCAGTGCTTCCGTAGCAATGCCAAGGAGATTGGTTTCATCAAGGTGAGCTGTCTACAAGCAATTGCGGAGATTTTATTGTAAATTTGTTTATACACTTGAATATGTTAGATGAGTTGCTGTGATGATTCCTCCATAATATATGTAACATCTCAGAGGTTGTGTTTACTGAAATTAAAGTTCTGAATTGGTTTTTTCTTATCCTGTACACATCCCACTATAGGACTTAGCCTTAGCAAATTGGTATGCTGACTAGATTGAATTTGTCATTTGTTGTCATTTTGAGAAGTAAACAACTAGATTCGTGACATTGTTCCTTGTTCTGTGACGACCCCACTGCATCATTTTATAGTGTTGTATTTGCTAGAAGCAAACTGGTTGCTGTTCCTAATTGGTTCTTGTACTGCGCAAAACCCTTAACAGTCAGTTACATTGACATTGATTTTGTACTTCTCAAATTAGACTTATTGTAGGATTTTGAATTGATATTCTGCTGTGAACTTGATTATTTTAGATGGGTTGCACATCAGTACACTTGTAGTTTCATTGTTTCAATTCATTTGGAACCTACATATTTCATGCTGGGGCATGTGACTATGCAATGTTGTAGCTGTGTAGAGGCTGTAATTCCTAAGCAGACTCATTGTTCTTAAGTGTGTTCCCTTAATCTTCCCGTAAGGCCATAACCCTTGCACCAACATAGTTCTTACATTCCCAAGTTAGAACTACTATATATTTCTTAATGGAACTGGCAAGATGCTTGTAGTTTTGCTTTTTCTTTTCCTTTTGACGACAAATTAACTTGGTTCATGCTATTGTTCTTTCTCTTGTAATAATCTGGCTGCATCATTGTAGAGGGTCTTATTTTCTAGTTACGAACCAGCCGTTGTTAGACCTTATGATAAGGTTTTAAATTGTCTGCTTCTTTTATTTCAATGGATTAATAAGCTGAGTTTCTTTGTTATACAGTACCGTTAAGGAAGTATGGTTTTATCCATCAAGTAGCTTGTGATGGATGAGGATAAAGGGAAAAGCTGAAGTTATGTTTCTCTGGAAGGATGGGTTACTGAAATGAGGCTATACCTAGTAAAGTAGTTTTAGTTAGATCTGTTTGATTGGTATTTAGAATTTATAAGTTGAGATGTTATTGACATCATTATTCCATGTTTTGATCCGAATGTTATAGTGACCATCAACATCAGATTCTTATATTTTTACTTTTGCTCAATCAGATCTTCTATGTCAAGTACTTTTTTCAACTTCTTAAGTGCCTTTATTACCAATTTAAGATGTCATTGTGGATTTTTTATCAACTGGGTGTTGATAAGAATGTTGGAAGTCTAGTATTTCAGAAATTTGTCTGTCAGTGGCCCTTTGGATGGAACTGTATGCAAGACTGTTTACATTAGATTGATATCTCACTGCGAGGAGTCTTTGTATTAACAGATTGTGTGATAGATAGATCAGCTGTTCTTAGGTAAAAGTTTAATATTAACACTGGGAGTGTCCCTGAGATGGATCCTATTCTAGTAGATATCTGATGTTGTGATTGTAGCTTTTTTCTTGATGAGTTGTCAGAAAAAATGGTTCAACCAATGCAACTGAAACTGGCATCCTTTCAACGATTTCAGATACTGGATTGAATAAATTGGCAGGAGCAGAAATAACAAGTAGATGAGAACATAGACCAGCTGGGATTGAACAAATTGCCAGTTGACTAAATTGGCAGGAGCAGAAATAACAAGTAGATGAGAAACATAGACCAGCTGGGATTGAACAAATTGCCAGGAACAGAATAAGTAGATGAGAAACATAGACCGTTGCCAGGAACGGATTGAACAAATTGGCAGGATCAACAGAGATAAGTAAAAGAAAAGATAGACCAATTTGAAAGATTAATTTTTCTATTGGAATTCCTCTCTTTGAATCCAGTTCATTCATGATGTCGAATTCAAAGTTTACACAACATTTTACTCTTGAACCAATTAGCCTAACATTTTTTTTCTGGGTTCTTATTCTCTATAAGAAACAACAACATTCAGTGATTTCTACTACCACACTTAAAATTTATACAGTGAAAGCACGAGTCCCTTCTTACTGAATAAAGGATTTTCATGTGTAACTGCATTTCATTTAAGGAGTGTGCCGATGGTGAACCTCACTGTGCAAAAAGCTTTATGTCAAATTCAGTCTCCATACCATTCTTCATGATGACCCCCTGGTTGAATAAGAAAATTTAGCAAGTTATTCAATTATGTAATTAGAAATTCTTCGAATGCAGTTTAAAGAGATGCAGAGCAGGAAAGAAAATAACACCTTTTCTGTAATTATAGAATCTATGATGGTGGCTGGGGTAACATCAAAAGCTGGATTCCAAACTGAGATCCCTGATGCAGCAATTTGTTCGCCAAGCCCACCTTTGGTATTCAAGAGTTCATTTGCAGATCTTTCTTCAATAACAATTTGGTCCCCGGAAGAGAGGGAAAGATCAACAGAAGTCAAAGGAGCAGCTACATAAAATGGAATCTTATGGTGCTTTGCATTAACAGCAAGGCTGTAGGTTCCAATTTTATTAGCAGTGTCACCTAAAACAGATTGTAATGAAAACATATGAAATTTCTGAAATCTAATGTAAAAGATTAGTTCAAATTTTGGTTCAGATGTAGTTTCGAAACATACCATTTGCTGCAACACGGTCAGCTCCAACAATAACTGCTTGGACCCGCCCGGCCTTCATTAATGCAGCTGCTGCAGAATCTGCTATTAGTGTGGCAGGTATTTTATCATGTACCAATTCAAAAGCTGTTAGCCTGGACCCCTGAAGTTCAAAAAATGCACTGAACTGTCAACTCAGACACCCTGCACTTTTCTCATAACCGTATATGAATATTATCTACTACAGATAGTTAGATACACTACAAGTAAAACAGTCAAAAACTTTCTAACCTGGTTAAATGGCCGAGTTTCAGTGCAATATGCATGTTCTAAGATTCCTTCAGCGTAAAGTGAACGAATGACACCCAGAGCAGTTCCATAACCGGCAGTTGCAAGACTGACAAGAAAAAAAAGTCAACATAAACTCCAAACGTAGCCCAGTGTAGAACCAACAGAAGTCTCCAAAATTCCAAGGTACCTGCCAGTATTGCAGTGGGTTAAGACGGATATCTTCTTCGAGTCTGTCAGCCTGGCTTGGATAAGACTTGCTCCATAAGAACCAATTGCTTTGTTTGAGGCAACATCATCCTCGAGCATGGTTTCAGCAGCTTCAATGTAATCCTGAGTTGTTAACATACACAATATTTCCTCGTCACTATTTGAGAACTAAAACTATCAACCGTAGTTCATGGTTTAAGTGATATAGATGCCAAAATTTCATAACCCACTCAACCACATAAAAACTAAGGGATTGTTTAGACAATAATATTTCTGCCTATCTGAAATAATAAGCTTGAATGTGGTTAACAAGGCCAAATCCCAACTAAAATTGCCAAATTATCATATCAAAAGGTAAAAAGTGACCACAATGTATTACCTGAATAACCAAACTCCCTTCAGTAGCCTTGGCAGCAGATGTTGATATAACCTCTTTAAGCTTAGTTGCAGCGTCTGACAGGTTTACAGCAGTCGGACGGCTGCAGAGTTACAAATGTGATACTGTAAGCAACGGTTTCTCAATATTTGAATACACAAATAACATGTTCTGTAACAAAAAATAAAAATAAAAAGCTCCACAGCTTTAATCACCATTGCAAAAAATTTGACTAGAAAAGCACCTGGAAACAAGGTAGTCCAATTTGTCAATAAGAAAAGAAGCTGCATCAACCTGCCCCCCTCCATAAGGTTGCAAGTTGAACGCTTCAACAGCCAGAGAAAGAGCTGCAGCTATAGCAATTGCAGGTGCCCCACGAACCACCATATCCCTTATTGCATTCCTTCAACATATAAAGTTCAAATTTCAAAATCACTGGAACAAAATCCGTACATCCATTTTGTTTGGTATTTTTAGCAAAACCACCACACTGAACAGAACCAACTATTATTTCTCAAAAAACCAAAGACAAGCAAGTCAAGTCAAATAAAGTAACATAAACAACAAATTTCAATCCTATTGAATTTTACTTAGACAACCTTCAGTTGAACTCTGTCAACATCATCGGTATTAGACCATGAGACTTCAATTATCATAACCAGTTTCTCAACTCCCAACAAAATCCCTCAACAATAGACCATACTTCCCCAACCTCTCACATTACCCTAAAACAAACTCGACGAAAAGTCTTTTAACTAGATATCCATCAATTAAAGTCTGTCAAAATCATCAATAGGGAACCAACACAAACCCGGATAACCAGTCATTTTAACAAATAATTTCATCAATTACTTATAAATTATACTTTAGCAAAACCCATAATTTACTAACCCAATTCCTGATTTCTTAATCAATTTTACTAACCCTAGACTCAATTAAAATCACATTTCAAAAAAGTACAAGAAAAAAATCTTACCATCCATCATTAGAATCAAGGATATTCAAGTATGTAGTTTCAAGGGGGAGCTTCCTCTGCAATAATCAAACACAAATCTATAAGAATTTGGAAAAAAACACCAAAAAACCAATAATAAGAGTAGAAATTAAAGAAGATTAAAACCTGATCAAGAAGTTTAAGTGAACCTCGTTCATAGCAGATTGCTTGAAGTGAATTCTCTACCACAGAAGCAGAAGAAGACATTGTTGGTGTTGGTGATTGAGAGAAATGGACAAAACCCTAATTTTTGAAATGAATTTTTAGTGTTTTGTTTTTCTGGTGAGTCCTCACTAGTCTCATCTATTTATCACTTTCAGAACAGAATCTCAGTTTAAATGCCTTTCCCTTTCGGCACAAAAACTGCTTTCTCTGATCTTTGGGCTTTATTACGTGGGCCTCCATACTAACCCGTATCAAGCACCTTAATGTCAATTTTTGCACTGTCGAAAACGATAGCACGTACCAAATGTGCTAATTTTTTGTGAGACTAGTGTATAACCAAAAATTTATTCTTCAACAAAATACGGAAAATGGGTCATTTGTCAAAACATTTTTAAAACATGGTTTAAATGGACAAGTAAAAATTTGCATGGATGAAATGGACAGCAAAAAAATAGCAAGGATGAAACTAGATTCATCCGACTTAAACTTAAAAAATAGCAAGGAAGAAATTGGATACATCCTGATGTAAATTAAAAATAAGAAAAAGTATATGAAAATGGGTAGGATGAAAATGTTTACATCCTGACTATTTTTAAATTTTTGTTTAAACAGTATCAAAACCTAAACATCCTTTTCACCCACGAATTGTTGATTTTGGTATTCTTAACCAATTTTGTGAACAAAATATTGGATTATAAATTTATATTTTTTTGGTGGCGGAAGAAAAAAAAATGGGGTCGAAAATGTCAAGATATGTAGTGTCAGTCTGATCGTGCTAACGTGAAAATGTCAAAGACACTATCAATCTAAGAATGTGAAAGGATTTTTTTCCCCTTTTTCGAATATAATGTCTTCTGTATATCAATGTCGTGTGTAATCATGTTATCATCTGTGTACTTAACGGGGCAATAATTGATGATTATTGTTGTTATAAATTGATTACATTAAGTAATTGAGGCATATCCCAAGTTCCCAACTATTAATCTAATCTGAGTTGACCGGTAGGTGGCTTTGGAAGTATCCCGGTAACTCTTCAAATCTACGCATGGAAAGAAAGATGGAGACAAAGACCCAATTATTGCAACAGGGAGTGTCGATCCAACAACGTGAATATACATGTCCCTGAAACGGCCGCAAGAGCCAGAGTCGGACCGTTTATTTTAAGTTTGCCTTGGATTATTAGACTTATACTTAATCCCATATTCAGACCCGAGTCAGGATATAAAATGCCCCTTATTTACGGGATTAAGCCACTGATTCGTATATTTTTGACTAAAATCTTTTAAGTTTTCCTTTTTATACCCTGAGTCGTATATTTTTGACCCGAGTCAGGGTGTAAAAAGAAAATTGGCTGAAAAGAAGAGATCCAAATTGCTATACAAGGCTTGAGAGTACTGATTTCTTTGCAGAATTGTGTAAAATTTTGAGGGTGTTTACCTGCTGTGACTTTTTGCAACAAAATTTGCTCATTTTTCATAGATCAAGTATGGGGTCTGCTGATTCGGGTGAATTTTCTCAGGCAACAAAATGCCGGTGGCGGTGCCCACAGCAAAAATTATAGGGCGGTTGTTATGCCTAGATAAAAAAATTGACAACCCGACATTTTATAGATTCTGGAATCTAACCTGGTATAAAGCGGCAAGAGCACTACTGCGTGCATCCTGGCTACTTGAGAGTTTTTACCTATAAGGTTGAGCACTAGCATGTTACACGGGAAGTGACATTAGGAGGCCTTTGGGACTTCTATTTTCTGCCAAAGCTCACCGCATGTTGTCAACACATTTACATAGACACAACTGTGAAGAAGACTAAACTGGACAAAGCTATTGTACGTTGCAGAGAAGACAAACTAGGTAAATACTTTTAGCTACTCTAGCTACGACGTAGTTCCACCTTAAGGCATTGCGTTGCTTTTCCTCGTCTAGCGAAAGAAAACCACCTGACGTTATACAACTAAGATATGGAAGCAGATGCAAGTATTAAAGTCGGATAATAGGATGTTTTTGTGGATAAAAATTCAGTTGATTAATTAGCACTTAAGAACAATCTGAATCAGGTTATAACAAAGTCGTTTCCTGGTAGACATTTCAATCATTCGTTTTTACAGAATTGCCCGAAAAAAAAGTGAGTCGAACAGCAGAAAGAAATCTCAAACTACTAGATCTTGCAATAAGGGAAGTCTGTCTTTTTATTGTTCTGAGTTGCCCATTTGTATCTCTTGGTCGTTTATTTTATGAGGTAGGTACATTTTGTTGCTGGCCAATGCATTATGAAGCTCTTGGAAGTGCTCTTAGCTTATTCTTAAATTGCTCTTGGATCTGGACAAACTCAAGATTAGATAGCATTCCCGGAGATGACATTCCTGCTTCCCAAGCATCCCCAACGTCCGCTAGATTTGACTATATCAAACAATCACGACAACTGATAAGCAAGTGTCATACACAAATAAATGAGAATATGAGATGGAGAAAAAAAATATAGATGTTGTATTAGAACTATTGGCAGGCCAAATTAAATATCACAGATTTTGATTAAATTTTAACTTGTTGTATTAGGAGATTTTTTTTTTTTTTTTTTTTTTTTAACTAAATCCTGTTTTCATACAACCCAGAGTAGTGGATAAGACATGTAGCTATGGATTCGAACGAAGTATCCAAACCAGCAAGGAAATGACGGACCTCCGTATCTATCCTTCAGGAACAATTGTATTTTTCTAAATAAACTATCAAATTAAAAAAGAAAATTCAGTATGATGAATCCCATCGCATGCGAAACACCTAAAAAAAAGAACAAAAAAACTAAAGATTCATCTTTTGTTGATGGAGATGGCTTCATTTCGCACTAAGGTGATATTGCAAGACGTCTCACAGTCATGGGGCATCGAGTCATCTAGTTGCCATAGGCAACTCTTCAGCTCGTTTATCAAATAAGGAATCCACCTCAATAGCAACCGGGATAGATCTGTCATTGTTCATCTCTATGATCAAAGTACACTGAAGACTGGACAACATGTGCATATATTCGGTAATGATTTTCTCCATTACATCACCGGCGGAAGAAGAGAGGACTTTAAAGACCTCCTTTGGAGTTAAACCTATTTGACGCTCCACGATATTGTGCTGGATGATAACCTCAGAAATGTCACTCCCGTCTTTAAACAGAACAGTAAGCTTATACTCTGAGTCTTCGTCAAAATTAAATCTAGATAGACCGCACATGATACCCTGGATTTTAAACTGGGTGGGTGCTCCTGTTCAGGTGTGGATTTTAAATCTAGATAGACCGCACATGATACTCTGAGCCTTCTTCCCCTTACATTCTTTGAACAAATCAGCCATGTCCGTATAAGACATATCTTCCTGTTCAGGGGTTAATTTGTTTGAGTTGCCTTCAACAATTTCATCAAAATATTTGGGTTCTCTATCAGCGATAGTGGTATTCTTCGAGCAAACTAGTCTTCTTCTGACCCCATTCTTCGAGCAGACTAGCCATGTATGGAGAGCGCATGCGCATCACTTCCTTTTCAGCGGTTGATCTGCTTGAGTTGTCTTTAACAATTTCGTCAAAGTTTTTGGGTTTCAAAGCAGGAGTAACCCCTGTTTGCATTATTTCAACATTAGGAGGCTCAATGACTTCTTCGGCCAATTTCCTGCGTGCAGTTTCTAGATTTTCCACCTTTCCACCAAGTACCTAAAAGCAATCAGGCACCAGCATAAGGAGCCCACTCAATTCCACTGGATTATGAATGACAACCTTCAAACCCACAGGAGCTGAAACTTGAAGACCTCTGATAGGTTTGACCTCCAATACATCTACGAATCGAACACCATCCGTCATAGTCAACAGAAGACACCTATTTTTTCCTGCAGGTGTATCCTGAAACCTGTCTTGTGAACGGAAACTTAGATTTTATATCTTATTGACCTGAAGAAATAATGAACCTTGAATAACAACCTTATCCAAATTGTAAACATCTTCTAGAAGCACGCTACCATGAGACAAATTCATCATATCAGAAAGCAGAAACCGATCCCTGATGAGTTTCTCTCTGGCAGCAAGATTCAAGTTATCAAATCCATGATTTGAGTTTCTTAATTCGGCAACACATGACTTCCACCATTCTTCTCTCCATTTCAATAAAGATTTCTCAGGAAAACCATCAATCGTGATTCCAGTACTACTTCCCGTAGCGGAGGAAAGAGAGGGAATCGTCTCTGCAACTGAATCTTGAAAAGTTCGTTCTTGATTTTGCACATCTTGAAAAGATTGTTCTTGATTCTGCACTGGGGTGCATCTCGAAGGACACGACTCTTCAGGAACATTAGTGAGATCTCGACCAGTAACTTCTGAAATACGATTAGGGTTAGACATCGTATCTAATGGTGGAAGAGGAACTGGGAATTCGATGTGGGAGCGACTTGCATTGTATATATAATTTGAGGAGGAAATACCGGCTCCAGATTGAAAGTTAGGCCAAAAGCTTGAATTCTAGAGCTCCTGGCTCCGGGCCAATAAGAATCAAGAATTTTGCAATTTATTCGGAAATTTTTTCATGCGCAACAAACACAAAATTCTAAAGGCTTTAGCTATCCGATCTTTTCCCGTTCCACAAACATAAAAGCTAACTCGAAGCCCTAATTCTCTTCGGTTCACTCCGATCTGTGGGGAAAAAAATGGTGAAAAAGCTTTGAATCCGTCAAGTGTATTTTGTTATAATTTTTGATTGTTTTTTCTTTTTCAATTTTACAGCAACGATTTTTTACTCGATCGAAAAGAAAAAAACAATAAAATCCTTACAGAAAGGTAATCACCCGTTTTATTTCCCCTTTCTCTTCTGCCTCTCTTCGTGATTCATTCACTGCTCGATATTGAAAGTTGTTCATGTTATGCTTAATTAGGTTAACAAGTCAAAAAGATTATTGGTCTCTAATAATCTGGCAGCTTTCAAAACTAATTATATGGAGCATCCGTTAAATGCATAGTAGTTGAGCTTTTATGAACAATGGTGGAAATTCACAACAATGACAATTTTAATAGGCATGAGGTATTCTTATTTTTTGTATTAAATGTATATCATGATGTTATCAGTTTCTTTAGCAACTAAATAAGGTGTGAATATGGAATTTTTTTAGCATCTAATTAAGGTGAACATTAAGGATTATTTATGCATTGCAAATGAATTGTATGCGTTGCTTCACTACCTTTTGAGACCTCCATTATAGGGAGTGAGTAATCCAGTTCTATGATTAATTTTCAGATTGCATTTTGGAAATACTGTGTTTATAGGGTGCTAGATCGATTTTGATGGCACAAACAAATTGACAGTCTTTAATTTGTTCTCTTACGCATTCAGGCATAAACAACCTAAGATACAACATGAAGGTAAGCTGTTTATTTGCTATCTCAATCTGTTTTTTTAATTTGTCTTGATCATCAGTTCTATATATGCAAAGCATAATCTTAATTCTCATACTAAATAAATTATTTTCATACATGTAATGATATTGCAGCAAAGGATTGCCATCGAGGTACAAATGCACTGCTCCAAATGCAGATCCAAAGCTCTTAAACTCGCCAAAGAGGAAAACGGTATGTACACCATTCATATACCACGCATAGAGAGTACTAGCGGCTATTCCAGCATGATATATGAAATCGGCCTCACAATATAAGTAATGCTTATTGGAAGAATTGTCTTCCTATGTACAGGATAGAAAATAATCGAGGTGATGAATGACGGATCTGGATACTATATTTATATCAATACTATTCACGACGACTAATTCACTAAGAAAAATTAATGATTGCGTCAGTAGGAGGTTATACTTTATTATATACAATTGGAGTTTTGATGCTTTATTTACCGTTCTTCATTTTCATTTTCACACAATTTGCAGATCCAGTGAGCAATTAAATAGTTTTTTCGAACGAAGTCGAGAATCAAGTAAACTCTTGGCAAGTACTTCATTCATACTGTGTCTACCTATATGATTTTTATATTGGTTGTTTAAATCTAACTAACTGAGATATTTTACGGATACCACCATTGTGACATGTCCTTTAAGATATATCGGTACAATGAAGGAATGGTCGGAGTCCTTAATCATGACTTTTAACGAAAGTGCTCTGAACTCATTTCTTATCTCATCTTTGTTTTCCGTTAAATGTGTATAATATGCTATATTGACACAAGGTTGAGCATAGATATTTAGGTAGCTCACTGATTGAATTAGGCATGGGATCTGACTAACTTTTAAAAATGTTGGTGATTTTTGTTTGATCTATTCTAATGTCATTACAGTGTTATCGTTGTACGTAGTTCTTTTGCTTAATCAACTGTAGTCTATGCAAATGAATCCAATGCCATATCCATTTCCTAGGGCCTCTTTGGGGATTCATATCTAACAATGTCTCGCCAGTACGTGTTCCAGCTGCATGAATAACCCTATAAGTAGTGAAGACATTCTCCCATTCTCATCAATCAATTCAACCTGTTTTCTCTCCATCTAAAGCATCACCAGAAATCTCTCTCTCGTGTGTTCTTGGTTGGGTCAAGGGGTGCAAACCTTGAATCCAATTTCTCTATTATAGGGCTTTCATTTTATCCTGAAGGCCTTATTTCACATACCTGTTGCAATCGCCAATTGATATTGGGATGGTAGAAATAATCGTCTAAAAGAAATCTATTCAAGCCTTGAAAGTCACGAGTACAACAATTTCTTTATGCTTATTTCATCCTCTATTTTGAACCCATTTTCCAACAGAACCTCTAGATCAACGTATCAGCTCTTTCTGAGGCTAGGATCCTCACTTGAAAGACTACTTACTTCTATAACACTAGGGTTGTGTGTGAAAGATTTTGACTGAGGAAAAGGAATGCAACTACTTGATGTTGTTATATGTGGGATGGGGAAATGGATCTGCTTCCAGAACTTTATTTCTGGATTTTAAATCACAGGAAGAACGCCTGCAGCTTCATATTATTATGCATTGGCTTGTTAGACATAGATTTCTATTGTAATCCTCTTGTTTTAAAAAAATTTAAACTTTAAGTTGGTATGAGACTCTTCTATTCTACTTTCAGATTATCTCTCTTTACTTGAACATCATTTTAGGGTAGTTTGATACTTCCTCCGTCCCACTATTAAGTGACCTAGTGTATAACTAAATTTAGTTATATTCTAGGTCACTTAATAGTGGGACGGAGGTAGTATATGATTATTAGTGGGCCATTTTCCAAACCATGAACCACAACACTACAAGTCCACAACCACCCCAAGCCTTTAACACCCCCAGAACGTGGATCTTGATAAAATATCTCAAACTTATCCTAACCATAGGATCACTCATATAACTCCCTTAAGAAACCCTAAAAGCTTTAGGTAAACCCTACAAATATCTTCGTTTCAGCCGCCTCCGACGTAAACTTTTCTTGTTCTATTTCGTCAACTTAGATCTCACAAGTTCTCGTCTAAGAAATTCTTCTTTGTCAGTAATGGATGAATTTTCAAGAAAATGCTTTTGTGTAATTGATGATCTGAACAGTATTATTCTCACTGATACTACTCTCTTAATCATTCCAATGAAACTATCAGAAGAAGAAGATGAAAATCTAATCTGGTTGATGATTCACTAGCACAATGATATTTCCTCTCAAAACTCAACTGTACTACATAATCATTGGCTTGTATGCATGTATTAAGCTTGTGAATAAATCTTGAAGAGATTTATGATAAGGTTCGGCAGGAGCGAGGGGAAACCTTTGAATCTGCTTGCCCTCTTTTGAGATGGCCTGGTAATTCATGATTTATAGAAATGTTATAAAATCCAAGGAGTTTATAACGTATTTGATCTGAGGACATGCCTTTCCTTGGATTATATCTATAGATAACACTAGCGGCTACGAGATCCAGATAATATATTCAGCTTAATAAATTTGATAAAGAAGTAGATGCCAAAATGTTTCCTGCACTCTCTCACAAATTTGTCACTTTTTTTTTTGTTTGGTTAATTATAATGTTTGTTAACTGATTTACACAATAGCTCTCATTTTGGAATGGCTTCTTGACTGATTTTTCTTGCTTCAAGGTTTTCATTTATTTTGAAATTCGGTTTTGTTAGCTTCAATTTTTGCTTTAAAACTAAATTATTTCTGTTTTGGATGTTGATGCTTTGTCCATTGTCTTCTAAAGACTTAATTATACATGATTTACTTCTAAATTTGGTTTGCTACCTGGAGATTACTGCTTGGTTGTTTTGATTTTCCTGGTATTAAAATTGAAATGTAATTATGGTAAATGTTAGCTGGTCTTGAGGTTCTTGTTGACTATGATGATAGGGTTTTTAAACATGAGCTAGTGAAGCTCATAGAGTTTTGACGCCTCAAAACTCAGAAGGAGAACTACAGTTATTGCAAGAACAAGAGCAAGAAAAAACCAAAAATGAAGTTGCTGCATCTGATCCGGGCAATTGGCATATCAGTGAAAATCATGGCAAGGATTTTTTTGTTATTCAGACTGTATACTACAGACTAGAGACCTGAAGAAGGGTATGCTACTTTATCAGTCTGTTCTCATTGAAAAAACTAGTCTAAAATTATCAGGAATCATTAATTTGAATTGCACAGAACTTAAAGTTCTTTCGGATGGCAGCACCAGGGAGTGGATCCTGACTCGTGATGCGATAGACTGAGCAATGTCTAAAAAAACCTCTGCAACAACTTTTCAGAATTCAACGGGGTTATGATCCTGAATTCTTAGACTACTGCTTTCAATAATACTGCTCAAGGGGTGGCACTCTAAGTTCTATGTTGATTTCAGATTCTCTCAATTCACGGAGTTCAATAAATTTCGCTGTTCAATTTGGGATTTTTATTTTGATAAGACCTATTGGAGTCTAAATGGTAAACAACTTGATCTTGGAAGAAGAACCCCTGCAATTCCGTATGACTACGGTGTTCCTCTTGTTTTTAACAAATTGAAACTGAAATGATATCATCTGTGATTGATTATGGTTCACTAGTGATGTAAGTTCTTTTTTACTTTCAGATTCTTTACATTTCTTGGATTCTATAAATTTTGTCCGTCTGATTTGCAATTTTATTTCTTAGCAAGTAAAATGTGATGATCTGCAGGTGTTCTGCAGAGTATAATTTAAAAGACTGAGGGCACAATTCCAATGTATCCTTCTGGTGGTGCAAATGCTGGTCCTTATAAACTCTTTCAGCTCATACTTACCAAATAAACGGAGATACATTGGAATTGGCACAATACCAATTTTAAAAGTTGATGGTATTTCATTATATCATGCATAATTATGTGTGAAAATGTTCGAAAAAATGCTTGATGCATGTATTATATGTGAGACATTTGAAAATGAAGATTCTGTAGTTAAATCTGTTGGAGAAAATGAGTTTTAATTAAAAAGATTTTATGGTCTTGGTATGGTTTGATCTAATGACCTAAGGGTCTAAGGATACTCACTCATTTTTGGGTGAATGAAGTGGAACCTTTAGTCCCACATTGTGGAAAACTAAAGAGGAGCTCCACTATATAATCATACACTTTTGACCCATGCGATATACGCGTATACCATGCACCAAGTCCCTTTCCTATTCGGATTTACTTTTTGGAGAATTTTTTCTTTAGGAATTTAATTCCAAAATTATTTTTTAAGAGTTTTATTTGTGGGAAATTCCTTTTACGAGTTTTACTTGTTTTTGAAGAAAACAAAAAAAACTAACTTGATTTGCAAGTATCTCATCCTATAAATATGACTCGAAATTCTGTTTTTAAAAAACACACAAGCAGCGACCATCTCTAGGTCTACTTTTCTTCATCTTCTTGATTTTATTTTCGTGCGGCGTTTTACTTCCATCCCCGTTGCTGAGTTTAAGAGTGGGTAACTTGTATTGTGCTAATACAAGTTATATCGGGCAGTCTTATCCTGGACACATCTTCGCACGTTGGGGTTTAGCATTACTTTAGAGTATACCCGCGAACTAATGTGTTAAGGACAGCTTGTTGAACCTGTGATTCTGCCCTCATCAATTTGTTCGTGGTAGAGTTGTTTGATACGGTTCTTTATATTTATTGTTTGATACATATGATGTTTCTTCTATTGTTGCAAGACTCCAACAAAATCCATCGAGGTTGTTGTTCTTTACTGGCTAATTTTTATATAAACATTTCTGACATTCTTGTTTTTCCTGTAAGCACCATAAATTAATGTATTACTGGTATCACATTCAAGGCCTAACTACAGCAAATCACATAATTAAGATCAAAATTTTGCCTTGTTCCTTTTCCGATTTTGATTTCATGTTATCTCAAAATTATACCAGGAGAAGACGGAGTATGCATGTTTACTGGTTAATGTAGAACCGCTGAGCTATTTTTCAAATCTCTTAGGCTGTTTTTCAGATCTCGCCGGGGTTATATAGATCACAAGTCTTGATGATGATGGACATAATTAAAAAACATGTGAATAAAAATTGATACCTTTTGAATTGTATTTTGGAATTTGTGTTCTTCATTTACTTTTGTGGGAAATTCAAAATTACAAAAATTCGGATCTTGTTTCCTCTGCTGTTTATAATTTATTGATTTTGCCATCTCTCTGAATCCTAATTGGGGTTCTTTTCTTCAGATATGTAAGATTGTGCGCCTCTACTTGCAATATTTTATCTTCTTATTTTGATTAATGATTTTAGGTGATTTTCTCTCAATTTATTTTATCTTCTTATAAAATAAATAAATGAATTGGGATTGTTTTCCATGGGCTCAGATTGCTGGGATACCAATTGATACCTTTTCAAACTGAATCCATTTTAACTGATTTGGGGATCTTTGTTCGTCTTCTTGACTGCAATATTGTCAAGGGGAAACTTAGCGGGAGACCCAAAAAAAAAAATATTTTCATTGTCAAGCCCACAATTAATTTTAGGTATTGTGACACTCATAATTATTTCCGTGACACCCATAATTATAAGAAATTGTTAAAA
This sequence comes from Papaver somniferum, assembly GCF_003573695.1. Classification (NCBI taxonomy): domain Eukaryota; kingdom Viridiplantae; phylum Streptophyta; class Magnoliopsida; order Ranunculales; family Papaveraceae; genus Papaver; species Papaver somniferum. The sequence goes on along the minus strand of NW_020619603.1, from coordinate 5,850,262 downwards.
ATGTATGCATCAGGGGTATAATTGGCAACACAACTTGGATATAACATATCTAAAAATCCGCGCCTTGGAATTTTACAAATTTTATATCGTTGGAAATCTTTTTAAGAGAGCTACGCAACGAGTACAAACAAGAATATCAAAAAAAAAATTCACGAAAAAATCAGAGGTGATCATCATTTTAGGCAAAATTTTCGAAAACTTGATACATAACTATTATGCAGCCACCAAAAAAGATGCATAACACATTCTGCAGATGCATAACGAATTACGCAACCATTTTCTCCACTGCATAACAAATTATGCATTTGGATAACAAAGTTATGCATTGTTTTGGTTGATTTTAGTGCGTACATAAAAAAAATTGATGCATAATGCAGTATGCATCCATATTTACGGATGCATATAAGATTATGCATTTATTTTCTCGATGCATAAAAGATTGTGCAACAATTTTATCGATGCATAATGCATTATGCAGTCATATTTTCGGATGCATAACAGGTTATGCATCTATTTTCACGACTTCATAACATGTTATGTAGATATTATTGTAGGTGCATGACAAGTTATGCAACCTTATTTTTTGTTGGTTTCAATACTAAGAAAAAAGTAGCTGCATAACGTGTTATGCAATCGTTTTCTAGACTGCATAACAAGTTATGCAACATCTTTTGTAGATGCATAACAGGTTATGCAACCATTTTCATAGATGCATAACAAATTATTCAACCATTATGACCAAACATCAACACCAATGTGACCAAATACATATGTGGCTTCCCAACCAACAACACCAACACCTCTCAAAAACGACTAAAACTATAAAGTACCATAACAATTATGAAAAAAGCAACAAAACAAAAGCATCCACAACAACTATTTTCCACTGCCCCTTGAAAAACAACCAATGAACCCATTGAAACCGGCAGCAAACCTTTGTTACAGGGTCAAGAAAATATGGCAAACTGACCCACCTTTCTTCCTTTTTTTCTCGTCAAATACCAGAGCCAAATACTCATGTATTCATAAGCAACTTGTTCTTGAATTCAGCTCAACTGGTAATCTTCTAAACGGACTCAGGCACCACTTTAAATCCTCTCCAAAACCTGTGCAAAGACTCACCACTCTATAGTTAAAAGGTGGCAACAAGAACTGGCCTGTCATTCAGGCACTTAGCCAAGCACCTTGTGTGCAGTTTTGAGTTGGTGACGGATTGTGTAATGGATGTATCTTGGAAACTACCATAATCAATTTCTTAGCAGAAAATGTGGATTAGAGACAAACCCACTGTCCTAAACATTCACATAAACCTCAGACATTCATCAAAATGCACTTTATTCACTGAAGTTAACAACAACAACAACTTGCCTCTCTTCCCTGGCTGATATAACTTCTGAAACTGTTCACTATCAATCCTTGTTGTGAAGCCAAATTCGATAAAAAACACATCTTCATTTTCTTCTCCGCTTCATATTCCTTGTCTTAACCTCCTCCATTACTCACCCAAATCGATGGCAGCAACTCGTTTTCTTCCTTATCTCCATCGGTCAAAACTTCCATCTCTTAAACCTTCTATTGATACCCTCACAAAGGACGACGGAACCACTGTCAAACTTCTGAATCAACCAACCAATTTCTGCATCTTCCTGTGTTGAACTCACATCACAATTTCGAGACCATCTGCTGCCATCTTGGAATCAAATTTCGTCTACCCAGATTCCATTTTCAGATTCACATTACTAGCTAAGATAGACACCTTATGTTACAATACTACTTAATTCAGCTGAGAAACAAACCTAACAATTTCCAATACACTACCTTGTGTGCAATTAAACCTAGCTTGACGAGAACCCAATGAACAACTATTTATAGCCAAGGGTGCAGATCAAAGCAGTCGCTTCCCTACCACTTTGGCATTCTGGGCCATTTTCCAACCCATGAACGAGTTACACTACAACTCTAAAAGCCTTCATCAATACCACCCTAAAAACTTCAACATCCCGACCGTTGGATCAAAAACATGAGGTATCCTTACAAAAGAAAATATCTAAGTAAACCCTCTTTGCTCTCCCATTTTCTAGATCTCGAAATTTTGTGTCAAAGAAAATTGTATTCTCAGCAATGGATGATTCGAGAATATGTTTATCTATCACAAATCTGAATACCTTCATGGTTAAAATTACTGTCCTCATCATTCCACTGAAACTCCCGGAAGAAGAAGATAAAATCCTCTATCTAGTTGTTGTTGATTCACTAGCAGCATAATGATATCTACTCTCAAAACCCAAATCTTCTTTCAGCGACACAGCCTAGGATCTTCAAAGATTTACTGATGAAGGTGTTTCTCGAAGTTCTGATGGTGATGGACGTGATAAAACAACAGGTGAATGAAATATTGGTACATTAGAATGTATTAAGTATTTTGAAATTACGGTTCTTCAATTACTATTGGTGGAAGCTCAAAAAAAAAAAAAAAAAAAAAAATCTTGTTGCCTCTGCTGTTTATAATTAATTGATTTTTCCTTCTCTCTGAATCGTAATTGGGGTTCTTTTCTTCAGATCGATATCCGTCTTAGCAAATCTTGGGTTCTTCCCCATTGGTAACGCAATGGAAAATCTTTCTCCACACCAGACCCAAGATTTGTTACGCAATGGAAATTTTTTTGCTGAATCATTTCCTCGTCATTTTCTTCACCATTTTCTTCTCCAAATGATGAATTTAACTAAAGCATCAACCTCAAAAACTCAAAACCCTACAAATGAAAAACAATCGGAACTTCTTCCTCCATGTTTCTTCGATCAACAGGCTCAACCTTTGGGGTTTAGATGAAATCTTTCCTAAATCTTCACAAAGAGATGATATTACAGCAAACAATTCAACAACAAAAATGTAAGTTCAATGCGTTCCTCATTAGAAGTTATATTGTTAATACATTTATCTAACTTCTTTCTTTTGTGTGATCTAGATCATTTTCGAAAGCTAAAGCTTTTTTGGTTAAAACACGTGAATTAGGTTCTACGGAGGATGGTTTTTCATGGAAATCATGTAGCAAGTGGCCAATGAACCAAAATCATCTGAAGTATGTGAAATTTTTACGTAAACCAAATCTTCATCTGGTTAAGTAACCAAATCTTAAAATTAATTGATTAAGTAGTGTTGTTGCTTAATATAGCAAGATCTTTCTCCACACCAGACCCAAGATTTGTTACGCAATGGAAAATCTTCTTCTCCATCACTCTATTTCTTCTCGCCATCTTAGTAAATTCAGGTAATATGGCTGTAATTTTCCATGCCTGTTCTTCATATTCAAAATAATATCAACCGTTTCATGTTAATCTCTTTGATTGTTAACGATTAATTACCTTACCAAGCGATCTATCTACCTTGCAGAATCAACTATAGACCAACATCTGCCACAAAGGAAAATACTACCAACATTCAACGTGCTGAATTTCGGTGCTGTCGGTGACGGTATTCACGATGACACTCGAGTTAGTACCCATCATCAACTAATCAGAAATTTATTTTGTAATTTTGGCAATAAGTTGAATTTTCATGAGTTAGTTTAGTTCAAGTCTTAATTAATAACTCTGAAACCATATATATGCTGTGTCAAGGTCTAGGGTCTAGTCAAAGGTTAAAATCTGGTCAAGTCAACATAAGTCGATTGACCTCCTTGTTTTCCAGTTTCAGGACTGCATCAGTTAAAACTGAAACCATTTAGACTGATTTGGCGATCTTTGTTTGTCTCCCTGACTACATTGTTGTGGATATTTTTTCCTTTCTTCGATGATATTGTGGCAATCCTTGGGGATCTTTCTTTTTGGCCATTGACTGTCTATATATACCAGTACAGATTTACATATCACATACGAAGCTAGTGAAGTGGAGTAAAGAGTGGGTTATGCTTCAAATGCAAACTGCAGCGTGCTTTGCAATCTCAATTGCAGATTTATCCGGATCTCTTGTTGTTTTTCTGATTGGTCCGAAGGATTTTCGTCCTTTTTAGTTTGATTATGATTGGTAGGTTTTATTAATAAATTCTCTCTATTTCTGAAATCCATCCATCTTCTTATTAACTTTTAGATTCAAGTGACTCAGTAATGGTTTTCAGTTTGCTCCTATCATAATTTCCAATAATAAATAGGGGGATTAAAAGTCACCGCCTCAGACAATGTATCCTTGTAGTGGTTGCCATGTTTTTTAAAAAGTTTTGGTTTGCAAGTCTTGTTTTTTCGTTAACACTCAAGGGTAATTGCAGGGTAATTAGAATTAAAATGTATGTTCGTTTTGAGTGTCAATGACTATGGATTTGTGAATTTGTAATTGCAGGCCAGTGGAAATAAGTATGTACATGAGCTAGTGAAGCTCATAGAGATTATGACTCCTCAAAACAAAGCAGGAACAACCACAGTTATCGCAAGAACAGGAGCAAAAATCCAGACAAGGATTTTCCAAGGTGTTGTTCTCTCAGTTCTTTTGTTTAAGCATCACATCCTCTTGTTTTGTTATTCAGATTGTATGCTATAGACTGCAGACCTGAATGGCATGCTATTTTTTTTATCAGTCATTTCTCTTTGGCAAAACAAGTCTTAACATTATCAGGAATCATTTTAATTGCAGAACCTTAAGTGACGACGCTACACCCAAGAAACTTTCGGATGGCAGCACCAGGGAGTGTGAGAACAAACGGTGCAGCATGCTATCAATTGATGCGGAACCTTAGCGATTTCTCAAACATCTGCAGCAACTTTTCAGACCTTAACCGGTTATGATCATGAGACTATTGCTTTCAAAATTACTGCTCTGATGGGTGTGCTAGAATTTGACTGAGAACGGGAAATCAACTTACATGTGTGACACTTATATGTTGGCATTCTTCAACTGGGGGAAGGAGTTGCAGAGAGATGGTGAAACATAATTGGAGTCTAAATGTGATAACTTATACCTCTTTGGTTTGTGGATTTTGTAAACAACTTGATTTTGGAAGAAGAATCCCTGCAGCAGTGTATTACTACGCAGTCTGTGTTCCTCTTGTTTTTGATGAATTTAAACTGAAATGAGCTCTCTTGTGATTGACGACGATTCATTACTGGTGTTTTTCAGATTCTTAATTTTTACTGAATTCTATAAATTTTGGGGTCTGATTCACAGTTTTATTTTGTAGCAAGTAAAATGTGATGATTTGCAGGTTTTCTACACAGTATAATGAAACCAGACCATGGTCCGTCCATAGCTTCAAAGCCAAAAACTGGTGATATCTAATGGAATTTCCCAGATATAAACTGGTGACCATTGTCTTGTGCTAGCTTTTAACTACGAAAAACCATTCATTTAGAATACTTTTGGTTATGCCTATACTAAAATTGTTATCAAATATCGATCATAAAAATAAAAAGAGTTATCAACTCAACTCATACTAGACAAAAATAAGAACTAATTTGAGAAATGAAAATTGAGATACTAGTTCAAACATGAGATATCTAATATTATCTTGCAATCAGTGGAAGAATTTATAGAAATCCCAGAAAAGGAGAGGGAGAGAAACTCAGGTGAAACACAGAGACGATCGTGTACAGACGTGCTCTAGAATCTGAAAACCTACAATCTCATCATAATGAATACGCTGAACTGACAATGGATGACATCTTTCTTCACCACCTTTTACCTAAAATCTTAATTTCTATCTACCAAATTCCATTTTCACGCTGAACTGACAGTGAAACTAAGATTCACAGTACTAGCTAGGAAACACAATCAAGTTACGACACTACTTGAAATTCAGCTGAAAAGCTAACCTAACAATTTCCAATACACTTAGTTGTGTACATGTAAACCTTGACAAGAACCAAATAAACAACTATTTATAGCCAGGGGTGCAGATCAAAGCAGCAAATTAGTCCGTTGCACTTACCATACCTCAGAACAACAGGTTCGAAGAAAAGCACTGATGGACCATATTAGTCGTACCTATATTTATGCAAACATTGTGATGATATAACTTTGATCATGAAATGAGCTTGTTATGGGAAACATAGATATTATATGCAGGCAGATCAAAGCAGCAAATAAGCTTATAGTAACACCATCATACCACAGACAGGATTCTTCAAGAACAATCTATATTACCCTGACATGACAACCAAGAAATGTAGGGAGGTGGTACCCTTCTAAAAATGTAGAAGCTTGGTTATCGGCAGAATTTTCACCCTAAAGCTTACAGACCATTAGCAGTAGCTATTCAAGTATCTTAAAGAAAACATACTTCAGGTTTTTCAGATATCTCGGTGTTAATTCATGCGTTTGTGACTTATATACGAATAGGCTACACAATGTGATCTTAAGAGCAAATTGATTTTCAAGATTAAGCCAGTATATACAGAAACAAAATCCAAATTCAAAATCAAAAAGAGCACAAAATGGATAACATATGGATGCCTCATAATAAGCGTAACTATAGAAAACACTACAGGGAGAAAGGCACCATTCTTATTTAACCAGTATATATATATAAAGACCTACAGATTACAGATCAGAAACTTTAAACCACCTCGCACTGTATAGTTCAGATATGGAAGCAGACAAATAAGTACTGGAGTTTGAGGATAGGATCACTAGACATTCCAATCCTTCCTTTTAAACAGATAAAATGCATAACCAAAAAAACAAAAGTAAGTTAAAGGAAGAAACCTTGAATTAAGAGATCTTGCAAGGGAAGTCATGTCATTTCATTGTTTGAGTACGTACAGTGTATCTTGAGGTGGGTACTATTTGCTGCTCCCCAGTGCATTATGATGTATGAATAAGCTCTTGGAAATGCTCTTAGCTTATTCATAAATTGCCTTCTCACTCTATCAGGAGAGGCAACAGTAGAACGAGGATACAGTACCACAGTCTTCAGGGCCATCGCATTTTTCAACAAAAAACTGAGAAATTTGAGTTCATTATCACATCCTTCCATTTCCATAATCCCGACAAGCTCAAGGTGAGACAACATTCCGGGAGATGACAATCCTGCTTCCCAATCATCTCCAACATCCACTGGATTTGACTGTATCCAGACAATTATAAAAACTGATAGGTCATCTAAGTGTAACCCAAAATAAATGTTGCTGAATGAGATAAATGAGAAATATAGATGTTGTATTAGAACTGTTGGAACGACATTGTAGGCCGATTAAAAAACAATATAGTTGAACGTTACCTCATTGTTTTTAAGCAATAATTGAGTTATATGAGGACAAATCTTGAGTACGTATAGCACGCAAACAACCTCTTGTACACCACATTTCCAACGTCAAATATTGCAGATTACCTAAGCGAGGAGGTTGACAGTCTAATAAGTCAGGTGCTTGTGAGAGAACCTTGACAAACAAAAGAAGATTCTTTAGATTCTAAAATCAAATCTAACCTAGTTACAATAAACCAAGACGCATTAATAGAGTAAACCATTTTGGCAAATATGTTATAATGTTTTTAATTCACGAAAGAGAAGAAGAACCCATACCTCAAGGAAACCAGGTGATGATAACCTCATTCCTTTTACCAAATAAACCGCTCTTAGAAATTGCATCATACGTTTAGCATAAACTTCTTTTTCCGTTGAAGGCAGATTTGAATAAGTTTCTGCGTTCTCATCTTCTTTTTTTTGCTTTGAGTTTCATGTCAAAATTTACTCTGGATAGTGGAGAAGAGTTTTCCAGAGAATAATCTTGTCTCAAGAAAGATTTTTGCAAGTGAAGACATCCAGATTTGGAGCACATAACTTGATAATGTTAACCATAGTGTCATTTTCGCGTAAAAGATATTTACGACGATGGCTATATTCAAACTCCTTAAGGGTGAGGGAATCAACAATCAAATTCTTCTGATTATCAGTTTGTGCATCACAATCAACTAAGCGTAACGTTTTAAGAACTGGACAACTAGAATAGAGTCTTTTAGATGCTTCTACATTAGAGATTGAGACCCCAGTAAAAGAAAGTAGTTTAAGCTGAGGAAAATTCATTGATCTTGGTAGAATCATCTCTACATATCTGGCATTACTAAACATTTGCATTTCCAACTTTCTTAGTGATTTACAATTCAGGAGATGGTATGAAATTTCATATGCCAAATTACGACAGTGAGTGATTCTTATCATTATTTCTTGAACATCGTGCTTAACGGCAGCAATAAGGCTCCATCTATTGACATGCTCTATCACTGAATCATCATACACAGAGTTATCCCTACGTATCTTAAACCTCTGAATATCAATGTCTTTGCAAAAAAGGAATACCATGTCTACAAACATTACAAACTTATGTATTTTTTCATTCGAAAATGAATTCCTATCCAAGTTCAGAAAAGGCAGAGATTTCCACATATGAATCCACCTTTTTGACAATACACAAGTCTGAACAGCAAGTTTGGTATCGATGAAAGACATGATATAATGAATAAGTTCATCTTGTAACCTACTAATTCTATCTTCCCCATCAATACATGGTGCATTTCTTGATTCTTCCAATGTTTAACAATAAAACCTTAATAAACTTAGAAAACCCCCAAAATTTGCAGTTGAAAACTCAAAATTAAACAATGGATAAGGAAGCAGTACCTATTGAATGTGGAAATCGCTGATCTTCAAGTGCAAACCCTAAAATCCAATTTCTGAAGTATTGAAATCTTTGCTTCTTCTGATCACAACACACACCACTGGATCTGAGGTGAGTTCATTCTTTCTGATATATCAATTGGTGAAGATTGTAGAAGTAATATGTGTTTCTATGAAGTGGATGGAAGCTCGGAACTGTGTTGTTCAAAACCTAAACTGATCGGAAATGGAAAGACATACACCTAAATTAAAAATTGAAAACAACCACTATGAAATTAGGGTGAATGCTAAAGACCCCTTTAGTGGATTTGATGATTGATGAATCAAATCTCGCGCAGAATCTGAAAACCCTAAAACCCCAATTTCCAATCAATCTCAGCCGCATTTGTACCTCAAGGTCCTCAAACGAAAACACGAAATGTGAAGAAATTAGTGGGATGCGAAAAACTTATACTAGAAAAAATAGATTATTACACCACTTTTACACCAATGGTGGTAAAATGGTGCCACTGTTAGCCTTACTCCAACTTGAGTCGGACACTTTGTGCTTACTAACCTTGGTCTCATGAATTTGGCTGGATTACGAGTTGCATATCTTACGCGCGTAGCACAGGTAGAGGCAGACATCCAATTTAGGGGGAGCAAAACAATTATAAGAGGGTGCAAGTAAGCTGAAATGGGCTTGAAAACCTAACACTTATTAAATTTTAGGCTTTGGAGAATGTTGGGCAGGGTGTGCAAGTGTTATACAGTGGCTTCGCCTCTGGCACTCAATATGGTAATTAGCGTACAAATTGGTTCGATTACGAGTTTGACTATAAATTTGGTTCGAAAAATCATTCATGAATTAATCAAAATCGTATCGAATATTTGTTAAACCGTTTATTCAAAAGCATTGTTAAAGCTTATCCTTAGAAAATTCTAGGTACTATGCCTACTTACATCTAGCTTAGTAGCGAAGCTGGTGGAGACTAGAGTCTTGAAATACATCACTAGAAAATTTTGTGTGGATTAGGGCATGTTTGCTACCATCTAGAAAATCATTTTATACAATTTTTATTACACACCGTTCAAAACCCACCAAACAAACAATCTCTTCTCATCTTTTAAAATTTATACACAAAAACAACATAATAGAATTTAGTCTTGTGGTGTCCGCATCTGTGCAACCCAGGCTAGGGGTATGCAGCAGTATATTTAGATCAGGTGCCTGTGAATTCATTTCAGTAGAAGGTATCCCGTATCCCTTAACCTTAAAATACTCCCAACCGTTGGATCATCATCATTTATTCAATCTCTCTTTGATACCCTAAAAGGCATCCGCCGTCTCTGCACCTTCAGAAAACCTAAATTTCTCTTTCAATTTCCTTTTCTTCAGATCTCAAAATTTCAGCCAAATTTTTTCCTCAATGATGCATCTTTTCGTTATTTCTCAAACATCCGGAAATAGAAGAAGATGAGATTGTTAATCTTGATGTTCTTGATTCACAAGCACAATGATATTTCCTCTCAAAACTCAAATATACTCTCATCATCTGCCACCACGGACAACGATCAGTTGAAATCTGTTTGGGATGGTAAATCTCTTTATTGTAATTTTCATTTTTATTTTTAAGTTTGTATTACTTTTGTCTGTTGTTTGAATTTGGGAGTTAACTGTGGACACATTTCTTCACCGATTTGTCAAGAAGATAGGTTTGTGATCGGGATCCAGTTGAAGGACTCTTCATCTCGCAATCTGCAGTGGAAGATAGTTGCTAAGGACATTGCCAGATCAGGGAGAGCATGACTTACCCCAGATACCAGAACCAGTGGCATTTGCAAAGGTGGAGGATACTGGGAACTTAGTTTTGTATGGTTCTAAATCACAAATAATTTGGCAAAGTGATGATCATCCATCGGAATTCCATCCCAGAGCTGAAGTTATCTCGAGTTATTTGGTAAGTCCTCTCTCTGTCTTTTAAGCCCTCTCTTTGTTTTGTCTCTTAATTTTGATTTGTGTCTCTTTTATTCCTAGTCTTAGTTTCATTTTCTATGGTTGCTTTTTGCATTATTATTATTATTGTGTTTTTATTTTTCATATTTTTATTTAGTAACAGAAATTTGTTATCTTGGAACTGCCAAGTTTTTATTACTTTTGTAAGCTTATGAATCTAATTTTTGCGCAGGGGAAGCTGAATATTCAACCTCAAATATGGAGAAATCTCCTTCGCTCTCCTCATCATCGTCCAAAGGAGAAATCTGCAAGGTAAAGTCTTCCATATCTGATTTTTTTTTATGGTTTTTAGTGTAATTACTTGTGTGTTTATCTAATTGTTTGATGTGAATGGAATGATGTGGATTTGGCCTATAGTTGGAAGATGTTTAGCTTAAGATTAGGTTGTTTCGTGTATTTTACAGTTTTTTTGTTTTGTTTTAGGCTCATAACTCCCTGCCCAGCAGATATTGAGAAGTTGGGAAGTGAGACAGTGATATCTGTGCTTGCAGCAGGGTTACTGGAATCCAAGAGATTTCAGAAATTAATTAATGGGATTTGGGTGTGGGAAGGGATAACTGTCACAGGGATGGAACTTTTGACTTTTTTCATCCAAAATTTTATAAGACACTATGGTAATGTTATTTTTTTGATATTTCTGTCTGTTGGTATTCTTTTTTCTTCTAGTTTTGTCACCCACATAATTATTACCGCCATGTCGACTATATTAACAGTAGATGATCCTGGTGATTTTTTTTTTCAAGGTTGACATGTGCGTATCATATGGTTTAACAGCTCAGAATTTTCTTTGCTAACGTGAGTGTGTTTATTTCAAGCATTTATCTCCACTGTCTAGGGTTTAATTTGGTTGTTGATGGATTTTCTTATAATGAACCAGATTTTGTATGCTTAATGGAACTTCTTTTTACACCTCAAAAATGTTAATGCCAATATTTAGTTGATCCAATCGTAGTAAAGCTAATTTTGTTGAGCAGGTCTGAGTATAGATTTGAACATTTGGTTCTCTGTTCATCACACTACAGCTAAATAAAGATGCATATGACTTTCAGTGCTTCTGTACAGGTTGTTTTGTACCTATTGTTGAGCAATATATTGGACTTCAATCAATATTTACAACACCATGTTCTTGCCCTGTAGGAAGGGTTTTTTTTATTCACATGATTAGTAAATCGTCCTTTTGACAAACTAAAGTAAGACATGGGAGGATCTTATTCAAAAGCCGGTATGACACATGAAAATAAGATGGCAGCTGCCTTTAAGTTAGGTCTGCTACTTGGAGTTTTGCTTAAAACCTCGGTTTGCTATTGGTTTATTCATGTATTACCTAGTTTCTACTAATGTAGAGATTATCACGTTGTTGTTGTAGTAAACAGTTTTATTTTTAAATGATTATCACTTTGGCTGTTTTCATGTAACACAGTGGTCGTAGAACGGTCATATTTGGTGAATATGTCATATATAGAACAAAATAGCTGGCCCTCATGAAATTTTAGCTTAGAATAATTGTTTTTGATTTTTATTAGTTTCTGGTTTATACTTCAAACTTTTGCTTGTTGCATTGAGTTTTATAGATGAGTGTGGTTATAATCTATGGACAAAGGATTTTAGTTAAGAATTGCATGTGTAAATGGGAAATCCTTCGTTAGGAAAATTTTGGATGTCAAGAACAGGTCACAGTATTAAGAAAAGTGATAAGAACTATGTTTTGGTCATGTTAATAGATTGTTTTTTGATCCTTGGTTTATATCATGTTGTGCAGTATTTGTATCTTTCACTCTTGGATCAGAACTAATATTTCAAATGTATTCTTTGCATTTTGAAGAACAATTTATTCATCTCCTTTTAATTAAATTGGATCCTGATAAATGAATTAGAAACAATGTCTGCCTGTACCTTTATAGATAAAGAAACAACATGTCCCATTTCTATCATTTAAAATAATCGCAACAAGGGTATGCTATTTTATTAGTCTTTTCTCCTTTGCAAAAATAGTCTAATTAACATCAGGCATTATTCGAATTGCAGAACCTTATGTAAAGACGTGACAGTCAAGAGGCGCGTTAGAGCAAATGATGATCATTAGGTCTTGAACCTCTGCAGCATTTTTTCAGCTCTCAGTGGGGCTACCTATGATCCTTACTCGTAAGACTATTGACTTCTATAACACTACTTAAGAAGCTGGCCCTGCAAGAATTTGACTGAGAAAGGGAATGCAACTTGATGCTGTTACATGTGGGATGTAGAAATGAAACTGCAGTATAAAGTTTTCTGATTCTTGGATGTTGCAAACAACTTAACTCACAGGAAGAACACCTGTGAAATATTTCTACGCAGTGGCTTGTTAGACTATTATGCAGTGGCTTGCTTGACGTGAATTTCCCCTGTTTTCAAGAAATATTTATTGAAAAGATTATCTGTAAACTCCCATATGAATGTTACCAATAACAACTCCTTGCAGGGATCCTGGCTTGTAGGACTATTACTTTCACGCATATTTAGTTAACATATGCGTGAAATATGAGTCCATCTATGTGCACCCGCGTTTAACCGGGGTGCACATTCCTCCCTTCCTAATTAGCTGAAATCTTTCTCACGTTATTTATTATTCTGCATTATTTTTAATTTTAATTTCTTTAACAAATTAGGTAACATGCATTGGGATTTATCAATCCCATAAATGCGCACATCTCTCTACAAGGCAACTCCATTAATTGTGATTTTTCTTTCTTTTTTTTCTATCTTATGAAGAAGAAAGAAGGCCTGCTTAGTTACTGAACTTGACAAAGAAGATAGAATGTCTTTTTGTTCAAGCTTCTAAAGATACAACTATGGAGGAACCTGATCCTTGCAACAATGAGATTATCGAATATGAAGATGTCGTTTAAGATTATTGTTATAAAGATTCCGGAGTTTATAGTTTGGGTTCTGCAAGTGATGAAGAAAATTGTGAAATAAATGATCAATGTTGTGATAAGGAAAAAAAATCTTGTGCCAGAAGAAAGATTTTTTTTGTAAGATAAGTGAATTCGGGAATGAAGAAGAACCGAAAGTTGGAATGATATTTGAAACAACAATCCTAGACTATGTATTTCAGTTGTACCTCCTAAGCATGTGTAAACTGTAAAACACAGTGCAGAAAGATGTCATAACCAAGCCCTAAGACAGAAGAACGGGCGAACCCATTTAATCTTGGATGTGAATCTAATAAAAAAGGAATGTGGAAGTGATAATGGAGTTGTTAAAAAAAAAATTAATCAATTCGTATTTTGTAAATACTGTGCGGAGATATCGATCTTCCATAACAAAGTTCTTATTAAGCAATTTAGTGTTTTTTTTTTAGTATCCCACGGTTTTTTCGTTACATTCATATAGAAGAGATTTTGAGAATCTAAAAATGAATGAGAATGAATGTTTGAATGAGTTTTCTTCAAGAGTTGTTGAAGTTGTTAATAATATGTTGATGTGTGGTGAGAAGATGGAAGAAAGAGGAATTTGTGAGAAGATATTGATTTGTTTGTCGGAGAAATTTGAACCCATTGTGGCGGTTTTGGAGGAGACAAAAGATTTTTCTATATTGAAGTCACAAGAATTATGGGCTTCCTTGAATTCCTTGAAGGTGTATGAGCAAAGGTTGTCAAGACACTCCGAAAAGTCAATTGAGAGTGCTATTCAATCAAAATTGAACTTGAACTCAAAGAATTCAGCAATGAAGAAAAAAGAGTACAAAGGTGATGCTTCATCTAACTTCAAAGCAAAGGGAAAATCGAAGAAAGGAGGAGCAAATTCCAACAACTACACAAAGAGTGATTCCTCTCAAGTAGCAAGATGCTATTTTTGCAAGAAGAATGGTCATTTGGAGAAGAACTGTTGGAACAAAGGAAAACCCCAATGTCATCTGTAAGAAGTATGGACATTTGGAGAAAGATTGTAGACAAAAAGAAGATGAAGAACATGCCGGTAGAGCCGAAGAGAAAGAAGAAAAACAAAATTTGTTTTATGCTTGTCAAAGTGCTATGGAGACTTCTAAGAGTGAAGTGTGGTTTGTAGATAGTGGTTGTACAACTCATATGTCTGGTGTGAAGAGCTTGTTTGTTGACATGGATACATCCATAAACTCTCTAGTGAAGATGGGGGATGGAAACATGGTTCAAGCTAACGGAAGAGGTACAATTTGCGTGCAAACTATCAATGGAGCAAAATACATTAGAGACGTGTTATATGTTCCGGATTTGGCACAAAATTTGCTTAGTGTTGGGAAACTTGTGGAGCTTGGGTATGCGGTTCATTTTGAAGATGGATATTGCACCATTTATGACAAGAAGCACAACAACAAGAGACTAGTCATGAAGAGTATCAAGATGGAGAAAAATAGAAGCTTTCCAATTATCTTTGAAAAGGAAAAGAATGTTGCATTGAGGATGGAAACCATTGATGAAACATGGTTATGGCATAAAAGACTTGGGAATTTGAATTTCAATGGTCTCAAGGTGCTTTCCAACAAGAACATGGTGTAAGGACTTCCACAACATATCAACCACAAAGATGGAGTATGTGAAGGTTGTGCACTTGGGAAGCAACATCGCCAACCATTCCCAAAAGGTGTAGCATGGAGAGCAAAAGAACTTCTTGGTTTGGTACATACCGATGTGTGTGGACCAGTGAAGACACCAACTCATGGAGGTAATAAATACTTTATCTTATTCATTGATGATTTAAGTCGTATGACTTGGGTGTACTTCATGAGACAAAAGTCCGAGGTTTTTAGCATCTTCAAGAAGTTCAAGAGCCTTGTTCAAAAGCAAAGTGGTCACTACATCAGAGTTTTGAGAAGTGATAGAGGCAAAGAGTACAACAAGAAAGAGTTTGATAAATTTTGTGAAGATGAAGTCTTGGAAAGGCAACTAACCGTGGGTTATACTCCTCAACAAAATGGTGTTTCCGAGAGAAAGAACCTAACCGTGATGGAGATGGCGAAGTCCATGCTTCATGACAAGGGTATGCCTAAAGTGTTTTGGGCCGAAGCCGTCAACACCGCCGTCTACTTGATGAATAGGTGCCCAACGAAATCCGTATGGGATAAAACTCCTTTTGAAGCATAGAGTGGGAGAAAGCCATCGGTAAGACATCTCAAAGTTTTTGGTAGTGTGTGTTATTCTCAAATTCCAAAGGTGAAGAGAACAAATCTTGATAAATCAAGTGACAAGTGTATATTCATTGGCTATAGCCTCCAATCAAAAGGTTATAGGTTTTATAGCTTGAAGAACAACACAATGATTACAAGCCGTGATGTGTTATTTGATGAAGGAGCTTCATGGAATTGGGAAGAAGGTAAAATTGAGAATAGAACCATTATTGTTGATGAAGAGCAAGAAAATTCAGCAACAAATGAAGTTGAAGAAGGTGAAGAAGAGGAGGAATAACTACCTCAAACACCACCAAATACAAGACAAGGAGCATCTCCAAGCATGTCTCCAAGTACTAGTGCATCAACATCACCACCGTCGGCATCAAAGAAGTTGCGAAGGTTGAGTGAAGTTTATGAAAGATGCAACTATTGTGTGGTTGAACCGGAAAATTTTGAAGAAGCATCAAAAGAACCGGTTTGGATAAAAGCTATGGAAGAAGAAGTTTTTGTCATTGACGAGAACGATACATGGGAAAAGGTAGCAAGGCCAAGTGACAAAGAAGTTATTGGTGTGAAGTGCATCTACAAGGTGAAGTACAATGCGGATGTAATGGTTCAAAGATACAAAACAGGGTTGGTGGGAAAGGGCTACTCACAACAACCCAGTATCGACTACAATGAAACGTTTGTACCGGTTGCTCGTCTTGACACCATTAGAGCCGTTATTGCTATGGCTTCCCAAAAAGGTTGGTTACTATATCAACTTGATGTCAAATCGGCATTTTTGAATGGAGAACTACATGAAGAAGTCTATGTAGAACAACCACAAGGTTTTATGGTGGAAGGAGAAGAAGATAAGGTGTACAAGTTGAAGAAAGCTTTTTATGGTCTCAAGCCAGCACCAAGAGCTTGGTATATTGAGATAGATGGATACTTCAAAAGGAAAAACTTCAACAAAAGCAAGAGTGAGCCTACACTAAATATGAAGACAAAAGGTACGTCTATTCTCATTGTTACCTTGTATGTTGATGATTTTATCTTTACGGGTAATGATGCTCATATGATTGATCAATTCAAGAGATAAATGATGATGAAATATGAGATGAGTGACATGGGTTTGCTCAAGTACTTCCTTGGTATAGAAGTTCATCAAAGTGAAGATGGAGTGTTCATTTCTCAAAGCAAGTATGCCGAAAAGGTGTTGAAGAAATTTGGTATGCTTGGTTGTAACCCCACATCTACACCACTTGTAGTGAATGAGAAACTCAAGAAGGATGATGGAGGAAGAAAGGTTGATGAGACTTATGTTGGGTGCAATAATCAAAAACAAGGAAAAATCAAATAAACAAAAGTTATTGATACTTAGCTCCTTTATAATGGAAGTGATCGATTTGATGAAACGAATGAGCTCCCTATATCTCCGCAACAACAACAAGGCAAAACTTTTGAAAAACAGAGTGAGTCACGTGTTCAACACGTTGCCCTTAAGACATTAGCGCCCGGCTACACTCAAGAGTGATGCTATAGCCCTCACAGGACGGATATCTCCAGGATAAAAAACCCTACTACACCTACTACTAGCATATGTAGTAGATGCTCAACTTGAGCTTGGCAACTCCGAAAAAACCGTTAAGGAAAATCGCGAACTCTTAAGAAACGCTATAAAATATTTTCCCTTAGGGGTCCCTCTAAAATATAGAGCAACCCCTTTCCCATAGATTTTACAAAAGTAGTGAATTTTTTTATATAATGGAGTAAAACAATTTAAGAAGAAAAACTCCCCGATGTGGGACTAAAAGGTTTATATAGTTTCTTAAAACTACTAAAAATTGGAAACTCCACGATGTGGGACTAAAAAGTTGCATTCACAAAATAAAACAATAAATTATAATTTTTTATTAAAACTTTAAAAAATTATTTTTTTTATTAATCGTTTTCCAACAATCCCCCACATGAATGAAAACTCAATAAAACATGAAAACGCAGATAGATCTTGGTAAATCAACATCCCAACCTCACGATCCAAACAGACTGATCGTGCAAGTGTTGAAATCATACTAGTCATTTCTACGTCCTCTCCCTCAAACAAAAGTGTGTTGACCCCAGGGTCATACTATGGATTGCATAAATCATAATAGTATTGAGAGCTTTCATCTTTCGTTCTCACATGGTGAGACTATAGGTATCTTTCACCAAAGTGAAAAAGCATGAACTAGTGAACCCTTAGTGACCTTTAGGTCCTAAGTTCCAGTAATACCAAAACCATCAAAACGAAAATCACATAAAAGCGCAGGAAATACCATTTCAGGCAGAGGTGTCCATGAGGTCTTGAACCTTTGCTTAGTGAGATATTACCGGAATTACTTGCTAGAGACAGTGAACTATGTCTTGAACTGCTAGCATTTGATGTAATTCGTGATAACAACCACGGGTGATATCTCCAAGATTGCTGCCAAGCTCGTGCCGATTTGTCCAATTTGGCCCTGGACATATCCTGTTTCTCAGAATGCTCTAGAGAATCAAAGCTCATATTCTCATAGGAAGCGGCCCACTTCCTCATTCAGATAGGTGAGTTTTCATAAAGAGTGTTACTGCTACGCCCCACTTCAATCTTAAATTGAAACTATAGAACTCATTAAGACTTCTTAAAAGTCATCCTTCACATGCAGTCACACTATCACGTCTACACCATATGAAAGGGACAGAGAATAAAATTCTCTGATAGTGTTTACCTTTACCCACCACAAGTTAGTTGTCTCATTCGAAACCTTGATCTTGGAATCTCCAGTCAGCAAGGTTGAGTATCCTTCATGGAAAGTTTAATTTATGAGCTTAAGCCCCTTCCCCCTCGATGCATTTCTAACTATCTCTTGGGATAAACCTTTCGTCAAAGATTGCGCGATATTCTCCTTGGACTTTATCCAATCAATGAAAATAACGCCGATTGAGATTAGTTATTTTCAGCTTTAGCTATTATATCTTGGCTAACACAATGTATAGATATAGCTGGCACAGGCCTATGCCAGAGAGGAATGTCTTCTAAAAAACATCTTAGGCACTCGGCCCCCTCTCGTGCTTTAGCTAACTCAATACTCTCAGATTCCATAATGAATTGAGCAATATATGTTTGTTTGTAAATCTTCCAAAAACAAACCCTGATGCTAGAGTGAAACATATCCACTCGTAGACTTAGACTCCTCTGAGTCAACTATCCAGTTTACGTCACAAAGTCCCCCAAGGACAGCAAGATACCTTTGATAAATCAAATAAAAGGTAATAGAGTATTTTAGGTACCATAATACTCTACTCAGTGCATCTGAATGCTATTGCTATGGACTACAATTATATCTACTTAACTTACTCACAATATAGGCAATGTCTAGACTCTTACAGTTCATTAAATTCATCAGACATCCTATAACTCTTGAGTATTCAAGTTAAGATACTCCATTACCCTTTTTTCTTGAGTCTACATGAATAATCGTACGGAGTACAAGCAGGCTTACAATCACACTGATTGTATCTCTTAAGCACAAATTCAAAATAATGAGAATGACAAAGACTACATATGCTAGATTATTTTCTAATCCTCATCCCCAAGATTACATCAACATGGCCTAAGTCTTTCAAGTCAACGTTCTCATTCAGCGCATGTTTTTAGTGGAATTAATCACATCTATGTTTGTATCAAGTATAAGCATATCATCAACATACAAGCATACAATCACACAAGTATCCTTAACAAGTTACTTGTAAATATACTTGTCAGATTCATTAACTTAAATCCACTACACATTATCATATGATCAAATTTTCCATGTCACTGTTTACGTGCTTATTTTATAAACCATATAAAATTTTGTTCAACTTACAAACTTTGTCATCATAACCTTTCAATACAAAGTGCTCAGGTTGGTCTATGTAAATTTCTTTATCTAATTCACGATTTTAGAAAAGCTGTCTTAACATCCATCTGATGTATCTCTAATTTGTTTATGACAATAATAACAATTAGCATCTCAACGGAAGTAAATCTCGTCACATGTGAATAAGAATCAAGGAAATATACACCTTCTTTTAGTTTATAGCCTTTAGCTACCAACTTTGCTTAATATTTTTCTATAGTTCCATATACCTAATGTTTCCTCTTAAAGACTCATTTACATCTCATGGTCTTATTCTCTGGAGGTAAACTATAAACCTCCCAAGTCAGGTTCCGACGGACTGAGTCCATTTCACTAAATGAAGCTTCTTACCAGAATGGGGTTTCAGTAGATATCAAGGCTTCTTTACAAGTCCAGGGCTTAGACTAAGCTAGGTATGTTATGAAGTTGGCTTCATAAGAAGTCTCAAGTCTAATTGTTTTACTTCTCTTAGGCTCAACCTTAACTTTATCTTCCTTTAAGATAAGTTCTGACTATTTGAAAATAAATCTAGGGGATCAACAACACATCTCTAATGAGGTACATGTTTAAGAATAAACATGTTCAAAGAACTCAGCATCCCTAGATTATGTAATAGTATTCACAACAAAGTCAGAAAAAATCACACCAAAGTCTTAAAAATCAGAACACACAACCAAAAATCTATATGTAAAAGTATACTCAGCATACCTTATATGAAGACACAATCAACATTTTTGGTTTCTATCTACTTCTTTTAGGAAGACGAATGGAAAACTTAGTCAAACACCCCCACACTTCGACGCATTCATAAGAAGGTCATCTACCTATCCATAAATCATATGGAGTTTTATCTGATCCTTAAGGGTACTCTATTCAGGATATACTAGTTAACATGACTGCCTCCCCCCACAAGGACGCAGGTAATCCTGAACTAATCAACATGACAATTATCATCTTCTTAAGGATACAATTTTTATGTTCAAGGCTTCTAATTGGTTTTGAACTTCAAGTTTATACATCTTAAGGCTTCTAAGGCATCATCCTTATCCCTAAGCAAGTATACAAGACAGTACCTCGTACAATCATCTACGGAAGTTATAAACCATCTTTTACCACAGTGATTTTGGGTTGAACTCATGTCATCTAGGCCTAACTGAATTAATTCTAAAGGCTTAGAATTACTCTGAACATTTTTGCTAAAAGGTTTTAAAGCATATTTGATTCTTCACAGATTTCACTTTTGTGTTCAAAGTCCAAACTAAATTTGGGTACGCAGCCTATGCTATCCAGTTAAGCATTGACTTATAAGTTTACGGTTACAAGATTACCACATAAAACAATCAATCTCATAAAGAAAGCACAAGAATCAACTATGTTCACATCATCAGATTTTTCCGTTAAGCTTATATAGACCCAAAGTCCTATAACTCTTGCTTAAAAAATAACTGCCTTGTTACAACAAGTTTTCCAGATTTAATTAAGATCTTAAATATTTTTCCCTCTACAATAGAACAAGATACAAGATTCTTGCATATGCTTGGAACATGAAAACTTAATTCAATGTGAGAGTATTACAGATATGAGCTTCTGCTCGACTTTTCCTTTTATGCAACCTCTATCGCAGATGAGTTACTCAAAAAGAGTTTCTCGACATCCCCTATCCTCTGATAGGAGGTGAACAGGTCTCTGTTTCAACAAACATTCTTGGTGGCTCCAGAGTCCACCTTCTGGTCTCTCACATTGGTTGTTAAAATAACTTCCGACATCATGTGAATAAACTCGTTCTAATTTGTTTCAACTAAATTATCATTAACTTTCTACTTATTAAGGTTTTGTGTTGTCTGCACTTTACTACCGTATGGCCCGGAATTTTACAAACATAACAATCACCCTTAATTAAAGTAACGCCGGATTCAGTTTTACGAAACATACCTTTCTTATGAAGACTACGGTTAGAGTTGTGTTTGATATTCCCGCCTTTGTCAGCTTTGGAAGATTTTAGTTCATCCGCATGCGCCTGGTAGCCATGTTCCTTTTCAATTTCATGTCACAATCTTCGTTTATACT
The DNA here is from genome assembly GCF_003573695.1 of Papaver somniferum. Lineage (NCBI taxonomy): Eukaryota > Viridiplantae > Streptophyta > Magnoliopsida > Ranunculales > Papaveraceae > Papaver > Papaver somniferum. The sequence continues at coordinate 5,828,569 of NW_020619603.1, read as the reverse complement.
CTGACCACGGACACGGTAATTTCCCAATCACCTAATACACCACATCTCACAAACCTTAGTTCCGAAACGGAAGATAAAATATGAGTTTTGAATACAATATCTAGATTTACAAACTTCGTTTGAACCACCATATCAAAAAACTCATGATTACCCCATAAAAAATACTTTAGTTAACAACAAAAGTTTGCCCGTCAGAATTTTTCAGGAACATTTGTCTGTTTTGTAAAATATCAAAAAAATACTTTTACAACTCCAAAAATTCTGAAATTTTACGTGGGTAACTATCAGGATGTCTACTACGTTTTGTCAAAAGGGTTCATCGAAATTCCTTCTAGGTTAAGAGATAATATCGAAACGCTACAGATGACCAAAAACTAATTTTTGTTTTTCACTCCACAATTAACATCCATGATTGACAAACCAACCAACCATTTTCGATTATTACAAATTATAATGTCTTAAGATTGTTGGGTGCAATAATCAAAAACAAGGAAAAATCAAATAAAAAAAAGTTATTGATACTTAGCTCCTTTATAATGGAAGTGATCGATTTGATGAAACGAATGAACTCCCTATATCTCCGCAACAACAACAAGGAAAAACTTTGGAAAAAAAGAGTGAGTCACGTGTTCAACACGTTTCCCTTAAGACATTAGCGCCCGGCTACACTCAAGAGTGATGTTATAGCCCTCACAGGACGGATATCTCCAGGATAAAACACCCTACTACACCTACTACTAGCATATGTAGTAGATGCTCAACTTGAGCTTGGCAACTCCGAAAAAGCCGTTAAGGAAAATCGCGAACTCTTAAGAAACGCTATAAAATATTTTCCCTTAGGGGTCCCTCTAAAATATAGAGCAACCCCTTTCCCATAGATTTTACAAAAGTAGTGAATTTCTTTATATAATGGAATAAAACAATTTAAGAAGAAAAACTCCCCGATGTGGGACTAAAAGGTTTATATAGTTTCTTAAAACTACTAAAAATTGGAAACTCCACGATGTGGGACTAAAAAGTTTCATTCACAAAATAAAACAAAAAATTATAATTTTTTATTAAAACTTTAAAAAATTATTATTTTTATTAATCGTTTTCCAACAACTTACTATAGAGGTCTTATTGGAAACTTGTTGTACCTTACACATACAAGACCCGACATCATGTTTGCTTCAAGTATGCTTTCTAGGTTCATAAGTTCACCTAGTCATCTACATGTTGGCGCGACAAAGAGGTTGTTAAGGTTTATTCAAGGAACAATGAATTTTGGAATCATGTATTCAAGAAATTTGGATGTCAAATTAGTTGGCTATTGTGATAGTGACTTGGGAGGATGTATTTGATGACATGAAGAGTACATCGGGTTATGCTTTTTCTATTGGTTCGGGTATATTCACATGGGCATCGAATAAGCAAGAAACCGTAGCTCAATCCACGGCGGAAGCGGAGTACATTTCGGCATCAATAGCTACATCTCATGTTGTATGGATAACAAGAATCATGAAAGACATTCAAGAGAAGAAAGAAGAAAGCAAAGTAATTTTTTGCGACAACAAATCGGCAATTGTTGTGTCCAAAAATTCGGTTGAGCATTGTAGAGAAAGACACATTAAACTCAAGTACCATTTCATTCGAGAAGCGATTGAAGATGGTGAGATAGAACTCAAGTATTGCAAGACGTAAGACCAATTGGCGGACATCTTCACTAAGGCACTTTCCAAAGGTAAATTTCAAAATTTCCGTGAGTTACTAGGAGTTGGAGAACATCACATTAAGAAGGAGATTGTTTAGAGTTACTGTAATGTTCTTGTCCACAAGTGTTTAGTACAAGCTTTATTTAACATGCACTTTAGAATGCAGGTTACTTTAGTCTTATGAACAAGTCTTGTGTACAAGATATATCTATCATGCATTTATGAATGCATCTGCTTTAGTGTAAGAAATGAATGGACAAAGGAGGTCCACATGTATCTCTTTCCTTGGGTCTTATATTGACCAAGAATAGAGAGAGAATGCAAGAAACTTTAAGTTAATGAAATCAAAGAGATAGAGAGGAAATACTTTCCCCATCTCCATTTCATATCAAAATCATTCCAAACAATCAAATATATTCAATCAAATAACTAACAAGTACCACCATTAGGCCCTCTAACAATATGGTGACTATGAATATTAATATATGGATTGCTCATTATGTTAAGTATAATGCTCAAGAAATAAGAATAGTAATCGCTCAATATTATAAAGTGCGAATTATATAATTGTTCTCAATTCTGAAGGGCTTCACAAATACCCTTGTCCTACAATAAAAATACCCCTCTTCATCCAAAGCCCATCAGGGGTCCATTAAAGATTATACAACATTCAATATTTATCCTTTATTCTATCGAGTATATTTTCCTTTTTTATTTCATTTTCATTTGCAGATGTAAAATTTGTTCTCTCGCCTTCATCGTCGTTACCACCACCTTCTCCTCCGTCGCTGCAAATTCAGGAACACCATCTTCACCATCACCTCCTATACTTCCACCAAATCCACCACCACTACCAAACGACATCAACGAGAAACTAACTTCTATAATTAAATTCATTAGAACATCAGATTCAATTTCGATAACATCATATTTGGATTGAATAACCTAAAGTCGATGATAATAGTTAGTTCTTAAAGATCTTTTTGCATCAATTTAGGAAGAGACAATTAAAATCATCATTAGAAGTTGATAATGGTGGTGGTGGAGGAAGATACCAGATCTATAATGATGGTGGTGGCGGCGGCGATGAAAGAGATGAAGCAACGTTTGATTTATTCATGGAGAGCTGGATTTAGTTTTTATCGAGAAAATTCAGGGAAGAAAATGGGTTTGCTTCCATTGATTCACAGACGCGAAAGGAATAATCAATTAGTCTGTGAGTATGAATGATGTTAGGGTTTTGTTTGAGTTTAATTTCACAGAGATGGTGTTCATGTTCAGACCAAGAAACAATCAGGTGAAGGAGAAATGTGAGAGATGATGAATTTGAGTTTTTTACTCGAATTGGAGATATTCAGAATGGGATTTTTAGTGTTTCTGAAGCTGAATTAGGGTATGGAGGTTTGTTGCCGATGGAATTGTTTGCTGCTGATGAAATGATGGTGTTGTTGGTAACTCATGAGTTGTGAGAAGCTGAAGCTGGGATTTTGTTGGGTGGTGGTGGTGGATTTTGTTGTAGTAGTGAGGGTGGTGGTGGTGGTGGTATCAACAACCAATAGAAATTGATCTTAGTGTAAGGAATCAACACCAAATATTTGTGTATCAACAATAGAAATTGACCTTATTTTAGGGAGTCAACAACCAATGTTTGTGTATCAACAATAGAAATGGTAGTCAACAACCAATATTTGTGTATCAATAATAGAAATTGATCTTAGTGTAAGGAGTCAACAACAAATGTTTGTGTATCAACAATAGAAGTTGACCTTAGTTTAGGGAGTCAACAATCAATGTTTGTGTATCAACAATAGAAAAATGGAATCAATAATCAATATTTGTGTATCAACAATAGAAATTGATCTTAGTGTAAGGAGTCAACAACAATTATTTGTGTATCAACAATAAAAATTGACCTTAGTTTAGGGAGTCAACAACCAATGTTTCTGTATCAACAATGGAAAAATGGAATCAACAACAAATATTTGTGTATCAACAATAGAAATTGATCTTAGGGTAAGGAGTCAATTACAAATATTTGTGTATCAACAATAGAAATTGACCTTAGTTTTGGGAGTCAACAACCGATGTTTGTGTATCAACAATAGAAAAATGGAATCAACAACCAAATTTGACAAATATTTTTGAACTTTTGATTTTTTAGATCAACTTCAGTTGTTGACACCTAATATTGATGGCGGCGGCGGTGGCGGCAACAACAACAATGGTGGTGGTGTGTGGCGGTGATGGAATATTATTGGTGGTTATATTTAGTAAGTAGTGGTAGTGGCAGGGTGGTGGTGGAGTGGTGGTGGCGGAGGGGCTGTTGGTGGTGGTGAAATGGTGTTGCTGGTGGATGTGAAATTATAAAAAAATCTATTTTTTAAAGGATAAGATTTTTAAATGGAAAATAATATTGTAAGTGGGTATTAAGGTAATCTATTTTTTAATGGATAAGGTATTTAAATGATAGGGGTATTTATATTGTTGTATAAGGGTATATTTGTTGGGTGTCAAAACTAAGGGTATTTAATAAATTTATCCTATTATAAATTGACATATAAAATTCCTCACCATCTCTTTAATTGTAAATCATTGAGAAAGTTGTCGATGCAAGTGTCCGGAGAGGCCAGATATGCAGATACTATTCTACCAAGCTCAATGAATTTACCTCAGCTTAAAGTATCTGTGTTTAGATGGATTATCAGTCTCCGATGTGGAATCATCTAAAAGACTCTTTTCAAGTTGTCCAGTTCTTGAAACTCTAGATATGATTGATTGCGATATATAAACTGATAATCAAAGCAGGAAGTTGATTGTCGATTCTCTCAGCCTTAAGAAGTTTGATTATTCTGACCATTGTCGTTTGGGGCAAAATAATACTATGGCTAACATTATCAAGTTAAGTTATGTGCTCCAAATCTGGAAGACTTCACTTTGAAATCTTTGTTAAGACAATATTATTCTCTAGAAAAACAGTTCTCCACTGTCCGGGGTAACTTTTGACATGATAATCAGCGCAAACAAAGAAGATGAGAATGCAAAAACATATGAAAATCTTCCTTCGGAGGAAATAAAAGTACATGCTAAACGTATGATGCAATTTCTAGGAGCGGTTTACATGGTGCAAGGAATGAGATTATCGTCTGGTTTCCTAGAGGTATAGGTGCATCTTCACATATTTGCGTAAATAATTTAATTATCATGCTCAGATAGTCGTGCACTTTCTCTAGTTAGCAAGATTTAAGCTGATATACTAACTAAAAACGATTAAAACAAATAATTCGATACTAGTCCATGTTATGAGCTCACATTTCTCGGTCGCTTAAGATGGTGAGTCATGTCAGTTTCTTTAATGTATGGTGCCTGTTGCTTCTTCATCTCAGGTTTTATTAACGATGATTCTAGTCGGTTTAAGGCATCCTCTTAATGAGTCGTGACCAAGTTGTGCTCTTTCATTTTCTCCGAATCCATAAACGAGACCTGTTTTGGTGACTGCAACTGAGTGATAAAGCCCCGTGCTTATTTGAGAAAAGCTTTCACCTGTTGGGCTGTTTAGCATTTCGGGCTTCATGACTTTGTCCGAGGCACCTCTGTCAGTAAACCCTAAACTCCCGAAGCTCATCCACAAGAACAACAGTCTTCCTTTTCCTTGCACACACATAAACCAAAGATCATTCAGTAACGGTGTAATTCAGCTTACATAGTTGATAGATAGAGAATAAAAAGAACGACAACTCTTCACAGAAAAGACGCGTTGTAGATGGAGATCTTTAAATAGACAACTTTTCAATGATGGCTAAGAAGTAAGAAGTCTCTTCATCAAGTATATCAATTTCAACTGAGAACACAAAGGAGAAGAAATAAATAGGTTATACCTGTACTGCTAAAAGGCCCTTCATGTAATTTAACTGTGTTGGAGTAGTCTGGTCAATCTCGCCTCCCTGGCCTAGCGCATCGCAATAGCCTTTGCCCCATGTATATGCTTAGATAAACAATTTTTAAACAGAAATAATGGCACCTTAGTATGACATAAAAATACACCCAAATCATGTATCCTTTTGAGAGTTAAAGAGACTTTCGTGAGATTCTATTACATTGGAATCAAGTGCTATTGCGTGCTCATCTCCAGCAGAGACACCCAAATCAAGTGCTAAAGCTTCAGAATATTTTACCTGCCATCAATCTCCTGTTGCTTCGTATCCAAGCTTATTGTTTCAATTGCAGGTTCAGACAAACTACCATTGACATTCTACATGAACTCATTTGTAGAAACACATAATTGTAACTAACTCCATTCTCTCTAGGAAGGACCTGTAAAAGCGTTTGAATGACAAAGCATACAATCATGTCTATGCCAATAAAAGTCAGCAGAAAGCAAAAACCCTGGTGCAATATATATAACAAGAATAGCAAGAAGGTCACTGCTGCAAAAAGAAATTCAGCATAGTTTAAGTATATTTCGCTCATAAGAAAGTCATTCGGCTAGGATTCTGAATAAGTCATATAGAACAAATGGGTGCTATTTCTATATAGATAGATAGCCATCCCTATGCACAACACACTAGTTCCCAAGAAGGTACATAAATGGCTAGCTAGCTAGAGAAATCAGAAGCACAAATCAGGAGAATTCTCCACTTGCATGCATCATTCACTCTTTAGTGGACAAAAAAATTCACATGGCAAGACTCAATTTTTCATTTTTATTTCAAAAAATGCTCCATTATTTGTGGTGCAGAAATAAAGGTTGTCCTCCATTTTTCTATTTATAGTACCACAACAAAACAATGCGAGTCTACAGATCAACCCGTGAGCCCAAATAAAAATAATAGAATGTTGCCAATAGACATTCACGGCATTCAGATTCCGGCATTCGGTATTTAAAAAATTAAGAAAATAAATTTATGAAGTGAACAGCTCATTCAAGTGTAAATTCCAAGTTATGGATATGATTATAAAGAAAAGCTACCTTCTGATCTTCTCTACTCAAGAATCGGTGGAGCTCAAATTGGGGATTTTGGTAGATAAATAATTCCAGAACCAAAAGTAAAATAAAAACTCAAAAATTGCTAATTATCATGTGCGTCATTAATTCTTACCTCAAATTGTTTTTCCATGTATAAGTAATTCAATTATTTCACCCAAAAGAAGAAGAAGAAGAAGTGTTGCTGGGGAAGACCGAAGAAAAGAAGAAGTCTTGCTGGGAGCCTGGGACGACCGAAAAGCCTTATGTTTTGGTGGTGTCGCTGGTCCTGGGATTCGACCCCAGGACCTCTGACTCGTTTTTGTTTCAAAAAATTACATCTACGTCCTTTTTGGTTACACCAAATCCATTCTTTTTGTGTAATTGAAAAAAATATCACGCTTCACATTGACACAAAGTCACCACATATAGAGTCCTCCCTCGCTTCGTTCGGTCAGCCTCAATAACAATTTAAAATCTTTCTAAATCTTTCGTCTATCGTAAATCAAATGTTATGAAATGAAGATGAACAAATTGGTTTTCGAAATCAAAAGAATACCTTGGTAGTTCTGATCCAAAAGATTTTACGAGAACATAGTTGTTAATTAATGTTCTTAGTACTATGCCTTGTTCCTGACATTCGAAACTAAGAATTCCTCAATTATAAATGCAACTCTTAACTAAGATCCTTTACTTTTTCATAGATCTACTAGTCTAATCTAAGTGAACATTAGAATTAGACCCACCCATAAACCTCAAACAACCGAACTCCAAAAAAATTGAAAAACAGTAAAGAAAATAAGAGAATTACTTTATACTGTAAGCAGATCCAAGGATCCGAATCTCACAAAACAAAAACCCTGCGCAACCAAAAAAAAAAAGAAAAGCTTGAATTCAAACAATAGATCACTAATGAATTATGAGAGGAAACAATATAAAAATTACAACCCAAAAAAATTAAATAAAAATGAAAGAGGATAAGATTTCTCGGCTTCCAACTCAAAACCAATTGATAATGAGTGGAGATGCCCATAGTGTTATGCTTATGTGTATAGAGGCTAGGTATTTTAGGCAATGTGTGACTATTTCATCTGTTATGTGTATAGAGGCTAGGTGTTTTAGGAAATGTGGGACTATTTCATCTCCAACACTCCCCTTCACGGGTAAGGGCGATTTAAGCCCCTGAAATTTATTATTATTATGGGAATGCCATTCTTGTTTCCTCCATTCTAAATTGAAAAGATAACATAATAATCTCCTGAAATTTGTTTTTCTAAACCCTTACATAAATTCCGAATATTTGTAATTCAAAAAACTATAAATTGTAAGAAGTTAGAAGAAGATGCAAGAAAAGAGGAGTACCTTCGCTGATGTTGAGATGAAAGCTCTGATTAGAAACCCCCAAACGTTCTACTAATCTATGCCATTTTGATGAAATCCAGAACCTCTCTAACCTAAGCTTCGATCTTGATTAGCAGACAGATTTGTGAGTATATATAAAAATAATAAAAATAATAAAAATAATAATAATAATGATAATGGGTGTGAGGGATCCCTCCTCTTTAATGAGTATATCCATAAATAAAGAAATTATAGCTCAAAATATATCTAATTTTGATAATTCTTTTTATAAATTTGATTTACGAGTTAAAAATGAAAATCTATTAAAAAAAAAAGAAAAAACCCAGAAAAACCAAAAAAAACGGTGGGACGGTTCTGATTTCTAATATTCTAAAAAGAACATGGTATTGTTTGGTTGTTGGTTTCTTATAATTGCTATTGGTTTGGTCCTTGGGTTTGGCAGAAAAACAAACCAAACCGAACCATGGGCAGCCCTAGTTTCAAGTCAATGAAGTCAAATCTTATTAATTTTTTTTGCGCATATATACTATCAACAGGTAAATGATGTTAGTCTGCTAGCTGCGTCTAGCTTGTCAAAAATGAAGTCCATTGGTGTTAGGAGTAATAGACTATACATGCATCTTATCGTGAAGGTACTCACCATATCAACAGGATTTCCGTCTTGTATTGAATGTTACAGTCATCAAGGAGCAATCATACATATCGAAGTTGAGAAACCGTAAAGGTTTCCAAACATCTATCAATCTTTTTGATAAACACTTGTTTGTACTGCATATCTAATATCAAGTACAGACATGATACGATGTATTAGTTCATCTGGTAACATACTGATTATATCAACTTCTTTCTCAAACATTTTATGGCTTAGCACTTCTTCATATGCGGAAAAATGCTACAAACATGTTGTTCAGGATTAAACCTGAGGCAGACACTTTGGGCTCACTAAAATCTGAAATAACTGGCATACTGATTAATAATAACAACATTTAACTAAGTCTTTTGGATATCTTTTTTTCACAGAAGAAAACACCAACTACTTGATTTCGCAATGCTTACAATGCATCTGTTGCTAGTCTTGTGTCTTGACCGAGCACAGAAGTATGATTAAACTAGGACCAGGACTTCCATAGTAAAGATTCTTGTCCATCACTGACAATTAGGGTCAGAAGAAATGCTAAGAACTAAACTGGATAAATACATTCATTTAGACTAGGACCGGGACTTCCATGCTCAAAAACATATACATCACTGACAAATACCGGAAACGCCAGGACCTCCATAGTAGAAAAATGTACCATCAAGTTTCGAACCGTAGCAATTCGCATTTGTTGTAGTCATCGGTAATCTATGATCTCAAGTCCCGACTCTCCTTAGATTTTATTCATAGAGAAGGAGCTGAAAGATCCAGAAGATTGCATAACCAGATGATTTAATCAACTTGATGGACAAGTAGATATGCCTACAATTTAATCTCCCTCTTACTCTCCAAAGTTGAGAATTTTGTTTATTTGGTTAATTCATATGTTTGTTATCAGATTTAATCGCATATTCAACAATTGTGATAGATTGAGACTACAAGGATCTGTTGACATAATTACTACTCTCATTTTCGCCGGACTTCAGTATCACAGCTTATTACCAATATCTTAGGTCTCACTGGGTAGTTTTACTGAAAAGATTTTAGTTTGTAATTCTAAAACAAATTGTACTGCTGCGTATATGTGTTCATCCTGTTCATTATCCTCTTGTACATGTCATTTTGGGTGCTACGAATCCCAACCTAGTTGGGATTTCAGGGTCACTACAATAACTACAAAAATATAGAGCCTTGTTTGTCGGGCATTTTCCGTGGCGTTCAATTTTTTTAGTCAGTTACTTTGCTTTCTTCACATTTCTGTTAACTGATTTTACTTCGCTAAAACACCAGAGCTCTCCAGACAATGTCTGTCACTTTGAAAAGGAACGGGTGTCGGATTCTGATATCCTCGTTTTTTATCCAGCTCATTATACTGTAGAGACACAAGATCATTTATGGTGTTTAGAATAATGGCGGAAACTAGTCTTTCCTCCTTGATGAAAAAAGTCCTAACATCTATCATGAATTATTTGAATTGCAGAACCTCAAGTGATGCAAGAAACTTTCGGGTGGGCATTGTAAAACAAAAGTTGAAGAGGGAGATGGGGCATGGAACTGCAGTCGGAATGTAATTGTGTGTACGTACCTCTTTGATTATTATTATATGCAGTGGCTTATTGAAACGTAATGGGTAATCCTCTTTCATTGTGAGGATCGTCTTCTGGTAATTGTAATCTGTCTGGTCTACATTTGGAACTGTGAATTCCATTTCAGAAATTTTTGTTGCACTGAGTTTGCACTTGGGATACCCACCAGCCAGCAAGCAAATTTAACAGCAACTGGAGAACCTGCTATGTTTGAGAAGGCTTATCCTAATCTAACGGTTTCACTATCAAACAAATGCCTTTCATCGTAAGTATGCTTCAAATCTTAATTGCTATTCCTTACATGCGTAAGGCGAAGGGTGGCAGCACTTGTAAGCACAAGCTCAGTCAAATAGCACCGAAGGGCATAATATAACCTTAATATAGCAATTAGCACAGACCCAAAAAACATTTTGATTCGATATTTTCATAGAAGCCACTATTTCACAAAAAAAAAAAAAGAATGACAATTAAAGTACTTCATTTCCCAGGGAAAGTCTTGAGCTTTCTAATAAAAGTAAATGTTGTTACAAGTTTACTATATACGGAAGGTACTTCCTGTTTCTCCCCACCTCATTTTGATGTCCGAAGAAGCTCTTGGCAGTGCTCTTAGCTTATTTTTAAATTGTTTTCTCAATCTACTAGGAGATTTAACAGAAGAACAAGCAGGGTACAAAGCAACTTCCTTCAAAACCTTCGCATTTTTCAATAAAAAACTGAGAATTTTGAATTCAGCATCACAGCCATCAACATTTTCAATACGGACAATGTTAAGATGAGACAACATGCCTGGCAATGAGAATCCTTCTTCCCAATCATCTCCAACGTCTGGTGAATACGACTATATCCAAATAAAATAGCACAAACGGTATTAGACTGACAAAAACGTAACAAAATAGGACAAACGGTATTAGACTGACAAAAAAGTGGTGGTAGTATCACACTAAACATTAAAGTTGTACAAATATACAAAAATGAAATACCGCCAAATAAGTACAGGTGAACACAATGCATTGAAGTTGTATCACACTAAACGTTATATACCTTGTTTGGTTCAAGTTTAATACTCTTAACGTTCGGAGAGATCGTGAGTAAGTATGCTATCGAGCGCAAGCTACCTCTTGTAAACCTTGATTCAACCCTCAAAGATTGAAGATTACATAACCAAGGGAATTGACAGTTTATCGAATCCGCAGCTCTCCAGAGAACCTTGAGAAATAGTAGAAAATTCAATCAAGTAACATTGAAGCTAAATCTTATACATGGATAGCCAAAAATACTTAAACGATTTAAGATGAAAATTAAAACAAACCTCGAGGAATCCAGATGATAATTCGAGTCGTTTCACCTTACGAACTGCTACGAGAAGTTCCATTATACGTATAACATACACTTCTTTTTCATGATCGGAGAGTTGTTTCTTTTCAAACTCATTGTTATATAATATGTTAAGGTTCGCATCAGATATCTGACCAGAACAGTTTTGAAGATCATAGTCTTGTGTCAAGAAAGATTTACAGGTAAAGCTGATGAGATTTGGAGCAGATAACTTTATAATTTTATGCTTAAGATGATGTCCCCTATAAATATTATGCTGCTCATGATTAGTGTGTGCAAACTGCTTAAGGCTAGGCGACTCGAGACTGAGACTCCGTTTATCATCAATTATTATGTCACAATCAACTATATTCAACGTTTCAAGAAGCGGGCAGCCTGACAAGAGCCTCTTAGTAGATTCTTCGCCGTATACAGAAAGTCCTTCCAGATGCATAAACAGAAGCTGTGGTAAGCTCATTGATTCAGGAAGATTAATATGCACACATTTATTTACTATCAGTTCCAATCTTTTCAATGATATACAATTAAGTAGTCTTGGAGGAATCTCATATGTACAACTAGATCGTTGACGGAGTTCTAAAGTTACTTCTTGAACGTTATGCTCAACGGAAACATCAATCCATCTAGAAAGACTTTTTCTTACACCATTATTAATAGTATAGTAAAACCATCTCAACCTAAACCATTGAATGTTATAGTTGTCGCGGAGTATGATTGCGTTATTTATAAAATCTTCCACCCTCTCTGACTGTTTAACTTTAAATATACTTCTGTAACCATGTATATCGAAGTTCAGAAAAGGTAGGGACTTCCAAACATCAATCCATCTTTTCGATAAAACACAAGTTTGGACAGCATACTTTGTATCAATGAATGACATGATGTCATGAATCAGTTCATCTGGTAACATACTAATTCTATCTACTATTTTTTCTTCATCACCAAAAGAAGCTGACAACTTTCTAGATTTTACCATTCCGATATATGTTTTTCTTATTGAATCAACCAAACACTAAAAAGTAAGAATCCCTACTGTTTTCGATGAAGTTCGTTTGTTCTTCAAAAACTCTTGAAAGGTTGAAAAAAATACCTGAGTTTTTTGCTGAGGCTGATCCAAAACCCTAGCCTCCAACTCCAGGGTTTTTTTTTTGTTCTCTGTTGGTTGCACCTCTTTTATCTTGCGGTAAAAACTGCGGAAACACTAGGATCGCTAAAAGTAATACTACCCTTGGAAAATTTTGCTCATTAGACAGTAATTAAAAATTGTATTCGTACCATTTATGCGCTTTACCCACAACCCAAAACGCTGGAATAGCAGTGGTACGCCAAATTTTTCCGGGCCAATTTCTGAGACCCTGAACCGAACAGTGCAGCACTAAAAGCCTTTCAATACCCTAAAAACTCCAACATCCCCACCGTTGGATCACCTCTCTCTCTTGATATATATATATATATATGCCCTAAAAACTTGAGGCACCCTAAAAAAAAAGAAAAAATCTTTAGCCTAGCCGCCTGTAACTAATTTGTCCTTGTTCATTTTTGTTTTTTTCGCTCTCCCTGTTTGTTTTAGATCTAAAATTTCATTCTCCATGATGAATTCTCCAAGAATATGTTCATTTCTCACTGATGTTAAGTTATCACTCTCCTCATCATTCCGCAAGAAGAAGAAGAAGATGAAATCCTTATCTTGTTGTTGTTGATTCACTAGCATAAATGATATCTCCTCTCAAGACTCAAATCTGCATATAATCATCCATCTGAGATTCTTCGTTGAGTTGTTTAATGTAAGTATTTTTCATTTTCAGATATATTTTCTTCACTTTGTTCAATCGTTTTATTTTAGACTAATTAAATTATTTTTCTTCCTTGTGCAGCCACAACAATCCTGGAGATTTGGTCTTGGTCTTTCCATGTGCAGCTCCACAATCAAGGAGAATTCATATTGAGGCTGTTCTGCTTATTAATGGTAAGAAGGCGGTTAATGCAAAAATCATATTCAGTCTAAACAAGGCCAAAGCATATTGATCTTTAATTCTATATTTGCTCGTTCTTTTATCTTTTTATGTTTGTTAAGTTATTGCGACTTCTAGTCAGGAAAGCACCTGCCTGCTTAAATTAGCAGACAAAAATTATCAGTCAAGACTATTACTTTGTTGTTCAGGGTATTTACTTGGTTTTGAGTTTTGATATGATCCACACGTTCTTGAAGATGGTAAATGGTAATGGGGCTTGAATTTCTTATTGATATCTTATATCAATGACTAAAGATATGTGAATTTCTAATTGCAGGCCAGTGGGCACTAAGGATCCACATTAGCTAGTGAAGCACATAGAGATTTTGAATCCTGAATATTACAGTTATTCCAAGAATAATTGGACCAAAAAACAGAGAATCAAGTCGTGACATCTGATCAAGGCAATTGGCAGATCAGGTTAAATCGAGACAAGGATTTTCTAAGGTTATCTTGCAGTTCTTTCTTTTAGCATCCTCTTGTTTTGTTATTTAGACTGTACACTAGAGACTGGAAGGGTATGCTACTTTATCGGTCTTTTCTCCTTCACAAATAAAGTCCAACACTGTCTGGAATCACTTAAATTGCAGACCCTTAAGTGACCCTTGATGTGAACCCTTAGCAAATTTTCTGACCTCCACCACATTATGATCGTGAGTTAAACTGGGGAAGTAGTTGCAGAGAGATGGTGAAAGGAATTGGAGTCTAAATGTGGTAACTTATACCTCTTTGATTTGTGGATTTTGTAAACAACTTGATCTTGGAAGAAGAATCTTACTGCCAAAAATAAGAACTAGTTGACCAAATTGAGAAATGAAAATTGAGATATATACTAGTGCAAATATGAGATATCTTATCTTCTCTTGCAATCAGTAATTTTTTTTATAGAAAAACCCAGTGAAGGAGAGGGAGAGAAACTCAGGTGAAAGACAGATCATATCTGAAAACCTACAATCTCATCGTATTGAATGAGCTGAACTGACAATGGATGGCATCGTTCTTCACCACTTTTAAGTTAAAATCTTAATTTCTATCTACCAAATTTCATTTTCAGATTCACATTAATAGCTAAGAAAGAAACTCAAGTTGCCATACTACTTGAAATTAAGCTGAGCGGCAAACCTAACAATTTCCAATACACTAAGTTGTGTGCAAGTAAACCTTGACAAGAACCAAATAAACAACTATTTATAGCCAAGGGTGCAGGTCAAAGCAGCAAATTAGTCCCTTGGACATACCAAACCTCAGAACTCCATGTTCAAAGAAATGCACTGATGGACCATAATTTACAGTACCTATTTTATGCAAACATTGAGATGATATGACCTTGATTATGAAATGAGCTTGTTATGGAAAACATAGATATTATATGCAGGCAGATCAAAGCAGCAAATAACCTTAGAGTAACACCATCATACCACAGACTGGATTCTTCAAGAACAATCTATATTAGCTTGAAAGGACACCCAAGAAATCTAAAGAGGTGGTACCCTTCTAAATATGTAGCATCTTGGTTATTGGCAGAATTATAACCCCAAAGTATACAGATCATTTGCAGTACCTATTCAAGTATCTTATAGAAAACATACTTCAGGTTTTTCAGATATCTCATTGTTAATTCATGTAACAGAAACAAAATCCAAATCCATATGGATGCATCATAACAAGCGTCAGTATAGAAAACACTACATGGAGAGAGGCACCATTGGCTTATATGATGGACAACTCAGGTGTTCTAATTTAACCAGTATATATAAAGACGTACAGATTATAAATCACAAACTTTATACCACCTCGCCGTGTATAGTTCGGATATGAAGACAGACGCATAAGTACCGGAGTTAGAGGATAGGATCACTAGACATTCCAGTCCTTTCTATTTCACACATAAAACCGCATAACCAAAAAAACAAAAGTAAGTCAAAGGAAGAAACCTCGAACTAACAGACCTTGCAAGGGAAGTCATGTCATTTCAGTACATAAAGTGTATCTTGTTGATTTATCATATAGGGTGGGTACTATTTGCTGCTGCCCAGTGCATTATGATGGAAGAAGAAGCTCTTGGAAATGCTCTTAGCCTATCCAGAAATTGCTTTCTCACTCTGTCAGGAGAGGCAACAGGAGAACGAGGATACAGTACCACAGTCCTCAAGGTCGTCACATTTTTCAACAAAAAACTGAGAAATTTGAGTTCATTGTCACATCCTTCTACTTCCATAATCCCGACAAGCTCAAGGTGAGACAACATTCCCGGCGATGACAATCCTGCTTCCCAACCATCTCCAACATCCGCTAGATTTGACTGTATCCAAACAATTATAAAAACTGATAGGTCATCTAATCGTTACCCAAATAAATGTTGCTGAATGTGATAAATGAGAAACAGAGATGTTGTGTTAGAATTGTTGGAACGACATCGTAGGCCAATTAAAAAACAATATAGTGACGTTACCTCCTTGTTTTTAAGCAACAATTGAGTTACATGAGGAGATATCTTGAGTAAGTATGCTATAGCACGCAAACAACTTCTTGTACACCCCATTTCCAACGTCAAATACTTCAGATTACATAAGCGGGGTGGTTGACAGTCTAATGAGTCAGGTGCTCGTGAGAGAACCTTAAAAAAAGAAAAAAGAAAAATTATTTAGATTCTAATATCAAATCTATCCTAACTACAATAACACCAAGACGCATTAGTAGAGTAAACCATTTCCGCAAATATGTTATGATGTTTTTAATTCACGAAAGAGAAGAACCCATACCTCAAAGAAACCAGGTGACAATAACCTCATTCCTTTAACCAAATAAACCGCTCTTAGAATTTGCAACATTCGTTTAGCATAAACTTCTTTATCCGTTGAAGGAAGATTTGAGTACGTTTCCACATTCTCATCTTCTTTTTTTGCTTTGAGTTTCATGTCAAAATTTACCCTTGATAGTGGAGAAGAGATTTCCAGAGAATAATCATGTGTAAAGAAAGATTTGCAAGTGAAGACATCCAGATTTGGAGTACACAACTTGATAACGTTAACCAGAATATCATTATCGCGTAAAAGATAATTACGACGATGACTATATTCAAACTCCCTAAGGCTTAGGGAATCGACAATCAAATTCTTTTGATTATCAGTTTGTACATCACAATCAACTAAGCGTAATGTTTCACGAACTGGACAACTAGAAAAGAGTCTTTTAGATGCTTCTACATTAGAGATTGAGACTCCAGTAAAAGACAGTAGTTTGAGCTGAGGTAGATTCATTGATCTTGGTAGAATCATGTTTACAAATCTGGTACTACGAAACACTTGCATTTCCAACTTTCTTAGTGATTTGGAATTAAGGAGATGGTATGGAATTTCATATGCCAAATTACGACAGTGAGTGATTCTTATCATTATTTCTTGAACATTGTGCTTAACGGCAGCAATAAGGCTCCATCTATTAACATGCACTATCACTGAATCATCATACACAGAGTTATCCCAACGTATCATAAACTTCTGAATGTCAATGTCATTGCGACAAAGAAATACCATGTCTACAAACATTACAAACTTATGGATTTTTTCATTCGAAAATGAATTCCTATTGAAGTTAAGAAATGGTAGAGATTTCCAAATATGAATCCACCTTTTCGACAAAACACATGTTTGAACAGCAAGTTTGGTATCAATGAAAGACATAATATAATGAATAAGTTCATCTTGTAACCTACTAATTCTATCTTCCCGATCAATATATGGTGCATTTCTTGCTTCTTCCATTGTTAACAATAAACCTTGATAAATTCAGAAAATCCCCAAAATTTTTGGTTGAAAAGCCAAAATTGAAAGATGGAAAAGGAAGCAGTACCTATTGAGTGTAGAAATGGATGATCTTCAAGTGCAACGATTGAACCCTAAAATCCAATTTCTGAAGTACTGAACCCCCCAGATTGAAATCTTCGGTTCTGCTGATCGATAGATATACCGCTGGAGCTGAGGTGAGTTCATTGTAATGTATAAACTGGCGGAATGATCTTAGAAGTAGTATGTGATTCAATTGAAAAGACATAAACCTAAAATCAAAATTGAAACCAACCACTATGAAATTGGAAACAAGTACCAGTGAATGCTGAAATCCCTTTAGTGGATTTTATAATTGATTAATCAAATCGTGAGCAGAAATGAAAACCCTAAAACCCCAATTTCCAATCAATCTCAGCGGCCCGCATTTGTTACTCAAAACGAAAACCCCAAAAAATCTGAAGAAATAACAGAAAATAGGCTATATAGGCATATAGCCAAAAAGGTATCTTCCCTAGATCAAATGGACTTGTAAACATTCCATCCGGGTCAAATGGACAGAGCATATTTTTAATGGGAACAGACTAAATTACCCTTTCTATCACGCTACTTAATATCGTTTCTCAACATTTCTTCTCGTCTTCTCCGTCGCCTCCACAGAAACCAGATCTAAAAAAGCTATTACAAGCGCTCTTTCTCCATCAGCTTCTGTACCTCATCGTCTCCATCACCAACAGCAAGTACCATCGTCTTCTTGCTACACCGTCTCCAATATCAAACCAGTAACATCATATTCATCTACCATCTCTATCTCCTCCACAACCACCAACACCAACACCACCATCGACATCATCAACTTTATCCAACAACACCATCATAGGTACCAGCAACTCCACCATCAAAACGGGTTTTCTATGTATGTAATTTAATTAAATTTCTCAAATTAGGGTTTTATGTTAATTTGATTTCAGAAGATAATAAATGAAGACTATGCTCAAATTGGTAAATTTCTTAACCTTAATTGTGCTTTGATTGCAATTGATTTCAAAGTTGTTCATTTTAATTAGATGAAACTGGTTTTATCCTGTGCTAGATTGAGTTGTTCTTAACCTATACTAAATTGGTTGAATTTGGTTTCACCCATTTTAGACTAGGATGCAACTGGTTTCATCCTATACTAAATTGAGTTGAATTTGCTTTCACCCATTTTAAACTAGGATGAAACCAGTTTCATCTATAGGTAGGATGAATCTATGATTTTTGAATTATGTATCACTCATTGTAAACAAGGATGAAACTGAATTGGGTTGAATTTGGTCTCACCCGTTTTAAACTAGGATGCAACTGGTTTCATCTTATACTAAATTGGGTTGAATTTGCTTTCACCCATTTTAAACTAGGATGAAACCGGTTTCATCCTATGTTTAATTCGTTTATATTTCATATTTATGTCTGAGGTTACTGATGGTCGTTGGAGGAGAAGATGTTCATGGGTTTATTGGGTTTGGTTTGAATTGGTGTTTGGTAGAGAAAATTTGAGATGGGGGAGGGGGTCTGATGTTGCTAAGAAGATGGGAAATTAAGGGTTTTACAGACATGCAATGGTGGTGATTTGAGCTGAGACTGCAATGGTGGATTTGAGCTGAAAATTCACGTACATGTTGAAGGAGATTACTCTGTTTTTTGCTGGGATTGCAGATTTCTCTGTTTTTTTTCCAATTGCTGCATGGAATATCCACGTACTCTGTTTATGTTATTCTGTTTTTTGTTCATGTAATTTTTAGTGGATTTGAGCTGAAATTCACGTACACTGTAATTTTTTTGTTCTTGTACTCTGTTTTATGTTGAAATTGCGGATTACTTTGTTTTTTTCCAACCATTATTACCCAGTAAACATTTGAAGAAGATAGGGACATATTGGTCTGTTTGATTAATAAAAAATATTCTGGATGAAATAACCAAACTGGATATTTACAAAGTATATTTCTGATTCATATCTATATAAACAGTATCAAAAGCTAGAAATATATTTCACCCAGGAATTGTTTGTTTTGGTCTTTTTGACCAATTTTGTGAAGAATAAATGGAATGCGAAAAACTTACAGTACCAAAAATAAATAAATCATTACACCACTTTTACACCAATGTTGTTTTAACTTTTAATACTATTGCCATCCATTACGGTAAAAATGGTAACTTTTCACCTATCATTGATAAAAACTAACGGGTGATGGTGTTGCTCCTGTTTTACACTCCGAATCAGGTGGTTTCACACTCAATAGTGCAACTGTTGGCCTTACTCAACCCGAGTCGGGCATTTTGCGCTTACTAAAATCGTGATCTGGTGCACGTAAACTTTTCCATATCTTATGCCTGCAGTATGATAATTGGCGTACAAATTGGTTGGATTACGAGTTTGAATGTAAATTTGGTTCGGAGAAAACTAATATGAATATCATTATGGAAAGCATGGATTAGGATAAAGAAAACTTCTATTCAGTAAAAACTCTATATATTGATACTCCATATATTAATAAGCTCTATATATTAATATAAAAGAGGCCAATTTGGGCTAGATATAAATAGTAATAACCTCCACATTTTTAATATTAATAGATTTTTATTGTCCCTCTATAAGAAATTTACCTCCATATATTAAAATTAGATAAAAATTTCAGCCGTAACCACATTACAGTTAGTACATATTTTTTTCTAGAACGAGATGAAAACCTGAATTGCCTTCCCCCATGGATTCATTTAAAATAAGCCGTCAAGAAGTTTAAATTTCTTAACAACCTAGTACATGGAAGTCTGTGAATAATAACTTCATTGTCTACTAAATCACCGTAGGATTGTTTATCATGACCTGGCGATGAAAGTTTCAGTGCACTTTTAGCTTCTGAGGCCAGAAAAACATGTCACATCCTTACATGTTCTCATTGGTCGTAAAAATAATTGTCTTTGTCCATGATTACCAAGTAGTTGACAAAGATCTTTGCTGGGGTTAAAGAATATGCGTCAGAGCCTCGTTCAGTTAACTGTATCTCAGATTTTCCATCTGTGCTTTTAATTTCAATGCATTGCATGTGTTCAGGGCCTTTAAATTTCTTATCGACATTTTGAAGCCATTTTTTTCATCCATGATTTTGCTTGTCTTGAAGTTTCTTAAAGATTATGTGTACGAGCCTGGTTCAGTTGACCATATCTCAAATTTTTCCATCTAAACCTTTTATTACGAGATATTCCTGATATATCTATGCGATATCTCCCTTTCCAAATATACGTGTTGTATATCTGTCATATATTTGTATCTTTGTACATTACTTGTCGTGTAAGCTAAGTTACTTCCTGTTATATCTCTGGTTCTTGTATATAAGACCAGCCACATGTAATTCATTATACACACCTTTACATAATCCAATATACCATGACAAATTCTGTCATGGTATCAGAGCCAGTTCCCTCTCAACCCTAAATCAAATCGTGTTTCCGCTGCAACAAACAACAACCAATAATCAGTACTTGAATCATAAAACTCAAACCCTAGTATCACGTATCCTCTTTCATTATCACTTAACATGTCACGTGAAGATTATCAACCCATTACTGTGAAGTTTGATGGAACCAACTACAATCATTGGTCCTTCTTAATGAGAAGTTTTCTCAAGGGAAAAGCCATGTGGAGATATATTGATGGAAGAGCCAAAAAGCCTGCAACTAGTGTCGTTATCACTGAGAAAGGAAAAGAAGCTGGAGAAGAAACTGCTGAAAGCTGGGAGGTCAACAATCACAAGATATTAACCTGGATAAGCAACACAGTTGTAACTTCCATAAGCATGCAACTTACAGGTTTTGAAACTGCCAAAGATGCATGGGACTTTCTTTCAAAAAGGTATACCCAAATTAATTTTTCTCAACGTTACAAGATAGAACAAGATATCCGATCTATGAAACAACAAATAGAACAATCTGTTTCAGACTTCCACTCTGAGATGTCAATTATATGGAACCAGTTAGCACTTATGGAACCCAACTGGACAGCTCACATAGAGTTATGGCAGAAATACAGACAAGAATCACGACTAGTTCAGCTCTTAATGGCATTAAAAGATGATTTTGAGACTGTAAGAGCCTCAATACTACATCGATCACCTCTTCCATCTGTTGAGGCTGCATTGTCAGAACTCATCACTGAAGAAACTCGAAAAAGAATCAAGCCAGATATACCAGCCGTGTTTGCAGCTCCTTCACGTGCAAACTTTAACAATCACTTCAATGCACAGAAGACAGCTCGTGATTTTTCACAAACTCAATGCTACAACTGTAAGAAATCAGGTCACTTAGCCAAGAACTGCACTGTGACACCAGTGCAGAGTGGACCTCACACTTCAGTTTCTCAAAGAATCCAACAAGAATCAAGTTCTCCAATTCAGTGCAACTATTGCAAGGAACCAGGACATACAGTAGCAAACTGCACCTCACCATCTTCCAGAAACATGAGAGAACGGAGAAGGTTTAATGGAACTGGATATGTACCTGCACTATCCACTCATGCAGCACCTGCATCTATACCAAATAACCTAGCTGACATACAAGAAATGCTTCAACAGGCACTTTCAATGGGCAACAATAACTTTACAGCAGCATCTGCACTATCTACTTCCGCAGGTAGCTTCTCAAATGGTTGGTTTCTTGACTCAGGTGCCTCTAACCATATGACATTTGATTCTAGCATATTTGAGCAGAAAAGTCCTATTACTATACGTACAATCCAAACTGCAGATGGATCTGAACTAGCTGCCAGTCATATTGGTTAGATTAAAATCTCTGACAAGATACATATATCTGATGTGTTACTTGTTCCAAAGATAAGAATGAATCTTATATCAATTGGACAATTATGTAATCAGGGATTTAACATTTAGTTCTTCTCTTCTGGCTGTGTGACACAGGATCCCAAGACAGAGAAGCTTGTTGGGATAGGCCGTAGAGTAGGAAGATTGTACCTTCTCGAAAGACTGGTTTCCCCTAGACTGCCAAAGAGTGAGCTTGCTGCAACTGCAAATTCCTTTTCTCCGTCTGTGTCTCCTTTTATGTCATGGCATTCTAAGTTAGGCCATGTGTCTTTCTCTCGTCTCACTCATATGATAAATAGTGGATTATTAGGAACTATTCAGGTTGATAAAGAACCGTATTGCATCTCATGTAAGTTAGGAAAACAAACTTCTCTTCCTTTCAATAATAGTATAACTCATTCTGTCGAACCTTTTCATCTCATCCACTCAGATGTATGGGGAAAATCTCCTATTATCTCTAAGGGAGGAGCACTATATTATGTTATTTTCATTGATGATTTCTCTCGTTTCACATGGATATATCTTTTCAGTTCTAGATCAGATTTTTTAAAAATTTACACAACCTTTTCTAGAATGATCAACACCCAATTCGGAAAAACCATCAAGACATTCAGAGCTGATCAAGGAGGAGAGTATATATCAACTTCTTTCAAATAATTCCTTGCAACAGAAGGTACCCTTCTCCAATTATCATGCACTGAAACTCCACAGCAAAATGGTATTGCAGAGAGAAAACACCGCCATATCATAGAGACAGCTAGAACACAACTTTTGTCAACATCAGTTCCATCTAACTTTTGGGGTGAGTCAGTCCTGACTGCAGTCTACACAATAAACCGTAATCCATCCATAGTTACAGAAGGAATGTCTCCATATGAACGGTTATACAACAAGAAACCAAATTACTCTGAGCTTCGTGTTTTTGGGTCAACCTGCTTCGTTCTTCTTACCGAGAGAGAAAGAACCAAACTTAGCAAAAAGAATTCTATATGTGTATTCCTAGGCGATGGCATAGAACAAAAAGGTTATCGGTGCTATGATCCAGAGAGTCAAAGACTACGTGTTTCCAGACATGTTACATTCTGGGAAAATATACCCTTTTGGTCTCTCCCCACTAGTAAATTCCCAACTTAGAACAGTTATCCTATCTAGATCCCTTTGAAGATACGTCTCAGTCCAGTTCTCCATCAACATCCATTCAGTTTCCCTCCACAGATATTACTCCTCTTGAAAATAGGGAAGCTATACGAGATCACTCTATGGTTAATCCTGACGCAGCTTCTCAAGAAGGGGATCCTATATCTGACAATGTTACTTTACCAACACGAAATCGTCGACCACCAGTCAGGTTTGCAGACTATCATTGTTCATTATCATCGATTTTATCTGTGCATGCACCAACTTCTTACAGGGAAGCATCTGTACTACCAGTCTGGCAACACTCTATGGACGAAGAATTAGTTGCACACAAAGAAGCTCATACTTGGGATATGGTTGTGCTACCTCCAGGAAAGTCTGTTATTGGAAGTAAATGGGTATAAAAAATTAAAACTGACTCAGACGACAAGATAGTTAGATACAAATCCCGTCTAGTTGCTCAAGGATACACTCAGGAGTATGGTATCGACTATGAAGAAACATTTTCCCCTGTTGCTCGTATGACTACAGTTCGTACTCTTCTTGTTGTTGCTGTTGCTCGAAAATGGAATCTACATCAAATGGATGTAAAAAATGCTTTTCTTCATGGAGATCTTCAAGAAGAAGTGTATATGCGACCTCCACCTGGAATGTCTCACTCTCCTAATCAAGTATGTAAGCTTCGTAAACCTCTCTATGGACTCAAACAAGCACCTCGTGCTTGGTTTGAAAAGTTTTCCAATGCTGTTCTACGATTCGGGTTCACTCAGAGTGCATATGATTCAGCCATGTTTACTCGTTCCACTGCAAGGGGTATGGTTATTCTACTCCTCTACGTAGATGATATGGTCATTACAAGTGATGACTTGAAAGGCATTGATGCTCTTAAAACTCATCTTAGTTCATGTTTTGAAATTAAGGATCTAGGCTCCTTGCGTTACTTTATTGGTTTAGAAGTTGATCACTCATCTGATGATTGTTTCATCTCTCAAGTGAAATATGCCTCAGATATTCTTCAACGTGCTGGATTAATGGATAATAAAACTGCATCCACACCTCTTGAATTGAATAGCAAGCTTAGTCCTTCTGATGGAAAACTCCTTCCTAATCCTACCTTGTACCGCCAGCTTGTGGGAAGTCTAAACTACTTAACTATTACTCAACCAGACATCAGTCATGTAGTGCATATAGTTAGTCAGTTCATGGAAGCTCCGCGATCCACTCACTATGCAGCTGTACTCAGGATCTTACGTTATATCAAAGGGACATTGTATCAAGGAGTTACATTTTCTTCCATTTCTGATCTCTGCCTTCGTGTATATTCAGATTCAGATTGGGCAGGAGATATTACAGATAGACGCTCAACTACAGGCTATTGCATATTTCTGGGTAGTTCATTAATATCTTGGCGTAGTAAGAAGTAAAACGTAGTTTTCAGATCTAGTGCTGAAGCAGAATATAGAGCTCTTGCACACTCAACCTCAGAAATTGTTTGGCTGCGATGGCTTCTAGGGGATATGAGAGTTCCTCTGTCAGAACCAATTCCACTGTACTGTGACAACAAGGCTGCTATTCACATTGCTCACAATGATGTTTTTCATGAACGTACCAAGCATATCGAAATTGACTGTCATTTTGTACGTCATCAGTACAAGAAACGATTATCAACTTATCCTTTGTTTCTTCTGAGCTGCAACCTGCTGATCTCTTTACTAAGGCGCTGTCTTCTGCGCGTCTCAAGCTCTTAATTTCCAAACTCAACATATGCTCTATCCCATGTTGAGTTTGAAGGGGGGGGGGGGGGGTATTACGAGATATTCCTGATATATCTATGCGATATCTCCCTTTCCAGATATACCTGCTGTATATCTGTCATATATCTGTATCTTTGTACATTACTTGTCGTGTAAGCTAAGTTACTTCTTGTTATATCTCTGGTTCTTGTATATAAGACCAATCACATGTAATTCATTATACACACCTTTACATAATCCAATATACCATGAAAAAAACTGTCACCTTTAACTTACTTACTTTGCATGTGATTGTGGACCAATTTGCGACTCAAGTGTTCAGGGCCTTTAAGTTACTTATCGACGTTTTGAAGCCAGTTTTTTCATCCATGCTTTTGCTTGTCTTTAAGTTCAGAGTGTTCATGGTGCGTTTGAAAATTCGTGCATGTGTTCTTACTTCTGTTATAACAAGCTTGTTTGCTACTAGTACCATGTTTAGTTAGATAAAGATTATCAGGAATCTGACCGTGATAATACTACTGCTCTCATGGATTTCGTTATCTAATCCTTTTACTACTATAACTACTACTTTGGTGGAACAACATTGATAAAAGTTAATGATGTAGCAGTTCTTGTAGTCTTATTGGTATACATGTTTTAATCTTGTGTTCTTTTGTTGAGCTTGATTAATTCTAGTTTCGGGTTTATACATATTGGAAATACCTATTTTGTTTAAGGAACGAAAAACAATGCTTCTTATAAATTTTCCATGTATTTAACTTTATTATCATGCTGTTTCTGAACATGTTTCTTAATTATTTGTACTTCTCGTCGTGACTTGAAAGTTTGATGAAGGAACTGTGGAATGGATGGTATATGATGACGGTTTGATACTACTTCATTCTTGGAAGAGATGTCTCGTGCAAGAGCAATGGGAATTGAAGTTACTGCTACTACACCAAATCTAGGTTTTACTAACAATGTGCTTCCTAACTAATTTTTTTATGGTAACACAAACCATGCATTATGATTCTAGTAACCCTTATAAAGAGTTAGCAAATCAATCAATAGTTACTATAATTAGGAATTAACTTATAAAAACTAAATAACTATTCCAAAGTGTGAGTTCTTTAGTTATACAAAACTAACACATCTCTACTAATTAACTAATATCAATATTTCTACCCATAATTACATGTATCCTAAAATCAACCCCATCTTTATAACTGTTTACAATTTTATTTACAACACACTTCCACGTATCTCACACATTGATTTTTATGTTGAATAACTAGAAAAATAAAATGAATTTTTAAGTTTCTTAAATCTCTTGCCTGGAACCGATTGATAATTCTAGAACCCTAGAATAACTTAAATCCAAGAACCAATGGGTGCGGGAACCAAAGTTTAGTTCCATTTTTTAACCAAAATTTTAGTCCAAGAGCCAATGGGTCCAGCGTTCACGGTCACACTCGATAGAACCAAAGCAATACTTGTGCCCGTACAAGAAAGAACAAATGGTCGAAAGAAAACCTAATGAGAACTTTGATTTGAAATCAGTTGAATCAAAGCATGTGCTCCAAAAAAAAAACACTCCGAGCTTCCCTTTTGAAATCAATTGAAAGAAACAGACTCAATCTCGATCAATTTTGTCCTATAGTTTCGATTCCCTTATTGATCTAATCCGTTTTACCATTGATTTTGTGTTATCTCTACGACCAGGGGAAATCGAAAGGTTCAATTTCTTCTCCTTCTTCTTTCGATCGTAGCTCTGGTGACATATTAATCTATCTAACCTTAATTATGGTATGTATTTCAGTCTCTATTCTGTTTTTGTTTGAAATTTAGGGTTTTTGATTACTCTGAAGTTGGTTTAGTGCATGTTGAAATATGATTAAATTAGGTGGTTTTATGATTTGGGTTTGATTGCATGTAGTGTTCTATGGTGGATTTTTTCAATATCTCCTCAAATCTGTGATTGCTTAGATTGATTAATGTCAGAGAAAGATGTTGAAATTGTGGTTCTTGATCTATTTGGAAGATTTGAGTTGATCATGCAATTGTTACATAGGGGTAAATGCTGGTTTTATCTAGAAAGGGAAACTGTTCCAGGACTCAGGAGGATAGTTAGATAACTAGGGGTATACATAAAGAATTGATTGAGTTTCCCATTAGACCATTACTGATAATTATAACTTTACCAGTACAATATGACATGGATGTTACAAGATTCTTGGAGAAGTTTTCTCTTAGTGTCATATGATTTTATCAGTACAAGTTATTGTGCATTATTATAGATCGGGGTTTAATCCATGTAGAGTAGATGATGTGAATGTGGTGCAGCATCAAAATATTAATGTTAATAAGATATACTTAGCTGTACAACCCTGTGTAGGCACAAATTCTAGCTAGAGATGCTGAATTTAATGTTTATAAAATGTTAATGTGTGTATACGATGCTTATTAATGTTATATGAATATTCACTATTCGCTTAGGAGTTCACACTCTGATATAATAGAAAGTAGCATCACAGAAATGGGGGGATATGTGAATGTGTATTAGTCGCACTGATTTTGAGCATTTTATTTTATGTACTTTTGGTTCATTTACTTGGATACAATACTTAGACAAGGATTTGAATTATATTCTAGTGGTGCCAAGTTTTCCTGTACTAGAATAAAGACTCGAACACGTCTGATGGTGGTGATAAATTAGCAGTACTGCGTAATAAAACCAATTGCAGATGTGATCGTTAATGAAGGATATCCTGAATTGTTGAGCAATAGAGTTAGTTGAAAGTGCATTGATCAGCTTAAATTTCATTATGCATATGGCAAAAGATTTTGATAAGAGTAACATATTGCTTCTCGTTTACATTTTCTGTTGAAGAGGCTTATCAGAATTCTCCTACAGGATCTTGTTGGCATTGATGTCTTCTGCAGTGCGAAGAAGGTTATTGATGCTCTTCCAAGCAGGGGCGTAGCTCTGGATTTAGCTTGGTGTGCAGAGAACAAAACGAGCTTGAAGAAATCAAAGGTGCACCATTATTTTTCTAATTTTCTGTTTGTCCTGTGATATTTATCTAGGTGAAAAGGCCATCATCTTTATATCATGCTCATTTCACTTTAACATTCTCTAGTGATTTTTTTCAGAAACCATAAGTATGCAATTAGATTGGATATTCTCGTATCCAGGATTTTGGACGATATTCTTTGGGAAATACTGCTAAATGATTGTTGTTAGTCTAGGTCCATAGATTCTTTAAGAATCCGTTTTTACTGTTTTGCATATTCCTTCCGACCTCTGATTTAAATGGTCATTCTACACTTAAAAGTGGGGATACTGGATACAAATGATACATCATGTTAGTTTGGTTAAGCTTAACAATGGTGCTAGTTTGATGTTAAGCTTTATTTAGGTTAGTATAGTGGCGATACCAGATACATGGCTAATTTAATCGTTCCATGGCTCCTGGGGTAAGCTTTGTCTGTTTTGCAACCTACTCCGAGTCCTTGGGATATCAGCAACTCAAACATTGGAAAGTTTCATATAAAGAAGACTTAAAACTAAGCGAATAGAAACAGATAAAATAAAAAAAGACTACCTTCGTGTGAATGTCAAAAATAGAGTTAACGTTAAGTAGTCGAAAGCCTACCCCATATCCTGCTGAGATCAGTACCCTTGCCACTCTCCAACTCCGAGATCACACCCTCCGCCTCTTTCTGATATTAAAAAGAAAATCATGGTTCGCTGCTATGCTTGCTTCAACAAATGCTAATGTAATTTAGGGGACTTAGGATTTTTTTGTTTAGAGAAGGAACAGAATGATACAGCATGTTAGTTTGGTTAAGGTTAGCAATGGGGCTAGTTTGATGGTAAGCTTTCTTGGGGTTAGTATGGGTTCTGCATTTTTACTTGTTGCATTGGAAAATGTGGCAATCTGAAACATGTCAAGTTGCAGATTGTCTTCTTTATTTATTATGGACTTGCAACTCTGTTTTTCTTTTTGTCTGGCAGCTGGATTTGATGTCCGTCATTTATTTTTATCATGGGTAGGAAGGCGTTAGCATTGGTACAACAGTAGTTGTGTAATGTCGGAATCCTTTCAACTTAGTTTTCATTTCCCTTTGGTGTTGTTACTGGAAGTATTCTTTTTGTCCCTAGTTACTGAATTTCGTACTGATTATTGAATGTTCTAGATTTTAAAGCTCCCATTGGTCCAAAGCTTCTATTTAGTAATCCAGTTTTGTGGCTATGTGTTATGAGACTATGTGTAGTAAGATTGATGTCTTCTGTGATGCGAAGAAGGTCATTGATGCTCTTCAAATTAGGGAGGTACCTCTGGCTTTAGCTTGGTGTACAGAGAATAAATCCAGGCCGAAGAAATTCATTAGCAGTGGAGGCTAGTGGTAAGCTTGCTTGAGGCCTGTATAGGTTCTGCACTTCTATTTGTTTCATTGTAAAATGTGGCAAGCTTGCTTGAGGTCAGCATGAGTTTTTTTTCATAATTTCCTTGTTTATAGATAATATGATACGTGATAATTTGTAAGCCACAGAGTTAAAGATGCATTTGATCTAGAAATACTGTCCAAAGGATAACAATTCTAAAACATGCTGCTGAATGTTATGTTTCAGTGTTTCTCTCACAATTTCCCAATTTCTCTTCTGACTCACTATGTGCCATGAGTGACTAAACTGCAAATCACTTTTTCGTAGCGGTTTTGGAACTGCGTGTTCGATTGACTTTTTTTTGTTCTTGGTTGTCTGTCCAAGTGATTAAATGTGTTTGTAGTTGACAAATTCGGAAGATAATCATACAACTCTTTAAACTATACGTGTTTGAATACTAATGAATCTGTGGTGCAATGGTAGCACGTCTGACTTCGATGCAGAAAATGCGTGTTCGATTCACGCCAGGTTCACTCATTTGCATCTTTCATCAATGTTTTCTTTGTTGTGCAAATTATATAAATGTGTGAAATTGTGTGTGCAGTTTATATGGAACGGTAGCGTGTTTCAGTAATGCAAATTATCTATGAATATAATGATTTATTGCCGATTAAATGAGCATTTTCTTGTTTAGTATGCACTTGCCTAATTTAAGACAACTGTGTCATCCGATAGCACGGCAATCTGCTATTTAGATAAAAGACTTTGGTTTTTAACTAATTTGTAAGAATTTCGCAATTGTGTATAGTGAATTGACATCTATTTTGTCAATATCGTTCAAGAGATCTTGTTTGTTGTAAGTTCGTTTATGGAAACCTGTCTTTACTATTCACCAGAATAATCCTCAGATCGATTTTGAAAATCTGGTATTTATTATTTTCCAGAATAATATTTGTTTTGTTGTAAGTTAAAAATACATCTTCAGACGAGTGCGCTAATTTCTAATATTGAAACCTCATTATTTATCAATTCATTCTCGGGAACTCGGATTTTATTATCTATCAAGATAATCATTAATTCGATGTAGGTCAAAAATATAAACTGACAAGTGTTTTTCATATTATCCTTAATGACCCACTCTACTAAATCAGAATCCTAAATTTACAGATATTGTTCATATTATCCTTAATGACCTCTTCGACTAAGTCGGAATATATATTAAAGATCTAAATCTACTAATATATGTTATATTATCCTAAATAATCTCTTCTTCGACTAACTCAGAATCTTCATAAGAATCATAAACCTACCAATATTGTTCATATAATCCTCAATTTCATCTCCTACTATGTCGTAATATACGCCTGAGCACTAAACCTACCAATGTTTGTCAGATTTTTTTATCGACCTCTTCACTTATAAGTCTGAATCTTTAACGAAACCCTTGATCTATTGTCATTAAGTTTTGAAATTTTGTTTAATCGAAAGAGAGTAACAGTATTTGATTTCATTTCTGATTCTTTTGATTCATTCTTATAAATTTTTCGGATTTATATACAGTCAGAAGGTCGATAACAATATTATTCTTTTGATTCATGCTTATAATCTTGACACGGTGACACTTGTTTCTCTAAAAAATCTAAACGACGATTAATTTGAAGCTAAGATTTTGGTGACATGTTCTTCCTATAAAACTTAACATTCCTACCAAAAATGAGAGTATTTCGAAATACGAAACTTTGGATTTTGGTCTTACGAAGGTGCAAAACAAACACACTTGTGTTCAAAAGAAACACACTTGTCTTAATCCGAATGAGAATCCAAAACCAATTGTCTACCGTTGATAAATCTCCGCAATCCGTATGAGGAGGAATCCAACGTCCAACGTTTTTTATACAAAAACCTAAACTTTTTTTCTCCTCTCATTTTCCTCTTTCTCTTCTTTCCTTTCTCTTTCTCGGTCTGTTCTCTCCTCTCTAACTCCGCCTTAACCAAAACCCTCTCATAACAAATTCTTGTTCATAACCCTAAAAATCCTTGAATCCTTGTTAATCTGTGAATCAAAAACCAATCCGAAATCGAAGAAAAACCTCTAATTGAAACATTCATAACCCTAAAAATTTGATATTGTCCCTGAAATAAAAAAAAAAACTCTTTTTCTGTGATAATAATTTTTTTCGATCTGTTAGCCAACGATTGAGGTATAATCCCGAGCTTAATTTGTTGTTGTTTTTGATGATATTGTTTGATTTTGATCTAAAATGGTTTGTTCTTTACTCTTTCTCAGGCAAAAGAAGAACTAATGAACAAGGAGAAGACTATTGGAGCTTCAAAAATGGTTTGTTCTTTACTCTGTGATAATAATAAACAAGAACAAGAATAACTAATGAGTTGTCTCTCTCTTCTTTGTTGGCATAGATCTTCAATTTTTGTTCTTATTTGTTTTTTTTTACTCGATCTTAAACTAGGGTTTTTCAATTTGGGGATTTTCTTACTCTGTTATTAGTGAAGATGATATGTATAAATTTTTTAACGGGTCTGTGTATGAATATGGTTGGATTGTTTGAACATAGAAGGGTTTGTTGTTATTGGGTTTGTTTATTCGAGTTCGATTTTTTTTTGTGGATTTGACATGGGTTTTCAATATTGCAGTCATTAAGTTGTTTAGACTGTTCAGTTTAGTGGGATGAAGAAGTTTACTTTTTATTGTTCTTACTTCTGTTTTGTTGTTGTTGTTATGTTTCAGATGAATAGAAGTACAAACCCTATCGGTGACGTTTGGCAAGGTAAAAATGGTGCTCGACAAGGTTAATAATCTTGTGAAAGTGAACATCAAATATAACTAATCTTTACTCATTTAAATCTGTGGTTTGTTTTAGTTACTAAGAGTGTTTTTTGATGACAGATTCATTAAATTAATGAGATAATTACACTACTAGTACACTTACAATGTTTGTATGTTGTTTCTTGTCGATTTATTTAGACGATTGATGAAATGCATACAGCTGGAAGACCAAACCAGTGCTGATAAGTGAGGACCTGTATTTGTATTGGCTTCAATATTTTCTGCATCCTCTCCTACTATATATACGTCAAGATATAAGACAATGATCATTTAGCATTTAATGCTTTTCTTGACGGGTGTTGCAGGAGAAAGCTCCATGTAAAGCTAGTGCTTTCAAAAGGAAATCTGAATCAAAAAATATGGTTGCCCACAACAAAAAACAGAATTATAGATGGAACATATCTTCAACTGCATGTCTGCATTAGAAAAGTTGGTTCTTCTATCAAATTTATGTAGGTTGTCCTCGGTTCTTTCTTACGTGGTTTCTGTTCTACGCGATTTGTAGTTTCGTTACCTTTATCACCATTTCTGAACAATTTGGGTGGTGGTTATGCAGATTTTTCCAGAAACCGAGCTAAACAAAGACTTCTACAACCAAAACATCTGATGAGAAGTGAGTATTTCTTCGTTCTGTGCGCAATTTATAGGTTTGTGCTTTGCTCAACCCTGTGCTTTAATATTTTTAGTTCTTGTCTTTAATCGTAACAACTTTAGTACAACTTTTTGTTTGCTGTTAAATTTTTTGGTGTTTCCCTCCAGGTACTACTCAAAGGTAACTGATAGAAGATGGTGAAACATTGAAGGTATACAACAATACTCTCTCTGACTTTTACTATGATTGTGTTGATGTAAATTTATCAAAGAGAATTTGAGCTGAATTAAAATTGAACGTATTTGTTTTGTTGATTTATGAAAAATTGACTTAATAGTAAAATGGTAAATTCTGTTGAACCTAATGTTCTACAGTGGAAAGTTTTGGAGCAAGTTGATGAAAAGCTGATGAAAAGAGATATAGGAGCAGCATTGAGTCTTGTGGAGTTGGCGGGAAACCTGGTGGTCTTTGTTGCTTTGGCACAACAAGGCAGGTAACTTTTTTAATCTGTTCTTTTTTCCCATCGGTTGGTGCATTCTATCAATTGTTGGAACCAAAGATGATAGTTCTTGAGTTGGTTCCTTATTAACACTTCTATAGTATGAATGGTGGAGGATGGATCAATTTTGTTGTTGTTGTTCTTATGTAGCTGTATGCTTCTGATGTCATTTATAGCCATGATGCATCCTCTAGTGTGTTATTATACATGTTTTGTCGAGGGAAGACAGAATAGGTGACTGGAGGAATCCTAAAATAGATCCTTCTGCATGAGTTGTGTAAAACATATATAAAAGGGATCTACGTTGTTGTTCCTGTTGATGAAAACTAGGTAGGTCGGTGTCAGGTTTCACATGTTGATAAATATTCTAGTTCCTTTAATTGCGGTCTTTGTTGATGATGGATTGTTTCCATTGAATTCTGATTGCCAATGCACACTTGTTTGATTTCTACCATTGGAGAGTAAGATGTAGCATTTGGAAATGGTTTTTTTATTTGTGTTTAATTGCGTTGCAGATCTAGACCTTGGATGAGCTTAAGCTGAATGAGATTGATCCTTCAACAATTCTTTCACATGTTTGATGGGACTGTGAGTTCATTTGAAAGGTAACTTCAACTTGCTGCTATTTTAGGATATAATTCACAAAATTACATAGATTCTTCATCGTTCTTTCACTAATGGGGTCAAAGATCCCACTATTAGAATACAATTCACAAAACTCACCATGTGATATGCATCTTGCAAATTTTTATAGATAATTTGTTTTGTCAATCAAATTCTAATTTGTAAATTTGTTGTCGTACTTCGCAGGTTGATTCTGGAAAGTTTGGTCTAGTTTCCTTTGGTGTTTTTGCATTGCTGGTTGCTGCTGAAGCTGGGGAAATAATTATGATCAGGGTCAACTCTTAGTAAAAGTAGGCTATTTGTTGTATTTTCCCAGGTGTTTCAGCTTTCTAATTTGAAATATTGCTGATACTTTTGGGCTCAAAATACTTGATATGAACACGGATTTGTAGTTTCACCAACAATTTTGTTATACATTTGCACTTAAGGATTTGAATCTGGCATAATATGAACTGCAGTGTACTTTCAGGTCACCAGAACGTTAATTTCCAAGTTGCCGGAACCTGACATTTTCAGGCGCAATCCCGTGCCGGAATTACCTGAAAGTGTTATTTTTTTAATTAAATTCTGAAAATTTCCTAATGGAAAAAATGCGTGAGCCTATTTTGAAACATAAGACATGTGTCATCTCTTTATTAGCCACTTGAACAGTTATATAGAGAGTTAGAAAAGATTATAACATAATCTTTACATTATAAAGTAAATATAAAGTGTAAAATGCCAATAGTTAGGATAAATAATGTAATGAAAATGGAGTGAGGCTATGGAACTTTCCTAATGGAGAAAAAGAGTTAGACATGGTGTAGTGTGCATAGCTTTTGTGGTATTGGGTTCCATCAGCTTCACCAATTATGCTTCAAATGTGATGAAGGAAAATACTGATTGTGTGATTCTTGTTTCTGTTGGTTTATTGTTATCCCTTATACCCTAGAATAAAACTTATGAATTATGCAATAGATTAAAACTTAGGGATTTCGAATGTAGAAAGAACAAAAATTATTGTTAATAAAGGAAGTTATTGTTGAATGTGTGATTGAATCTATGAGATTGATGGCATGAAATATTTGCAGGTTATTTTGAATTCAGGTTTATTTCCGGCCGAAAGTGTACTGACCAGGTCAAAGAGGGAATATTCCCTCTTTGACTAACAGTTTTTTTTTTTTGATGTTACTAACAAATCCGTAACAGCTCTAAGAGGTTTCAAAATGACACATAGTAAGGGCTGAGCTCTTTTACGACGTCATTGTTGCAAAAAATTCATAACAGAGTTAAGATGTTACGAAATTCCACATCGTAACAGCCGCCGTGTGTTACAATCATTGTTACAACCAAAATTCACAACAGCTGCGGGTCGTTACAAAAATTTGTCACGCCACGTATTGAAGCAGAACCTGACTGTTAAACCCTGTTTTGTTACATGTAAAATCTGTTTCTAATCGTCCAAAATGGTGTAGAGATAAACTCTAAATGATGGTGACTCTTTCTTGCAATATCATAATCATTTATGTGACCATTAAGTCATCATTACACCACTGAATAATTCACTCTTGGAGACTTCCATGATTACTCGAATGAACTCCATCAAACTCTATCCAGGCAGCCCTAGCAAAGTCACATTGCATAATGACATGAAAGTTTGTTTCAACAACATTGCATTCCCTAGGACACCTAGTTCCATCTCACAGCTACCATAAGAAATTATGTCTCTAGTACTCAAAGTGTTTGTAAGGAACTTCCATAATAGGTGTTGAACTTTAGGCAAAGTTCGAAGCTTCCATAGTTTTATATAGATTCTTCTCATACCAGGTTTAATAGAGGCTTGTCTGTATTACTGGAGATAGTGGTTTTCGGCAGTTTGAATGATGTCATATGATGTACTGATATAGAATTGAGCACACTCTTGACAATAAAAGTCCTTCCTGCTTCAGATAGATTATTCCTTCCATGTGTCTAGCCGCTGAAACATTTTGTCTATAATAATAGAAAAAGGAATTTTCCTATTTCTGCCAGTGAAGAAAGGAAATCCTAAATATTTTCCCATAAGATCTATCTGATTAACTTTCAGATACATGCAAGTTCATTATATACAGTCAGTTTTGTTGCTGAAGTAAACAGATGATTTACTAAAATTAATCATCTTATCCGAACTCACACTAAATTCTCCATAAGGTTTATGGCTTGAGCCTTATTAGCCTTGCAAAACAATAAGCAATTATCTACAAACAGTATGTGATTGATGCTATGAGCATTTTTAGCAATTTTAACCCCTTTCGATTGATTAGTGTGTTAGAGCATAGCTCGGTCAAACTCGCATGCGTTACTATATCAAGCATGTTTGTCAATGTTAGTGATCAAAACTATAAAGTCTTGATTTCTAGCCTATTATCTAAGTCTCAGACTACGATAGGAAAAGTGTAATTGAGCTCAAGGACTTCATGGTGATTCAACGACAATGACGAAGATCTACACCAAGGAACCGTGGAACTTCATTAACAAAAAGGTATGTGAATACTTGAACTTATCTATCACTCGAAAGTCTATTTATTCTTCTCCTACTTCTTATTAGACAAAAGTCATATACTATATAGACTAGATCATATACACTTGATATTTCGAGCTGAGTATTCATTGCTTATCTTTTACTCGAAATCATGTGTTGGTAAAGCATTTCGCTTTGATCAGATTTATCTTCACCTAGTGATGAAAGTCATGAAAGTTTCAATCACTTTGGAAATTTCTCTGACGAGAAAGGTATATTGTTATTCACGACTGAATATCTCCCTCTGAGAATGTTTCAATGATTGAAATGAGGGTTTAGATTATATAACCATGTATTCCTTGAGCCAAAGTTTCGAACTTTGTTGATCAAGAGAAATCGGTAGGATTGTGGAATTGCTTTGCCAAGTCCGCGAACTGACGGAAGTTCTCGACCGAGAATTTCTGCTGGGATTTCCAAAACTAGTTTGTATGCTAAGTCCGCGAACTGGCGGAAGTTCTCGACCCGAGAATTTCTGCTGAGTTTGGAAAACTCAACCGATTAACTTAAATCCGCGAACTTGTTTGTGAACTTAAGAGGTTATGATCTAAAGATGTGCTCTGAACATGAAACATTAATTATTAAGGAATGTTTTATGCAAACCGTGGTTATAATATTCATGAGCCGATTCTAATCGAATCGAATCATCTTTGTTTTAATTGTGTCTTGTGTAGTTACATAAGATCTCATAGCAATTGAACAACTCTTAACTAGTTCATTTGAGTCAATTAAACTAGTTATGGTGAAGAAGAACATGATTAATATGAGATGCTCATATGGTTGACCTTTTGGGTTATCATGTTGAACCAACATATGTGTACTCGTTGGGGCATGGTTTTCTCAAAACCAGTAAACGTATACCCAAGTGTGTGTGACAAGCTATGTCTTTCGATATAACGGTTGAGAGATATTGGCTTGAATCTAAATCAGGTTTTCATCTAACGATGGATAGAGTTTGCTTTGTACCTAAGGAAAAACCCTGATTTGAAAGGATATATATATAGGAGACATCTAGCATTGAGCAAACCTAATCACCACACGTCTGTGTGCTACTAGTGCGCTCGCTAGAGTCGATCTCCATTAACTCTTGAGTTTCTTCTCTAAACTCGAGTTAATGACTTAAAGACTTCATTGGGATTGTGAAGCCAGCACGATTAGTTGTGTGATCTGATCTTGCATCTTCTATCATAGGAGTACAATCGATTGATTGGCTTGAGATTGTGAGAGTTATCCGATAGGCAAGACAAAGAAGATACAAACATCTTCGTCTCACTGTTTGTGATTCCTCGACAATCCGCTTGTGTAGTCAGGAAGGATTGTAGAGAGGTGATTGATTAATCTAGGATGTTCTTCGGGAATATAATTCCGGATTATCAATTGGTTCCTGTTACCTTGATTTTATATCTAAAGACGGAACAAAACCTAGGGTTTATCTGTGGGAGACAGATTTATCCTTTCGATAGACTTTCTGTGTGAGACAGATTCGCTTATTATCAAGTCTGTGATTTTGGGTTGCAGCAACTCTTAGTTGTGGGTGAGATCAGCTAAGGGAATCAAGTACGCAGTGTCCTGCTGGGATTAGAGGCGTAGAAGTACAATTGTACCTTGTATCAGTGGGAGATTGGTAGGGGTTCAACTATAGATCAGTCCGAAGTTAGCTTGGAGTAGGGTAGTGTCTGTAGCGGCTTAATACAGTGTGTATTCAATCTGGACTAGGTCCCGGGGTTTTTCTGCATTTGCGATTTCCTCGTTAACAAAACTTCTGGTGTCTGTGTTATTTCTTTTCCGCATTATATTTTATATAATAGAAATAATACAGGTTGTGCATTAAGATCATCAACTTCTCTAATTCAACTTTTGGTTTTTGATTGTAGTTGATTGATCCTTGGACATTGGTCTTTAGTACCGTCCAAGTTATCTCTCTTTGATAAAGACTCGCTATTGATTTTAGCTTGAGTAGAAATCAAATCGAGAGATTGAGATAATAACTCCTTGAGATGCTTTTTATCTAGATTGAGTCTGACTGTCTAGTTGATTCTCTAGCAAAGTATTTCGGAGTTAGTCCATACAGATTGCTAAGCAAAATATTGGGTGGTGTTGTTAGAGCCCCGCTTTTTCAATTAGTATCAAAGAAGGCAAACACGTTAAAGACCTCATCAGTATGTGTTTGTAGCGATCTGACTCTATGGACAGAGGTGCTATCTCTATTAACATACCACCAGTCCTCGATGGCTCAAATTACTTATGGTGGAAAATTGCTATGCGAGTTTTTCTTCAATCGCGTGATTTTCAATCGTGGGTATATGTAGTTAATGGCTATGATGCGCCCATTGTTGCAGCCGGAAACGGAACTGTTCCCAAGAATATTGGTGATATAATGCTACCTAGATTCTTGCTGCAAAGCAAAATTCTGAAGGGCTGAATGCTATCATACATGCCATTTCCCCAAGTCTTCAACACCATTTGTCTAATTGCACTAGGTCTAAAGATGTTTAGGATATCATAGAAACCGTATTTGAAGGAAACTCCAGTGAAAAGAAACCTAGGCTTCAAAACCTTAATCCGATTGGGAGAACCTTCGTATGGCAGATGAAGAAATATTTGATGAGTTTAATCACAAAGTGTCTGAAATTGTTAATGCATCTTTTGCATTGGGTAAGACTATTCCTGAAAAGGACATTGTGATGAAAATTCTCAGATCGCTGCCATCCAGATACGAGTCTAAGAAGCATGCCATCGTTAAGGGGAATAACCTTAATAATCTCTCCAGAAACATCTTGGTTGGGAAGCTAAAGATCTTTGATAATGAGCATACATCCAAAGTCGGTAAGGATATTGCCTTTAAAGCACAGAAGAGCACTAAATTACTTGCCAAAGGTAAAAGTGTTCATGTCTCGGAGGATGATCAGTCTGAGAATGATTTTTCAGATGAAGACCTTGACAAGTCGGTCTCATTGATCACAAGACAGTTTAGGGATCTTCTGTTGAAGAGAAGTAAACGGTGTTCAAGAGACAAACCTAAGTCATCAGACAAACCTCACGGTTGCATACCTCCTAAAAAAAGGGATGCTGACGAGGCTGATGACGAGGACATGCCTCAATGCTTTAAGTGTAAGGGGGTTGGTCATTTTGCAAACGAATGCCCTAATCGTAGAAAATACACTGGGGACAAAGGTCTATCTGTAACACTTGATGAAATGTCTGAAACCTATGATTCCGATGAAGATGGAAAATCAAGTGTAGGGCTTCGTGGTGAAAACATCGATTTTGATACTTGTAGCAATACATATATCAACCTCAATGGGTTCAGTGAAGAAGGAAACCCAATCAAGCTCGAAGATTCGATTGATTTATCCTTTGGAAACTCTGATCGTGATGTTTCAGGATCTACTATGTGTTTAGCTGCTGTCGCACCACAGATACCTGAATATTATCCAAGATTGACGTGCTCGTTTTGTTCTATGAAAGGTCACGAACTATCAAGATGTTACAAGTACAAGAATCAAGTGATGCAGGCTAACAAACTTCAAGGAAGAGCAGATCGATTAGCAAGAAAGTTGGAACTTGCTCAGAAGACCTCCAAGGTATGTAGGATCTTATCTTCATCAAAGAAGTTGGTTTCTAGAGATAAAATTAGACCATTTGAAAAGAAAGTATGGTCAAATCGTTTTGATAGACAGAAGCCTGAAGGTTCCTCTCTTGAGGAAAACAATTGCTCAAACAATTGCTCAGATCGTTTCCTGGCCGATTTCCCATTAGATAACACCGACGAGATCGAGGAAATCCCCAGAATGGAAGACGAGCTCGAAGACCCACCTGAGATGCTTCGCTCAGAAGATCCAAGCCGATGGAAGTCTTTGTAGACGGGTCATGTAACTCGGAAGGATCTGGCATCAGAATGGTTTTCACAACCCCAACTGGCCGAAGAATCGTCTACAACTTGAGACTTGAATTCCCTACTACAAATAATATAACCGAGTACGAGGCAGTGATACACGCCCTCTGAGTCATCATCGCACTAGAGATCAGTGACGTTCGACTCACAAGTGACTCGCAACTCATATACTACAACAAAACACACGTTTAGTGATAAAGTTTTATGTGACCAATAAAATTTTGTCTACAAATCTAGTGTTTAGGGAGGAATATTTTGACGGTCACCATATATATTTTTTCGTGGCAAATGGTAAACTTCGTCTTTAAAGTTGTCACTGAAATTTTTTTTGACCAAATATAGTGACCAATCCTATCTCCGTCTCTAAATTCCTTTTTTTTGTGACCAAATATAGTGATTGATCTTGTCTTCGTCTCTAAATATTTCTTTGTGACAAATTTATTTCGGTCGCAGAAATAGTTACTAGCGACAAAGGTAAGATACAGTCTCCAAATATCTTATTGCCAACAATTGGGGAATTTTGTCTCTGAATATATCTTATGCTGACAAAACTAGTTTGTTGCCGAAATGATTACGTATCAAATGAGAATTTTGCCACTAGAATTATTAGTAACCGAACAAATTGTAGTCACAAAAAGATTGTTTTCTGGTGACGGAAAAAAAATTGGCTCCCGAAAATATTATCGCTGACAATGTGTCACTTTCGTCCCAACATATATTTATGCTGACAAAAAAATTATTCACCATCTAAATAAATACGAAGCAAATCTGAAATTTTGCCGTTAATTGTTGCCCGCAAATTTGAATATTTGGGAAATGAAAGTGAATTTAAATTCAAGTGAAATCCAAAATTAAAACTAAAATGACAGGGACGAATAAGAATTTCTGACGACAAAACTCAAAATGATCAAATTTGGAGTTAAGTTTTACGGTGCCACATGTGAGAAGAACAACGTATTATATCCACTAACCCTCACGGCTCCGCGACAAGAAATTTAGATTTTTTCTTACTTTTTTGATAATACCAACTCAATATTCCAATTTGGAAAAGATAAAAATAACAAGATTCATGCACTCTGGAATTAAAATACGATTTCTTTTATCTTTTGGAATCCTAAAGACTTCAACTAGTAAAAAATTGATGTTAAAACCCCAACTTTAGCAAGCTGGTTACCACCTTGGATGCCTTACTACACTATAACACTTCCAGAAATCAGCTTAGTGGAATATACACTACCATTCCAATAATGCAGTTTCCACAGCTTTGTACGCACACTAGCCAAGTATAGCCAGAATAACCTGCAAGATCCGTGTTGCTCTGCTGCCTTGCGTCTGTAAAATTATATACCTTCTCGTTTACCTAACCATTTGACACTGCTTAAATAACTTTAAAACTCATTTTCTCATTCATCTGACTATGTATATATATAAAACATTACCAAAAGGGTGTGCTTGATGTTAACTCGTTTACCTAACCCAACGATGCATGCTACACCGCTCAAGTAACTTAGTTGTTGTTGGAAATATATATTTAAAACATAAATTTATTTCCCAATAAATATAAAGAAAAATTTTAATAGCATTTAAGTTTTTTAAATAAAAAACTAATTTTGGTTATAATTGATTTTGACGTTTCATATTTTGCTTTATTAATAGTATTTAATACACCATAATAACTTCTCCTTGAATAACATTGAAAAAA
Source organism: Papaver somniferum (assembly GCF_003573695.1). Lineage (NCBI taxonomy): Eukaryota > Viridiplantae > Streptophyta > Magnoliopsida > Ranunculales > Papaveraceae > Papaver > Papaver somniferum. The sequence goes on along the minus strand of NW_020619603.1, from coordinate 5,786,389 downwards.
AGTTTTGAGTACAAAATCAGAATTTGGTTGGAAGAAAAAAGAGAGTTTTATCTTTTAAGAGTGAGTTTCTATTATGTCTCTTTAGTTTAAAAATGAAAATGAAAAATGAAAATGAAAAGAATTAGAGGAGTTGTTGAAGCCTTTTTTCTCACAGAGAGTTTTTGTTATATGTTTCTTGAATTTAAAAGCAGAATGAATTATTGTGAGAAAGAAAAACAAGTGTGTGATCATCCTTGGTTTTTCTAAAGAGTTTTCGAGTAACAATGAAGTGTAAAAGTTTCACATCCTCTCACCGTGCAAGAGTGATTGTGTAAGAGATTGATCTCGGTTGTTTTATCCTGGGGACGACCCGACATTGAAGAACTGTTTGTACAATCTTGGGCAGAACCGCGAAACATATTAAAGAAAGCGACGTAGTCCGCGATTCAGCCATAACAATTATTTCGTGTTTGATTTTTTTTTTATGTGCAGGCATAATTCATCAGTTGTTCAAACAGTTGTTAACATTTCACAGCTCCCACAACACACGAATGCTCCATTAACAATCATAATCTCAAAAAAACTTCTGCGGAAAAACGGCCCAAACCTTTTCGATAGTTTAAGTACAGGTGTGTTCCTGAGATGCATTGTATTAGGTTTTGTACTGATGTTTGTTTTTTTCTTGCTTAGCTTTATGGGGTTTTGTCCTGTCATCTCTTTTCTTCACCTTTCCCTTTGGATGTCCTTGTATCTTTACCTTTAATCTTGTTACAGTATTAAGTTCCATGTCATGGTCATCTTCCTGCAACCAAATAAGCAAGTATTTAAGATCACCGTGATATGCCTCATGGATGTAATACAATGGTAGCAGCATACACATAAAGATACATATCAGACAATAAATGAAACCATTGAAAAAGAATATCGCAAAATCTTTACGTAAACAGCTTATTACTCGATTGTTGGTTCTTGTTTAGTTGTTTTCGACATGGACATATTTTTACTTTAAAAAAGAATAAATGTTTTTATTAAAATGATAAGTTAACAGGAGGAGAATCCAAGCGAAACCCAAACCCTCCACTCATTAGCAATCCTAATTCATATCTATCACTAGGGATCACACGCTACTATAATAACAACGAGAATAACTAGTTCATATATACCGAAGGATCACTACATATAAAATAACGAGAACAACTAGATAGGTGGAAAACCAAAAAACCTTGGAGATTGTAATTCTAACTACGAGCTGAATGCCTGCCTCTGACGAATCATCTAATCCAACTAAAGAGTACCACTAACTATGTTCTGAACACCTACAGTAGTAATGAATAGTTATACTCACACTCTAGAAGACATTGACACTAAAATAATATAAACCAGCAGTGACCATATTTAGTTCTTGAGACATTCCCTCCCAATGAATTCTCTAAGCAATTAAGGAAGAAAAAAGAACCACGCAAGCATTTGTACAAGAATTTGTTTGTTTGACCTAAGTAATCAGTTATCAGATTCAAGAGGCAAACTGGGAGCTATACAAGAAACAAAAAGAAGCAGAAGCAGTACTCTATTGGAGCGAAAGGCAGCTGAGGCCCAAAAACTAGCTGCAGAAGCAACTCATTTTGCTCGAAAACAAGCAGCAGACAGAGAACTATACGCTAAAACAAAAGAATCAGAAGGTTTAGTAATTGCAGCAGGGGCACAAGGAATTTACATTCGAACTTTATTACAGGCATTTAATGGGAACTATGCTGAATTAAGAGATTATCTAATGATAAATGGTGGTATGTTTCAAGAAATTGCCAAGATTAATGCTAGTGCAGTTCAAGGTTTGCATCCGAAGATTAGTATATGGACCACTGGCAATGGCCATTTAGGGGATGGTAGTACTATAAATGTTGTAGACGGTTCAGTTTCAGGAGCCATGAAAGAGGTAGCAGGAGTTTACAAGATGTTACCACCATTTGGGTTTGGGTATAAATAACCCCCGACAGTCGGCTCCAAAGTAATCATCCTGGCATTATTTACCCAGCTCGATTGGATCTACAACCGGCAATATATCAGGGAGCATGACAGTGCAATGTACGAACATCCACGAAGAACCTGCAGTACAAAAATAAAAATAAAAAAGGGTTTTTAGTTCAACCAAAGCAAGAAAGAAAGAAGGAAACCAGATTTGAGATAGCGGCAATACTCTACTCATGGATTGAGTTCGGATCAACAACAAGGAATCCACAAAAAATGTACAAAAAGTGTGAAGATAGATAGATTACGGTGACTGACAATCAAAACCAAGGATAGGTGGAAAACCAAAAAACCTTCGGGATACACAAACTACCGAAGTCTCCGTGACCTTTTTTTCAACCAAGGATAGTAAAACACGTGCCTGCATCTATCAATAAAAATAAAACAAAATAGTACTTGTGTTGATAAAACAAAATAGTACTAGTAGTGAGAGGGAGCATGAAAACCATCCTAAAATTTTCTGTCACATTAATGTGTATCTATTTTTTTTTATTTTTGTTGATAGCTTGGTAAAGTAGTCCTAAACTACTCTTAAATCCCATTCATTTAGGAATTTTAGCACTTACAAGGGTTTGAACCCTGATATTCTCAGTGAGAGAGAGCATGAAAACCATCAGACCACTTGATGGTTCTCTAATGTGTATCTATTGAAAAATGTAGTTTTTAGTGGATTTTTTTGAAACTTCTCTTTATAAATGCAAATTAACATCATAATTCTAATTTTTTTAAATATATTTTACATTTACAATGTGCTAAAGATGTTGGGTTAAAGTTTTATCATGATTTAGTGCGTGAGACTTTGGTTGATGCCTGTTTTAGAGCCGGTGTACCTTTCAGGAAGGAGGTTGCTTTGGGTCTTTTAGCTGATGGTGGGTCTTCATTAAAACCAGCTGATCTCATGGTTTATAATGCTTTGATGTTACAGGGGTTTCCCCATTTGTTGGTGGTGGTGTATCCAAATTTGTACCTGGTCGTGTTATCTCTGATGCTATTTCTCATAAGCACAAAAAATATCTTGATAAATGCAACACTCAGGGTTATGGTTTTGGTGTTTTGTCATTTACTACGTTCGGGGAACTTGGGGGAGACATGGTTGTATTTTTGAAAAATTATGGTCCTGCATAGCTTTTCATGACTTCAGTGAGAGAGTAAGTAATTTTGTTTTTCATAGGATTGGGATTGTTATTCAGAAAGGTATTGGGGTCGGCTACCATCCAATTCTCTAGCAACTGAAGATGATTAGTTTTTTTTAAAACATTTAATGTTTTTTTTTCCTTTATTAGATATCGGATTAAGAAAAAATGAAAGAAATTACTATGTAATAATTGACATAACGAAATTCTCGATTAGAGCTGGCAAACGGGTGGGTCGGGGATGGCTTGTTACGGGCTACACGGGTTTGGGTTAACATGGCCAAAGCTTGCGGGTTGTTATTCTTCACTGGTGGTCATTTCTCCAACCCGCGCCCGTAACGGGTAAAGCTCGCGGGTTCACGAGTTACCCGTCTTGTTTAATTGATGTTAAAATTAAAACTTAATTTAGCTAATTTCCTATCCTGTTTAAGCTTTGGTTATCTTCAATCTCTATCAACAGAAAAATCAAACAAAGATTCATTCAATTTTAACACAAAAATCAAACACAAATCCATTCAATATAACAATTGAATCTGTAATGCGTCAATGCTAGGAACAATAACTTTTCTCACAATTCAGTAACCCAACTGATGGCAACAGTTGCATCTATCTCAGCTGGTTTACAAGTTGAAAACACGTTCAGAAGCCTCTAAATTCGTCACCAAAAAGCTTAAATCATCACTGCCATAGCTGAAGTTCAATCATAACTCATCAACCTCAGATTTCTGTGGAGTCTAGCTACCATCTTCCTTCTCATTCCGTAGATAATCCATCATCCTACCAACACCAGTCTCCCCTGTTTAACTCACCATCTCATTCACTTCTCAAGACTTAAACAACAGCCACCATCTGTTCAACTGGATATATCAACAACAATTGCAATATTGCATCAACCATTCTTCACTGTCTCTCGTTGTAGTAGTTGTTGTTGAGCTTTACAAATCCCATCCATCTTCTTCACCAAACTTTGCTGCTGCTATTAATCCGTCACTGCCATCTATTTCAACACATCAAAACCCTTCTTTCTCTCAATTTTCTTCTTTGATGATTCAAAGTCACAGAACTTCAAACCACACCACCAAACAGGATTTCCAACCCATTTCACCAGTTACAACCCCTGTCTCCATCTATTATTAACAGCTCAGATTGCTTACCTTAATAATTTTAGGTTCATTAAAGCATTTCATGCTCAACCAAATCAGAGAGTACATCGAAACCCTTTACACAACTCAACCACAGAAAACAGAATCTTCACTTCAATCACAACTACCAGAACCGTTCTCTATTTTGAATCAGTACCATCTTAAAATTCGATCAATTTCAGTCCCGTCTCAACCCCAAATTAAAAACCTTAACTTCATTAACAACAATAACAACAACAATAACAGCTGTAATTCTCAGAAACCCTAATCTCTTCATGAATCGATCAAAGCCTAAATTCTTGATTCAAAACAGTTCAAACCCCTCATATAAACCCACCTCCGATTTTATCACAGAACTTCATTTCCTATGATTTATCCACCTTCTTCAGTTCATCTCGATTTCATTAGACTCAACCAAAATCGCCTTTACTGCTTGATTTCACTTAACAGTGTAATGAAATTAAAACCCTAACTCTCTGTATGGACTGGAGAAGAAGAAGATTAGAAGAAGAAGAAGAAGAAGAAATAACTGGTGATTTTGGTGGTCATGAGAATGAGATGATGGCTGCCTCCTATGAGTTAAGAAAAAAGAAGACTGCCAAATTTTTTAGATTTTTAGGGTTATAAAATAGGTAACATCGAATATATATCATTCACACGGGTATATGGGTTGAACCCGAGGGTTTAGGGGACGGGGTGGATTAACCCGTTTTTCAACAAGCCGACATTTCTCCAACCCTAACCCGGCTTGTTTAGACAACCAGCCAAACCGGGTACGGGTTTTTACGGTCCGGTCCGGGTAAACCCGCGGGTTTCAGCTTGTTTGCCAGCTCTATTCTCGATTTCCCTTTAATTAATTTATGTAAAAAAATTTGATTCACGTGTTTGAAAATGGAAAATTTTAAGTAATAATGTTATATTTTATATTGCGTTATAAAAAATAAATATTTTTGTTTCCTGTGTTATAATCGAAATAGTTAAATACCAATTTGAGTATATTTTAGTCACGATTTATGTAGGTTGTTCGCTGCATAAATTTAAGTTATAATCATAACGGTTAATCACTAGCTTGAGTATATATTATTAGTATGCGATCCGAAATCATTAGAAAAAAATATAGAAAATCTTATGTTTTTGTAAGGAATTCAGTTGACATAATAATAACTAGTTAGGATGAAGATATTTATAATTGTTTTTCAATAAATATAATACAAAAGAAAAATGAATTTGATTCACACTTTTGTAGGCTTGAAATATATATGTATATATTCATAAAGTTTTGGATGCGTATAATTTGGATGTGGATACCTTCCAATGGTGGTTGTGTGTGTTTTCTAGGTGGCAACACAAACAAGACATTGTCATACCAATGTCAACTTAAATTTAGGGGGAAAAAATAGTTCATCTCCAAAGGTGTTGTTTGTGATTTTTTATGGATGAAATGCATTTTTTATTTTTAGAAATATTTAGATTTTATTTGAGCTAAAAAGGGTTATTTAATATATTTGAATTAATTTTAGGAAGCAAAAGCTTACTAGGATAGCTTGACATTGTCAAGGTGAATGTCTAAAACTTGACATTCACCTTGACAATGTCTAAGAAATATTAAGCCATGTCATCTTCACATTGATTAAAAAATTGGGGTTGGAGAAGAATTTTAGGGAAAATGAATGTCTATCCTACGTGAACTTAGATATCTAGCCCATAAGATTTAGGAGGTTGCCCTAAATGACGTGGATGACTAATCTAGCTGCTAGATATCTAGCCTCTAGAGATTAGCCTAAGCATAAGTTGGATAACGAGAATGTATTCATGGGCTTAAAAACTCTAACAGGGTTGCTGACGTTAAAAGAGAATTGGTGTTGTTGATACCTTGGCTAAGTATTCTAGAATTAATGGTACCAATGAATGGTTTCTTAATGCCCCGTATTTTCTTTATGTGGGTTTAGCAAATGACGACCCTTTAATAAAATTCTCCTTTGTTTGCCAAGGTAAATAAATAAAATTAATTAGGCAGTACTAGTTTTATAGCAAAGATGGCAAAACCACCTCAAGGACAAGGCATTTGTACTGATATCCATTGGGACAATAAAATAATCTCATTTACAAACATTATCAAAATCGACTCTACTTTAAAAAAAAATACAAATCATTTGGAAATTAAAAGAAAAAGTAAAAAACTTGATTGGGTAATATTGATTTTAGAACAGTGAATGGCGAAACCATTAGATTGAAGAGTTTCCCGAAATGGGAAGTCCGATTAACTTGTAAATCATACTACTAAATTATGTGCGTCATTTTTTATATATATACTTTCCGATTCTGAAAAAGAGATATCATCATTTTTTTTTACTTAAAAATATATATCAAATTGGAAAAGAAAATAATATCTATTTTTAAAAAATGGAGGAATATATAATTATGTGTTTTCAATTTGTCATTCTTTTTTGTTTACGGTATGAAGTACACCTACCTTGTTATGTATACGGGCAGTGTTATTTTGTGTGGGTACCGACTGCAAAAAGTACACGTGTGATTTATGCTAGATGCACGAGTTGTGTGTGTTATTTTGTCATAGTAGATTTACAAACATACTACTAGATGCACGACTTTATACTGGACTTTACCTTGGCCAAAAAAAACTACGCGTCATTTTGCAAGTAGGTCCACGAGTATATATGAGCCGTTGATGACATAATCAATGGTGTAAATAGAAACCCTTTATGTAAATATACACCAAGTCCTAACCCTATTCTTATTTTCCTCTTCTTCTCTCTTTCTCTTTCAATATTGTTCGCCTCCATCTCGAGTCTTCCGCTCTCTTCAAAAAATTTAAGAAGACTGGAGGGCAAGTAAATCACTAACCCTATTTTACTTTCTTTAGCCTCCTTCTGCCTTTCATGTTGAAGATAGGGAACATATATGAAAACTAGATTTAAAAATAAGGTAAACAAAATTTGATTTGTATCTTTATTTAGGTTTTTTTGAATCAATGTTAATCGGTGATAATTGGGTTTTATTGGGTGCAGGTCAGTTTCAGAATACTGGATGACGGTTTCAGAGTCCATCGTGAATAGCTCTATGGAGATCCGCGGTGTCGGTTGGAAAAACCATTTGATTGAGGTTTTTTTTTATTTATTTTTGGATAAGTGTTCATCTTTCTTATATGCTTGCAGTAAGGATGCTTGCGGTAAGGATAATATGATTATTTTCATCATTTAAGAGCAGTGGAGCTAGTTTACTTTAATTGGGCAGATACAGGTATGATCAGGGATGGACCTATGAGAGGTTAACCGGGGTTTTCGCCCTCCCAGTCCACAAGTCTAATTTTTTCCATTTTAGCCAAATTTTTGGTTAATCATGTGTATTAGCCCGGGTCTAAAATGAAAAATCCGTCATCCTGGATCCGTCCGTGGGTATGATCAGGGAGGATCCTTCTCAATTTAGTGGTGATATGTAATCAAACTTTTCAGTATATGTGACATCAAAGATAGCACAATTGTGTTCCTTAATTAGGTCAAATTGTAGGCAAGTTATTTGTTTGGTATATCTATTTTATTTCTTTTTTGAATCTAAGTTTAGGTTTTCTGAATCAGTGTTAATTGGTGATGATTGTGTTGTTCGGATCACAAGATTGTTCTCCTCTTATCTGTTTCTTATATGACTTATGATTAAGTTTCTAGTAACTATGTATTGGTCTGTTTGGAGCACTCGTGACAGTTTAAGAGAGCATCTCCATTAGATCTCTATGGAGATCAGTTGTGCCGGTTGCTGATAGGAAAAAGCATTTTCGGTTTTCCTTTGGCTTTTTTAATTCTAAATTTTTTTTATTCCATCAAAAAAAATTCTAAATTTTATTTAGTTATTGAAATATGTTGTTTTTTCCTTGATGAAGGACTCATGCGGATTGTGCTTTTTTTAGCTATATTGAGAGCAGCCTGCCTGGGTGTGGAGTAATACATTTTTCATAGACTATTTATGTCTTGGTTTAATGCATCAGGTGCAATTACAAGTTTCTACTGCTATTGTTTACCTTTTTAAAAATCTCTGGTTAGGAAGAAGGATGAGAGTAAGACAAAAGAAGACCTGCCATTTGGTGATGCCAGAAGACAATGAATTGTTGGGTTGAAGGCAAGGTTGGAAGCCATCACAGATTCAGCAGCCACGAGAAGACAATTTTGGGCAAGAGACGTTGCATGAAATGGGTTTGGATGAGTAGATAGTAGATTTATTGTATTGCATTTTTGCGCTGAGTGTTTTTAATATTTGTTTATATGTCGAATGACTCCAAAAAAATTTTGAATATATATTTTAATAAAATCTGATAAATTTTTTTGTTCTCAATATTTAATTTGATAATTTCTGTGAATAACTACTAGTAGCGGCAAAAATAATTGTCGCTAGAACAAGGATTTAGGGACCAAAAAAAACTCTTTATTGAAGAAAAAAGTTGTCTAAAGAATTAATTTTTATAGTCAAAATTGATGGTCAAGTAAAGCATTTCGGGATCAAATGAGCTGTCATCGATAGAATATTTAGGGACAAAAAGTGTTCATTTTAGAGGAAAAAAATCTTGTCCATAAAAATTTTAAAGAAAAATAAATTGTCTTTAATAAAAAAAATTAGAGACAAAAATAGAAGCTTTCGGAAAGGAGGAATTTCGTTACCGGATTATCTTTTTTAAGTCAAAAGATTTGGTAGTAACAAAATATTTAGAGACGGAAAAGTTAGTCCCCAAAATTTGCTTTTCATCGGCTATTAGTTTTGTCTTTGGTAAAATAAATTAGAGACCATTTTTTTGCTACAAGATAATTATTATTAAAGACAAATTAAATTGACACAAAATTTTTGTTTTTGGGACAATTTTTTTTTTTGTTTTAAATAGTTATTCTTAAAGAAAAATTAAATTGACACAAAAATTCTATTTTTCAGACAACTTTTTTGGGCTTAAATAGTTATCATTAAAGACAAATTAGTTTGTCGCGGAATTTGTATTTTTGCGAAAAAATATTGCTCGCTAAAAAATGCTCTTCGGTGTCAATTTTTTTTTGTCATTAAAATAACTTTCACAGACAATTTTGGTTCGTTGGTGAAAGAGACTTTTGTTGACAATAAACTTTTAGTTGTTAATTATTTTTTCTCGTGACTGTTCGTAATTTTGTCGCGATATACTTTCCTAGATGGGATATTTGAGACAACTTCGTGACAAAAAAAATACATCTCAGAAAGTATTTCGAGACAAAAAACGGGAATTCCTGACAACTTTTTTTGACACTAAACCACCATTTTCTTGTAGATCATCCGCCAGATAGATGGAGCGTACCAAGCCTCAGACCCATGTTTGCAGTGATATCTCCAACTCGCCAGAAATTACATCCAGCAAATACCGAACATCACGTTCCGCCATCTAAACAGAACCAATAACAGATTTGTTGATGCCTTAGCATTCATAGCCTCCATGGCAAGAGAGACCGAGGCCACAAATCTCAGAATCGAAAGGGTTCTCCTCCCTTCCATCCCCATAGAAGGAAACATGGACATCCTCATTGTCGACTCAGTAGCACAAGAAGAGAGTCTACCCGAGGATGACTAGAGGACACCAATCATAAAATACCTAACTAATGGGCATCTCCCCGGCGACCAGCTCGTTGCACATAAGATAATATCAAGGTCTGGGAATTATCATCTCCGAGATGGTGTTTTATACAAACAATCCTACCTATGACCTCTTCTTAGGTGTCTCTCATTCACAGAAGGCCATAGCATACTGAAAGAAATACACTATGGATATGCGAGAAATCATAGTACGATCTCTCGCTCAAAAAGCAAGACTCCAAGGATACTTTTGGCCTCGCATGAACGAAGATTCAAAACAAATGGCAAAAACCTGTATCGAATGCCAAAAATTCGGTAAGAGAAGGCATGCACCTTCAATGGACTTAAAGTCTGTCCTAAGCCCTTGGCCATTCGCCAAATGGGGGGTCGATATTGTTGGATCCATGAGAGACGGTACCAGACAAAGAAAATATTTAATTGTGGCCACATATTACTTCGCTAAATGGGTAGAAGCATCGGCTCTAAGACAAATCAAAGACCACAATGTCTTTAAATTCCTATTCGAGCATATAATATACCGTTTCGGTATCCCAGCCGTCGTTGTATCAGACAACGGCCCCCAACTCCGCGGGGAAAACATTGATCTTCTCTTCAATTGTTTCAAAATTAAAAAAAAATAAATCTACGCCCGTCTATCCTGAAAGCAATGGTCAGGCAGAGGCCACAAATAAAACCATCGCCGACATACTCAAAAAGAAAGTGGATGGATACGGAGAAAGCTGGTGTGAACAATTACACAATGTCATGTGGTCCTATCGGACCACCAGGAGGGAAGCAACAGGGATGAATCCCTTCTCCCTCACATACGGCACAGAGGCGATCATACCAATAGAAACCATGATCCCCACAACCAAGACTGAGGCATGGGAGAAAAACCTGACCTCAGACATGATACTCGCTAAGTTGGACGATTTGGAAGAAAACAGAGGGATCACTCTCCAAACAATAGAAAACTATAACAGAAAATTGGCTCGGGAATACAACAAGCGTGTTCACCAGAGACAATTCAGCCCAGGCGATAAGGTATGGCGCGAGATCCGTCCCTACCAACGCGAGTCAGGAAAATTTGCACCTGTATGGGAAGACCCGCTAGCAGTCCTATCTAAGGCAGGAGATGGAGCATACAGATTGCTCAAAGCCGATGGTGAATATCTTGAACGCCCATGGAACATCAAATACCTAAAAGCATACAATGCTTAACAGGACCACTTAAACAGTCTTAGAATAGGGGCACGATCCCTACTTGTATGCAGGTTATAGAACCTTGCAAAAATGTACCAAGAGTTTATCAAACTCTCTTTTGAAGATAATAAAATTCCTCCTTTTGTGTTACTTTTTCCTTTCGCCGTTTATTTTATTTATTGTTATTACTCTATCGTATTTCCTTGATTTTCTCTGTTATTTTGTCTTCACTTTAGTTTCTTTTGTACGTTTTTATTTTTTGTATGTCCATATAGATTAGGCATATTATAAAAGTCCATAAACAATTATGGAATGGTGCTAGCCACAACTTCCATTCTCTCTAAGAATGATATGGGTAATCTACGTAAGCTACCTGACACGGACAAAGATCTAAGGTAATGCCATCACGATCATGAAATCGGGTGATGTCCTCTATAGCAGGAGATGCCCAGAATCGGGATAATCTCCTCTGGCCGGGGAAAGTATCACTCGACCTAGGTATCACCCCTTACACCTCAAACATAAACTATGCTCAGGAAGTGTAGCCCACGAGCCACCAGAAATCAGACACAACAATGTCATAAAACTAACACACAATTGTTTATTACAGCAAAGCAATCACAGCTACATAGCAATATAACACCATCCTTCGGACAGGATAATCGCACCCACACATCGCTGGGAGCAGCGGAAGCACCAACCATTAGTTTATCGCCAGAAGAAAAAACCGTCAACTGGGGCACAAACGAACCCCTCTGAACACACACACCTTGGACCGGAGCAAACCACCGGGTTGTTCCACTCAACTAATTCCCCATCCCCTTGCTTACATCGCCAGCCTCCAATGCTACGGCATAAAACAGGGGCAAGGTATATATATACATTTAAAAACCGAAGAAATATTCTATACCCCAGCACCTCCAGCAACAGATATTTCTAAGCCAAAAACGTGCAAACACATGCACAGCGAAAAGCGTTCCCAAGGCCAATCGCAAGAAGAAACACAATACACAAAGTGTTTCCAAGCTTTCCGGTAAAAGGAAACACAGTGGTAAATACGAGATCCTATAACAGAAAGTTCAGTCAATTGACAAACAAAAGAGGCTAAAGACGTTATGCGAAAAGATGGGTCTTTCCGAGAAGACGTTGGTGATGATCTATAAACAGGAGCAAGAAAAACCGAAGTAATACATAAATGAGAGGACATACCATCATGATGGAGGAAACATGAACAAAAACCTCGCCACCATGGGGGACGAAGAGGAAAAGGGCCCACATACATGAGAGCCTTCTATAAAAACAACCTGAAGGAAAGAAGGGAGCAAAACGAAGATCATACCCACATCACAAAGGAACCTTTCTTAAATAGGGGGGAATCCTTGAAAAACCAACCGGTCTCTTTGAACCCAAGAAGGTCAAAGACACGACAAACTAGACGACAAGAATCCTGGAGGAAAAGTACAAATAAAAAGATATCTTTCCCCAGAAGAGCCTAGGAAAACCGACAAGAATCTTAGAGTTATCGAACAAAATATACACGTGGGAAAAAAGGCTGCACGGTTACATAGTTTTCTTCCCATCATGACCTCGGCAAGTTGCAAAGAAAAGGAGAAAAATGTGTGGGTAAAATACCCGATGTCCACGTGTCAACATCTTAAGGTATGAACACATGATGAGATGATAAGATAAAAGCATCGAATCATCCTCTAAAAAGGAGAGTTCGTCTGGATCAAGGAAACTGCACAAGCGTCACATAAATGACGCGTGTAAGGAAAGGTCTAATCTGCTCAGACAGTCAAGTCTAAAAATCAAGACCGCATTTAATGAAGGATAAGAACAAGACGTGGGGAGATCAGCATCGTGACGAAAGACTCGGACGATCTACACTACGACCCAGAGGTGATAGAGCACGAGGTTCTCCAATAAGAGCATCACGAGGAGAGGAAGAGCGAGACCACTCGAAGGGAGAACCAGACGAGCCATCACGAGGGATAGCGTAGAGCCAGTCCGAGGCAGCTAGGATGATGGAAGACAGCTCACCAAACTCGGACGATTAGGCCACCACGAGTTTATTTCGCCTATAAATACCAGTCCATGTGGAAGGAGATGTACAACTTATGTAATCTTAGATGGTGTTTCTACAGAGAATTCCTGAGAGAGATCTAGATAGAGAAAAAGTGAGAAATCTAGAAGAGATTTGTAATTCTTTTAAGCGTAAGACCTTATAATCAATAAAAAAACATCTTCTTTCCCATGGATGTAGGTCTTCATGGCCGAACCACGTTATATGCTTGTGTCAATCTTTACATTTCATGCTCTTTACATCTTGTTCATAGTTGAATCTTGTATGTTTTAGTAGTTTCTAATCTTTCATTTCACTTGGATGTAGTCGTCAGAAAAGATGCAACTACATGCTAATTGCAGAATCAAACAACGGAGTTGCAACCTTCTAGTTGCACTAAATTGTTCATAGGGAAATGCGTTTTCACTTTTCGCTGAATGAAACAGCGCTTGACCAGTCAAGATGCTTGACTGCGCTGGACCATTAAGCGACTCCTAACGTGGTCAAGTAACTACAGTGCAAACGTGGTCACTTGTTTCCCATTGATTTGTGGATTCTGAAAACAATTACTTAAATCACAATAAGAAGCATGCAGTTTCGTATTGCTATAGTGTGGCGTAGACATTTTTCTGTTTTTCAAGCTTCCGTGTAATCAAATAGATTTTCTGGTTGCCTGAACTGTACATTAAATATGAATTGCTGCAATTATATTTGTTGCCTGCACAACTGGCGGTTGAGTGCAAAAAACACACTATTATATGAAATTTGGAAGGAGTAGTCAAGTAGGTTACAACTGCATTCTATTAAAAAAAAGGTTACAACTGCATTGCAACCGAAACCAAAACTAGCTCAAACTATTTACTCCGCTCATACTAACAACTATTCCCTCAATTTCTAAATAATAATAGGTTGGTTTGTGTGTAAATTTATACGCAGACCATCCTATCTTTTTTTTGGAAATGGAGGTAGTAACAAGAAATACTAGTTGATTAAAATGACAAATTACAAATTATATGGTGCCAGTCTTGTGCAAGAAATTTTGGAGCCTTTCAAATGTCAATTGTTCCCCATTGATCACTTGTTCCCCATTGATCAATTTTCTGTTGAAGCCCTTTCAAATGTCTGGAGACCAGCTTCTTAAAACACGTCAACAAGAAATTTTGTGTGTTTTTTCCCGCTGGGTAGTCGTTTGATTAGTTGTTTGATTTTCGACGTTTCTTTTAGTCACGGAAGGAAATATGCTCGATTATATGTGAGTTAAATTCATGACACAGGCATATGAATTTTATTACACTGCTATACATATGAAACGAAAATACAGTTTGTCAAAGTCAAATGTACGGCAGTTATTGTCTTTCTTGCAATGTATTTGGTTAGGTTTAATACACAAAATAAAAAAAAAAAATCAAAATTATATATATATCTGGTTTGTGAAATATTAGTTGAATAGTTGGTTATGGAAGGAGTAGTCAAGTAGGTTACAACTGCATTCTATTAACCTATTGTGACACCTCGTTTACACTTCTTTTACCTTGCGGTAAAAACTGCCGAAACACTAATGAGCAGCCCAATTAGTGTTTTACTGCGATGTATACCGTAGATGCTTAGGTGGCATCCTAAGTTAAAGAAGTAAAGCATAACGCTACTTCACAACAAGAACATCCAAACTAGGGCTTTCGTTTCAGCAAACCAGCATCATAACAAATTAATATGATGCAGAAGAAGGAGAAGAAGAAAAGATAGTAGATGCAACCAGAATGCAGAAGAAGAGGAGGAAGCTAGAAGATAGAATCAGTAAGTTACCAGATGAGCTCATTCTTGTCTTTCAATGATACTAAATATGCAGTACAAACTTGTGTTTTATCGAAAAGATGGATTGATATTTGGAAATCTCTACGTTTTCTGGGCTTCGATATCAAGGGTTACACTACGTTAGATAATTTGAACGATTTAATCGATAGAGTATTCATGCTCCGCCACGACTGTAACATTCAACGGTTCAGGTTGAGATGGAGATGGTATTCAGAGTCCGCGACGATTGCGACAACAAGTGTTTCTAGATGGATCGACACTGCCGTTTCGCGTAATGTGCAAGAAGTAACTATAAAACTTGCTAGTCGATATTATGGTTTCACATATGAGATTTCACCTAGACTAGTTAACTGTAAATCATTGAAGAAGTTGTCACTAAGAATGTATTGCCAGGATCGTCGATCTGACAAATATGCACGTGTTATTCTTCCCCGATCAATTAATTTACCGCAGCTTAAATTTATGTGTCTTCAGGGAGTGTCTGATGTAGATTTATCAAAAAGGCTCTTTTCAAGCTGTCCAGTTCCTGAAACGCTAAAAATAGTTAATTGTGGTATACAGACTGACAATCAAGGGAATTGCAATGTTGACTCTCTCAGCCTTAAGCAATTTGCGCACACTTACGGGCACCGTAGAGGTTATACTGAGCCTACATCTATCAAGTTATCTGTTCCTAGTCTAGACAGCATCACCTATCAATCCTCCTGGACAAAAGACGTTTATTTAGAAAAAACTGTTCTGATCAGCTATCGGATGTAAGTGTCAACATATTTTATAGCTATGAATTTGAAAGTTATAAACTGCCTAGAAAGGAAAGGGAAGTGCCTGCTGCCAACCGTATGGTGAAACTTCTCTTAGCGGTTGATATGGTGAAACAACTGAGTTTATCATATGTATTCATTGAGGTATATATTTTTATTTCATAGTGGCATTCAGGTTTTATCTCCTTAGCTCTTTTATGTTTTCAATCTCTTTGAAGAGAATTTTCTACTGTTTCTCAAGGGTCTCTCGACTGCAACCGACTTGGTAAACTGTCGCCTCCCTTGCTTACGTAATCTTCAAACATTGAGTCTGAATATATGGTTTACCGGAGATACCTTGCGCACAATAGCATACTTACTCACCATTTCTCTAAATATAAAGACTCTTATCCTTGAACTATTCAAGGTAACGATTAACTAAGTTCTTTATATTTAATTAGCTAGGTCAGTTTTTCTTAATGCCAATTTTTGTCACTTGAATTACATCATTTTGTTTGTTTGTTTGGATGTAGTTCAATTTAGCAGAAGTTGGAGATGATTGGGAAGAAGGATTGTCATTACCAAGCATGCTGTCTCATCTCAACTTTGTTCGGATTGAAAATGCGCAAGGATGTGATGCTGAGCTCAAAATTCTGAGGTTTTTGTTGAAAAGTACAAAGGCTTTGGAGGAAGTTGCTCTGTACCCTTGCTCCAACATTGCCTCCCTTAGTAGATTGAAAATGGAATTTAAGAATAAGGTAAAAGCACTTCCAAGAGCTTCTTCATCACCCATCGAAGTAAGGTGGCGATCTACAGAAAGTACCTACTGATAGTAAATTAACAATTATTTCTTCATGCTCGAACAAAGAAAGACTGCCCATGAGGTATAAAATAGCGTAATTTTACCTCTGTTTTCAGAATCGCATCTTCTGCGAAATGAATGAATGAAATGTTTTCTGGGACTTGTTAATGCTGAATTAAGGCTAGCTATACCCGTCACTAATGCATAAACCCCGATGTCACAAATACCAGTATCCTGACACTTACAGTATTCCAAGATAATGCTACTCTTGGAATATCATAATAACTCGAGGAAATGTCGCCATGCCAATCAAAAATAAGCAATCAAATTACAAAGTCCAACAATAAAATCTTAGTCCAATCCAAATAAAAAACATATTATACATTAATCCCAATGTGATTGTCCAGGCCTCTATATTCATAGTTGATCGGTTTTAGTTTTGATTTACTCCTTTTGCATTAACGATGTCCCAGAAAATAAGCAAGCAGCTATATTCATATTCTGATCACTTCATCTATTGGTTTGAGCGTAGTTTATTCATTAGAAAACATTTTATACAATAAAAGCAATGTGTTTATCCGGGCACCTCTATATTTCTAGCTGCTTGGTTTATAGTTGTGATTTATTATTTTTCATTCGGATCACCTTACCTACTAGAACACCGCCGTCACGATGGGAAGAACCGACAGAAGAAAAACGTAAACACCGATGATTGAATAACGTAAAAATAATAAACATCTCCGAACCTTATCATCGTCTTTGACATCTTCTACTCAAAACTCGACCACCTCATCTATTGGAGAATTTTTTTAGAAAATATGAATATATATTCTACATGGATTTAGACATTTCCTTCACAGACACTCCATTGTGTAATTGTATATAGTTTACAGGCAGTCGCAAAATAGTTCAGTAATTGTATTGTTTGCAGTGCAATATTTATCCACAAACAGAAACTGGTTTGACATGAAAACAAACCCAGAGTAAATATAAAAACTAAGCGGATATCATGCACAGGGATAATCAACAAACTAAAAAATATTCAGTTGTAAATGCAAGTGGAATAAACACCTCTGAATGGGTTAAATGACATGCATACAAACTTGCAAGTATATTGCACCAAGTGCACCAAGTGCCGGTGGAAAAACTATGACCCCTTCCTGGTGTGGTGTCCGCATCAGATTTACAGCTTCACGGTGACGGCTTGGTGTCGTCCACCTTAGATGTATTTATGTCTTTGCCGGAACCAAGCAAAACGAGACTTCCAACAAAAGGCGTCGCATAAAAGTGTTTCGGTATGCCGGGAATATCCAAAATAAAAAATCTTCCAATTCTTGGATCATACCAAAACATCCTCGAATGACTCTCCACCTTCTCTACGTACAACACCGTGTAACAGAATCTCACGATTCTTATTGAGATAATGCAGGGGCGTTAATGCATCAAATGTTATCTTATCTTTCCAAATACTGAAAATTTTGTCCCAAGATTCTATAACTCCATAATCTTTCATCATCCATAGATCGATGATGCTGCCATTGTGAGATGTAGCATTAATTGATAGGTAAAGGTCTTCTCCTAGAACACACACTTCCATTTCACACTTGAGAGCTCAACAAGAACTCCAATCTCTTTTAATGGAGTTTGTAACACTTCCGATTTTGTAACACTCCTTATCATAGTGAAACCCGTGGATGTAGGCTTCATTAATAGCCGAACCACGTAAAAAAACCCTTGTGTCCATGTTTATTTCGATACACTCCATCTCTTCTTCGTTGAGTAGATCTTAATCTTAGGTTTTAGATTTGAGTGGGTGTGGTTGTAGATTTTCCACCACTACAGGATATATGATAAACAGTCTATACGCCATATAGTTATCCGTCCAAAATACGAAATTGGTCCATTTCTAAAAACGGCTAATCAAGAGCCGTACAAAGATTAGCCGATTAAAGACCAGAAATAGAAAAACGGTTAACAAAAATCCGCATAAGAAGGAAAATCAAACAAACGGCAAACCAAGTGCCTTGTGTTTTCATTTTCAGTTTGCACGGGGAACAAAACACCGTATAACATCTGTCTTTTTCAAACGGCAAACCATGAACCGTGTGAAATGAGTTTCTCTCTACCCATAGTATGATCAAATTTGATCTAGTCTTTCACAGTTTGCACGCGTGTAACATCTGTTTTTTTCAAACGGCAAACCATGAGCCGTGTGAAAGGGGGTTTCCTTCTACCCATAGTATGATCAAATTTGATCTAGTCTTTCATTTTGAATGAGACACTCACCCCCCATAGCCCTTGCTCTAAGGATGCTTCATAATAAATAATAACAATAGTAAAAATACTCGAGTAGTCTTTGAAAAAGATACACAATTTTTACATTTCAAAAAACAAAATGTATCCAGTAAGTGTTGGATGTAGTATCGGTCAAGAGCCATCAACAGTCTCTGTTAGCTTTTAGTCGCATTTTTTTTCTTTGGTCGGCCCTCAATATTGCAGTAATAATCTAGTTAATTTCGTTTTAATTAATTGAAAATCTGTACTTTGAATTTCATGGGTTCTCTAAGTAAAAATTGGGGAAGATGAAGCATCTTCTCTCTTTACGCAGGATTGGTTCGATCTAACTCGGTGACGACTAACTCGGCTACATTGATTTGGTTCGATCTAACTTGGAACCGACTAACTCGGCCTTACTCAGTCAATTTGGGGGAAAATTGTATTTTTCTATAGCCTTTTCTAGTGCCAGCTGTCGTCTGACGCCTTTAGCGGTTTTTTCGAAAAAAAATGGGACGGAAAAGGTCAAGATATGGGCATTAAACAATAAACGTGGGTATTTTCTTAAATACATTTCCTCACTGGGCATTTTATTAATTTCCCCATGAATTTAATCGGAAAAACTAAAATATTTATTGGACTAAGATTTTGCTATCACCAGTTTCACTATATATAAGAAGTATTTCTACCTCACAAAGTTATATCACAGAGTAGTAGTTCAATACTAAAATTCAAAGTCAAATTAATCAACATGGCGAAATTCCTGAACACGACACAAGTGACGATAATGACCGCATTGTTGCTAGTTTCTGTTGCAACAATAGTTAGACCTAGTGTTGGATCAAAAGTTGCACATGCAACATCCCCTTGGATTAGTACTTTCTCTGGTGAATTAGAAGTTATGAGAGACTTTTTATTGTTGCCATCAGACCTTATCCAGGATATTAAAATATTTATTTTCTTGCGTAAGCAATTTCTCTGATAAGTGTGGTTTAAATATTATGAGTGATGTCATTTATGACACTAAGCGTTGACAAGGTTGGAAGAAAATGTTATGACATGCTGGTAGAAACTTACGCTGGAGTCATTGTAATCTCACCTGGCATATTCCAAAGAGCCCCCATTGTGTGGAAGAAGTGTGCTCATTTGGCATCCTCCCCAGCTCCGGTGGCGTCACATTAATGCAATCCAGGATTTTGTTTTATATACTGAAATCTAGTTTCCTAGAGTAGGATTATCGCAAGTCTTGATATAATTTGCAAAGGTATGGTTGGTGGTTCCTTTGTTCTTTGGAACTTACCTACTTTAGTTTACTGATATTACTTTACAGAAACGTTATTAATGGAAACGTTAATATTGAAAATTTACGTACTTCCCGTGGTGTAATTAAATGTTATTATTGGAAATGTTGTAAGTTTCCTTTAAATAACCAAGTGAGCTCCAGAATTCCAACTAAGGAACTACTTACCATACACACTACCTTGGAGGTTATTAGAACACATGTATCTCTGACAATCTCGGTATATAAACAATCGAGGAGTTAGTAAAGAAACCGATGCATGCTTGAGTGAGTCGAGCACACAATGGATGCCGAACTCGTTTTAAGATGGTCTTGTCTTGCTTTCTTTGTTCTTGCATTAATATCTTCCGTTCGCCAATGTCGTGGTATGACAGATCAAAGTAGTGCCGGAGTAGAAGAAGTTATTCTTCCTCCTAATCGTATAAACTGTTGTGCTGCCGTTTGTTTTGTTTTGGCAATCATAGACATGTATTTGCATTGGGGGAAGAAGGTTGATGAGATGGGAACCATTGTCGGTTTTTGTGGCTATGCAAGCTTTATTTCCATAATATTAGATAGCTTCTGCGAATGCTCCTTTCCTAAGAAGACCACCACAGATATAGAAGTTGGTTTCGTTACAACAAGTTAAATTTGAAGAAGAAGAAGTAAATCAAGAGATATATAATTCATGGTGGTACTAATATATGAAGTTATATCAATGGTGTCTGCTGTGGCTGCTGATATGGTTATTTTTGTGAGGGTGTTTTTTATTTTATTGGTTTATTTGTTTGATCAGTTTAACTAGTATTTTATTGTTTATGATTTATAAGCTTGTTTTTGGAGAAACCCCTTCTTGTTTTGAAATTATTGGGAGGAAATTAAGGTCAAATTGGTAGATACCAAGGACTATTAATAAATTATGGGCATCTACGCGGATTATAAAGATACATTCTTACACGAGATCTTAACGTGGTTCGGTAATAATGCCCAGGTCCACGGACAAACCCCATAGGGTGGATTAAATTCTGGGATAAGACCATATTTGCAGGATTAATGTTATTTATAGTTGATTGGATATGAACCTAGAAGATTAAGAAACAAACCACTGTATCTTTGACTAGGTGAAACTTATCTATCTACATTACAGGATTTACTAGATGACTTGATCCTATAATCTAGAAGGCCCCTTGACTGCACAATATCTTGGAACTGACTTATCTTCAAGACTGTTACTGACTTGGTCTGGAATGCACCATCTATTCCAACAACAATCCAAATGCACGTGATCTATGAATTAATACGATATTGATTTCAGAAACTAGTACAAAAACTATAGTTTTCTTCTTACTTAATTAGGCGGGAATGAGATATCTGAAAAGTGAAAATTTTGATTGTTGCATCATTCATAAACATAGTTTACGAGGTATCTTAGCTTGTGGTATTGTAGGAAATTATAATGGAACAGCCAAGTGTTCGGTTTAGTTTGCGCAGCTATTAAGTTCTAATGCGACAGTAATAAGTTCGAATGCGACAGTTGGGGCTAGTTTATTCAGACGGGAGGTCATAATGTTAGACCGTTCCACTTTCTATGCTTGCCAACCGTTGCAAGTAAATATTGCAGAGTATTAAAGCATATCAATTAGGAAATTGTATCCATTTATGAAGCTGAATCCTACTAAGCCTAGCTACATTTGGTTTAGTAGCATGCACTGCAGGAGTTCTGGCCACTTTGAATGAATTGTAAGTAATTGCTACAAGTACTCAAGCCGTGAAAATAAAATAAAAATACGTTTTATCTCCGTAGCTGTTTTCATAGAAGAACACAAGTACTTGACTTCGCAAGGGAACTCTTGCTCAAAATGGTCTGTTCAAGTCTTTCTTCACCGACTACAGAAGTGATCGATCTGTTGTTAACCAATAAATTTTCACCTGATTGCCTTAATTGGGTTGAAGAAATGCTCGCATTGTGATCACCTACTAAGTTTTAATAAAACACTAGTTCGATACTTGAAGATGCCGTAGGAACTGCTCTTAGCATATCCTTAAATTGTTCAACTTGTTTCCCTTTATCAGGCGTGCCAACACTAGAACGAAAGTATATGATAACTCTCTTCAAATACTTTGCATTTCTAAACAAGAAACTCAGAATTCTGAGATCAGCATCACATCCTTCCACTTCTTCAATCTGGACAGAGTTGAGGCGAGACGACTTCCCTATCGATGACAATCCTACTTCCCAGACATCACTAACAACACTCGATACATTTGACTATATCCAAACAATCACAACAAGTGATATGTCAATTAGTGACTAAGAATAGAAGTCTCCAAATGAGATGGATGAAACAAAGGGTTAGGTCATATGTTACCTCAATCGATTCAATATACATTGTATCTATATTAGGACAAATCTCGAGTATGCATGCTATAGCCATGAAACAACCTCTTGTAGACCACATTTCAAGCGTCAAAGATCTTAGGTTATATAAGCGAGGGTGCTGACAGTCTAATAAGTCAGGAGCTTGTGAGACAACCTTGAGAAACAAGAAAGAAGAGAAGAAAAATCAAATTAGTATATATTAGCTTAAATTTGCTAATTAGAGCAAGAGCACGATTATCTGATCATGATAATTGAATTATTTCCCAAAGTATGTGAAGATGCACCCATACCTCAAGGAAACCAGACGATAATCTCATTCCTTGCACCATATAAGCCGCTCCTAGAAATTGCATCATACGTTTAGCATATACTTTTATTTCCTCCGGAGGCAGATTTTCATATGTTTCTGCATTCTCATCTTCTTTGTTTGTGCTGATTGTCATGTCAAAAGTTAACCCGGACAGTGGAAAACTGCTTTCTAGAGAATAATATTGTCTTAACAAAGATTTCAAAGTGAAGTCTTCCAGATTTGGAGCACATAACTTGATAATGTTATCCGTAGTATTATTTTGCCCCAAATGACAATGGTCAGAATAATAGAACTTCTTAAGGCTGAGAGAATCGACAATCAACTTCCTGCTTTGATTATCAGTTTGTATATCGCAATCAATCATATCTAGAGTTTCAAGAACTGGACAACTTGAAAAGAGTCTTTTAGATGATTCCACATCGGAGATTGATAATCCATCTAAACACAGTACTTTAAGCTGAGGTAAATTCATTGAGCTTGGTAGAATAGTATCTACATATCTGGCCTTTCCGGACACTTGAGCTTGGATTGACAAATTTCTCAGCGATTTACAATTAAGGAGATGGTGAGGAATTTAATATGACAATTTATGATATTGAGCCGTTACTATTCTTATTTCTTGAGCATTATACTTAATAGCATGAGCAATCCATCTATGAACATTCATTGTCACCATATCATCATCTGCAGGAGAGTTCACCCACTCCACAAGAAACAACTGAATATCGGTGTCACCGCGAAATATGAATACCATGTCAACAAAATCTATAAACTTGATGATATTCGAAAACATACTCGTGTAAAACTTTAGAAAAGGCTGAGATTTCCAAATATCAATCCTTCTCTTAGATAAAACGCTAGTCTGAACAGCATAGTTAGTATCAATGAAAGAGAGGATGTGGTGAATTAGATCATCTTGTAACCTACTGATTCTATCTTCCCCATCAGAATATGGGAAAGCAATTCTTGTTTCGTCCATTGTAAACTGAAAAGATAACATAATAATCCCTCGAAATTTGTTTTTCTAACCCCCCTACATAAACTCCGATTATTTGTTATTCAAAAAACCCTAAACTAAAAGAACTTAGAAGAAGATAAAAGGAAAAGAGGAGTACCTTTGCTGATGTTGAAATGGAAACTCCGACTAGAAACCCCCAAACGTTCTACTAATCTATGCCATTCTGATGAAATCCAGAACCCCTCTAACCTAAGCTTCAATCTTGATTAGGAAACAGATTTGTGAGTATATATATAAAAAAATAATAATAAAAAAAAAATCGGGATAGTTGGAATCGTTTAGTGTTCCGAATCATGTTTATCAACACGGTCATTTGAATCGTTTTAAAGAGTATATGCTATATGGACTATAGAGTCGTTTTTTACCCCTGCTCAATGAAGTCAAAGTCTCACTGATATTTTTTGAGCACACATACTATCAACAGGTAAATGAAGTCCTTAGTCTGCTTGCTGCGTCTAGCTTGTCAAAAATGAAGTCCATTGGTGTTAGGAGTAATAGACTATACATGCATCTTATCGTGAAGGTACTCTTAATGGATTGAAGACCATATCAACAGGCTTTCCGTCTTGTATTGAATGTTACAGTCGTCACGGAGCATGAATCATGTGTCGATTATTTCATTCAACTTACCATCTACCATGCAATCATACATATCGAAGTTGAGAAACGGGAAAGCTTTCCAGATATTTACCCATCTTTTTCATAAACACTAGTTTGTACTGCATATCTAGACATGATACAATGTATTAGTTCATCTGGTAACATACTGATTCAATCAACTTCGGAAAAAATTATTAGTTCATATGCCGAAGAATGCTACAAACATATTGGTCAGGCTTAAACCTGAAGGCTGACACTTTGGGCTCACTAAAATCTGATGTAGGTACACATTTCATTTTCCGCCACGTGTCCACAAAGATACACGTGGAGGACATATGGCTGAGAGCATCAAGATATGATATCACACGTGGACGGCCAAGAGTCACTTTATCCTATCCCCAGAAAGATCTAAGATCTTCGGTTGGGGATAGTCCGACTGACGCAGACAAGACAGGGGCAGAGGACAACTGTCTACCGCGGACAAACATCTCAACTACCCGTATTAAATACCCTCAAACAGCATACGTGTCAGTCAGCCTGTGGAGGAAGCACAGATAGCACTAAATATTCAAACAGAACACGCAGAGAGAGCCGAGAACACGAAGACTTCTGCGTAAGCGGCACAAGACACAAGAGGATAAGGTTATAACGGGCTTCAGAAATGGACCCCACGTAACCACCCTATAAATACCCCTCTCTCCCAAGTGAAGAGGGGGATCGGAGAATATTGAGAGGAGAATAGGAGAGAGACAGAGAGAGATAGAGAAAGTGTAAGTGAAATTCCTCCTGCTACGCAGGCCTATGTTGATCTCAAAGTCATTCGACTATTTCTGTAACCATCGTACATATAATGAAAAACTCAAACCCGCAGACAGAGATCTGAGTGCTGAATCATATAAGTTAATCGTTTCATCTATATTCATGCATTTATACTTTACATATTCGATTCGATATTTATGGTACATCATGTTCGTACGTTTTACACTTCATCCATTATTTATCTTATTATGCGAGCTAAGAACAATGATTGTAGTTGATGAGACGAGGAAGAGTTTTAGGACTCTGAGTCAAGGATTCAACATAACCGATTCGTCCCCCTCAGGCGCAGCCTATCTACTATATTGTCATGAGTATGCGCGCATTATTTGTGAACACTCAGATGACAATGATCTTTGTGTTCATAATCTGGCGCTAGAAACAGGGATCTTCATCCCGGTAAAAGATTTATCTTCTCCTGTGACTTGTTTCAGGCTTCGTTCTCTGAAAATAACGATGCATGGAACACTACGGTTTTTTCCGTGCATCATTTCAAAAACCAAAATTATGAACAAATCTACGTTTACCTACGCAGATCTGGTTTTCCATGCATTTTCTAAGTTTTCACATCTATGAAGGTCAAAACTTCGAACAGATCTACGTTTATCCAAGTAGATCTTCGTTTTCATACATTTTCAAGATGTCACGTCTTTGATAATCAAAACTATGAACAAATCCACGTTTATCTAAGTAGATCTGATTTTCCATGCGTTTTCTAAGTTTCACATCTTTGAAAATCAAAACTTCAAACAGATCTGCGGTCATCTAGATAGATGAGCGCCTTATGTATTTTCAAGATTTTACACCTTTGATAACTCAAAACGCTAATAGATATCACGTGGGGCCCATTGTCTTCGTGATTTTTTCTCTCTCTTTCAGGAAAACATTAAAAGATGGAGAAAAGCAAAGATGTCGGGAAGGCAAAAGCTTCGTCAAAAGAGACACCAAGGACAACCCCAGTTGTAACCAGGAGTAAGCAGAGAGGTGAAAAGCTAAAGGCAGCGGATAGGGTGCAGGATAATGCATAAAGCACGGCCCCCATCAATGCCAACATCATCGCAGCAAATGCAGTAAATGCCGCGGCAGACAAAGCTGGAGCTTCAAGAGCTGGCGGATCCAAAGTTGGAGCTCCCATAGTAACCAATGCTTAACTACAGGAACATCAGGAAGTCGTAGCAGAGTCAGGAATACAACAACCCCTCTATGGGATGCCCTTAACCAACGAACATAACATACCCTTTCCAGCCAAACAACCGCTTCTAATAGCAGGTCAACCCGCACAACAACCGTCGGGGTCCCAAGGTACACAGTTAGACCCACCAGAACCAGTGATACAGATCGTGGATGAGGAACAAACCATAGCCGCTGATGAACAATTGCGGGCAGGAATACCAAATCAAGGGTCAAATCATTCCGCTCAGATGATGGCCGAGCTGACAGAATTAAGGAAGAACCAGAAGGCATACACAGATGATGTGGCGATATTAGCACAAGAGAACCAAACGCTCGAGGAAAGAATCATTCATAGCGCAGAGGTAGAAAACCAACGCGACGAAGCTAACTCCAAGGCCCTAGCATCTAA
Organism: Papaver somniferum; assembly: GCF_003573695.1. Classification (NCBI taxonomy): domain Eukaryota; kingdom Viridiplantae; phylum Streptophyta; class Magnoliopsida; order Ranunculales; family Papaveraceae; genus Papaver; species Papaver somniferum. The sequence goes on along the minus strand of NW_020619603.1, from coordinate 5,759,637 downwards.
TCAAGACAGAAGAATGGTGGTCGCAAACAACCCACTTCCATTGAATCGAAGAGGAGAAAGGAGCATCCAAAGATCAGAACCTGATTACAATCCTGAGAACTCGGACTACTACGACGGTACCACCCTCCTACGAGCGAAATCTACCATTCATGAAGAGCACCAGGTCGCAATGGAAAATCTACGTGTTGAGATGCTTGCAGAAATCAAGGAGCTAAAGGCTAGGCAGGAAGGCGGAAGACTAGAACAAGTGATGAAGGAAGCAAACACTACCCCGCTGACGCAACACTTGAACAAGACTTCCATACCTCAGAAGTGTTCGGTTCCCGCCTTCGATTGCTATGACGGGTCAACTGATCCTGCGGCTCATCTTCGATATTATAATTGAATGATGGCCCGGTGGGATAACGAAGACTCCATACTGTGCAGATACTTCCCATCAAGTTTAAAAGGGTCCGCGTTGTCATGGTTTGATAACTTGCCATAAAACTCCATCGACTCCTACGACCAACTCACATAAAAATTTCTAGCAACATACATGTACAACAAGGTTGTCAATACTGGCATGGACAAGCTATTCTTGCTTGAGATGAAATACAAAGAGACCATCAGAGAATATACTGATAGATGTCATAAGATTTGCCAAGCTATTGACAACGTAGATCCTGTGGTTAGTATCAACTGCTACAAATGGGGGATTGACAGGATGAGTCCTTTGTTTGTCGAGATCCACGGAACCATCCCAACCACCGAAGGAGATCTCCGGATAATCATAGAAAAGCATGCAAGGTTAGAAGAAATTCAGCTTGAAAATCCCAGAGCTCATACTCAACGTCCCACATGCACAAATTCCATGGATCAAGCCAGCGGGTCCAAAAGAGGAATCACAGAAGAGCGTCCCAACGAAGAAGGGAAAGAACGAAGGTATGATAGACGAAGAGATGATCGAAAATTTTAAGATCAAGTTTATACCAAGTTGAATACCAGTTATTCGCGCATCCTGAGAGAGATCAAGGGGAGAGAGAACCTCGATTGGCCATGGTCTAAGGGAAAGTAGCCTCCTAGATCAGAAAAATCGAAGGAATACTATGAATACCACTGTTTCAACGGTCATCAAACAAAAAAGGGAAAAAATCTCAAGATAATGATTCAAAAACTAATCGACGCAGGAGACCTGAAGCAATATATACAGAAGATTGATAACGAAGATAGAACCAAGAGAGGCAAGCAGATTCAATTACCGGAAGGCAACCGCACCCTCAACACGATTTCATGTTCAGAGATTCAAGGACCATCCCTAACCGCCCAAATTAGGAAGAGATTTAGAAAACAATTCGAATATTATTGTGAGCTTTATAAGATCGATGGGAAAGAGGTAAACGAGCACGAACAATGGATGAACGCGCCCATGACTTTCGATGCAGACGATGTGGAAGAAGACATGGAAGACCAAAATGATCCTCTAGTCCTCACACTCCCAATAGCAGGGTGCAATGTCAAGAAAATTCTCATCGACAGAGGAAGCTCGGTCAACGTCCTGTTCTATGACACGTTCAAGCGTATGGAACTCAACGACGAGCAACTGTTGTCATCTTACTACACCATTTACGAATTCAACGGCGCAGCTACAAAGCCCCTAGGGGACATTGTCTTGCAAGTATACGCGGGGCCCATGAAAGTGGACACTCGATTCAGCGTCGTAGATGCACCTTCACCCTACAATGCCATCATCGGAAGAAGATGGGTTCACAATCTCAAGGGAGTATGTTGCAACCTACCATCAATATCTCAGATTCCCAACACCTCTGGGAGTCATGGAAATTAAAGGAGACCAAGTAACTGCGCGGGAATGTCATACCTTACAGAATCAGATCAATAATGAGCAGGAAGAGAAGCACCAGTCCCGAAGATCCAAAAATAAGAAGATAACCATAGATGCATATCTGGAATAAATCTCCGGAAAAATCCTTCTGAACATAAGCACCACGGGCAGCGCAGAAGCAAGCACCTCCGCCAGAAAAGAAGACGGAGAGCCTACCAAATAGCAATTAAAGAATGTTCCTCTCTTGGGGGAACCAAAACCCACGTTTACACCCGTCGAAGCAGCTAAAGAAGTCAATATAGGGACTGAGGGAAACCCGAAGATGATCAAAATAGGCACCTTGATGGATGAAGAAAGAGAAACCACGCTAATCAAAATTCCAAAGGAATACGTGGACATCTTTGCCTGGAAATTGGGAGACATGCCGGGAATTTACCCAAATTTAGTTTATCACGAACTTCGAATAAAACCAGGTACCCCCCCCCTTTTAGGCAGAAGGTGCGCAAAGTATCTCCAGAATACCATCAAGAAGTTGAAGTGGAACTCCGCAAACTACTAAACGCAGGATTCATCAAAGAAGTTAAGTATCCAACATGGATATCTAACATGGTCATCGTACCGAAGTAAAATGGCGGAGTAAGGATATGCATCGACTTCACCAACCTTAATAAGGCTTGCCAAAAAGATAGCTATCCACTGCCAAGTATCGACCAACTTGTCGAGGCAGTCGAAGGATACGAAGAAATGTCATTCATGGATGGATACTCTGGATACAACCAATTATTCCTAACAGAAGAAGATCGGAAACATACATAATTCTATACACCGCACGGCCTATATTTCTACGTAAGAATGCCCTTTGGACTTCGAAACGCAGGGGCAACCTACCAAAGAATGGTGGATGCAATTCTCAAACCGTGGATTGGAAGTACTCTGGAAGTATATGTGGATGATATGCTCGTCAAAAGCAAGCTGCTTAAAGATCATCACCAAGACCTAAAAGATATTTTCCAAGCAATGAGAGAGCACAACAGGAAGGTAAACCCAGAGAAGTGCACTTTTGGTGTAACTTCCGGAAAGTTCCTCGGATATTTGGTGACGAAGAGGGGCATTCGATCTCTCTAAAATTGAAGCCATCGTAAGAGTGCCATCCCCAAAGAACTTAAAAGAGGTTCAGAAACTCAATGGTTCACTGGCTGCGCTGGGGAGGTTCATATCCAGGTCCTCGGATAGATGTAAGCATTTTTTTAACATTCTCAAAAAAGGAAGCAAATTCGAATGGACGGCAGAGTGCGAGGAAGCTTTTCAAAATATCAAAGAATACCTAGCTGAGATCCCTATACTACAAAAACCAGACCCCGATGAAGTGTTGGCACTATGCATAGCAGCAACAGAAGATGCAGTCAGCGCAGTATTGGTTAAAACCAACACGAAGATAGAGCATCCCATCTATTACATCAGCAAGACTCTGAACGCAGCAGAGAGGAACTACACGAAGATCGAGCAGCCTATCTTGGCATTAGTATGGGAAACCCTGAAACTCAGAACTTACTTTTTGACTCACTAAGTCCGCGTCCCATGCAAAGCTCCGCTAGAAGCAGTCCTTAAAAACGCAGGGAAAGTAGGCAGAATTGCAAAATGGAATACTCACCTAGATCAATTCAATATCATCCATGAGCTACAGCACTCTCAGAAGTCACAAGTATTAGCAGATTTCCTAGCAGACTTACCGTTGGATAACTACGAAGAAGTCATCATCGAAGGGAGGAAGGCAGCAGGACTACCAGAAATGGACGAAGGTAAAGACCCTATAGACATCTTAGAACCAAAAAATCCTAGGCAATGGGAAGTCTTCGTAGATGGATCGAAAAATAAAGAAGTGGCGGGGATAGGCATCGTAATCACCACCCCAACATGAGACAGGATCATACATGCTTTCAGGTTAGAATTCAAGGGGCATACCAACAACATAGTTGAATATGAAGCAATGGTGCATGCCCTTCAGTTGATAATAGAAATGGGCATAACTGACGTGCGTCTGACAAGCGATTTGCAGCTGGTCATCCGATAAATAGGGTTGTAATATAATGTTTATAACAGAACATTGTCAGCATACATGGAATTGGTGCAAACACTGGCATCACAAATTCCAAACATCAAATTCCGACACCTGGCAAGGAAGGAGATCAGGCACGCGGACGCCTTGGCCTACATATCATCGATGCTCAGAAACGAGGACGTCAAAGCAATCAAAGGAACCAGGATTTACGAGCCTTCAATTGATATTCAAGAATTTTGCGCTGCACAGCAAGGGAACAACGCAGAAGAAGATATTGCAGATGATGACGTGGGAGAATTCATCGCGGATGATTTCCAAGAAGACGACATCATGACTAAGGCAAACCAATATGAAGACTTCAGCAAAGAAGAAGATTGGATATCTGAGATTCATCTTTTCCTAAAAGAAGGAATACTACCCTCAGATCTAAAGCAAGCCAGAAAAATACAGTCAAAGGCAGGAAGATATGATCTGAGAGAAGATATTTTGTACAAAAAATCTTTTCTCGGACCGTTATTACGCTGTCTATCCATATCTGAAGGCCATTTGATTTTGAAAGACATACACCGTGGCGACGCAGGCAATCACAGTGGAATGAGATCCCGAGAAGATAAGGCGAAAACTCAAGGATATTACTGGCCAACAATGATACGAGACGCTGCAAGAATGTCACGAAGATGCGAAGAATGCCATCATTTTGCCAAAAAATTTCACGCACCCGCAACAATGTTGAACCCAGTAGACAGCCCTTGGCCATTCTCAAAATGGGGCATGGACATCGTGGGTCCCCTAATCGAAGGATCAGGGAAGAAAAAATATTTGATAGTGGCCACAGACTATTTCAGCAAATGGGTAGAGGCTAAAGCCCTGACAAGGATCCGAGACGCAGATGTCTTCACATTCATCTTTCAAAACATCATTTGCAGGTTTGGCATACTAGCTGAGATTATATCTGACAATGGCAAGCAATTCCAAGGAAAAAACATCGACTTACTCTTCGATAATTTCAAAATTCGAAAGAAAAAGTCAACACCAATTTACCCTCAAAGAAATGGTCAGGCAGAGGCCACAAACAAAACCCTCGCACTCATCCTCAAAAAGCAGTTAGACGAATACAAGAAGCGTTAGTGCGAGAAACTACACAACGTTTTGTGGGCTTATAGGAGAACTCGAAGATCAGCCACGGGAGAATCCCCATTCTTACTCACCTATGGAGCCGAAGCTATTATCCCAATAGAAATAATCATGCCAACTACGAAGACTGAAGCATGGGAGAAGAACCTCACAACGGACATGATGTTGGAAAAGTTGGATGATCTGGAAGAGAGGAGGGAGGCAGCACTACAAAAAATGGAAAACTATCAAAGGAAACTAGCAAGGGAGTATAATAAGAGGGTTGAGCTTAGAAATTTCATAGAAGGGCAGTATGTGCTGAGGACCATTCCCCAATACCAACGAGAAAAGAAGTGGGGGAAATTAGCACCAACATGGGGGGGACCCTTCATCATACACAATGTTGTAGGAAATGGATCTTATTATCTACGCAACCTAAAAGGGGAGATCCTCAGACACCCATGGAATGCAAAATATCTCAAGCCATACTACCCGTAGAAAGCAACGCAGATCTGCATCTGCGTGAAGAGCACCAGAAGAAGAAAACGACGCTTGCGATCGACATGTTTCTATCTCTGAGAGAGGAGTAGCAAACCTCAACCTATCAATCAAGCAAACTTTCGTCAAAAAATATTCAAAATACATGGAGCAACATAGTAACAAGACGACCACGTGTAAATACAATACCTCACGAGAACCCTACACCTGTAAATACAGAGAATTGACCTCCGCGACAATACTTCATTCTCCTATATTTTGCTATTTACTACCTTAGAGGTTCCATCAATGGAGTTCTTCCAAATGTAACTCAACAAACTAAATAGACACTTTTTCACCCGTGGACATAGACACTCTGCTGTCGAACCACGTAAATACTTGTGTTAATTGTTGTCTTATTTTACTTGGGGAAAGTAGTCACCTACAATCTCTCGGGACTCCCCTATCAGCGTCTAAAAGTGTAGGACCATGAGGAAGGCAACCAGCAGAAAGAGATACCCAACCAATCTTATGGCAGCGGGTTGACGGAATGAATGTACATTCCAAACAACTCATATCCTAGAATGCTGCCCCGACCCCCACAGTCTGGGAATCCTCTGGCCCAGGATTAGCCAGCGGGGTGACAGGTCTCAAGACGTTCACGAAGATACACATATCTCGGGTTCGCACTCAAACACTTCTCTATCCTTGATTACATTCAGTTATATTCCAAATTAACCGTAACAATACTTAAAAGGAAATCGGACAACATAGATAAAAATTAAAACGATGATCAATTCATTAAAAGTTGATTACAGGCTTGGCAATGATACGCGGGAACAAGAAAATACAAAAGGAATCTCACGAAGCCTTATAATCAACAAAGAACAACTTTCTACAATAATCTACTTGGATAGTTCAACTCCACCAGCAGGTTTAGCAGTCTTCCCCTTCTGCGATGAAGGTACGCTCCCACCCGAAGAAGGCCCTAAAGAACCAGACATTGGAGGCGGGGGTTTCTCACGGCGCGGATAGCCCTTGATAAGGCCATGCTCGGTTTTAAGATCATACTCGATGATGTCCAGAATCTTGTTAGTCTCTTCCACTAGTTGACATCGAGCCTTGTACGTAATAACAGTATTCATCATCTCAGCCTTCGACAACAACGAGGAAAGGCGACTCACTTCCTTCAAAGCGGCTTGGGAAGCCTCGTCCCTTGCTGTAGCTAAACCTTTGTGATGATTAATCTGGCTTTCCTGATGCGCTAATTTAGATTGAGCCTTCGCAATCTCTTCATTTGCAGTGCGAAGCTGTCCCTGCAGCTCTGTAAGGAAAAGAAAAAGGCAGAAGGTTAGGTCCAGGAAATTACAGAATCACACTCGATAATATAAGCATATACCTTCGACTCTCGCCGAATCTATTTCATATTCGTTAACAACAGTATCACGGGCTTCATCAAGAAAGTCATACTCATCTGATAACTTCTTATAATCCGCTTGAAGGGTTGAAAGAGCGTACTGACTCGCATCTAATTATACCTGTTTCATTGAATCCAAATGACGAAGATGGTTGACTTCGTTGTTTAATTCCTCCAGACCCTTATTGAGCCGATACATATTTACTTCAAGATTAATCTCAAACTCAGCTTGGCGTACCACATCGGCCCTAGACGCAGCTAAAGCTTTGCTAAGAGCGCCAGCCTCAGCCCTAGCGTCATCTCTCTCCCTAGCAAGACGCTGAATGTAATCTCTAACTTTATAAGACTGAGAAGAACGAGCTTGACGCAATTCTTCTTCCAAGAGATTGATTCTAGCTTCTAAATATGAGACCTGTTCTCGGGATTCACGAAGATTATCACGCGTCCACAAAAACGTTCCATTAAACAAACAATGATTATTGTTATATTTGTTCTGCATATCAACCATTTGGACTCGTCTGCCCCGCCACTCCTCTGCCAGAGCATTATGTTCATCGGCACGAGCATTCCACTTATCAGCCTCGCTCTTTATCTTCTCTACCAACTCTGCGATGCGATATTTTTGACGTTGCCGCTCATTCCGAAGCCATACTAACTAGGGAACTCCACTCACTGAAGATAGGGTGGGGGAGGGAGACTCAGACAGAACACTAATTACAGTAAAGGACAACAGCAAGGAAGAGAAAACAGATAATCGAACCTGTAACATCCGAAGAATTCTTCTTAGCCTCTTCCAACTCACTACGAGCCATAGCAAGTTCCAAGAGAAGCTTCTCCTCCTCCTTGCCTTGTTGCTCCTTAGCCTTGAGGAGACTCTTCAACTCACCTATCTCCCTATCCCTATCAGAGATAACAGCCTCAGCCGCGGTAAGCTCCTCTTCCCGAAGACGAATCTTAGCTTCCAACTTGAGGGATTTGGCCTTAAAAAACTGGTACAACATGTGGTTGCAATGCTCACTCCTCATCATATGCGAATCAGAAATTAGAACACCCAGACTCTAAAATTGCTAAGTATCGATACAAGGCGAAATGATAAGAGAACTCACTTCTAACATCCGCTGCTGGGGATATCCATACTGACACCCATCATCCAAGGCCATCATGTCAGCAAAAGTCGAGGGAGCGTCGATCACTAGAGAAGCCTCCAAGGCCCGAAGATTTTATCCCACGCTTCTGCGACCTGGTCCTCGGGAGACAGTTGCATCATCTTACGAGTATAGGCATCAGATTTCTTCTCACCCTCCACCACAGGAGATGGATTGGGTACGAACATCAAATTCTTCTTTTTGAACCAAGATAAGATGGCATCATCACCCCCAAGGATCAATGACTGAGGAAAATCATCTCCAAAAGACCCAACCGAGGCCCCACCCATGTATGTGAAGTTAGCGCCCGAAGAGTTCGAGGCTACTCTCGCATCCAAATCTGGAAGATCTCTAGCACCGCTCCCCTCTGGAATATCACTAGCATTCACGACTCCCTTTCCCTTTCCATCCGCCTTGATAGAGTTACCAAGCACATCCCAATCATCGTTTGGGGAAAGCAGGTTGAACTCAGAAGCCAGGCCCAGGGCAGCGTTTATATCAAAACCATCCCCCGCAGAGTAAATCCTACCAAAGGAAAACTCCTGGGATGCAGCGGGAATTTCACCACCAACACCCTTATCCCCAAGAGCAATGTTATCATCACCAGCATCGCTGCATCCCGCGGGATTATCTTCGGCACCAGCACCATGGCCACCTGCGGTATTAATTTCACCACCAATACCGCTACCACCAGCGGTAGTATTCCCTTCAACAAATTCTTCATCATCATGACCTGGAAGGGATGTATCAGTACGCTCCTCCCTATCAGACATATCTTCATCCCCTCCAAACTCAGTCACAGGACTGTTAACTTCTTCATGAACCTCCGCCTCCTCGATTGTTGCGGTGGTGGACTGCTTGGGATTTATCCTCTTCTTCTTCGTCGTCTAAAAAGACAAGGCATATAAGAATAAAAATCCCTGGCTTTGAAAATAATTAAAACTGCCTCAACTAAAGAAGGACAAGGCATATGGAAATCTTACCATGACAACCGCAGTATTCTTCGTCTGAAGATCAGCATCGGAACTCTCTTCTTCATCTCTATCAACAACATCGAGGGCATATTGGAAATTCATGCCCTCAAAATTCAAATGCCAAGGACGGAAATTCCCATAACGAGCAGGAGGAGCCTCATGTATCTGGCTATCTGCGGTAGGACGCCATCCTTGCGGACCTGGAACCCACCCATAAGCCCAAGCACCAACAACCTCAATAACAGTCGCGTGCCACTCATAGTCATGATCACGCTTGATCCGCTCACGAGTAGGAAACACCAATTTGTTAGTATAATTCTCTGTACCCGGGACGTACTTCACCTTAGCACCACTTACTTCACTCAGAAGACGAATCTCACCACGCGGAGCGGCAATATTACGAAGACTCACACTTCACGGTTTACGATTCCTACTGTTAACATAGTCACCAAAAGACTTGTTAAAATTCTCAGGCGTATACCACTCCCTTTCTTCAGGTTTGGGAACATAAAGGGTCATCATTGTCTCTCCTTTACTCCGAAGATAACACTCCCTCAGTGCACGAAGATAATTCCCATAAAGTTGGGAAATAGAGCGACAGCGAGTATTCTTCGAAGAGCCCTCTCGACCAGCCAGCACATCATAATAAATGGAATTCCCAGACTTGTACAAAGGCAACATAAGACCCACTTCAAAGGCCCCCACCGTGGTCAGCAGATGAAATTCATCAAACTTATACGTCGATATCATCTCATAAGTAATATCATCATCAGCAGCGTAAAAACGAACATCGAATAGCTGAAGACCATGTTTTTCCTTAAAAACCTCCAGATCAATATTTTTGAAAGTCACTTTCTTCTCTCCAGCAGTGACGCTGCGTATTTCCTGATAAATATCTTCCTCCTCCGCGGGATCAGGCGCAGAATCCTTCAAAGGATTTCTATCGAAAGCTTTTCTCTTAGGAGGAACCTTAGATGCCTCAGTCTTCGAAACCACTTCTTTCGAAGACCTCCCGTTGGGTTGATACACTGGAGGGGGGGGGGTGTGGGTAGAGGATGTTGCTGAGACGCGGAAGGAGGCGCCACTAATCGAAGAGGCGGGACATCCCGCGTTTTCTTGGGATCATCATGCGGATTAACAAAGGGACGAGAAATAGCATACCGGGAACTAGGAGCCTCTTTTGGCCGGTCCCCTTTCTGTGTATTCCCTCTCTGCGACTCACCCTTCTTAGAGGATGAGTACCTCTGACCAGAAGAAGACGAAACCCTATGAACCCGGGCATCACCTTGGGAAGACTTAGAAGAACCTCCACCAGGCGGAGAAACATCAGGATCTCTACGCGGAGGGGATCTACGCGGACTCTGCGGTAGAGTTTCATAAGAAACCCGCGAACGGTCAGCCATGTCGGCGTAATACACAAACAAGTTTCAGATTTCCAAGGAGACAAAACGAAAATCAAAAAACCCGATCTCATATAGTTCTTCATAATCATGAACCAGATGGAAAATAAGAACAAACCCTAAATAAAAAGGGGAAATAACAAATAGGGGCAAGCATACACGAAGGAAGAAATCATTATTGTTTGTAATAACGAACAGGGGCAATCATACACACATATATATATATATATGTTCTTCATCACAAACACATATAGCAACGGCAGAAAACGAATATATTTTTCATCAAAAGATAATCAAACACAGTAAAACCACTTACCTATAAATGAAAAATCAGGAAGAAAGCCTCGACGAACAACAACAGCAGCAGAAAGCTTCGAGGAACAACAACAGCAGCAGCAGAAAGCTTTGAGGAACAACAACAGCAGCAGCAGAAAGCTTTGAGGAACAACAGTAGCAGCAGCATCAATTAATAACAAGGATACAAAAGCAGAGAACAAAAAATAAAAGCTCCGAGGAAAGAGAAGGAATGAAATTTATGACTAGAGAATTTTCACATTCCTTCCATATATATATGCAAAGAGAAATAAAACCGCCCCACTACCCAAGAAGAAGTTATTGCAAATAGTGGGAAACGTGCCCTAAAATCTAGGAAAATAATAAAGAGAAGATGAAGAGAGTAACACGTTTATCCCCACTACCCGAGAAGAAGTTATTGAAAATAGTGGGGAATGTGCCCTAAAATCTAGGAAAATAATAAAGAGAAGATGAAGAGAGTAACAAGTTTTTTCTTCCCACTTCGACTAACCGCCCAGTAGGAGGAAAAGGGGCAAATTGTAGGTACACATTTCATCTTCCGCCACGTGTACACAAAGACACACGTGGAGGACATGTGGATGAGGGAATTAAGCTATGATATCACACGTGGACGGCCAAGAGTCACTTTATCCTATCCCCAGAAAGATCTAAGATCTACGGCTGGGGATAGTCCGACTGACGTAGACAAGACAGGGGCAGAGGACAGCTGTCTACCGCGGCTGGGGATAACGTTGGGAAGAGTTAGTCGCTCAATTTTTTATTCTTTTACGCTCTTTATATGACGTTTTCTTCCTTGTATACGATCAAGATCTTGAAGTCAATATTTTGAACACACTTCCTCTTTTAATAGATTCCGCCCCTTCTTCTGGCTGTTGATCAAAGAATGCATGTTTTCTTTCTAACAACTTATGTAAGTTTCAAGATTAGGTATGATAACCTATGTGCATAAGTTCCTTATTCATATGAATATGTTAGTATGAGTGTATGTGTCTTCTGTGTGTGCAAAGGTAACAATACATGCCATGATCATGTCATATGTACAACTATAATAATACATGTGTAGATATCTATCATACGTGCGAATAGTTATTCATTTTAAAATCCTATCATATGTGTGAATGTAATAATACATGTGTATGGATTTATCATTCGTGTGAATATATAATTGTTATCATGTTTCACGCAAAGCAATCAGGCTAGTGCGAATATCAAATTCCTATTAAGTTTACAATCCCCCTTTTGCCTATGATATTCGCATCAGGGTGATTGCTTCCTTTAAATCTTTATTTTTTTTCAAAGGTAAAATCAGGCTAGTGTGAATATCAAATTCCTATTAAGTTTACAATCCCCTTTTTGCCTCGGATATTCGCATCAGGGTGATTGCTTCCTTTAAATCCTTATTTTTTTTCAAGTTACCTTTGTGATTACCTATTTGTGGTTGTATTTCATGTTTTGATCGCCCCTTTGCCTTTAGTTTTATGTTTGCAAAAATGATGTTAGTATGGTCTGTTGTGCTTGTTCGCATGCACATAACATATTAACCATAATGCTGCTTCAAATACTTCTTATTGTAAAGTCGACTCTCCATTTTCTCTATATTTCTTCCATCCCTTTCCATTAGCTGGTACATCCCATTACCAACATATATCTTCACCACATACGGTCCAACCCATATAGTTTTTTCTTTCTTCTTTCTTCCTTATTTCCAATAAGGTGGTAGTTCGCTTATGACTAACTCTCCTGGTTGAAAGTCTCCCCTTTTAGATTGCTTCGCATACTTAAGCCCTTCTGTCCCTTCGACTTCCTTCTGAGTTAGGTCACTATTACCCCCTTTTTCCTTTGATGATTTTGCACTCTTATCATATCCCCCTTCTTTTGTTATGAAATGAACCATCAGTCTTTCGCTCTTCTTGCTTTATTTTGCGTCTTGTTTCTAGACGTTCCTTTTCTTAATCGCACGCTCTTCGTTTTTCTCCACATATATTTCATTACATGTCTTTGGTTCATTAGTGTCTCTATTTTATGATTCCAACACCTTCGGGCAATGGAAACTTAATGCATTGATGGTATGTTGAATCCACGCCCAGGATGTTATGTAACCATGGTCTCCCAATTAATGCATTATATGGAGATTCGACATCTACAACACAAAATGTTACTTCGGTAGAGATTGTTTTAAGTGGTATTTGCATGGTGATCTCTCCTTTCGGCTTGTTTGCCGTTCCATTGAAGTCGTATATTTTGTATGGTGACGGGATCAAATCTTCATCTTTTCCTCCCATTGTCTTATAGGTGTGGTAAAAGAGAATATCCACAGAGCTTGATGAATCAATTAGTATCCTATTTATTTCCCATGCGAGATCTTCTTCCCTTTCTTCCTTGTTAGGTTTTCCTTTCCGGGATTATCTCTAACTTAACAACTAATGGACTCTCGTGAAGTTCACCTTCTCCAGTTACTTAACAACTAAATGTTATGGGTTGTTTCTGCCATTCCTTGAGCTTTGATATCTTTTCTAAATTTAGAATCTCTTTTACTCCGGCATCCCTCGTATATACCCGGCTCAACACATTGTCATGGAAGTCCTCTATGCTTTTGTATGAGTGTATTATTGAATTGCACTGTAAATTTTTGGCACTCGCTCCCACTTCAATGAGAAATGTATTTTTTCCTTTGTCTGCTCCTGATGATGACCCTCCTGCTATTGGTTGCTTGGCAGTGGTGGAGGTAGTGGTGTAGCTAGGAAGTGGTTAAGCTTTCCTTGTCCGATCATCCTCAATATTATTCTTTGAATATTCTTGCAGTTATTTGTTGTGTGACCGTGAAAGCGATGATAAGCGCAAAACTCTTTGCTTATCCTTCCCGATGGTGGCTCTTGCCCAAGGTTAGGTGGTGGTATTATCTCTTCCATTAGTATAACAGCTTCCCAAACTTTCTCCACCGTTGTGTTAAGAGGTGGCATCCTGACCTCTATTCCTCTGTAATTCGTACCCTGATTGTAATATCTTTTATTTCCTCCATATCCGTATTCATGATTATCATATCTTGCCACTTTGATGTTCCCCCCGTGGTTGTTCTACTTCCTCTCCCTGTACTCTTGTACGTACATTTCTTGGTCTCGTCTACTCATAGCGACCTTCCTTGATTGATCCTCTGCGATTGATTTCTCTTTGCTTCCTTGCGAAGTACTCGCAACTTCATTCGCCATTCTTGGTAGTAGACTAGCATTACCTGTTCTTTCATTTGTTACTGTTATCGAGTAAGATTCCATATCTCTCTATTTTTCTTCAAGTGTGATATACTCCTCTTGTCAGTTGGTAATAGTGCATTGATGTATGACAAGATGAGGTTTCTTTCATCCACTCGTACCGCAATTTCACTACTCATCGTCCTCCATCTGTTGGTCATATCTCGCAGGCTTTCGTTCGTTCTCTTTCGCAGACTGAATGCTTTTTCAATTCCTGGTCTTAGCATACTACTGCTGATGTATTTCCCCAAGAACAGACTCTGCAAGTGATCTAATGACTTTATTTTTCCTACTGGTAAACCGTCAAACCACTTCAAGGCTTCTCCTGAGGGACTGGCTGGAAAAAACTTGCATAAGACTGCTTCATTGTCATCATATTGTAACAAAGCCAAGCTGTATGTCTTTATATGCTGTATCGCACAGTTAGATCCGTCAAAGATGCTAGGAAACGTGGGTAGTGCACACTTTCTTGGTATTGTTACGCGCGAAGGGTGTCCTTGTTGCTTCTTCTATCGCATCCTCCAGATTTCTTCTCCCTCCATCTTTTCCTTTAGTTACTAATTCTCTTAATTCCGTTATTTCTCTTCGGATTTCAACATTTGGGAATATGTCGTCTTCTTGTTGTTCTCTTGGCCTTTTCAACCGAGCTTCCCTCATCCTGTTTTCATATCTGCTTTGCCGTATTGCTTCTTCTAGGTGTTGTCGTTCTTCATCATTTCTTCTTTCTCTTCTCCTTCCCTTTCATTTTTCACATGTTCTCGTGCTGATCTGTCTCTCTCATCTTGCTGTCGCAGCATCTCTCTTCCATGGAGTATCATCCTTGCTTGTTCTACGTCATTCTCTCGCTGCTCGTCATCGTGTGCGCGATTGTTCTCCTCATTCTGCTCCATTCTTCCTTATCTACGACGCATTCGCCTTAGTTCATCCTCTCCCACTTGAATATACATATTTTCTCTGCGATCCCCTTCGTGTTCCTCATGCGAATTTTCATATTACTGAAAAGTATTATCCAAAAATTTTCCTTGTGTATTATCTCCGTGCTCGGATCTACTTCTCCTAGTAGTACTCCTGCTTGTCCTTGATCTTGAGCTTGCACGTGTTTCTATGGATCTTGATTGGGACCTTTGTTCTTGTAATCTCTGATTTTCCTCTCTCAACTCATCATTTTGTCGTGTCAAATTCGCACGTAGTTCTGTTTCTCTTCTTATTTCCTCTTCCAGTCGCTGCCTTAATTCTGCAATGGTTATGTTGTCTTCGATCTATCTTTCAGATCCTTCCGCATGTGGCCATTCATCATTTTCTTCAGCGGTATCTGTATCCTTAATGTGTACACTTACTGCATCGTAATTTATTTGGTCGTTCTCCATTTGTTCCTGATGTCTCTGCTATTTCACCTCTTCTTCTACCCGCAATTCTTCGACTTCGCCTAACTGGTGGTGTGTTTCCTGCTGCAGATGTTTTCCTTTCCATTTTGTGTTCTTAAAACAATACTTATACATTTTTATGAAAACTGCAACTAAAACATAAGTGAACTAAAATTTCTTTTCTTAATGAAAACCGTGTGATGGTAGCAATCAAAATCTTTCGCAAAAACAAGAACAAATTAAACTTTGAAACAAGAACGATTAGAAACTTCTCGTTAAAAGAAAAATTATTCTCAAACAAGAGCAATAAGAAACTTTACTTTGTAGAATTTTTTGAAAGAGAAACAGATCCAATCCCAATCCCGAGCTGTATTCTAGCGCCAAAATATAGTAGTAGAAAATCCTACTACTACACCCCTTAAACAATCTATATATCAAACTAAGAAAACATTATGAAGAAAATCAAGAAATAGTTTTATTAAGTATAGAAATCAATACAAAGATGATAGATAGAACCCTAACTTGGGAAACAAATAACTTTCTCTCTCCTAAAGTTCTATCTCCACTCTCAAAAGGATCTCTTTTACCACAAGGGTGGCTGGTCCTATATATAGGGATTTTACATAGTAGAGGACAGCTAATAAAGCCCTTATTTTCGGATCTCAAATGCGAGTTGCTCGCTCCCGTACACTGTGTCTTCTCGCACATACTCTTGGACTTCGCACAACTCTCACACTTTACTCGTGACTTTGTGACGTCATTGATTTCGTCATTTAAGATATGCTACGTGCGAACTCTTCTCGCTCCTTAATAATTCAGTTGTCTCGCACGATTATTCATGTGTGCGATATTTAACCCCTACATGCAGGAAGTATCTATAGAACTTGGTGAAGAATCTAATATATAATTTGAGATTCTTCATAAACTACTCAACTGTAAATCATTAAAAAAGTTGAAACTTAGAGTGCACTGCGACGAGAGTTTCGAATGTGCAGTTGTTACTCTTCCAAAATCAATGAGTTTACCACAGCTCAAGTTTATGCATCTTGAGAGATTTCTACTACATGATGTTGATTTAACAAAAAGGCTCTTTTCAAGCTATCCAGTTCTTGAAACGTCGAATATAGTTGATTGTGATATACAGACTGATAATCAACAGAATTTCACTATTAAATCTCTCAGCCTTATCAGCGGTTTGCGTACACTTAGGAGTACGGTAGTGGTCATCCGTATTATCATTATAACCCTACACTTGTCAGGTTATCTGCCCCTAATCTCAAGAACTTCGCCTGGAAATCTGGTTGGAAACATGATTATAATCTAGAAAACTGCTATGATAAGCTTGTAGTTGCAGGAAATCCTACACTACACTCTTCATGTGATTTTATTATTAATCAACTCATTTTAGGTTTATATTCTTAATTTTATTGATTAATCTTTGGATGTTCTTACAAGAAAAGATAAAGGACTCAAGAATGATCTCTACTCTAAACTTTCTCTCTCCTATTTACTTGGTTCTTAATCAAAAAAGATCTTCCTTCTCTTCAGCACTCGAACGAATATTTATAAGGAAATACATAGTGGATGACAGCTAATCTGTCCCTTATTTTCGGGTATGGTTTGCGACATTCTCGCAACCTTACAGATGTTAATTTCGCAAACTCTCTAATTTTGGCAGGATTATCATATCTTTCTCGTGATCTTAGCTGACGTCATTTATTTTATCATTTCTGAAATTGTTCTGCGACGCTGTTGTATTGTGTCACTGATAATTTCGCTGAAACATTGTCATTGCGAGATTCTGATCCTACATCTTGCCTCTTCTCATATCTTCTCTACAAAGTATAGAATGATGTGATAAATGCCGCAGTTGTTTATCTTTTCATATTCTACATTTATCACACGTACTCTCTCTTCCATTTATTTCTTGACACGTCTTCTGTAACCGCTACTTTTCAACCGCTCACGTCTTTTCGTCTTAATGGTGTTTATTTCTTCGAGTAAAAAATCTCCTTTATATACTCTTCTTACCCCCTTTTTCCACTTTTCTTTTTACTTTCTCTTCTATTTTTATTCTCTCATCTCTGCAACTCTGTTATCCTTCTGCAAATTCTGCTGCTGTAATTTTTGGTTCCTTCAATCCTTTTACTTTACATACATTCCCATACTCTATATTCAAACATGGCTCCAAGTGGTCATAGATATGAGAAGAATTTACAAGATGTCCAAAAAGATCTTGCTGATAAAGGTTTCACACTCTCCACCATTCCTGGTGAGAATGTGAAATCAATTCTTTCTGTCAAGCTTTTCTCTGATCAATATTATGATGATCAATCAATCATAATTTCGCTAGGTCAGATTATCGCAGGTCTCCCTATTCCTCTTTATAACCCAGATCTTCCTTTATTTTATGAAATTCTCGCTCATTCGGGATTTTCGCGAGCCATCTTCCAACTGAGTGGGGATTGCATCCGTCTGATGCTAGAGTTCGCTAATCGTGGTGCTGGTAGAGGATCTCTGTACTCCAAAGAACTTAGGAATCCTAAATTCGCAAACCTAGAGATAGTTGCTGAGAAATATACAGTGGTGAATTTCTTTGAGAATTATGAACTTATCTCCATGAAGAAAGAGAATACTCGCTGGGGTATTCACTTAAAAAGGAAAGATAACATTGATGAAGCCAAAATTCTTATGCAAGATATTGATTGGCATTCTGGTAAAAACACAACTCCTCGCCAATCCAAAGATGATAAATGGTGTGTTTTTCCTTTAATGCTAAAAGGACCCTACATTGTTGGGTCAAATATTCTTCCTGCGAATCTCGCTGCTTATCAACCTTGGGTTTTCTCTTGGCCCGAGAAGGAGAAAGAGGTATGTTTTTCCCCTTTAACTCATTTTATATTTCTTTATTGATTTTTTCTATTTTGTTCGCTAACTCTTGCGACATTCCGCATATCCAAAAGTTGAAAGATAGTTATAACAGGACTGAGAAATCTAGTACTCTGTTAGGTCTTCTCTCATACACGGATGAGGTAAGAAATTTTTTCTTATGATTTTAAATAGTATTGTTACTTCGATGCTTCCATTTCTTATTTCTATCTGTGTGTGAAGATTATTGCTGAAGTATAAGAATCTGCTGATGTTGCGAAGATTGGTGATAAAGGGAAAGGTGTTCTTCGCAAGGAAAAATCAACTGGTCCTCCTCCAAATAAAAGGAAAGTTTGTTCTTCTTCCCCTTCAGATATTCCTCCTCACGAAAATTCTGAAAGTGATAAGGGTGATGAGGACAACGATGATATTGCTGGAAGTGAAAATTCTCCACCTGAATCTTCTATGGCTAAGTTATCTAGCCTCTTTTCTGATTCTCTACAAGGAATGGGAGATAGCTAATTCGCAGATACCTCCAAAGCTCTCGCTACCCTTTTCAGTGACTCCCGATTTTTTGCATTCTCTCAATAATCTGCTATATTTTTATCCTTTTACTTCTTCATTGTTATAATTCAAAATTTCTTTCTATATTAATATTTTTTATATTTTTTCGCGGGCTGGAAAAGCTTCTTTTGTTGTTGCCTCAGATCTAGAGAGAAGACGTGAAAATCTTGAAAAGAAGAATCTTCAATTTCGGAAAAAGAATGAAGAATTGGAAGCTGAAGTTAAAGGTCTTCGCGAGAAAAATAGACAATTAGAAATTGATTCTTCCTCGTATAAGAACAAAATTTCTAGTCTCCAGCAAGCACCCTAAGTGGGGTTTTCTTCAGGCCGAGTGCAGTATAAGCCAAGACTTGTCAAGAATGGCAAGGTACGCTTTAAACGTCCCTGGCACTCTTGACTCAACCGTGTACCTCGGCGCCTTGATCAGATCTGCACTCCTTGGGAGAGTCCTTATTACCTTAGTCGCCCAACCCAAGTCATATGCTTAAGCTGAGAATCCGAGGTGCCTCTCCCGGATGGGCTTTATTGACCCCAAATCTCCATGACTCAGGTTCCGGGGGTGGTGTAGCCTTTCCCTGAGCCATGCAACAGGTACCTCCTTATATGACGTACTTTAGGTCTTACATTTGCCTCTTGCGAAATTATATTCGCGAACTAGGGTGTACGCCATAAAGGTTCGCCTCTTTCTATTTTGTCATTCTTCTCTGATTATTTTCTGTAAAATTCATTATCTCTGTGAGAGTCTCGCAAATCATTATATTGTATTTGAATTTCGCAATCTCAATTTTGTTGTTCAATCAAATGTATTTTTTAGAATTTTACTTATTGCGAGAGTATCGCAACAACTTAATCATTCGTACATTTCTTGTTTTTATTACCTTTGCCATCCTCTGCTTCTTTATTATTTTCTGCTACTGCTTCCTTGGTAGCGGTAAATTCATCATTTTTATTCTGAGGTAACATTAATTTCGCAACATCTCTTCTCATTTCCTTTCGATTGTGTCCACCATCAACCTCTCACTTCTATGTACATCTTTGATTTTGTGTCGCCAGTTTTCCTTCTTGTTTGCTCTTCCTTCGCAAGATTCTATCTCAGTTTCGTAACATCTCTTTCCTTCGACCCAATCTCCCTTTATGATCCCTACACCATTGGAGTGAGGGAATTTGATGCACTGGTGGAAAGTTGAAGCTACACCTAGAATCCCATGTAGCCAAGGTCGACCAATTAACGCATTGTTAGGTGATTCTACATCAACGACACAAAATAAGATTTCAGAAGATATTCCCTTCAATGGAATTCGCATAGTAACTCCCCTTTAGGCTTGTTAGCAGTACCATTAAAACCATATATCTTATATGTTGATGGTATAAGATCATCATCTCTTCCACCCATGGTTTTATAAGTATGATAAAATAAGATGTTCACAAAGCTTCCAGTATCGACTAGAATTCTATTGATTGCCCATGAATCTTAAGCTACATCATCCTCATCTTCTTTTGGTTTTGGATTAATTTTTAATTTTATTACCAATAGATTGTCATGCACCTCTTCTCCTTCGGGAATTTCTTCTGCAGTAAAAGAAATGATTTGTTTCTTCCATTCCTCTAGTGGCGAGATTTTCGCAATATTCATAATTTCTCTTCCGTCATTATCTCTTGAGAACACTCTACTCAAAACATTATCATGAAAATCCTCAATTGTCTTATATGAATGTACGATAGAGTGACAGAATAGATTTTTTGCTTTTGCACCAACTTCTATGAAGAATATTTCTTTCTTTTTCATAGTATTCACTTTGTGATGTTCTCGTGGTGGTGGTAATGGTTGAGATTGCGGATGCCCTACCAGAAAGTCGTTTAGTTTTCCTTGATATATCATTCTCAAAATAATTCTTTTTACATTTCTGCAATCATTTGTGGTATGTCCATGAAAATGATGATAAGAGCAAAATTCATGACTTCTGTGGTTTGGAGGTGGTTCCGTTCCCATGTTCCACGGTGTTGGTATATTTTCCATCAAGATTATAGCTTCCCAGATCTTCTCCACACTTGCATTTAGAGGTGGCATCTTGATTTCTTCCCATATTACCTTGTGATTTCCTTGTCCTTTATTATAGTTTTGTCTTTGACCTCCATAAGTTTCTTGCGGTTCATCGAGCCTTTGAATCTTGTTATTTCCTCCACGATTGTAGAAGTTTCTTTCTCTCTCATACTCTTCTTGATCTCGGCTTCCCATATCTACCAATTTCTGCTGATTGTTACTTGTCACCTTCTCTTGTTGTACTTGCGAAGTATTCGCCACTGTGTTTATTAGCTTGGGTAATAAGCTTGCATTCGCTGTTTATGAGCTGACGTTCGCAACTGGATATGATTCCATTTCATTTTGCCTTTCCTCTAAAGAAATGTATTCTTCTTGAAGTTCTCGCAATTCAGTCATTGTAATCGTATTCTTGACTCTGAAAATTTGGACATACAATAGGATTGTTGCAAACATAGCATTGATAAATGATAATATGAGATATCTCTCATCTACACGGCCAGTCATTTCGCTACACATAGTTCTCCATCTTTTAGTCAAGTGTTTCAAACTTTCGCCAATCCTTTGTTTTAATCCAAACACATCTTCTATACCAGGTCGTGAGGAATTATTACTTATGTATGCTCCCAAGAATGTATTCTGCAAATGATTGATGGAGGTTATTGTATTCTTTGGTAAACTTTCAAATCATTTTAACGCTTCTCCTGTTAAGCTGGATGCAAAATATTTGCACAATACCGCATCATGATTTTCCCATTATAACATGCACCTCACATAGGCTTTAATGTGCTGAATTGCACAAGTTGTTCCATCAAAAATGCTGGTTAATGCGGGAAAATTGCGTTTCGGTGGTATTCCTCCTAATTATACTTCCCTTGTAAATGGAGTTTTCGTAGCTTCTTTTATTGCTTCATCCAATTGTCTTCTACCTACTTCTCCTCTGTTATTTAGCATTCCTCTCATTTCTTCTAATTCTTTCAAGATTTGTTTATTTACACCTGAATCTTGATCCATTGGTCTCTTTAATTTTGCTTCTCTTCTTCTGCGTTCATGTCTATCTTCTCTTGCGAAATTTTGCATTTCTTCTTCATTATCCTCATCTCGTCTTCTTCTGCGATTCTCTTCCTCATCTCTATCTTGAATTCGCAAATGATGATGTCTTTCATTTTCCCCTCCATAATTTGTTCATTTCTTATCAATTCATTTCGCTGTCTTTCAGCCATTCTTTTTACTCTATCATACTCCTCATTAAGATTATCGTTATTCCGGTTTTGTTTACGCCTTCTTTCTCGATTGTCATGATTGCTCTGGAGAATTATCTTCTGAAGCTCTTGTTCTTCCATTTCCGCTCTCAATATTTCACATTCATAGATTAAACGTGCTTGTTCAACATAATGTCTTTCAATTTCTTCTTCAATTGTCTGTTGATTTCTTTGAGTTCCTATTACATGTAAAATTCTTCTTCCTTCCTCTTTGGGACAAGTGAGAAACGACAAATGGATGCCACTACGAGACCCCTTCTCGATAATGGCTTAATCCTAAAGACGCAAAGTGTGAGATATCCATGGCTTAATCCTAAAAACGATGTCAAAAAGATCATCCATCCTTGGCTTGCATATGTAGCCGTAAAATAGAAACATGGGACAAGTGAGAAACGACAAATGGATGCCACTACGAGACCCCTTCTCGATAATGTACGTTCTGTGACTGGAAGATATCTTCCCATAAGCTCTAAACAAGTTAACACTGTAGTCAAAACAACCGCATACCTGAACAAAGAAGAAAAAAACAACTAAAAGATGCGTCAGAAGCTCCCCGGAAATGATTTGCTACACCAAAAGTTATTCAGCACACATAATAAAGACATTACCAGGAACCCAGGTTGTTTCCCGTCGTCTACAGCTAAGAACCCAGGGAAAACAGACAGAGTCAATACAAATGTCAGAATTATAGTCACTGCACGGTCAAGGTTTTGAATTAGCAACTGTTTGGTTGTCAGGCGCTCCAGTTGTTTATGGCCTTCCTCATCAGTCTGTAATACGTAGAAATTCCGAAATCTTATAGCTCGGCCTAATAGCAAATAATGAGTTGGGTCACTACATGAAAAGGAAAGAAAGATGTAAGAAGAATACTCTTCCATTTTGCTGCATTTCCACGCCAGCTGCAGCCAAATCGGCTGCAACTGTTTTTGACCCTTCCGATGCTGCCTTTGATTGATAATATTTCACAATTGGTAGTTGCGCGAAGATAAAAGCATAGAGAACAGCACACAACAGCATGAAAGAAGTGGAAACTGAGAGAAACACCACTGCAATAGATAATTACATTAGAGATTTATAAAAATTCTCTATGAAAGGAAAATTTCAGATGTTACAAATTTGTGTCTGACTAAATGAACATGGAAAGTCGCATTGTTGTAACAATCAAAAGAAATAGTCTTTCAAACTCAAGAAAGGCAAAAACATTAATCAGTTTGAAGTTTATATGAAAGAGTATCATGAACACACACGTTTGTCAGACGATTAATAATGTGCCACTTACTTGCCCCCTTGCGAAGACCACTCCTGGAATTCTCAAAGGATGCTTTTGTAACTAGGCGCAAAAACGAGGTTAGAATCCCCGATGCAGACATCCCGTTAAAAAAATTCTACAGTTATGTCAGAAACAAAAATACCAGCAAATGCCGGATATGATTCAGTACTTATAACCACCAAGGGAGATCTAGCTGAGGAAATGAAACTAAGAAAAAAAATCTATTACCCGCATAAACTCAGGACACATTAAGGATAGATCCCCAAACAGCCCACTTTCAAGAGAACCTTGAGCAATTGCAATAATTGCGATGATTATGCAGAGACCGATGAACCTCCAAAGCCCCCTTCCTCAGGATATAGCTATGTCCAACTATGAAGCAAACGGAATAACAAAGAAAGGTATGATTTAAAGACGAATGAGCAAAAGGAAAGATGAAACAGCTAGTTGCATCGGTAACATACGACAGGAGGTGAGCGACTACTTACAATTATAATATTACTCATAAATAAAAGTAAAAAGCTGGAAATAATTCGTATTCTTGTGTTGCCTCATAATATGCTAGTATAGCAGTAATTGTTACTACAACAGTAGCATACACAATTGGGAGCACTCTAGCGGAATGGTAATCCTGCATCAATGAGAGAAACCACTGTGAGTTTTACCGTCCTACCAGACAGGCATCTTAAGCTACACGAGCTATATATACAGGCCATTGAAATTTTTTGGTAGATGAAATTGGCTAATGCAAGGACATAGTGAGGGACAGTTCCAGTATATGTCTGCTCAGAGGCAGGTCCAAGCCTCTCAAACATTTAAAAAAAATATATAATAAAAAATAAAAATAAATTGTAGGAATGTGGAGTCACAAATTCTATCAATTCGTAAAAACAGAATCACATACAAAGGATAGCGTCAATAATCTGAGCATGTTAAGAAGCGGAAGAGGCAAGAGCGTAAGGGAAAGATAAAATTAACATACCGGGAACAAGTATTGGAAGTAATCTTGTATTGTCAACGTAGTGTTCCAAAGAAGAAGACACCCAATTCCTAAAATCCAACATATCACAATTGCCAATTTCCGGCCCTGCTGCAGCTAAATTACTCAAAACAAATGAAAATCAGAATTCACAGCTACTTTTGCCGGAAATTTCATACCAAGAAAAAAGAAAAACAAAATCTTAGCGCACCTCTGGTGGTTTGTCCGTTGATATGCCAGCCATGGTTGTTTTTTTTTTTTGAGTTCGCCTACCTTGAAAAAAAATCAAATTGTTTTTCCGCACTTTTAAGGTAAATTGGAGTCTTTATATATCCTGCCCTGTCTCTGTCTGCCTGGACTTCAACAACTTCACTTCCATCCTTGTTTAACATTTTGACATTAATAAGATTATTTTTTGTGGGATGTTTTATATTCCTTGTATTTCAGTATTTATGATAGTCTTCTTAATTTGGTACTACTAGTTATTATCCAATATTAAGAGTATTTTCTTTTTCTTCCCTATGAAGCACCAAAATTTAAGTCATCTAATTTTTCATATTCTATTAACATATTTTAGTTCCTTATAAATGATAATCAAGAAGGGAATTTTTGGTTCATTTCTCAGCCGCTTATGCATTCGGCTCCGGACCCTGTACATGGACTCATGGAAACGAGAATAGGCATCTGAAATCTGAAAGTCCCTTGCTTCTGAAGCCTCCGGTTTTCGATACCGCAGACATGGTTAACTAGACGTAGTTTATAAGGCCTCTGATCGTTGAACCAAACTCAAACGGGGTAATGTATCTTCATCAATCTACGATTTTAAACATAAAACATCCAAAAGATAAACTCCAGAAAATATCACAATTTCACAAGTTACCAGAATTCTGACACTTGAGAGAATATAACATCTCAAGGATTGAGAAATACATTCATAATGCATAAAATCCAGAAAATATCACTATGTAAATTTATAATATGCAATCAAATTACAAACTGCAACAATGAAATCTGACACTAATTCACATCAATTCAAGAACAAGCACAAGGATTATCCAAAGCCATAACCTCATCATCATCACTACCACTTCTGAACACAAAATACCCAACAGTAAGACCAAAAACAACAGCAATAAACACCCCACCATTAAATGACATGATTGATAACATCAACAAATACCCAATTGCTGAATTCACACCAAATAGAATTGAAACTGATACTCTAGCTGAGTTCTTACCAAGATGAAATCTAGAAGAAGTAAGAAGAGGTGAATTGATTGATGAGGAAGATGGTTTTGATGATTTTGAGATGATTTTGAATCTTAATCTTCTATCTTCCATGCATTGATAGAAGATTAAAAAGAGAAAACAAATGAACAAAGTGAAAGCATAACTTGTCCATGAGTGAATCTTCCATGAATCAACTAGTAGTGTTACTTTCTTGTTGGAACATCTAATTTGTAATTGTCTAGAATGATCTAGAAAAATGTAGAGAAGTGTAGAAAACAAGTACTCTAGAATGTACTAGAGTTAGAGTTACAAAAGTGGGTTAAGACTTGGCTAGAATTCGTTAGGTCAAGTAAGGTCAAATAAATGTTCTAGATAAAAAAAAATCTAGAGAGAACTAGAGAGCATACGGTTGTAAAAAAAGGTGTACTTACGGATATGTTGTATAAAACATTCTAGATAAGAAAACTCTAGACTAAACTAGAGTTTCCAAGGTCGGTTTGTGCAGCCTATAAATAGGCATGTTGTATCCAACTTGTAAGCTAAGCAAGTAAGAATTAATTCAATCAATACAAGAAAAAGTTCAAGTTACAAAGTCTTGCTTCCACCTTCACTACTAGAATTCCAGGAGCTCTATACGAGCAACACCACCACTATGCTCGTATATCTCCATAAATATTACTCAAGTTAATAATATAAGAATTTCTAACATTCTTCTCCATAAATATTACTCAAGTTAATAATATAAGAATTTCTAACATTCTTCCCCCAATAAAAGGTCATGTGCATCATTTTTGCTCCAAATTTTAGACTGCAGACTGAGATAATTGAGAGGAGGAAAAAGAGAATTTCCGAGAGGAAGTGATCAAAAGAGATCTGAAAATTTTCTTTGGTTGGAAGAAGATAAAGCTCTTTGAAAGTCAAAAGTACCCTTCATGGGTTTGTTTAAATACAAAAATGCCACTGGACAGAAAAGATCAACAGAGATTACAGAGCAATAGAACACACTTAATGGACAGAGAGGGGCAACCTGCAAGTGCAAACCACTGAGAAGTAAAATGTTTTTACCAGTGGACTTGGTTTTCTGACAAACATTCTCAAGAGATGGATAAGGGGAAAAGATCAATACAATGGTGGTCCTGTAAACTAATCTAACGGGGAGGACATAACGGACAAGTGGTTTAAGCACAAATAGAAGTAGATTAGCCAATTAGGAAAGCAAGAAAACAGTAAGCTTGCATTCCCATGACTTAAGACCAGCAACCAAGCCTTACCAAAACGATGGATTTTGATAACCTGTTTGTATAGTTTGGTCTCCTAGAGATGGAAATTCGGTCAGGCTTATCTGGGATGAAAAACAGCTTCAGAGGGTAGGTGGCCTTCAAAATAATCCTCCACAAATACACCTAAAATGCAACAACAAGTAGTTCGGTACAACTCTTCAAGCATTTAGCAACAGAAAATGACACTTCGTGGAGTACTCGTGGGTGTGTACCTGTAAGCAGTTTGCCTGCCTGAAATTTAGTGAGTGGGCCAGAACTGCTTATTGAATCCCTTTCAACTGCTTCACTGTGAATCTTGTCCTACCTTCAGATAAAGCATTGTCAGATGGTCGACTGGAGATTGCAACACACTCAGAACATAGATGAACGTGGTTGACTGAAACTTGAAGACAAATCGAAAAACATTATCAGTAAATCAGCTTGAAGTGAACAAGGGTATTTTTGAATGAAAAGAATGAAGACAAATGTAGCGAAGCAAACCAAGAGTGGAAGGGAGTCGTGGACTGGAAACAGAACTGATTAACAAAATAATGGGCGTAAATGGAAGGGTTACGTTACACATTTGTCTTAAAGGGGTCACATGGTTAATGCAAGAGAAATAGAAAGCATAATACAACTCCACGTGCTAATGTACTATCCGTTCTGCATCCAGGTATAGCAGTCTATAAAGCTCATGGGCTCAATCAAAATCTACCGGTTTCATCACGAATCACGACTAGTTTCTTATATGTAGATTCCAACATTAGCATGTTCAGACTCAAATCAGAATATATGACCAGGACACCTAAAGCTCATGCAAAGCCAGGAAGAACTGTTACAGTGTTGCCCACCACGAATGCACTACCCACTACTGTACCATATTTGGATTTAAGCATATATAGTTGCCTCAGTTGGATATCAAGGTTTTAAGTTATAAAATCAAGATAAAAGAATGAGAAATAAACATGAATTTGTAGAATAAAAAACTGAATCAACTATTAACTACTAAAGGAGAGATTGAAGAGAACTTACCGCACTTTTATCACCAGCCTCCATCAACTCTGTTATCGCCATGAAAAATAGCTGCGGTTGATAAAGAATACAGGACAAAAGGAACAAAAACCAAGAACAACGAGAACTGAACTCACACAAAAAAAAAATACAGAAACTCAATTGACAGCTAAACAAATGAGTCTCTTCAGATTATCATGAAAAACAAATGTTTATCAAGGAGAAACTCTCCTGCATTGTTAACTGTACATAATGGTGCCAGATGCAATCTCATGATATTCACATTCAGGTTAAAGTACAACTATGCCACAAGCGTTCGTACCCTAACTGAGATGTAAGAACCAGGACCAACCAGAGCTGTTGTACATGTCCACACACTATCTATATTCAATCTACCTCTTACTGTTAGCTAATGGAAACATCATCTTAGGCCAGCTAATGATACAATACCCATTGCACTGGTCACTCTAATAGTTAGAAAGGTTAGATAAATGATCATGAGACCAACTCCTAACATCTTGTTCGGCTGCATATTGTTCCGAAGTAAAACAAACAGTGCCCAGATAAGTCCTAACATGAGAAATCCCATCGTATAAATCAAGCTGCTATCTCGTGGAAGCATGTATGGCGCAGGACTATTTGACAAAGCTCCAATCAACAACGAGATCCCCAAACCCATAAGTGTGTTGAACATAGGCCCAGCATAGCATCCTGACATTGCAATTTGTACTCCATCACCACCGTTAATAGCCAGAGCAACATTTGACATCAAATCACCCATAGAGTTTCCCCATGCAAGTACAGTTAAACCAAGGATTGACGGGTTGATTCCAAAAATGACCCCCAATGCCACCAAAAGCGCCACAAGCTCATTAGCCACAATGTAGAACCAGATGATACTCATGAAGAATCCTCCAAATACCCATGGAAATAAGAACCTTCGAGGTGGATGATCAGCTCGTGTGAAGTATGCTGCAAGACTGCCAAGCGTAGCACCAAGGACAAAACCTATAATGTAAGAAACGATTCTGCTTGCAGAGCTCATCTTATCCTGTGTATTCCACAAAACTGCAAGAAGCATTGGAGCCAAGGAAGCACTAGCAACAGCAAAAACTTTCGACCACCGTTCTTCCTCAACAATAGGAATTGTTAGACGTCTAGGGAGGGTCAAAGGCATCTCCATCAGGGTAAATACCTTAGACGAACAAGACATTGCCTTTCTGTGTGTCCGTGTCTCATCATCAATCCAACCCCATAACGGCCTCGAGCTTTCGTCCATACCATGCATCAGTGAGTGATTCGAATAAATAGCAACATTTGATGCCCACATCCATTGAGGTAATGTATTCTGTAGTTCTGGGGAATCATTCTCATGATCCACATCAAGCAACGGACTATAGAATGATTCTTCATCTTCACTTCCATGAGAAAAAATACTTCCTCTAACAGGAAGCAATGGTGTCACAACATCAAATCTCAACTTCGGCGCATGTTTCCTAAAGAACTCATTTGCAGCAACAGCAATCGCATAAACAACATAAATCGACACAAACGCAATTGCACCCATCACACTAATCTTCCCAATAATCAAAATCACAGATAACGACACAAGTGTAAACAAAAAGAAACTTATATCTCTAATAAAGCACTTCCTATCAATCCTGACCCTCTTCTCCGCAACACAAAGTGATAACGTCCCAACAACAATACAAGTAACAAAAACAGCTCCACCCAACACACTATTCAACCCCACTTCACCAGCATCAGTCCCAACAAATGCAGCTACACTAGCAAACACATCAGGTGCACCATTACCCAACGGAAGCAACGTTACACCCGCAACTGTCGGTGGGAATTTCAATAATTTCGACAACTTAGCTAACGAACAACAGAAGTAATCAGCTGCAGTATTACCTAAAAGATAAAACAATGCCCCAAGCCACAATGCAAGTACCATATATCCAAACACATGAAAATTCTGACAATCACAGTAGAAAAATGTAATGTAATCGAAATAACCACCAGAAGTACACGACGGATGAGCTTTCAAGAACTCACATTCACTCCCAAAACCTTCATGTTTTTGTATTCCTGAGCACAATGATGGACTCTTTACTGCCAAATCATTCGAGGACGACGAATTGTTTAAAGAGGAATTCGACCCAGTTTCAAACATCCTCCTATGTATAACCCCATGAAACCCATTTTCTGAATCCAAATTCGGGGGAAAAATCCCTAATTTACTATTTTGTGAACGGAAAAAGAAAATTAACAAAATTAAACCACAAATACCATTGAAAATACCTCGATGGAGAAAACCCATTGATGTAATCGTAAAGAATTAAGGAAGCCCTAACAATTAGGGCTTCTTCTTCAATTACTTAATCCCGATAGTTTCTAGGTGAAATGATTCTGGAACATTGAATTGAGAAACAGATTAGGTTACGAAATTGAGAATTTGGGGGTTTAGAGATCGAGATTTAGATTGGGGTTGGTGAATATTAGGGATAATTTGGACAAAATTAGGGTTTGGATTTGGAATGAAGAAGACAAAGTGGGAAGTTTCTCTGTTTTTCTTCGTTTCGTTTTCTTCTGCTTCCTTGTATTGTGGGGAGAAGAATCTTACTGGCGCGTGTGATAAACAAAGTTGGTGGAGTTATCAATTCGGCACGTGGTTGGTAAAAACGGGTTTGATTCGGCCCGCAATATTTGTTGAGGCCGAATATCTTCATCGTGGCACGACTACAAGCCCGTCCAGACTGGCCTGCGCTATAATCCGGCTTTGGCTGGCCTATCCGGCCCGATATATACCCCTAGATCTAACATACTTTATTATTGGAGTCGTTAATAAAATATATGTGAGTTATAGTCAAGAGAAGCTAGAGTTGGAGGCTAGGGTTTTCTCATCAGCCTCAACCATTAATACACTCGTCAGATATTCTTTTCAATCTGTTTAACAGTTTTGAGGGACAAACAATCTTCATGAATACAGTTGCAAGAAAAAAAGGGAGTTCACCAGCTTCTTCTGGTAATAGAAAAAAACAAGTTGATTGAACCAGTAAGTTACAAGACGAACTAATTCATTACATCTTGTCTTTTATTGATCCAAAATATGCAGTACAAACTAGTGTCTTATCGAAACGGTGGATTGGTATTTGGAAATCTCTACCGTTTCTCAAATTCACTCTTAATGGTTCCACGTTGATTAAGTCGAGTGATTTAATCGATAGAATATTCATGCTCCGCTATCACTGTAACATCCAACGGTTTAGGCTGGCATGGAATTACCTGAATGCAGATGTCACGACGAATGTTTCCAAATGGATCGATTTTGCGGTTAGGGGTAACCTTCACGAACTAACACTAGAACTTGGTCAAGTCTATATTACTAACCCTACATATAAGATTCCTCCAAAATTACTTAACTGCAAATCACTGAAAAAGTTGACACTATGGTCTCGTAGTGGATATTTACATATTCTTCTCCCCAAATCAATGAGTTTACCGCAGCTTGAATGTATGTGTCTTGGTCGAATTAAAATATCTGATGGAGAATTATCTACACGACTGTTTTCAAGTTGTCCACTTCTCGAAACATTGAAAATAGTTAATTGTGATATACAAACTAATGATCAGAAGAATGTTACCCTTGAGTCTCTCGGTCTGAAGAAGTTTGCATACACTCATACTTATAGTCTTTGTACTAGTTATTATGGATATCAAATCTATAAGCCTAAAATTATAATGATATCTGCTCCTAATCTCACCAGTCTCTAGTGGAAACTGCAAGATGAAACTTAGCTTATATAAAGACAACTCTCTTTATTGATGTTTAGAAAATCTCTCAAAACTAAACGCAAGCTCTAATCTTTCTCATATGATCAACCACAACTTTGGTGATCATATATATATATATAGAACTATGAATTCCTTTTCCTAGTCCTATTACCTTATTACATGTCTTTCCTTTTCTTAGAACTAGATGACTTCTAATTCCGTTAGGATTACATCAATTTCTTAATCTTGTCCTAACCAGCTTGTTAGTGACTTCTATGTTGAAGTTAATCCAACATTCTCCCCTTAAGCTTCAACTTGTGAAATCTTGTACTCCTATCAATTTCTCATTTCTTCAAACTTGATCCGAGCTAATGCCTTTGTCAATATATCTGCTTTCTGCTCAGTTCCTGGTATGTGTTCAACGTTGATGATCTCCTTCTCGATACATTCTCGTATGAAATGATACCTTTTGTGAATGTTTTCGTCTTCCCATGAAACACTGGATTTTTAGTGAGTGCAATTGCAGACTTATTATCAATCTTGATGAGAACTTTTCAGGTTCTCTTCCTTTGATTTCACCCAACAGTTCTTGAAGCCATATTGATTGTTTATGCTTCTGTTGCGGCCATAAACTCAGCTTCACAGGATGAGAGGCTACAGTGTCTTGCTTCTGTGAACACCATGTAATAGGTGCTTCCTAGATAAAATATATGACCAGTTGTACCTTTTCCATCATCTTGGTCAATATTATGACTGCTGTCACTATACCCAACAATTCCTTTTGATCCTCCTCGACCATACTTCAATCCACAGCTGATTGTTCCTCTTAGATATCTCAATATCTGCTTTATTACATCACCATGAGACTTGCGTGGACTCTGCATATAACGGCTTGCTACTCCCACAGAGAAAGCCAATCTGGTCTTGTGTGTAATAAGTATTAGGCATCCAACATTTCTTCTATAACTCGTTGATCAATCTGCTTCTTCTTGTGCCTTTGAAACTTTAAGTCCAAACTCCATTGGTATCTTAGTTGGATTACAAGTTTCAAGTCCTGCTTCTTTCAGAATTCTCCTTGCATAAGCTTCTTGTTTAATCTGAATCCCATCTACTCCTTGATGGACTTCTATGCCAAGGTAATAAGTGAGTTTTCCGAGGTCTGACATCTCAAACTTTGATGACATTTCTCTCTTGAACTCATTGATCACCTTAAGGGAGTTGCCAGTCAAAAATAGATCATCTACATAGACTGCAATCACAAGAAGCGTTCCCTTTTCTCTCTTCTGTATACTGATGTTTCTTTAGAGCACTTAACAAATCTGATTTCTCTTAAGATTTGATCTAACTTTGTATTCCAGGCTCGAGGAGCTTGTCTTAGACCATATAGAGCTTTTGATAACTTATAAACCTTATGCTCTTGTCCTTTTACTTCAAAACCTTCTGGTTGTTCAACATACACATCTCTCAATTCACCATGTAAGAATGCGTCTTAACGTCTAAGTGGTGAATTTCCCATGAGTTTGATGCCTTCTGCTATTAAGAGACGAATTGTCTCTAGTCTAGCAACTGGTGCGAAAACTTCATCAAAGTCTATGCCTGATTCTTGAACGTATCCCTTAGCTACAAGTCTTGCCTTATATTTGTTAATAGTCCATCACATTTTTTTTTAACCTTGAAGATCCACTTAAGCCAATCACTTTTACCCCACCTGGCTTATCAACTAGAAACCAAGTCTTGTTTCTGTTGATTGAAATAATTTTTCTCTACATGCTTGTGTCCATTTAGTCGAGACCTTTGCTTCCTGAAAATTCCTTGGTTCATCATTAACAGAAAGTAGCATAATCTCACATTCTTCTGCAGCTTGAAGAATAATCCTCCAGATACTGTGGCTTTTGTATCTGTCTTGTTGATTTTCGCAGTGGAATGGGTTGAGTTATTTCATCGATCTCTTCTTCTTCTTTTCTTCTTCTACTTCTTCGTTATTCTCAGTGTTTTCATTATTCTCTTTCTTCTTGATTAACATCATTGTTTCCATTGGTATTGATGATTATGGGTCCTTCGCCTTCATCAATTACTTGACCCCATCTCATGTGAAACATTCCTGGATCCCTACTTGGTCCATCATTAGTTTCTTTCCAGTTCCAGTTTGCTTTTTCATCGAATACCACATCTCGACTCACTATTACTCTTTTCGTTGTTGGATTGAATAATCTGTAAGCTTTGGATCCAGGCTCAATTCCTAGATGCACAAGAGTCTGAGATCGATCATCCAGTTTCTTAAGAGTTGCAGAATCAACTTTTGCGTATGCTTTGCAACCAAACACTCTTAAATGATCTATGTTTGGTTTTCTCTTTCGCAAACTTTCATATGGAGTCATGTCTTTCAGAGCTTTCGTAGGTATCCTGTTTATTAGGTATGTGGAGTGTCGTACAGCTTTCCCCATAGATAATTAGGTACCTGCATAGCCTTTAAAGAACTTCTTGTCATCTCCATTAGAGTCCTGTTTCTCCTCTCCACCACTGTTTTGTTGTGGTAGCCCTCGAACCATCTTGTTCTGAGACATAGTTTTTAAGGTTCTGAAACTTATGTGTCCTAACCTTGCGTGCCACTTCCATGTCTGATCTTCCAGTCTCATATTCAGACACAATGGCCTTCCAATCATGAGACTTATCTTGTAGAGTCTATTCTGTGAGCGTGAGACTCTAACTAAAAGTCTTCCACTTGGGTCATGAACTGTTAGATAATCTTGTCGCATTCTAACATCACATCCAACTTCTGTAGCTTGTCCTAAACTTAGAATGTTGCTTTGTAAGTTTGGGATGAAGTAGATGTTTGTGACAAGCTTCTGTTCTCCGGTCTTGCTCTGAAATAGAATTCCTTTCCCTTCAATTTCTACAGAAGATCCATCCCCAAACTTCACTTGTCCTTTGATTTTCTCATTGAGTTCAGAAAAGTAGTGTCTCTTACCAGTCATGTGATTGCTGGCTCCATTATCTAAATACCAGATTCCTTCTTTCCATCCTTTGATTCGTATTTTGGTATTAGTTTCCCTTCGTTTAAGAATACAACTTCGTGCATGAAAAGAGTTGTATCTTTCCCTTGTTTCATTCTTGTTTGCTTCTTCCATCTTTTGTATTCTTTCAGGGCATACAGAGGAGAAGTGTCCTGGTTTATCACATTGTAACAAATAATGTTTGATCTATCCTTCTTTTCTTTCCCTTGGTTTTGATCATTCTGACTTGTTGTTCTATCTTGTGAGTTAAACCTTCCTCCCCTTCCTCGGCCTCTGTTTACTCTACCACCTCTTCCACGACCTCTTCCTCTTGTCGCAGAGTTTTGTTGGTAAGAGTTTGTGTACAAGAGTTTTTCTTGAGTTTCTCCATTGTTTTCTTCATCAAGGATTCTCTCTTCATATGCTTTCAATCTTCAAATTATATCTTCATAGCTAGTCTTCTTTAAATCTAAGACTTGTTCGAGAGAAGCTATGAAGATATAATTGGAAGATTGAAAGCATATGAAGAGAGAATCCTTGATGAAGAAAATAATGGAGAAACTCAAGGAAAAATCTTGTACACAAACTCTTACCAAATATATTCACACTCATTTGGCTTACAAAAATTAAAAATATGATGTTGTTCTTTTGGACTTGTTCATTTTCCGGATACAACCGCATTGACCTTAAAGCAACAAATATATTCACACTCATTCTCTATACTTTATATCTTGTTCTTTTGACGTTTCAAAACACCAACAACAGTATTATGATCCTATAAAAACAACATCATATCTTATATACTAATATATATAGAAAAATATAATATATGTCAAAATATAATAAAATGACTGAGAAATCTTGATGGTTAAGATTCAATACTTTTGTCACAAAGATCTTGGAAGCCCATGAGTTTTGGTATCCAATCAATACCGCCCCTCCATCTCTTGGCGTACCATAAGTTGGCTTCCAAACACAAATCGTCATCAGGAATGTATGCATATCTAGCACAAGGCTTTTTAGGCGTCTTTCTAGTTTTTTTTGCCACTATTTATACTTGTTCCTCTTCTCTTTATCCGAGTCCTCCTCTGATTAGTCATCTTCATTATCTCCATCCTTATCTCCATCTTCCTCATCTTTTTCACCGTCATCATTGTCACCCTCATTTCCTCCTTCTTCAGCTGGTTCACCTTCTCCACCTTGATTATGTTCTTGACTGCCCCTCTCTTCTACGATCTCTTCATTAACTTGTTGGATTATATTGTCAATATTATCTGTATTGACACCATATTGGATGATAATACCCGGTAATTACCCACCTCCAGACTTGGCATTTTGGGTTCCACGCTTATCGGCACCTAAGTGTACTCTGCCTCGAGGCGTGGGAGTTCTCATATCTTCCACTAATCCTTGGTTGGATTTTTTTGCCTTTCCCACTAATCAAGAAAACAAAAGATATTAGCTTAACCGATAAATGATTGACTAAATCAGACGCAACATAAGGGTTCTCGTAGTAAGGTTTGGTTAGTAGCAACAGTTCACGAAAATAGGCCAACTCTAAAAAGAAAATTTGTGTTCCAGGGAAAGAGTTCGGTTAGTCCAGTTTTTTGGAGAACAAAACGAACTCCACATATATGCAATTAGTAAAGAATTCAGTTGTCAAGGTTTTTTGCGAACAAACCGAACTCCAGAAGTTTGCAATTAGTAAAGAGTTCGGTTTGTCAATTTTTTTTTTTTGTATTAGGGGTAGAGTTCGGTTACTTACTAGTTTTAACTTTCTTTACGAACCCACCGAACCCAATGGACAAAGTTAGGTTAAATCTTAACTCAACATAGTGGGCAAAAAATCATAGTTCGGTTACAAAGTTTCAAAAAATAAAATTTGAGTAATAAAGGTGAAGTTCGGTTATTGCAAAACAGTTTTAACAATTTTTGCGAAGCAACCTAACTATGAGTTCAGTAACCTAATTATGAATTTCTTGGAACCGAACTGTTCTTTGTGTTCTTCCTTTCAGGAAGTCCGGTTAACAAACTAGGGTCTTTTAGAAATTCGTCCTAACCGAACAAGGCACTGTAACTTCCATTTAAACCCTATTTCGATGATTTCTATTCAATTGAAGCAATCAAAATCAAATTAAAAGTTATGGGTTTGTTGGAAAATACGTGCGGATTGGTCCAATGGCAGAATCAGGCTTCGGCTTGCGTCTTTGATACTCGATGATGCCTCTAACTTCCGGTTCCACTTCTTCCTCAATTTGAAGTTCTTTGTGATTTGCTAGATGTCCTAATGGGGGACCTGTTCCTGGGAGTCTTTTGGTTTGCTTTCGAAGAACCATTCTTATACTTGATTGATTAATCGGCGATGAAATTTTTATGAATCGACGATTAATCGATGAAAACGTTGTTGAAATGGGGAAGAAGAGAAGAACAAGAGGGAGAACAGTTTTTTGTGCGGCTAAGTTTTTTTTTTTGTTGTTGTGCGGCTAGGTTTAGGTTAGGGTTAAGTTGTTTTTGTTTTAGATTAACTTAAATGCAGTTATTAGGTTAGGGTTAATTTTAATTAGGGTAAGGGGAAAATTAGTAATCTCAGGATTTTTAGGACATCCCTTAACATTGTAGGGTAGGGGGGCTTATGAAACAATGGTCCCCCCAAAAAAAAGGTTGGTCCCCAAAAAACGGTTCTATTGAGAGAACTCAGGTTCTTTTGTTTACATTATGGTGAAAGTGGAAGATATATATATTATGGGTAATGGAGTGCTAATGTACGTTCTTGAAGAATAAAACCACAGGATTTCAGCCAATAATGCACAGGCTTCTACTGAACGTAGGATAATGTAATACTAATTCCTCAATCTGAAATAGATTTTTTGAATTTTGTTCGTATGAGAGTTTGCACTCATAAGGTACCTCGGACAAACCCATGCATTCGAACTTATCACCTGCCCAAAGGAAATGGAACACTTGGAAGTTTTATATTATAGCTATGAGCAATATCACAAGCTAAGATACCTCGGTTATCTCATTACCACCTAAAGATTAACAATCGAAATTGAACACATAGAAGATGTCTAACTAAGTGAAAAGAAAGAATTCAAAAATGATACAGAACCGAGAATGCCATACCATCATTTCAGATTACATTTGTTAAAAACAAGAGGAACACAAATAAAAACCTAGGTGCCACTGCATAATAATACGTAACTGAAAGTATTGTTCCTGCGATTTAAGTTGTTTGCAAATCTATACATTGTATGTAAGAGATCACTTTGGACTGATGTTCCATTCCACCATCCTTCATGTAACGACTTTTAGTTGAATTCCATTTCTCAGTCAGAATTTCGCACACAGAAGAGAGCTTAAGAATTGCTAAAGAGGCTTGAAAAATCGCTCCATCATTTATTCTCACATTCCTTCTTCATACTATGTCCTGCAGAGAGTTTCTTGAGTGTAATGTCGTCGTTCTGAAAGTCAAATGATTCCTGATACTGTTAGGCATTGTTGAATTATATAAAACAATGATGCTGAAAGAAAGAAACCAGAGACATTGTTTCAGAAATCTCAAGCTATAGATGCATACAATCTTGATTTACAAAGAGCATATTAGATCCCCATGATCTTGATTCACAAAAATATCAAGATCTTTAAATCAATAAAACCCATAGGCACTGCCTATATTTGAATAAACTCTAGAATCAATCAATTTTTTAAATGGAAAAATTTAATTACACTAATTAAAAACCCCAAAGAAAACAAAACATGAAAATAAATCAAAGAAATGAAAAAATTTACCAGATCCGGGTGATCAAAGTGTCTTATCCACAAACACAACACTTCAACACTAGTAAGGGAAAGGAGAGTCGTGAAGCGGGGGAGTGGAATAGAAAGAGCTGGCTATAGTGTGATCCATTTTTGGGAGGAGAAATCATTGTGTTAGGGAATTAAATCATCAACAACAAGATAAAATTGGTTTCATCTTCTTCTTCGGGGAGTTTTAGTGGAAAGATGAGCAGAGTAATAGAAGGAATAGAGTTCAGATCAGGGAGAGATAATGATGTTATTGAAGAATCCATCGTCCACAGAAAGAATATGAACACAAAAATTTCGAGATCTAAAGGAGAGAAAAATGAATGGGAAAATTGGGTTTTACAAAGGTGTAATATATAGGAGGCGGAAGATAAATATAGTAGGATACCTTATGTTTTAGGGTTATCAGGAGTTTAATCTAACGGACGGAGAAGGTTCCAGATTTGATCTAGAGATATCCATTATGATATTTTTGTAGAAACTTGCTTGATTGTAGTGCGGTTCAAGCTGAAGGTTTGAAAAATGGCCCTGAAATATCATTTATTTAGTTGAAAACTAGTCAATGTTAAAATTTTCATCTTAGACCTGACCTAGGATAATTGTGGGACGTCATGTGGCACAACTTAGATTTAGGTGTCTGGGTTATTCACCCCACCCCACCCCAAGTACTTTTCGCTATAAACCTTGTCCTGTCCTTCAAATTTGTACATTGTCCTTACAATATATACATGGCACTATGGCAGCCATTTTAACGTGAGAGTTTTATCTGTAAGGCCTTCAATGGGGAAGATAGTCTCGAGAGTTAGGATCAATAACCCCGCCGTGGTCTAAAAATTGCTGCAGAGGTTTGAAAGATTGCTCAGGGTTCCACCCCATCAATCCCTACACATGCTCCTTGGTCCTGCCATCCGGAAGTTTCTTGGGTGTGGCGTCATCACTCAATGTTCTGCAATTCAAATGATTCCTGATATATCTTAGACTTGTTTCGTCAAGGAGGAAAGACAAACACCATACTCTTCAGTATTTAAACAGATCGCTATATCATCAATCTATGGAAATTTGAATTTATGATGAAATCTGATGACAAACGTACAAATAAATTTTTTTCTCAAACATTGAAGATGAATAATGAGTAGTAGCAAGCATCTACATCTACTTGTCCATGAAATTGATATCTTGTTATATAAGCTTGTGGATCTTGCAGCTGCTGTTCTTCTCTCTGAGTAAAATTCAAGGAGATCATATACACCGGTTCCATCTGTTATCAATACCCCTAATCTGTTAAGCAATAGCTGGAGCCATTTCTTCAGGATTTATTCTAGAAGAAAAAGACAGACTTACCAGCGGAAGATTATAAGATACACTTGAGTTTTAAGAGGAAATATCACTGTGCTAGTGAATCATGAGCAACAAGATTAGAGATTCATCTTCATCTCCTGGAAGTTTCATAGGAATGATAAGTACAAGAGTAACAGCAGTAAGAATAGTAGTGTTAAGATTACTAGTTAGAGAGAAACATTTTCTTGAAAAATCATCCACCATTGACAAAGAAGAATTTCTTTTTTTTGAGGCAGAACAATTCTGACATCTAAGTTATAGATGAACAAGAAAGTTTGTCTTGTAGGCGGCCGAACCCAAGATATTTGTAGGGTTACCTTGAGCTTTTAAGGTTTCATAAAGGGAGTTATATGGGTGATTAATGGCCATGTAGTCATGTTTTGATTAATGGCCAATAATGATCTTTACTCAATCAACAGCCATTGAGTAATTAATGTTTCATGTGGTAATGTATATACATGATGAGTTTTTATCGTATTCATCACTACCACTACTATGTTTACATGTCTTACCACGTCCTAAATAGATTTGAAGATGAATTTGAAGGAACTTTTGAAGTGAGGTTCCGGTAGAGAATGTGTGTCCTTAAAAATTTAAAATTGCACAAGATTTGAAGATGATTTTGAAGTGCGGTTCGGGTATGTGCTGCTCTCCAGTCTCTCCTTCAGTAATTAAGATTTGAAGATGATTTTAACCCCGGGAATTTTAAACATTTGGTTAAATTTTTAAGTTGAAATGGAAAATTTAGTTCCCATTGCTATGGTCGCTTCCCATTTCTTCACATGGTAATACGCAAAGGAAAAGAAACTTGAGTTGTTCCACAAGATAAATTCATTGTTCTCCTTGTTTTAATTTCTCAATCTGATACTGCAAGCAACAATTAGGATTCGCTGCTCTAACTGAGAGTGCCATACACACATCACTCAAGTATTTCTCCTTTGATTAAAGTTGTTTGCAAATCTATAAATTTGTAAGTAGGAGATAACTTTTGGACTGCAGTTCCATTTCACCATCCCACATGTAACTGCATCGAGTTGAGTTCCATTTCTCAGTCAAAATTTTGCACACAGAGAGATGAAAAACTGCTGCAGAGGTTTGAAAAATTGCTCAGGGTTCCATACAAAATGCTCCATCATGTATTCTCATGTTCCTTCTTCATACTACATCCTGCCCGAAAGTTTCTTGAGCATAATTTCGTCGTTCTGCAATTCAAATGATTCATGTTACTGTTAGGCATTGAGTTACAAAACAATGATGCTAAAGGAAAGAAATGAGAGAAATAAATGATAGATTCTTGATCTAGGTATACAAACTACCATATTTCCTAAATCTTAAGGTATTGAGGCACAACAATCTTGAACAATTACGAAATTAAGCATATTAGATCCCAATACAAATAATCAAAACCCCCATGTCAAAAATTAAAGAGATATCACATAACAACCTAACTTTATTCTCAAGATCTTAAAATTGTAGTCCAGATCAACAGATCATTTTATCAATAAAGGGCATAGGCACTACCAATATTTGAACCAACTCTAAAATCAAACAATTGAATAAATAGAAAAAAGTAATTGCAGTAAAATTCCAAAGGATCAAAATGAATATATAATCAGAGACATAAAGAGTTTACCAGATCCAATTGATCAGGTATTACAAAGTTGAACAAATCACCTTTCACTAGTACAGGAAAGGAGAGTTAAGATACCAATCGTTACCAGATCCAGTTGATCAGGTATTAATTTACTCCTACACTGTAGACTTAAGTGGAAATAGAATACACTAAGCGGGTTAGGCTATTGTCCATTTTTCTGCATAAAAAACTAAATTATGAGCCTAAAATCAAACAACTGACAAGTAATCAAAACTAAAAAGCATAAATTAGAAAGAAAAAAAAAGTACTTACCCGGAACAGCAGAAGCCAAAACTGTATTAGCAGCACAGAAATGGAGGAGGAAAACTTAGTTTTGAGAGGAGATATCATTGTGCTAGTGAATTGAATCATCAACAACAAGATAAAATCTGTTTCATTTTCTTCTTCTAGGAGCTTAAGTGGAATGATGAGGAGAGTGATAGTGGTGATCAGATCGATGAGAGATAACGATTTTATTAAAGAATCCATCGTCGACACATAAAGAATTTGGACTCAAAATTTTCAGATCTGAAAAGAAAAAGATGAAAATTGATTTTGCAAAGCTGATACGTAGACGGTGGAAGATAAATACTATAGGATACCTTATGTTTTAGGGTTATCAGGAGTTTCATCCAACGGACAGAGAATGTTGGAGATTTAATGTAGAGGTATCCATTATGATGAAGGTCATTTTAGACCTGACCTAGGACATTTGTGGCGGGATAATTGTGAGACGTGATGAGGCACCATGAAAATGAATCGCATATGTCCATTTTTAGATTTAGGGTATGGATTATTTGTCCCGCATTTGTCCAAGCCGAAGGGTTTTCGCTTTAGACCATGTCCTATGGGCCTATAGGGAATTACCTTAAATTCCATTTTGGATTGAGCCGTAATGTATCGATTTTGCTATTTGAACAACAAGTGGACAGCTACTTGACAGCAAAACTGATGTGGCAGTGAGAGGTAAGTAGCTTTTTTTATTTATCTAATTCTTCTTTAAAAAAAAAAAACGAGTTAATTCTTTAATTCTTTAAACCGTTGGATGTACCCGACGGTTCAGATTGAAACCAAATACTTTAGAAACTTGGCAGCGGGAACAAAAAGGAAGTCCGACGTTTCCTATTCAGTTTCTTTTTTTCTTCCCAAAACAAATCCTTAGGGTTTTTTTCGTCTTCCTAAAACAATTCTGGGTATCCTGCGATCAAATCTAGGGTTCTCTTCGAATCTTCCAATAGAAAAAAGTTATGTGATGGTAGTTCCAGAGATCACTACCATTTTATCTCAAACTTACTAACAAGGTAAACTTAAAAACCCACCTCTATGTTTATTGTATAAGATTTTTTTAATGCCAAAATCATCTTGACTGTTTAAGGTTTGATACAAATCGTATTTTATAAAGTGTTTATAGTTGTTGTTTCTCTTCTGTTAGATTTGGGTAAGCATTCTGATCAGGAATTTTGATAATTTTATAATTATGGCTCATATGATTCATATGTTTATCATTCACAAAAGTGTTTATATCGTAAACTTATATCATTTTTATGATACATCTAATCTGATTTTAAGTGTAGATGGCGGTGGTCAGTTTAGATGATACTGAGAAGGAAGCGGGTGAAAAGACTCAAAATACCGATGAGGATGAATGGTACATTGGAAAAAAGTTTGAAACACATGATGATTTGTTCCGTGTTTATAAACCATATGCAAAACGTGAAGGATTTGCAGTTAGAAAAAGAACTAATCGTAGAAACAAAGGAATCATAAGAAGTGTGATGTATGTTTGTAACCGAGCAGGAAATCATGTTAACAAGATTAAAAATATAGCCAAACCTCGCAAGAGCAATCGTTGTGATTGTAAGGCTTACGTTACTGCAAGATTGGATGATGAAGACAAATGGGAGATTAGTCAACTTAAGCTTCATCACAATCATACGTATGATCCAAGTCTGTCTCGGCATTATCGACAACATCGGAAAGTTGAACCACATTTATTACGTACCATCGACCTTAATGACCAATCAGGAATTCCAATGGAAAAGACTTTCCGCTCTGTGGTGAATCAGTATGGTGGATATGATAAAGTTGATTGCAGTGAAAAAGATTGTAGAAATGC
Source organism: Papaver somniferum (assembly GCF_003573695.1). Taxonomy (NCBI): domain Eukaryota; kingdom Viridiplantae; phylum Streptophyta; class Magnoliopsida; order Ranunculales; family Papaveraceae; genus Papaver; species Papaver somniferum. Next base: position 5,716,167 of record NW_020619603.1, on the reverse strand, counting down.
TCTTGAAGAAATACGCCGACTATGACTTGGTGAAGGGGATGCAACTGCTTTGATGAAATATTTTTCCAAGAAGGTAAAAGAGAATAGTGGGTTTTATTTCTAAGTTGACTACGATGATGAAAATCAATTGAGAAACGTATTTTGGGCTTATGGTTGGAGTAGAGAAGCGTATAAAGAATTTGGCGAGGTTATTAGTTTTGATGCCACTTACATGACAAACGATTATGAGATGCCTTTCACTCCTTTTGTCGGGGTTAATCACCATGGACAATCAATATTGCTTGGATGTGGGTTGCTTTGTAATGAAACTACAAAAATATTTGTATGGCTATTTAAGAAGTGGCTAAAGTGCATGTCTGGATGTGCTCTGAGAGCAATTATAACTGATCAGTGTCAAGCCATGAAGAATGCGGTTGAAATTGTTTTTCCATAAGCTAGGCACAGATGGTGTCTGTGGCACATAATGAAAAAAATTCCTGAAAAGTTTGGTAGTTACAAATAAAGAGGAAGAAAGAGAGCTAAAAGACTCAAAGCCAAGAGATCTTGGAAAAGGACCAAAACAAAGTCTTCTACAAAGCCTAGCCAGGTTAGTTTTTATGTTCCCTACTAATGGAACACATCTTTCATTGTTAAAATATTAGTATAGTATTGTTTGAAATATTTATCTAACGTCTCTACTCTCAGAACCCCCTAAGATATAAATTTGTGTTATGTTTCTTGCAAATTCATTTAAAAATACAACTCTAAACCAAATTTTGGAACTAATAGAAACATCCCATTATATTAGTGTGAGGTTGAACTACAAAACTTTGCTTTATTTGATTTGTTACAGGATATCATCACAGAGCTTCCTGACCCCAGCTTAAATGATATGTATGTGACCCAGGAGAGTGTTGCAACTCGAACACCATCAAATCCTCATGATATTTCACATCAGCAACTTACAGAAGCTACTCGCGGTCGAGGTACTCGTGGCCGAGGTCGAGGTCGGGGAACTCGAGTTACGGGGACTCGAGGTCGAGGTCGGGGAACTCATGGATATATGAATGCCCCTCAAGTGAGCAACAATACTTCTAGCTTTTCTACTGTTGGAATGTACATGCCTGTTCCTGCCGAAGCACCATTTATCAACCCTGCTTGTGTGAGTAGTTGGAATTCACCTCACTGTTGTGCTTCAATTTGTTATTATTTTCTTTTTCCTTTTAGTCTCCCCTCTAACCATTATGTTTTTTTAATTTTTGTAAAGCCAAATATGAGGACAACATATGGTCAATTCGAGAATGCGGAACCAAATTCCTTTCTAGAACAATTAATGGTAAATAAACTTTTGCAGCATTCGAGATGTTAAGGAAATTTAAATCCAAATAATATCATTTGTTCTGTAGTAGCATGCGTAGACCCCTGGAATCGCACCATGGCAGTACTATGGAGGAATCCATAATTTTGGAGCAGCATATGGAGATCGTCACTTACATGAATCAAGTCGAGCTTTCACTCCTACTTCCTCGCAGAGACCTTCCAGCGAGGAATTTATCTAAAGGCAGAGATATATTCCATGTGGAAGAGTATTTTGTGTATTTTTCATTTGGTTTTAGGTTCATTATGTGTATGTTTCTTTATTTGTGAGGAGTATTTCCTTACATTTCACTGTGTTTTATTTTCCAATTGCAAGGATATCTATGAAGCAAACATTTAGGCAACTTCAGTAGTGCATTGCTTTAACGGAAAAAATATATGGATCTTTTGTTGCTAACATTATGTGTGTGGCATTATTTTAAATCTCTATTCCTGCACCATAAATCCGTCACAGTTAATATACTTAATCCATGTATGTACAACATACATTCCGGTCTGCTAGAGTACCATACATTTTGCAGTAGGTCTATATAGTCTGCAGTACCATCAAGTGGGGAGCAAGATGAAGAGTATTTGTGCAGTCGACATAATCCTTCCACACAGTGTGATCTGCCATAATTTATAAATAAAATTCATTTCATCAAAGAAGGAATACATTTATAGACCCATACATTTACAGAATATGCGAGTAGCGAGTTGTCAGGTTACAATTTCAAATTAACAAAACACTAGCCAATCTGGACAATACGTTCTTAGGTTACATTAGCTTTACAGAGTTTTCAAGACAGTAGCCGAGACACCTCGAATAAGAAAATTAACATGCAAAACTGGTTAATCCTTTGTCAGTTGGTTCTTGTACAAAGACAGGTGATGCACAAGAGCTTACCAAATATAAATCTGGGTTGGAATACCCTGTCAGTGTTTCCATAAACAAACGCCTTCGGTACATGGATCGAGAATTGAAAGCAACATTTAGTGAACCAACACCCTGCGAAAGGCTGGAACCAAGACGGAACTGGTTAGCTACTATCTGGGCCCCAGTCAGATGTTGAGGCTTTTCACCCTATGGATTATCATTCAATGTAACAATTTACATATGAACTACTCCATCAAACAAAATGATTGCGTTCAACTAAGAAGAAACTACAAAACACGCATAAATAACTTCAACTAGTGAATAAATATCAAGAACATTGGAACATAACCAGGCAGATAAGAATTTGTAAATGTTCAGACAAGACAAGAAACATCATAGCAGACTAATGATGTGTTTGCTTCTTCTTTCCATCAAGAATTTTTTTATTAAGTTCTCAGAGTTCAATTCTTTTAGATAGAATTTAGTATCTCTTCACTGAATTCATAAAGGGGAGAAAATTAATGGTTTAAACCAAAATTGCAATTTGTTTATGGATATTTACACATCAAGTGTCTATTATTTCCTTAAAAGCTGACTCTTTTGGTGCAGTAAAGGTCAAAATTCTTCTTATCTCATCAATCAACATTCAAAGCCAATTCTCGTGGTGTCATTTAGCCTATATGCTTTCAAATCTCATCCATTATTACTACTCTTCAAAAATTAACCTGTATGCTTCTAATTTAAGATCTCATACATCTAATCTGGTTAACAAGTGTCCTAAGAAATAACAAATCTTAATCAAGAAGAGACTAATAATTCTACTATCAAATCTCATATAAAACGATTTGAGAAATGGAATTCTCATAAACAAAATTAGGATAAAGATAGAGAATGAAAACTATAGTGAAACGGGAAAGGAGACTTACTGTAATGTCATCTCCAACTAAATCAATAACTTCGTTGGATTTCTTGCCTAACCAGTAGGTTCCTTCTTGATTAATATATAAGTTTAGCCGCTGAAGTCTGTCGGATTGATGAAATCTACTAACTGAATGGTAAACAGAAATATTATAATTATTAGATCTAAAACATAAAACTAGAATTAAATCATCGGATCAATACTCGAAGATACTGAAATCAAGATGGATAGGATTGAGCGATTTTTTCCTCAGAGCTAGAATTAGGTTTTCGACTTCGCTTCTCTCCTCTCGCTGTTCGATTAGGTGTGAGACAAGAAGAACAAGTCTGAGTGAGAACAAATAGGGATGATCTTTGAAACTATCGATACATATTTCATCTGAGCCGTCGGATACATCTAACGGCCTTAAGAATTAATGAGTTAAGTCATTTTTCCGTTTTTAAATAAAGAAAAACATAAACAAAAGATACTTACCTCTCACCGCCACCTAGGTTTTGCTGTCAAGTAGCTGGTCAAGTAGCATGATTGCGTAACGTATAGGGAAAACATTACAATTGTCAAGATGGATAGGATTGAGCGGTTTTTGCCTCAGAGCTAGAATTAGGTTTTCGACTTCGCTTCTCTCCTCTCGCTGTTCGATTAGGTGTGAGACAAGAAGAACAAGTCTGAGTGAGAACAAATAGGGATGATCTTTGAAACTATCGATACATATTTCATCTGAGCCGTCGGATACATCTAACGGCCTTAAGAATTAATGAATTAAGTCATTTTTCCGTTTTTAAATAAAGAAAAAACATAAACAAAAAATACTTACCTCTCACCGCCACCTAGGTTTTGCTGTCAAGTAGCTGGTCAAGTAGCACGATTGCGTAACGTATAGGGAAAACATTACAATTGTCAAGATGGATAGGATTGAGCGGTTTTTGCCTCAGAGCTAGAATTAGGTTTTCGACTTCGCTTCTCTCCTCTCGCTGTTCGATTAGGTGTGAGACAAGAAGAACAAGTCTGAGTGAGAACAAATAGGGATGATCTTTGAAACTATCGATACATATTTCATCTGAGCCGTCGGATACATCTAACGGCCTTAAGAATTAATGAATTAAGTCATTTTTCCGTTTTTAAATAAAGAAAAAACATAAACAAAAAATACTTACCTCTCACCGCCACCAAGGTTTTGCTGTCAAGTAGCTGGTCAAGTAGCACGATTGCGTAACGTATAGGGAAAACATTACAATTGTCAAGATGGATAGGATTGAGCGGTTTTTGCCTCAGAGCTAGAATTAGGTTTTCGACTTCGCTTCTCTCCTCTCGCTGTTCGATTAGGTGTGAGACAAGAAGAACAAGTCTGAGTGAGAACAAATAGGGATGATCTTTGAAACTATCGATACATATTTCATCCGAACCGTCGGATACATCTAATGGCCTTCAAAATTAATGAATTACGTCGTTTTTCCGTTTCTAAATAAAGAAAAAACATAAACAAAAAATACTTACCTCTCACCGCCACGTAAATTTTGCTGTCAAGTAGCTGTCAACATGCTGGTCAAGTAGCACGATTGCGTAATGTATAGGGAAAACATTACAATTGTCAATTGATATGCCTCGGATAGTTACAAGGCTGCTGATCGGTCTGTAACTAAAAAAACCGCTAACTAGGTCGTACCTTATAGATTAGCCATGAGACGGAGGCTGCATTTCTTATGGTTGTTTCCTCTTTTTTTGATTGAATTACCAAAAACAAGCTAAGAGTTGTTTCCTCTTCTTTTGGAAGTTTCAGCGGAATCATAAACTGTATTAGAGTTCAGATAAATGATAGATAAAATGTTATAAAATAATCCATCATCCACGAAGAGAGAATTTAGATCCGAAGAAGAAGTGAAAAATTAATGAGAAAATTGGTTTTACAAAGGTGCAGTGTAGGCGGCGGAAGATAAATATAGGATACCTTATGTTTTAGGGTTATCAAGACTAGAGAATGAAAATCGAACGGATGGGACAATGTTTGAGATTTGATCTAAAAGATTTTCATCCATTATGATATTTTTGTAGAGTCTTGTAATTTTTGATTCAAGCTGAAGGTGGCCCGGATATAGCCACATGGTCATAGATGATATGCCTTGCCACATCCTAAGAATGAAAGAAGTTTGATTTAACGCCTGACCTTCAGGAGGCAGGACACAAATGGCGGTTAGAAGCTCGGCTCTAGCATTTGGATAGTTAGCCGCCTGGATTGGAGGAACACATCAATGAATATCATAGGAAATGCAGGCTGTAAAAATTTTAATTGCAGCATTTTGCGTTCAATGACTAGAGCTCAGGCAACCAAAAGGATAACTCGTAAATAAAGTTGAACTCCCTCATAAAAAGCACAGAAACATAAATAAAGTTTAGCTAGGTCTGGGGTTCTGGCTGTGGTGGTTGGTGTACTAGTCTACTGCGTTTTCCATCTCGTTTTGGATCGATTGGTGATGGTGCTACTCATTAGATATGTTTCAAGCTGCTGGATCTGATGTCCTTGGTTGATAATTCTTCTGTTTTATTGGCGGAGCCATTGCAGTGGGGGACTAAGGTTTCTTTTCATGGGGTATGGGTAGCGTGAAGATATCCGGTCGATTCTTGGCTATTGGTGCAGTGGGGTGGTCTTGGAAGTCTTAATTGATCTTCATCTCTAATTTTTAGTGGTGCTGTCGACTCTTGAGTTGACGATGGTGGTTGTTATTTGGGGGTATAGATGCTATTGGTAACACTGCTTGCTATGGCTTTCTATTGTTGCAGATCCAGTTGAAGACAATCACATAGTCAATGGTGGCTAGTGATGGGAAGTTTTCAATTGGGAGGGATAACATCTGCAAAGGGAAGAAGAGGAGGCTTTCATCAGGCCAAAACAGTTCTTAGTTTTTGGTGATGGAGAAATATGGTGGCGGCGGTGGCGGCCAGTCCTCAAAGTTGTGGTGGTGGTTTTTCTGAAAATAGGGGTTTGATAGAGATTGAGGGAATATTAGGGTTTCCTTCTAATGGGCTGTGGGTTGGCTATGACTTTTAGTCATTGTCGTGTGTTGGGGAGCCGTATGGGCTTATTTTAGGGAGTTGTATTGAAACTTCATTTCATGTAGCTATTTGGGTCATTTGCATTTGCCTGGAGACTTTGTTTGGTGTTTGTACTAAACAATCTCTTTTGGCCTTTGGGTTGTAGCTTTTAAGCTTATTTTCTATAAAACTTTACATTTGCCGAGTTAAACTTTTTTTTAAATGAACAGCCTTTTGTAGCCTAATGCTAATGGAGAGTACATAGTAGGTGATTGGAGATATCTCGATGTCAGCGTAGGATTTGCCGGAATCCTAATTGTGCTTGTCGATTACAAAAATTGCACATCACCGGAAACGCCTCACAAACAAAGCTCTACCTCCATAGCAGGACTGTAGCGACAGTCAAACAAAAAAAAAAGAAATACTACATACAAGGGAATATTGAACTCTGGGAGCCTCGGTATTATGCACTAGTTGGACTCTTGGTGCAAAAGAAAATGCAGCATCAGACTGCTTCGTTAAGTGTCAAGAAACAAGGATGCATAATTACTCTTCCCATCTAACGATTCATGCATCCCAGCCCATCAATATCAACGGCTATTATCTGGATCAACATCATCATGTGAGGATTTCCCCCTCAAATCAAGATCTATCAACTGTTTATCGTGTTCTAACCGGAACCCAAACATCATCTAAAACTTTTTCTTCTTTCTAATTGATGTTAATTAAGTTAGTAGAACTTCAAATCTAGGTCCATATCTAGCATGAGAACTCATCAATGGAGTTTGACTTGTATTGAAGTTTTTTTAATTAATTGTACCGTGGATCACTGGAGAACTAGTTTAGTTGCAGCAATGAAACTCGAAATTTGCAAATCATTACAAAACTAGTTTCACATGCTTAAATCTACACCTCAACCGGATACTACTTTATTGTTGATGATATTGCATTGATGTCAAGAACTCTATGATAGTCGTTATAGAATACTCAAGGAAAAATTCAAAGAGGCGAGATTGATATTGTTCTTTTACCACAGCAAATAGTACTTCAATGCAATGGCTTCAGAATAGATGAGTCTTAGGGTCCTGATGAGTATGGATTTTTCAATTGTAGACAACGCACGGTTTTTTTTTTTGATCGAAAAAGGGGAACTTTTCGATTTCTCCTTTTTCGATCAAAAAAAAAAAGACAACGCGCGGCATGTGTTCGAGAAGAATTCTGAAAAGAGCCGGTTAAGTTTAAAACATGTTTTGGATATGTAATGTAATTTAACTACTTCACGAGGGCAATTTAGTAAATATTTCAAACGGTCACACCGGTCATTGGTCGGTCAGCGATCCTAATGCATCAACTACATGTTCTACGACTCGGATCCTAATTAAGCCATCCACTGCCTCTTGATTAAAAAATTCAAAGCGATAATCTTAGGAGTCAGGATCATAAACCAAATTATTCAAAAACAAAATAATATCTACAAGGGGAAAACCAGGTCATGAACTCATGTGCAGCAAGCTTTCAATTGAATTTCCATTAAAATTCCAAATCTTTTCAGTCGTACCCAGTACTGCCTAATGAGATCCAAGATATTTGTAATCTTCTCAAAATGAGCTAGTAATTATTTCTGAGAGATGGAAAGATTGATGTATGTAAACAGATTAGATCATTGTAGTCTCAATCTATATATTAGAATTTCAATATACGATGAAATCCGATAACAAACATACGAATCAACCAAATAAAAAATTTCTATAAAAAGAGTTGCAGCAAACATCTTGACGTTACTTCTTCATCAAATTTATTAATCGGAATATATTATCTCGAACTCGTAGTTGCTGAGCTTCACTTTGGATAAAATCGAAGGAGAGCCGTGTCTTGAGATCCTAGAGTATTGACATCTTGAATTACTCGTGTTTCCATGACTAAATATTCCGTTCCTATCTTTTAAAATAAGGCTACTATTGAGGTGTCACACTCCAATACAGGGGCTTCATTTGGATTCTTAGTGTCCAAAAAAGTGGTTATGAGTTATCCTAATACCAAAACAAAATTTCTAGATTACCCTTGAACTAAAATAAAAACTTAAAAACCTAATCTTTTCTATTTTAATTCAACAAAAAAAACTGCTCCTCTTCCTCTTTTTTCTCTTCCTCTGCTCAAAGCATCTCAAGAATCACAATTTCAAACTCCACAACAACAACCCATGGTGTATGTTAGGTAATAATCGTTCAAACCCATCTTTGTTTACTCTTTTTTGTGCTTAAAATAGGCTAGATTGAATGAAATCGGAGTAAGTTTCAGTTATTCATTTGCTCGTGTTACGTCTGGGTTCGGGTCTAGGTTTTTAATCGTAAAATTTGAAATTGAAGAACTTACGTCTATGTTGAATTCAATCCAACCGTAAAATAAGGTTTGCATGTTGTATTACGTCTAGGTTAGTTTACTAAATTTTCATGTTGTAAACCTAGACGTAATTTCAATTTTACAGTTCGTATTTCTATAAGATCAACCTGTACATAATTCTTCCTGTATGTTTTATGGAAAAAGTTTCAAATTGGATTACGTCTAGGTTCGTGGTGCAACTTTACCAGACGTAATCTTCTACGTCTAGGTTCGCTAAGTAACTTTTCCAGACGTAACCCCCTACGTCCAGGTTCGCAAAATAAATTTTCCAGACATAATATACTATCTAGGTTCGTGAATTTTTTTCAGACGTATTCTCCCACTTCTGGGTTTTTGAATTGTTTTTTTCAGACGCTAACCTAACCTAGACGTAAAACAAGTAATAAATACCCGTGCAAAAACTATTTATGGATGGGTTTGGATGACAAATCTAACCTAGACGTAATTCAGGTTTTGTCCTATTGGAAACCAGTTACGGTTTGGATTTCTTCCAAACCCAGACGTAAAATTGAATTACGGTTGGCAACGAAGCTCAACCCAATCGTAATTTTCCATGAAAGTCTAAAAATCTCAAACTTTTTACGTACTTAAGCTAGTTTTGAGTGAACTTGAACCCATGGGAGATAGTTTAGAGGTGTACCTGTTGATTTTCAACCATTGATTTTTCACTTTGTTGATTTATTTCTTCAATTGGTTGAGATTCATCATCACTTTGTGTTAAACCTTCTGTACCATCTAACAAAATTCATCTTCTTAATTTAATTATTATCTAATTAAATTAAAATTAACTACATAAGGGTTGTTTGGTCATTACAAAATTATTTGAGATAAGGGGTTTTTGATATTACTTGTGGGTGATCCATTTTTGTCTTATTAGGTGAAGCCCCTCTAATGGAATGTGACGCCCCAATAATAGCCTTCTTTTAAAAAGTGCAACCGAAGATTCCCATAGCTAGGAGCAATTTCTTCAGGATTTATAGATGCATCACAAGACAGATTTACCCAATGGTTGTTCTAGGATACACTTGAGTTTTGAGAGAAAATATCATTTTGCTAGTGAATCATCAACCAGATTAGGGTTTCATCTTCATCTTTTGGAAGTTTCATAGGAATGATTAAGAAAGTAGTTGTAGCAGTAAGAATAATAGTAAGATCAAAAGTTACGGAGAAACATATTCTTGAAAAATCATCCATTATTCACAAAGATGTTTTTTGGACAGATAAATGTGAGATCTAAGTTATAACTGGATGAACAGAAAAATTTGTCTTATAGGCGGCTGAACTGAAAATATTTGTAGGGTTACAATGAGTTTTTAGGGTTTCACACAAAGGAGTTATATGGGTGATCCTACGGTTAGAAAATGTTTGAGATACTTGATCTAGATCCACTTTTGCGGGTTTTAAAGCCTCTAAGGATAGTGGACTTGTTGTAGTGTTTCGGTTCATGTTTTGATTAATGACCCAGTAATGATCATTACTCAATCAACTCCTATTGAGAGACACATTCAAAATTATTAATGTTTCAAGTGGTAATGTAATTACATGATGAGTTTTTATCATCTTCATCACCACAACTACTATCATCTGAATTCATCGAATTGAACTGCACTGCTCTATTAGAAGTTTGTTTGGTCAACTCATCGAGCATCAAACATTCATGATATCTTCTCCTTCAAAGGCCTTGACAAAATATGCTCTCACGCAAGGGTGATGAAACTCTCACTTCCTATTAGCCGAAATAAGCCTTTTCTAATGTAGAAGTTATGGTGAGGACACTTGACATAACTCTATTGGTTGTAATAATTAAAATTTGGTTACACTTTGTTTACATCAACTACTTAACTGTTCGTTAATAACGGTGTAGACAAAAAAGTAGGTGAACTATACATATGTCAGAATTTAAACTTAAATAATTTTGTTACACCGTGTTTACACCAAAACTTAATTGTACGTTAGTAACACCGTTAAAGGTGGACAACACTTACGTATAAATTTTTGATATTACCAGGAAACGTATGTCAAAGATTTGAATTTGGAATCAAAAATATATTGGGAAGCCAATAGCTCCTTGGTAGGAAACATACGTCAAACCAGAACTTTGAAAATCTATATAAAGGCCATGATAATACAGGATACTGCGTCACAAAGTTTAGTTGTAAGGTGTTGAAAAAAAATCACGTATTCAACTGCAAGGTAAGATTGAATATTATTTAGGTAGACAATACTTCCATACGCTAAACCACGGGAAACCATACAAAATTTTGCTAAAAAAATCTTTACGAGTTGCTTATGATTTTACCCAATTTGGTTGTTCTTTATACATAACACCGTGTAATACAAGGATTTCTAAAATCAGATTAACAAGGAAACTGTATTAAGATGTTGTCTATAATAAGGAAACCGTATTAATCATCTGTATTCTAGAGTACATAAGCCCTCATCATATAATTTAATTAACGAATTAAACGTACGAGAAGTAATCAATAGAAAAAGTTGGTTATGTTTCAATCACTTTGAAAATTGTTCCGACGAAACTGGTTTGTGAATTACAACTATATAACGTCCCCTGAGAATGTTTCAATGATTGAAAAATCACAGGTTGTGCGTTTGAATCAATCAATTGGAAATCCGACCTTTGGTTGTTGATTGAAATTGATTGAACCTTGAACATTGGTCTTTGGTACCGTTCAAGTGATTTCTCTTGTATTCAATTAGACTCACAGATTTCTATTTTCTTGAGTAAGAATTGAATTGAATCGATAAAGAGAGATATAACTCTTTGATATACTTTATTAAGATTGAGTCTTATTGATTCTTTTGAAAGTATATTGGAGTTTGTCCATACAAATTGCTAAGCGAAATATTGGGTGTTGTTGTTGTACCCCCGCTTTTTCACCAACAAGTATCATTATGCAGATGACATTATTTTCTTTGTCGATAATAAAATGGAGGAGTTACACAACTTGTTTTCTGCACTGCATTGTGTTGAGTTTATTGCAGGCCTAAAGGTAAACACATCTAAAACTCGCCTCATTGATGTTGGAGATGTTCCTCACCTAGCTACTTGGGCAGAAGAATTTAATTGTTCAACTGATTGTTTACCTTTTATGTATTTGGGGATGCCACTTGGTGCAAAATTTGGTTCAAAACACAATATGGGATCAATTCTAGGGAAGTTTGATGCAAGATTATCTGTCTGGAGGAGAATATCTTTATCTAGAGGAGGTAAACTTGCTCTTTTAAAATGTATCTTATCTTCTTTACCCAGTTATTACTTTTCGTTGTTCAAGGCACCTATTTCAGTTATTAATATTTTGGAAAAGATGATGTGTAATTTTCTCTGGGAATATAAGGAGGGTGCAAACACATCACACATGGTTAATTGGGATATTGTTCAAACAACAAAAGAAAAGGGTAGCATTGGCGTTTGTAATCTCAGGCTAATGAATTTAGCTTTATTGGCTAAATGGTGTTGGAGATTTGGTTTCGAAAAGAATAAACTTTGGTTTAAGATAGTAGAAGAAAAGTATGGTTCTGATTTTTCCAATTGGATTCCTGGAATTGTAAAGAAAACATATGGAATATCATGTTGGCGTGAGATTGATTAAACTGCATGCTTAGTGAGTGAAAACTCAACTCTATTTGTACATTCAGGTAGTGCCATTTCTTTTTGGAGTGATATTTGGTGTGGACAACTTCCACTTGCATCAGTAACACCAACTCTATATAAGTTGTCGAGACACAAGAATGCTATGTTAGCATATATGGTGTCATTGGATGGAAATTGGAAGTTCAACTTCAAGCGTGATCTAACATACTTAGAGGTAGAATAATATGTTGTCCTCATCAATATCATCGGTGATATTCCTCTAGTTCAAGATGCACTTCCATATACAAGAAGGTGGAAGCTTAACATTTCAGGTGTTTTCACAGTAAAGTCACTTTACGCAAAGTTGGTGGCTGATTTTGGGGTGGATAACTTTCCATTTCAATTTATCTGGAAACCAGCAATACCTCCGAAGATAAACATTTTAATGTGGTGTCTTTTACATGGGAAGCTAAATACCATTGATGTACTGAATCGTCAAGGTGTGAATCTGTATAACTCATGTGTTTTGTGAGGAGTTGGTGTACTGTCGTGTAGTTGCAGTAAATCCTACACTACACTCTTCATATGATTTCATTATTAATCAACTCATTTTAGGTTTGTATTCTTAATTTTATTGATTAATTTTTGGATGTTCTTACAAGAAAAGATAAAGAACTCAAGAATGATCTCTCCTCTAAACTTTCTCTCTCCTATTTACTTGTTTCTTACTCAAAAAAGATCTCTCCTTCTTTTTACCACTCGAACGACTATTTATAAGAAAATAAATAGTGGATGACAACTAATCTGTCCCTTATTTTCGGGTATGGTTTGCGACATTCTCGCAACCTTACAGACATTATTTTCGCAAACTCTCTAATTTTCGCAGGATTATCATATCTTTCTCGTGATCTTAGCTGACGTCATTTATTTTATCATTTCCGAAATTGTTCTGCGACGCTGTTGTATTGTGTCACTGATAATTTCGCTGAAACATTGTCATTGCGAGATTCTGATCCTACAAGTCGCAAGTCCATCTTTTTCTTCACTGCAATATTGCATACAAAATTTGGTCTGGTCTCCTACCTAATACATGATGGACTTGGGTTTTTCCTGGCTCGATGATAAATTTGGCAAACATGTGGCATCACAATAAGTTTTGCAGTGCAAGAAATTATATTTGGGGATTAATCCCTGCGGCGATCATTAATACCATTTGGAGGGAAAGAAATTGTAGAAATTTTGAAGAAAGATACCTTTATAAGACAGATGATGATCTGATTGAGGAAGCTAAATCAGCTGTGTTGTCTTGGGAAGCAGCAGGTCACCGTGTCCATTTGAACTTTTCAGATTCAGTACTCTCTACATGGGATATTATCTTTATGTAATCTTCTGTATTGTTTTTTCCTTTCTTTCTTTCATCTACAGCTGGTAGAATAGTTGTACATTCTTACTCTTTTTAATACAACTTCTCTTTTGATCAAACAAAAGGAACACCACCTAAATGTCAAATTTAGAATTTGCTCGTTGAAATAAGGCCTTACCTTGGCCCAATTTGTTTGGGCAAAAATAACTTTCTCTTTCTTAAATTCCTCACACAAATTCTTCAAAAGCTCTCTCTCTTACAATGGCTTCTGGTCCCTTTTATAGGGGGTTACATAGCGGAGGAAAGACAATAAAACTCCTAATTTCGGATCTGCGAGAGCTATATTTTGTATCTACATTTTTCCTCTTCTCGCATTGATGTTTTTGAAAAAAGGGGCGATGAGAAAAGTCTTAATCCATGAACATATCAATTAAAGCTGTCACACTTGAATTTATGTTGGATGTCTTTACCCATTAATAACGTTTTAGTAGAGAGGAGCTCTTTTGGTTAATGTATGGAGGCCCTTGGAATAAAAGATTCCTCTCCACACTGAAATTTGGTATGCTAAAACGCAAAATTGAGCTTGTATATATGGTTTTGATCCATTGTTCGGTTCAGATTTGAAAAAATGGCCCCGGAATGCCAAAGTGGTCTACTAACTGGTTAAGGCTACCGGGAAACATTGCGGAAACCAAGTGTGTGCACCTATTCATTGTTTTATGAATACAATATCCTAAGGATATGCCTTAAGGCTTACAATTCTGGTTGGGCTGGAAAAGAAGGTGAAACATTTTCACAATAACGTTCACAAGAATTATGGGCAACACCTCATTGTGAATTGTGGGAACAAGTTCTTGCCATGTTGAGAACCGAAACTCCTGGGTAAAAATGGCTAACAATAATCTAACTTGATTCAATGAAGAAAGTTAAACTGCTTCCTATGCTGCCTAGCTCCCGGACTCAAATAACTGAATAATTTTTCGTGTCCGACGAAATTGCAAAGTCGTCGAATATTTTTGGAAAAATTGACGCGTTTTTGTATCCATGTCTCGTCGCATCCCAGGTGATAGTTGACTAAAACGTCGTGGAGAGGATGAAGGAAACAAATGATTTTTTATTCTTCTAAAACATCTACAACGTGCAGCCATTTAATTGGCAGATCTTTATTCGTGGAACCGTCCATCATCCTGTATTATTATGTATGTCATGTTTGGCAGAGATATGGAAGATCTCCAGCCCATAAATGCATATATTGTGTTGTTAATCATAAAACTAGTATTCAATCATAAAATTAGTTTTAATTTTAGAGGGAAATGACTGTATTAGTGTAATAATGCCGCTACAAATAGAGCATTGTCTTGCACAAATTATCAAATCCACAAATTCTAAAAAAATTCTGAGTTCATCCAAAATGCGAAAAGGTTCTTTCATCAACAATAATTTCTCTCTGGTGCTTCTTCTTATTCTCGCCACTATGATTTGTTCTTCTACTTCCGCTCAAGTGGATGACACCGGTCACTGTAAGTAATTTACATGGGTTATATATATGTTGAATTACTAAATTAAAACTTTTGGCACCACAAACTATTCCTTATGTTTTTTGACCTAATATTCATGCCAATTTACATAAAGAAGAAAATACTTCCTGTGTCTCTTAAAAAAGACACCATCACTTTTCCATTTTGTCCTGAACTAAAATGAATAAGTGATAGTATTTTTTCCTTAAAAATGGAGGGAGTGCATGATTTTTTGTGCAACCGGAAGGGGTCGTCAGATTGTTATTGTTATTATTATTATTTTCTATGTTCATTTATGAAATTCTGTATCTACCAATATTACTTAACTTACACTATATCGCGTATAAATTATTTGCAGATAATGCTAGATTGGATGTCGATTTGTTTGATGCTGACATTCCTGCGTTAATTGAAAACAGTAACAAGCTTAACCGCGGTATGTAAATATTTTGTCCCTTAGCTCCATGGTGGTTACGGTGGAGCTACGTGCATTTTCTTTTCTTTTTTAGTAAGACTGTATTGCATATGTTCTATTTGAATTCTCTTTACTTTCTTCTCTTGTTTTTCGATCCTCATCTTAGATTAAAAGGTTAATCAATAAAAAAGGTGTTTTCTCCGATTTCCACCCAAACTATTTCACTAATGAGTGGATTCAAGTTCATTTCCGGCGGGTTCATGTTGATTTAGGCACAAATAAATGACTCCTTTCGTCCCTATTATATAGGCTGAGTTTAGGAATTTTCTACTCTCATTAGATAGGCGGAGTTCCAATTTCAAGGATGTTTTTCCATATATACCCTTATTTATAATGCATGGGTATCATAAAAAGTAAACTAATGTCTCTTGTCCTGGAAATGTGATAAAGCATAAAATAAGTAAAGTGATGGATATTTGTGAAATCCATATTTTTTCTCACTCTAAGAGAATTCGCAAATTCCACCTACATATTGGGGATGGAGGGAGTAAGTACTTAATATTTCTTATATAGGAGGTCAACAGTTTGCGAAATGACAATAATAATTACTCCTTTTTTTTCCACTTTATATTAGGATTTTGAATTTTTACGCAGATCAATAGAAAGAAAAGGAACTAAAAAAATTCAACTATTTCCACTAAAAAAAAGTCTTCAAATATTAATTGTTTTACTATTGGGACTTATTAATTTGTTTTACTATTGGGGCTTATTAATTGTTTTACTATTGGGGCTTATTAACTTGTAAACCTTATACATGTTATAGGATTATTTAATTACTCCCTCCGTCCTAGTTTAGATGTCAAAATTGGGGATTTTTTTTGTCCTAGAATATTTGCTATACTTCATATTTTTCCACCTTTTATCCTAATTTTTCCTTAACTTGGAATCATGCCATAACATGAAAAATTGGGTATTTCAAGTTTCAAGACACTTTTAAATACTTTTCTCTATATATTTCCTCTAATTTGAATTTTTCCAACTAAACAACAAAAACCTAGACATCCAAAAACTTGAAACATTAAATACTAACCTAGGGTAATCTTTCTTAATCTTTGTGCAAAATACTATTTTGCCATATAAACTGACGGAGGGAGTATTATGCATTGGTTTTTACATTGTCTCATCGGAATTTTTTTCTTGTTGGAAAGATAAATTCCTATATTTAATTAAATGTAATTCTCTAAAGTACCCACAATAATTATGTTTACTTGTATAAGTGGAACCCATAAGAGTTCTCTTTTGCAGGATCTCTGATTAGTAGTTTCACATATTTATTACTACTCCTTCCGTACCACATGTATAGGTGGAGTCTTAGATTTTGGTTGTCCCATCATTAAATAGGCGGAACTCCAATTTCAAGATGAGTTTTTCCACATATCACCCTTATCTAATAAATATTCGTATCGCCACAATTGAGATAATGTTTCTAGTATTGGAAATATGATAAATACAAAAAAAAAATAAAGAGAATGTATAAATATATATATACATATATAATACAAAAAAAATCTTAATATAAGAGATATTGCATTTTCCGCCTATATTTGTGGTATGAAGGGAGTAGAACCGTAAATTCAAACTGTTATCTTTGTTGTATAACTTGTATTTTACATCATCATCAAAACAAACTTCAACTACTGATTTAAGTTTCCACAACATGATTAATAGATATGTACACATTGTTTTACGATCATGATCCATCGATTTGGTACTTTCAACTCATGTTGCATCAATGTTCTTAGAAAACTCAAACAACTAATCAGTAACCAATCTTTGAAAAATAAATAAATAAAATACCTAATTTCGTATACCTTCTTTTCTTAGAGCATCAAATACCGGGGCCACAAATTTGACAATCATAGAGGGCAGTTGTGCTGTCTAATTTAACCTTACACGCCTAAAAAAAGATCTTCTATGTGTGTTCTAATTTTTTAGAAAAACTTCAGAATGGTGAAGGATTTTTCGTTAGTCGATCAATTATATATTGTCCAAATCCCAATAATCTAATGTTATCTTTACTATGAAAACTTCGCAGAGAGAAACATAACAAAATCTAAACATTAAAATATTGAGAGAGAAGAAATAGTATGAAATATATACTCCCTCCATTCGGATTTAGTTGATGAAATTGGATTTTACATGGATATTAAGAAATAGATTAGAGAACAGTTTTCTTTCCACAAATATCCTTTACTATAATTAATTATTTGGATAATTAATGGTTCTTAATAGAGACAAACACAAGTTTCTAAATTAGGAACTGATTACTATGTAGGGACAAATAAGGAAAAATTAGGGGAAGAAATCTATTTTATCCACTAAATCCGAATGTAGGGAGTATTATATTAAAAGTTAATTTGGGAAATCATGTATTCACCCCACCAGTATAAAAATCAGTAATGGTCCCACCATTTACAATTTCGATAAGATTCTCTAAATTTAATAAGAAAAACGATAAAATTCTCCAAATTTGATAAGAATAAAATATTTGAATAACCCTGTTAACCTTATACGGGTATACAAGTTAACAGGACCCTTATTACTATTATTATGCTTAAAAACAACTACTTATGCATATAAATTAGTTACAGTCACTGCCACCGTGTACGCTTTGGGAGAATTGCTGCAGCTGGATGCTTCGGTAAGCACAGACGCCAGAGTTGTTTTCCAGCGTATCGGCAACGTGTTGGAAGAATTGTCCAGGGCCTCGATAAACTTAAATGATGACTGTGTTAGGCACTTATTGGATGTGTTGGGTAACATGATAACACGTATGGGCAGTATGTGTGGTGGTAGCCGTAAGATTGGTAGTAATGATTCTACGCCATGATCACATAGTAAGTGCAATAAAGACACATGCCAAGCATGGAACTGTTGATCCTTAGATGACGTCACGGGCATAGTGCACTTTATTTCTTGGTTTTTATTACAGTAAGAAGAAAAGTTAATACAGATATTGCGTGGATATGTACATCAGCTTAGCTTAGATCAATCCTGGTTCTTAATTACATCTATGTTAGGGTACCAATGCTTGCAGCGTAAGAGTACTTGTTGGAAAATTGAATCCAATTTTCTGTATATGAATGGAAAACTCCTTTAATTAGTACCTTTTGGATCTGGGTGTTGGACTGGTTTAGTAGTTATGGACTTAATCCTAATTTGGCCTATTAAGATAGTTTCAAGTTTGAAACGGGAAGAAACCTAAAACCAGGCGTGAAGGGAAACAACTCATCGGGAATTCAGTTTGAATTCAAAAGACGCATCCCTTGAGAAATCCTTCAAGTATCATGATTCTTCATTGAAGAGGTATTTGAAGCATCATGACTCTTCATCAAGAGGTACTAGTAATTTCAATAAATACCCTGCACATACTTAGAGATAGAAATCAATTAGAAACCTAATTATCACTCTACTGCATTCTGAAATCATCTTTCAAGTTTTTTTGTGTTAAAGAGAGTTTATCACTTTAAGTTTGGTTCGATCGTTTCTCGAAGTTTGGAGTTCTACTACATCGAGAAGATAGCCGTTATATCCTGGAAGACAGACATCGATAATCCGTAAGCGCCAGTGCGGGGTGAATCTGTCTTAAGGCTAGAGGATATAATCATTGCCTCGACTTTGGTTTCATTTAATTGGGTTTGCATTTCTCTTCTTCTCTGTTTGTTTTATTGCAGTTTATACACAAGATTGCCAAGAGTACTTTAACCTGAATGTGAATATCATGAGATTGCATCTGGCACGGTACAGTTAACGATGTAGGAGTGTTTCTCCTTGATAAAAGTCCGTTTTCTATGATAATCTGAAGAGACTAGTCCCTTTTAGCTCTCCATTGAGTTTTTGCATTTTTCTTTTGGTGTCTTTTGGTGTGGGTTTAGTTCCCTTCGTCCTATATGATCTATCAACTGCGGCAATTTTTCATGTCGTCGTCAACGCAGTTGTGATGAAGGATGATGAGAAAAATGTGGTATGTGCTCCAATCTCTCCTTCGGTGGTTAAAAGTAGATTTAAAGGTGTAGCGACAGACAATCTCACAATCCAAACTAAATGACCAAAACCCATGCCAAATGATGAGGGAGACCTGTGGGTAGCAAGTCTGGATCTTGTAGCTAATTCATATAATTAAGCAAACAAAATAATGAGGTACATCTTGACATCTACTTATTCATTTTGGATGTATTATCTGGATCAAATTGATTAATTATGGATCATTGGATAAAATCCAAGGAGAGCCATGTCTTGAGATCGTTGGTACAGGGCATGGACAAGAAGTTGTAGCTGCAGAGAGCAATAAGGAATGACACGATGAACAGATATCAATCTCATGCCTGCCTTATCTCCTTATAGATAGCAGGGAACAATTTCTTGCGGATTTATTCAAGAATGCAGAGATGGAACTACCAACGGATAGTTTTGTTAGTTATTGAAGACTAATTAATTATTTTCTAAACTTAGCCATGGTTATTTAGGGAAGGGGTTTCCTAAACCGGTTAGAATTCTTGGTGGCCAAGTTTGTAACCTATATAAATAGGTAATTAGGCCTTGTAGAATTTGTGCATTGTGTAGAAAACGATTAAGAGATCGGTGAGAGATTTCTTGTATAGCTTTTAGGGCTAAAACTAGGATTTCGTTGTGAGAGCATATTGGTGAGGAACAAGAGAAAAGGTTATCGTCTCGGGTAATTGTTGCGGTGTAACCAAGGGTTTGCTGGGATTCACACGACGTTGTAATCGTTTTTCTTCATAGTGGATTTGAGTTGGTGCGGCTCAAAGTGGACGTAGACAATATATACAAGTTGTATGTATTGGTCGAACCACTATAAATCTTGTGTCTTGTAAGTTGATTTATCTTTATCATATTATTATAGTTGCTTGTGCTTGGTTTACTTATTATTCATAATAATATCTCAAGATCCGTTATTCCGCGGTTGTCAGTGATTATTCCCTAAGAAAATCCTGACAACTGGTATCAAAGCTCGGGTTAGAGCTTTAGGGTTTATCGTAGTACGATTGGAGTGGGAGTTATGGGTGATAATAACGAAAGTACGGTAGCTAGGGTTAAAGTTTTTAATGAGAAGAACTTTGCGTTTTGGAAGTCTCAGATTGAAGACTACCTATATGAGAAAGACATTGATGATCCATTGGGTGGAGTTGCGAAAAAGGGAGCACGCAAGGACGATGAATGGACAACTCTTGATCGCAAGTGTGTAGCCGTGATCCGTAGATGTCTAACGGAGGAAGTCTACAATAACGTACAAGAGGAAACTAGTACGAAGGATCTTATGGATAAACTTGAAAAGTTGTATCAAAAGTCATTAGCCTCGGGAAAGATTATGTTGTGTGAACAATTATTTAATCTGGAGATGCAAGAAGGCGAAGCGATTTCAGCACATCTTGGGAAGTTTAACTCGATTATTTCTCAGCTTTCAAAAGTTAGTATTACTTTTGAGGATGAAGTTCAAGCTTTACGGTTGTTGTCGTCATTGCCAAAGAGTTGGGAGACCGCAAGGACAACCATTAGAAATTCTGCGGGGAGCGAGAAGTTGAAGCTTGATGATGTGCAGCAAAGGTTAATTGATGAAGAGGAGAGAAGAATAGAACAAGGTTATGGTTCTAGTACTTCAAGCTCAGCCTTAAGTATGCAGGAAGAAGATATAGGCAGAAGTTCAAATAGGAACACCAACAAGACTAGATGGAAGTCTAGAGGAAAGTCTAGGGGGAGATCTCAATCCCGCCCTAGAGGTGTTGTTGAGTGTTGGGCGTGTAAGAAAGTAGGACACTACAAGCACGATTGTCCGTAAAACAAAGGTTCTAATAATGGTTGAAACAAAGGTAATCAAGAAGAGGTCAACGTAGTTGCAGCTGCGGAACCGGTGAAGGTCCTTGTTGATAACAAGAAGGTGATTACGGAAGGTTTTTTACTACTCTCTGAGGACAAGCAAGATGAGTCTTGGATTATAGACTCGGGAGCTTCTTTCCATGCAACGGGTGATAAGAGTATTATGATCTCTTATAAAGAAGGATACTATGGACAAGTATTCTTAGGTGGTGGTGAAGCATGCGGCATCATCGGTTTGGGTGATGTGATCTTGAAAGTCAATGGTTCGACATGGAAATTGAAGGATGTACGACACGTTCCAAATTTGAAGAAGAACTTGGTGTATGTGGGCCAAGTTTGTGATGATGACTGTGAAGATGTGTTAACGAAACAAAATTGAAAAGTAAAGAAAGGGTCTATGGTGTTAGCTCGAGGAGTTAGAGTCGGTACTCTATACCGGACTTCATATGGAACTACTTTAGCAGTGGATAGTAGTGGTGAAGACACTAACTTATGGTTTAGAAGATTAGGGCACATGAGTGAGAAGAACATGAAGATTCTATGTTCGGGAGGATATCTACCTAAGGTGAAGTCTGTTGATATGAGTTTTTGTGAAGAATGTGTTCTTGGAAAGCAAAAATGAGTTAGTTTCAGTAGAGGAGGAAGAGACTTGAGAAGTGCAAAACTTGATTTGGTTCACACGGATGTATGGGGACCAATTGATGTTGCATATCACAGCGGGTTCCAGTATTATGTTACCTTTATTGATGATCACTCAAGGAAGGTGTGGCTTTACTTCATGAAGAATAAGTTCGAGGTGTATGAAGTGTTTAAGAAGTGGAAAGCTTTGGTTGAAACAGAAACTGATCTGAAGTTAAAGTGTCTAAGGTCAGACAACGGTGGTGAGTATGACAAAACAGAATTCTTACAGTTATGTGCTACAAATGGAATTTGTTTGGAGAGGACAGTTCCAAGGACACCACAGGAGAATGGAGTAGCAGAACGTATGAATTGGACGTTGAATGTGCACGTGCAAGGTGCATGAGGTTTGCCCGAGACCTTCTCGGCACATGCAACAGAGACAGCTGCTTATCTAATTAACAACACACCTAGTAGTCCATTAGATATGAAGATACCAGAGGAGGTTTGGACTTGCAAAAAGGTAAATCTTTCCTATTTGAAAGTTTTTGGTTGTGTTGGATATGTTCATCTTAGTCCCGGTGAGAGGTCTAAGATAGGTGCTCAAGCAAAGAAGTGTATATTCCTTGGTTATGGAATTGACGCTTTTAGGTATAAACTTTGGGACTATGAGGGTCACAAAGTTACTAGAAGTAGAGATGTCACTTTTAATGAGAATGAGCTGTAAAAGGACATGAATACATCACAAGTTGAAGATGTCAGGTCAAGCAACGTCGATAAGGAGTTGTATAACGATATTGATGATGTTTCTGGAAGAAGTGTGGAACAAGAAGAGCATGATGTTGCTGATGGTTTAGAAGTACAAGTTGAAGATACTTCTACTGCAGTGGGAGTTATTCCTACAGTTTCACAAGAAGTGCGAAGATCATCAAGAACTCCTAAACCAAACCCAAGGTATGCTTTGAAATATCTATTACTTACGGATGGAGGCGAACCTGAAGATATTAAGGAAGCACTAGAGGATGATGATTCAAGCAAGTGGCAACTTGCTATGGAGGATGAGATAAATTCACTTGATGAGAATGGCACTTGTGTTTTATTAAAATTACCAAGAGGTAAGAAGGCGTTGCATAACAAGTGGTTTTATCGGATGAAATACGAAGCAAATGGAGAAATTTGCTACAAGGCGAGGTTGTTTGTGAAAGGTTACCAGCAAAAACCTGGTGTTGATTACAACGAGATATTTTCTCCAGTTGTGAAGATGACTACTATTCGAGTAGTGTTAAGTCTAGTGGCTTCTGAAGATCTCTACCTTGAACAGTTGGATGTAAAGACAACTTTTCTTCATGGTGACCTAGATGAAGAAATTTACATGAAGCAGCCAGAAGGATTCATAGTAAAAGGAAAGGAAGAGACGGTGTGCAAGCTAAAGGAGAGTTTGTATGGTTTAAAACAAGCCCCGAGACAGTGGTACAAGAAGTTTGATAAATTCATGCATAGAAGTGGTTACTCACGGTGTAATGCAGATCATTGTTGTTACTTCAAAAGGATTGGTTCTGACTACATCATATTACTACTGTATGTGGATGATATGTTGGTTGCTGGAACATTTCTACAAGAAGTTGAGAATTTGAAGAAACAATTAGCAAGTGATTTTGATATGAAAGATCTTGGTGAAGCAAACAAGATTCTTGGTATGAGGATCATAAGAGACAGAGCTAAGGGTGTACTTATGCTTAGTCAGGATGAATATATTGAACGAGTGTTGAAAAGGTTCAATATGGAGAATGCTAAACGAGTTAGTTCTCCACTTGGAAGTCAAATTAGTCTTTCAAGTATGCAGTGTGCGAAGACAGATGAAGAAAAGGTTTACATGGCTAACGTACCATACTCTTCGGCTATTGGGAGTCTAATGTATGCTATGGTGTGCACGAGACCGGATATTGCACATGCAGTGGGAGTAGTGAGTAGATATGCAAGCAACCCAGGAAAACAAGAATGGGAAGCTGTGAAGTGGATTCTCAGGTATTTGAGAGGTAACACAAACGTACCATTGTGTTATGGAAAAGGTGGTTCTACTTTGAGGGGTTATGTGGATGCAGACTTCGTAGGTGATGTAGATAAAAGGCGAAGTACGACCAGTAATGTTTATACTATGGGGTCAGCTGCAGTGAGTTGGAACTCAAGGTTACATAAGTTGGTGGCATTGTCTACTACGGAAGCGGAGTACGTAGAGGTGACGGAAGCGAAGGATTATTAGCTGATTTGGGAAAGGAACAAGGAGATAATGTTCTTTTTAGCGACAGTAAAATTTCTATACATTTAGCCAAGAACTCAGCCTATCATGATAGGACGGAGAATATAGATATCCGTTATCATTTCATTCTATATCTCTTAGAAGAAGGAGAGTTGAAGCTCGGGAATATTCTTGGTTCGAAGAATCCGGCGGATATGTTTACCAAGGGAGTTACATCAGACAAGCTAAAGCTCTGCAAGGCTTTAGTTGGTCTCTCAGAATGAGGATCTGGGAGGGGAGACTCACTAACAAGGAAGATGTTTTAGCACCGTCAATCCAAAGTCGAAGAATGGAAGACAATCAATAAGTCTTCAAAGTGGGAGATTGTTAGTTATTGAAGACTAATTAATTATTTCCTAAACTTAGCCGTGGTTATTTAGGGAAGGGGTTTCCTAAACCGGTTAGAATTCTTGGTGGCCAAGTTTGTAACCTATATACATAGGTAATTAGGCCTTGTAGAATTTGTGCATTGTGTAGAAAACGATTAAGAGATCGGTGAGGAACAAGAGAAAAGGTTATCGTCTCGGGTAATTGTTCCGGTGTAAACAAGGGTTTGTTGGGATTCACACGACGTTGTAATCGTTTTTCTTCATAGTGGATTTGAGTTGGTGCGGCTCAAAGTGGACGTAGACAATATATACAAGTTGTATGTATTGGTCGAACCACTATAAATCTTGTGTCTTGTGAGTTGATTTATCTTTATCATATTATTATAGTTGCTTGTGCTTGGTTTACTTATTATTCATAATAATATCTCAAGATCCGTTATTCCGCGGTTGTCAGTGATTATTCCCAAAGGAAATCCTGACAAGTTTATGGGATACAGTTGAGTTTTGAGAGGAAATATCATTGTCCTGTTGAATCATCAACAACAAGATTAGATTTTCATCTTTATCTTCTTCTTCCGGAAATTCCATAGAAGTTTCGTAGAAATGATGAACAGAAGACAAGTAGCAGTAAGCATCACAAAGTTAAGATCAACAATTGGAGAGAAACATTTTCTTCAAAACTCATCCATAATTCAGAAAGAATTTCATTTTTTAGGCAGAAAAATTGTGAGATCTAAGTCGACAAAATGGAACATGAAAGTTTTATCTACAGACGGCTGAAGTGAACCTTACATATTCGTAGGGTTACCTTGAGCTTTCAGGTTTCCTAAGGAAGCTAAATAGGTGATCCAACGGTTAGGAAATGTTCAGATACCTGATCTAGATCAACGTTTGGAGAGTTAAAGAATTCAAGGGTGGTGGACTTGTAGTGTTTTGGTTTGGGGAGTTAAAAGACTTTAAGGGTGGTGGACTTGTAGTGTTTTGGTTCATGTTTTAATTAATGGCCCAGTAATGATCATTTACTTAATCAACTGCATGACTGCACTCGCACTGCGTTTTTCTTTTTTTTGTTTGTTTGTTAAACTCCTTAAGCATGAAACAGTTACGGCTAGGAATAAGCAAGTACTGCGGGTGTAATATTAGTTGGTGAGTAAAGTAAGGTTACATTTCCTAAGTGGTTCCACTATTAGTGTTCAATGCGTGATTGAACCACAATTAAAAGTAACTCGCCATGTAGGAATACGCAACAGTTCAATGTGAATTTGCTTGTGGAGGAAATATAGATTTTACGAGCCAAATGACAAGTGATAATGAAATCATAAATAACTTGTTGTATTGCTTGAAACCAGAAATGATGTCCAAGTAAAAAGACGGGAAAGTAGAACAGAAGAGTCCCATACGGCCATACTCACCTGAAGTTTAAATTTCTTAAAAACAAGTGGACTACACCGTAGAAACCTATGTCTAACAAGCCACTGCATAATAATATCAAACTGCAGCCTTTCTTCCTGTGATCCAAAATAAATAAAAAAACTTCTCGACTGCAGATCCATTTCCCCATCCCCCATATAAAAGCATCAAGTTCTAGAAGTAAGTAGTGTTTCGAGTAAGGATCATAGCCTCAGCGAGAGCTGATACATTGCTGTAGAGGTTCCACGCCAAACGCTCATCAGTGGTTCTCATGCGTCGTTACATAAGGTTCTGCAATTCAAATGATTACTGATAATGTTAATTAGACTTGTTTTTTCAAGGATAAAGAATAATAAAATAGCATAAGCTGCTGCAATTATTTTGAACTACCACCACATAGAAACACAAAGAAACGACAGCGTCTCTACGGTGTACATTCTGTATTACAAGACAAGGACACCAAAAGATAGAATTGAGCAACATTGTTTCTTAATTGATGGAGGTAAGGGCAACCAATCACAATCATGTTTACAATATTATAAAAACTTAAAGGCAGACTTAATTCAGGATTCAGTAAGTCCCAAAAAACTGCTTGATTCATTCTCTTTAAGAAGATTTTTATATATGCGTGGAGAAGCTCTTGAATGTGATGTTAGCTTATCCTTAATCCCAAATCAGCAAGGAACTCGGTAAATTGAAAGAATATGGAAGCAATGTAGGACTGAGAGTGCGATGCCCATTCCGTAACTTTATCAATCATAAGGGAGCTTTTTGACATTGTTTTCAGTTTAAGTTTGTTAATAACAAGAGGAACACCCATCTAACAAGATTGCATAGTAATACAAACTGCAGGGATCCTTCTTCCATGTTTAAATTGCTTACAAAATCCACGAATTAGAGAAGTACATACAAGTTATCACATTTGGGCTCCAATTCCATTTCACCGCCTCTATATTAAATTCGTGCAGACCCCTCAAGCAGGATCAATGTATCATAGAAAGCAATAGTCTCGCGATCATAACCTCTTCGACGTCTGAAAAGTCGCAGCAGAGGTTTGAGACGTTGCTCAGGGTTTCACATCAATCTATGAACATGCTCCACGGTTTGTTCTCACACTCCCTGGTGCTCCATCCGAAAGTATCTTGGGTGTAGCATCGTCCCTCAAGGTTCTGCAATTCAATTGATATGATAAGTAACACCTCTAGTCTACAGTATACAGTCTGAGTAACAAAACAAGAGGATACTAAAACAAAAAACTGCGAAGAACAACTTAGAAAATCCTTGTCATGATTCACCCAGATCAGATGTAACAATTTAATTCTCATGTTTGTTGCTCCCATTGTTGCAATATCTTTAATTCTTCCTGCTTTGTTTTCGAGGCATAAATCTCTATGAGCTTGGCTAGCGCATGTGGATCCCCATGGTCACTAGACTGCAATTCACAAATCCTTGGCCAGTCAAGACCCACTAACATTTAACATCTTTAACAACATACAATTTTAAATACCCTTAAGATCAAAACAACAAAACAATAATCTCTGGGTAGCTGACAAATCTTAGAAGTAAACCATGTAAAACTAAACCTTAGAAGACAGCGGACATAAGCACAACACCAAAAACAGAAATAATTTACTTCAAATACGAAAAAAAGAAGAAAAAAATACGAAAAAAAGTGAAACCTAGACAATGGACCTAATTGCTTAAAATAAACACCAATTCATGCCAACAAATAAACACTTGAGCTATCAGAACACACTATAGAAGCACAAGTCAAACCTTTACAAAGAAGGTCACGGTTCCCAAATCATCCTGTCCCCTCCAATTAATCCAACATCTCAGGTTCTTCCTGTGTAAGGCAACAACAATTTTATTGAGTGACAAAATTAGCAGAAAAAGAACCCAAGTAACAAGAAGAAAACATTACTAATATTTAAACCGAAGAATCTTTGAGCAAAATCCGCAAGATATCACGATTAATTCTCATTGGGTGTGGAGCTTCACATGAAACATCCAAGAAAAAATCTCATAGATTGTTTTGGCTGCGCAAGAAAAAAAATAATTAATGAGTCTAAAATCAAATAATTCAACAAAGAGAAGAAAACAAATCAAAAAGTGAAAAATATTACATTGAACAACTTAACGGAGATCCCCAGCTGGATGATTCAGTGCAGATTTGAGTTTTGAGAGGAGATACCATTATGCTAGTGAATCAACAACAACAAGATGAAGATTTGATCTTCTTCATCTTCTGGGAGTTTCAGTGGAATTATGAGGAGAGTAATTGTAACCATAATGGTGTTATCATCAGTAAGAAGTGAACATATTCTTGAACAATTATCCATTATTGAGAATGAATTATTGAGATTTAAAACAGGTGGAGAAAAAAATTGATCAAAGAAGGCGGCTGGGCTGAAGATATTTTTGTTAGGGTGCCTCAATATGAGAATGAACTAAACTTGCCGGCGGTTTTGTTTTTGACTGAAAAATTGTGAGATCTAGGTTAACCAAATGGAACAAGAAAGTTTATCACTTTATCAATAGGCGGCTGAACTGAGGATATTTGTAGGGTTAAGCTTTTAGGGTTTCATGAAGGGAGTTATAGGTGATCCAACGGTTAGGAAATGTTTGAGATATTTGACTTAAATCCACATTTGGCCCAGTAATGATCCTTGCTGACTCAACTTACATTCAGACACAATTCAAAGTTATTAAGGTTTCAATTTCCATGGCGTACATGATGAATTGTTATCATCTTGATCACTACCACCAGTATTGCACTGCACTGCTCTAGTAGGAGCTTTTTTTGGTCTAACTCTTAGAGCATCAAACAGACATGGCTAGTACTAAGTAATGATGAAATCGGGGTTAAAGGTCTAATATCTGTTCAGCAAAGTAATGTTACATTGCCGAAGTGTTTCCACTATTAGTATTGACAGTAAAAAAATATCTCACCCTACCAGATACACAACAGTTAAATGTTAAATTTTGGAAAAAAATTCGGGAACAGAGATTTTACGAGCCAATTGACAAGTGAAAACAACACATAATAGCCACAACTAAACCGACAATTTTCATGTTTCTTTGGCTGAATAGTTATCTAATGTTAAGCCTTGGGTCACAGCCTCACCCAAGTGTAAAATCTGATTGCAAGCCACTGCAATTTCTATGGGAGTTTACAGATAATCTTCAATTAAGCCACTGCAAGCCACTGCAGGCGTTCTTCCTTTGATTTAAGATTTTTACAAATAAACATCCTTGATTTCCCCATCCCTCATGTAACAGCATCAAGTTGCATTCCCCTTCTCAGTCAAATTCTTACACACACCGCTGACAGCCCCTTAAGTAGTGAGGATCGTAGCCCCAAAGAGACCTGAAAAATTGCTAGAGGTTCACCAAATACTCCTCATTTGTTCTCACGATCCTCTTGAGGGTCACATCTGTACATGAGGTTCTGCAATTCAAATGATTCGGGATAATGTCAATAAGACTTTTTATGTCAAGGAGAAAAGACTGATAAATCAAACAGCATTGCCTCCTGCAATCATTTTGAACTATCAACACATAGAAACACAAAGAAACGAGCAGTATCTCAACGGTCACATATCTGAATTACAAAAAAAAAAGGAATGGTAAAAGAAAGGAAATCATAGACGTTGTTTCCGAATTTAAAGGTAAAGGGAGACAATCTTGATCACAATATCATAGCAAACTAAATAACTTGATATCAGATTCCACAATAATGAAAAGAAGATGAACAAATTGGTGTTCAGAATCAGTCCAACTTGATATAAATCAAAAGGCTCAAAGAAGAATCTAGAATTGTGACCAGAAAATATTTCTTAATCTAGTTGTAAACTGCCCGAATCATTCACCACACCCAAAAAATCATTTAATCTTTTTGTAAGGCAAACCATTAAAGAACAAACTAATATTTAAAATGGGGTAATGAACACATGTTCTGCAAGCTGACAATTGCAAATCTTTTCAGTAGTACCCACTATTCATTCAGAGATTAGATGTTTTTTTTTTTTTTGTGAATAAGGAAATTCTTTAAAAACTAAGGATCACTACTGGAATGGAATTATGTAAACATAGAATGCCGGAAATGTAATTTATTTCAAATGTAATCCTTGTCGACGGAGCAACAAATGCACTTAGCACGTGCATCAAGCCTTTAAACCTCTAGGCGACCCTAGTGGACAAGTTATAGTCTCTTGAACGTTTACATAGAGATCTACCCACAAAACCTTACGAAATACCTAACCAAATGCCCTAAAATCCTAAGCAAACACCACTAAACTATCAATCTTCTTAAGAAGAATCCGTCTCCGATTCACCCAGCTGGTGGTACTCCGTGACTTTGGTTACAATATGGTTGACGTTGGCTTCAAATATGAATGCTTCCCCCTTTTCTTGTAAGTAACGCGTTTTCACGGCTTGATGCTACAAAAACAACACACAAACTTTGTTTGTTTCATAAAATTTACAAACGAGTAGATTATGTCGAATTAATCATAAAGATACTTACGAGTTGTTGAGGGGAAAATGTATTGCGGGTAGCGTGATTGATCCGGTGTTTCATTTTTAGATACTCAACCACCGCATTTAGGATGATGTCGTGTTGTTCCTCGATTTGTTTGGATGTTCTTCCTTTCGGGTTACTGTAATCGTGAATAAATTTGTTAAAAATCTTCAACCACATGGAATCTCGCGTGCTGTTATCTATAGTTAAAGGACGAGTTTCAGCGTACCATGCTTGGGTGATTGCTAAATCTTCCTCCGAGTCGAACGATGCCATTCGTTGTATATGAGATTAGGTACTATACTAAGCTATTTATAGATAATTATTCTAGGGTTTAGAGTTTCTAAGTTAAGGAAATATATAAGAACACACGAGTTTTGGACTTTTGGGCCCAAGTATTAGCTCACTTTATATAGAGAAAAATCTCAACGACTATTTTTTTTGAAAATCACCAAACCCGGCATTAAGGTAATTGTGACATAAGATGCCGGCACCAAGTACCGGTACACTTTTTCCATAAGCTAACCATGCCGGTACAAGGGAATTTCTTCACAGAGATTGGGACAAATATGCAACCATTACCGACATGTTTGTACAACAACATTCAATGCCGTTACAAAGACCGGCATTGGATCTATAATAGCGACTATGCCGGTGTTTGTGAAATTCAAAAAAAAACCGGTTAGGTTTTTGAAAAATAAGATCATTGGTGATTCATTTGTATATAACACCCCCCATTCCTTGGGAAAAATCTACACAAACCACCCACCAAATAAAAAAAATCCTTCTCTCAATAAAGCAAGCACGGTTAAAGCTTCACAAGGGATGGGAGATTCATCATCTAGCTCTATTTGCAAAGTAAGTAGAATAAACATTACTAACAATATAATCTTCACTACTATGACGCATAACTAATATAATATTCTCTTACAGAGTCATCATTGCAAGTGTCAAATTTGCAAGTAACCTTCTCATCTAGCCATGGACTATCCTTTTATTTATTCAAAGTGTAGAAGCTGTGATGGGACACATCGGTTTTGGATTGCAAAAACTGATGATGCTGAAAATGGAAGAATGTTTCTAAGGTATTTGAATCAGCCAAAGTGGGATGAGTTTGAATGGTTTGACAAAGCTGTTGAACTAGCAGAGTCAAGAGAAAACCACAAGGGACAATGCAAGCCTATCGATGGGTGTGATGGGTGTTATATGAAGGGAATGGAATATTTTGAAAGAGAAGAAGAACCAATGAAGATTATCCTTGACACCCCCATCCCGGACGATGTCTTCGAACAGATTCGGGAAACGCTCAAAGGTTCCGTAATTGTTGACAAGGGATGGAAATAGTTAATCTTTACCCAAATGTAATCCATTTTATGTTTTTTAGCATGTTTTAATTTAAAATATCAAATCCAATATAATAGACTTCTTAGGAATGAAATAAAAGAACATTCGAAATGGATTTATACTCAAAACTAGCAGACTGTCGGCATAGAAGCAACCAATATTACAGTGCCGGTTTTCTGTCGACTATGAAAATTTGGGAAAAAATCATAAAACCGGCATAGATTGTAGAAAAACGACTATGCCGGTACCTTCCAATTTATATACAGGAACATGAAATTTTTAATCTTCTAGTTCTGGTATGGTTTTATGAAACATTTCCTTTCCTGTACAAGAAACCGGCAATGAACTGTAATTTTCTCGCATGTCGGAACCTGTACCGGCGTTGTTGAACCAAAGCTTTTCCATGCCGGAAGCAGTAGTAAATAAATCTTGCAAAAATAACATTTCACTAGATATCTAAACATGTTCAACATAAAGCAATCACTCGAAACCTAAACATGTTCAACACAAACCAAACAACTGGATTCTGCTTAAATGTTCTTAATCCAGGTGACATAAACTAAAAGCAAACCAAACAACTAAAGAGTTAGTCATGAGGTACAAAAGAAAACAAGTTCGTAATTGTTCAAGACGTAACAACCACCATCCAGAAAAAAAAACACAACTAAATAGTTAATCAATTGGTCTTTTGATTATTTTCTGTCGGTTTCTTCCCAATTTCACCGAACAAATCCCTTGCACTAGGGTCAGTTTCTTCAATTTTATCAAGATTTTCCACGACTTCCTTCACTTCTTCATTGGATAGCCCCGCTCCTTCATCGTACTTGCAGCATAACTGCTTCCTCAACTTGCCAAGCCGACGCCGCTAGTTTCATACATACAACACATAATTAGTATATATATGGTAATATAATATTATGTGTATATTAAACGATTAAGTAATTAACAATACTTACTAGCAATCCAACGGTCTTATTAAGTTGGGGATCGTAGGTGGTGGCAGTGCGGGAGTTGGAACGGGAGTGTGTTTCTGGGGTGGAACTTGGAGGTCATCCGGGCGGGCGACAAAAGGATGTGACCATTGCAGGTAATCTTCCATGTAGTTGGAATCAACCTCATCACCGTTTTCCGCAAGCTCCCACTTATCCCACTGACTAATATATACCAAACGACGTGGTTCCCTATCCCTCCAATCTGTTGGATCGGTTTTTGGATCATACTCTACATGCAACCGATTAGGAGTTGAAAAGCACCGATAAAGGTCAAGAACAAAACATTGAAAAGAGTCCGTCTTGATACGTGATAGTTTCTTGAATCCAAGTTGGCGCATCACACGTGTGGGATTGGCCATAACGTATCCTTTTGGGTGGAACAACGACCCATGGTAGAATGCAACGTTAGCATACCTCAAAAATTGACGGTTTCCTCTAACCTCCTTGTAAGGGTCGTAGACAACATCTTGGGTACTCAACGCGTCCAAATCCAACCTCATATCGATCGGTCGACCTATGTTACCGGGCTTCGGGGTGTTATTGAACTCGTATCTCCTAGCTATAGGCGTATCGGGTTCGGGAAGGTCTTTGATCTTCAAGGAGGTCCAGTCCTTGAACAAGGTGGGGAAGTGTACATAAGCCCACACCTATTCCAAATTGAAGCAATAAGTTTTGTTTCTAAGTTTATGATAAGGGTACATGTGAACAATATACATAACAACATAAGTTTAAAAACAAAATTACCTGCAGTAGAGTGAAATTCCCGACAAATTGGTTGGTTTTAGCCTTAGAGGCCCTTCTCATCTACATCATCAAATGCGCCATTACCGCGGTGCCCCAAGAATAACCATAGACATCTTCCAATGGATCCAAGTACTGAAGGTAGTTCGCACTAACCCTGTTGCCATTAGTGTCAGGGAATACCCTAGTGCCCAAGATGTATAACAGGTATGCAGCGGCAGTATATAACGAATTTCTTCAGGGTCCCATCCATCCTCCAAACATCTTTGTGTTTTCAAACTTCTTCTTATGCAGCGTCAACTTGATTGTCTTTGTCCTACCAGAATTGGATTAATAAAAGCTCTCCACCGAAGTTTTGTAGTCCCAACCCAACAGCTTCTTAGTCAGAGCGTGCAACTTCGGCCATTCTAGGTCCAGAGACTCAACTCCTTCTGCAATTGATTTGCCGGTAACATTCAAGCCTAGAATGTTTTGAGCATCATCAGGGATGAAGGTCATCTCCCCAAAAGGGAAGTGCATGATATCGGTTTCACCATGATACCTTTCGACGAAGCAATTGACAGTCACGGAATCAGGCTCCACGTAATTTTCAACCAAAGAATATAGACCTGATTCCATTACTATTTGTTGGACCTCTTCACATTCATCGGACAATTTCCAACAATCCGCGGATTGGTTTCGACAAACACGCACAGCCTTCGTATGATCCTAAAATTAGGAGACAATATAATTAAGATATTTTACATAAATACACAACAATACATATGCAGAAGATAAAAAATACTTACATAGGTTTGATATATAGTACGATCCCACGAGTGCTTGTATCCAAATAGTGTTTTCGGTTCCGGAGCTTCACCCCAAATTCTACCACGTTCAAGGTCAGGTATCATGTCATTAATATGAGGAAGGTGGGAACCTTTAACTTTCACTTTGCCATTGCCCTTCTTGCCATTGCCTTGTGTAGGTTGTTGACTTGTCCCACCAACTTTGCTTTGGCTTGCTAATTGACTTGGAGGAACCACATTATCTTCATCCTCACTTTCCTCTTCATCTTGCTCATATTGATCATCGTGGTCACGGATTACATCTCGACTACGGTCACCATCACTCTCACAAATTATCCCTCTTGTCTCATCCCCCAAACGCTTTTTACGACCTTCATCTTTCCCTCGAGGAGGGAGAGATTGAGGAGTATCAAGACCGTCCTTCCTTCTTCTCTTAGTGACAGCATCTTTAGTTTTTCTTTTGTTAGCCTCCTTGGCTTTTGACCTATATCATAAAATTACACGAAATGAATGTGAGACAACTCACTTTCAGTTTTTCAACCGGCATTGACTTACTGAAACAAAGCACGCTGGTTGTCTGTTCCGGCATTAAACAATGACTGTCGACAATGCCGGTAATCATATGTAATTCTCCTGTATGTTTTTAGTGAACTACCGGCATTCTCGAAATAAATCAATTCCATGCCGTAACCTGGTGCCGACATTCAAATCAACCTAAAAATGTATGCCGTTACTGGTGATAAATTCATAAACTCTCCTGTATATGGTATAAGTACACTACCGGCATGCTCGAATTTTCACAAAATAATGCCGGTACTATAAACCGGCGTACAATGGAACCAAATGTCTATGCCGGTACTGGTGAGAAATTCATAAACTCTCCTGTATGTTTTTATACCACTACTGGCATACACGAATAGTTATAAATGACTGCCAGTACCAAGAACCGGCAGGGAATTCAACCCAAATTCTATGCTGGTATCTAAAATTCAGTTTCTGGTGAATCTGCGGAGTGAAACCGGCATTGCATTCATCCTAGAGTGAATGCCGGAAGGTAAAAGTGGCACGGTATTCATACATATTTCAGTGCCGGTAATCACTGAAACTCAACTGTTTCAGTTAGGGTTTGCGATTCTAACCTAAACCCATTGCTATAAATCGATTAAAACACTCATAAAGTAGTTTAAAATCACTTACCTTCTCACAGAAGCCATGGTTGCGAGAGGTTGATTGTCTGAATCCACTGCTTGTTCTTCTTCTTGCTCTTGAGCAATCTTAGCAATTCTTTGTTCCTGTTTTTGTTGAGAAATCGATTTTGAGTTCGATTGGGCATTCGTTTTCTTTTGTGGAGGCATTGTTTATGATTTGGGTAGGTTAATCGACGAAGAAATTTTTGAATTGACGATTAATCGACGAAGAACGGATGAAGAACGATGATTTTTTTTCAAAAACCTAAATCTAGGTTAGTGCCGGTAGATGGAAGAATGGGGGATATGTGTTTGGTTTTTAGATTTTAATTTTTAGGTGAAAGGGTATAGTAGTCTTTTCATAATGTTTTTTGATTAATCAAATGGTATTTTAGTATTTTCATATACAAAAATCACCCCTTAGCACACACCATAGGTTGGGAAAAGTAATCAATATCCCCCAATTTCTTTTTTTATCCCCCAATTAATTGTTCATTATGAACCTGAGGATTCTTGCAACTCCTTGAGATAAATTTGAATGGAAGCTAACAAGAAACATGATTCACTTTAAAATCTGCATATAATAAGTTGCATGAAATTTTTTGGGTAATCCACAGATTTCTCCTACGTACAATACAAAATACAAACATTAGATGGAATTTTTTTTTCTTTTTGGAGCATTCAAACATGGTCGAGGATTGAACACTTTTTCTGGAAGTGTTTAACTGACATTCTCCTTACAAAAGAGAGACTATCAAGAGTTTATAGATATATGAACAAATATTACCCTCTTTGCAATAAACACGATGAAAGTACAATGCATATTTTGTTCTCCTGTCTTTTCTCAAAAGCTCTATGGATGTTGATTCCAGGTGGTTCTAGAATCCTGTCAGAGATACATAAGAGACTCTGAACACGCCACTACAAGAAAATGGGCATTTCTACAAGAAAATGGGCATTTAGTGACAAATGTTTTTACATCAAAGAGTTTTTTGTCATCAAACATATTCACATGTAACAAATTGAAAAATTGTTAGTATAAATATTATTTTTGCGGCATAAAAACTATTTCGTCTTTAGATTTGTCACCGAAATTATGGATGACGACAAAAGCTTGTCATAATTCCCTCTGTCGCCAATGATTTGTTCAACGAGAATTTTGCCAGTAACGAATTTTATTTATACTGACGATAATAGATACCCGTCGCAAAAAACATAATTTGTAACCACTATTTTGTTTTCTCGTTAAATATATATACGGTGACAATAGCCATCCGTCGTTAGTAACTTTTAACTGCGACGAGACGAAACTTTGTCGCCATAGTGTTTTGGCGTCTAAGATACTTAGCCACGATAAAAAATTTATGCGAGAAATTAAACTTCAATGCTATAGTGATTTTTTTGCCGCAAACAAAAATAGTTCCAAATAAATATATTTATAGTGACCATATATAAAGACCCAATTTTTTTTGTTACCAAAATTATTTCCTGTGACCATAAAAAGTTTCCACGACATTGATTAGACGACAATTTTTTTGTTTGGTCCAAATTTTATTTAGAGACTAAACAAGGTAGTTCCGTGACAAAAATATTTTTCATTAGATGCCCATTTTCTTGTACTTGTTGTATCTAGTTGTAACTTACCTGTATTCTCGTCATAGTTGTTTAGTTATGATTGATTCTTTCCGCTATTCTTTATGCTTGTATTCATGTAAATACCTAATGAAATAGAAACATTCTACACAATTGTGAGACTTTATATCTAAATTCTAAGATCCTTTTTCAATACAATTTATTATTGAAGAATTAAAAAGGATTAACTCAATACGATACTAACAATTGAAAACAAAATAAGAAACTTATGTTCTTTATCAGCTGCACATTTCTAATGTTTAACTCGTTTGCGTTAATGAAATTTACAGTAAAACAAGAAGGGCAAAAGAAAGAAAAGTCAGACATTTCAAGGCAAACACTTAAAACTCCGGTAAGCAAGTGGTAACCACCCGTTTTCTTATTATGTTTACACTTTAAATCCATGATATTATAAAACCTTACTACCCTACGGTGCGGGTGAATCCGCGTATTTCAAAATCCAACCGCAACCAAACCGCTAAAAAGTACGGCTTTGAGAATCCCACCCGTGTCCGGTCCATAGAGCTTGCGGATTGGGCTTCACCCACCATTTTGCGGATGAATAAGGATGAAATCCGCGGTTCCGGACTTTTTGCTCATGCCCATCAAAATAAGGGACATTTTTATAATTACCACCTTTTTATAACAGTGACTTATGAATTCATTTTTATCCCCAACTCACAATTGCTCTGAGATTCTGTCCAGTCAAAAAAAAAAGAAAATCAAACAAAAATGAGCTAAAAATATGATGCATCTTCCATCGTTTTTGTAATAACAGTTGTTTATATTTCATTTTTACTAAAGCCAGCCCATCCCATGAAGCTAACGTGTTGTGGTGTGTCATGCTAAGCGTCACAGGTTCGCAACACCCAAATGTTCAACTTGACAAAGGAAACTATGCTCCACAACACAATGTCAGCCAACTCGCACTTAGCCCTTCTTGACTAATATTCTATTCATCCCATACTAAATAGAGGTTCTTCTCACAATTCTTCCAAGATTTCAACCAAATAAACACACTCCGCTTGATGCATAAACATAAGCCAAAACAAAGGGATTAATGCACCAGCAGAACTTAGCTTTAAACTAGGTTGTAGCCTTTTAATTATTGCACACATAGGGTTACAAACTATTCTTGTTCCGGATTACCCAATCCCTTCACAGTATCAGGCTTATATAGCCTTACGAAAGCTATGTACAATAACTGTCAGGCAGTTACATATCTATTTTATGTCAGGCGGTTAGACAACTATGCCAACTGACGCCACTACTCTCTAAAGCTAGCCAAACAAGTCATAGCCTTCAATTATACGTAAAGCAACTCAACTTCCGTGTAACCAACTCGAAACCTGTGATACCCGAATTGTCACAGGTTCACAACACCCCAATGCTACAACCAACTTGACAATGGAAACTATGCTCCGCAACACAATTTAAGCCAACTCGCACTTAGCCAATACTTAAACTTCTTAACTAATTCTATATTCAGCCCATACTAAATAGAGGTTCTGCTCACAATTCTTCCAAGCTTTCAACCAAATACACACACTTCGCTTGATGCATAAACATAAGCCAAAACAAAGGGATTAATGCACCAACAGAACTTAGCTTTAAACTAGGTCCTAGACTTTTATTTATTGCACACTTAGGGTTACAAACTCTTATTGTTACGGATTACCCAATCCCTTCACAATATCAGGCTTATATAGCCTTACAAAAGCTATGTACAATAACTGTCAGGAAGTTACAGATCTATTTTATGGCAGGTGGTTAGCCAACTATTCCAATTGACGCTACTACTGTCTAAAGATAGCCAAACAAGTCCTAGCCTTCAGTTATACATACACCAACTCAACTTCCGTGTAACCAACTCGAAACCGTCAAGGCCATGTGCCTGACACATCTCATCCAGCCTTGTTGCATAATGATTGCGTCTGCCAGCCAGATTAACGCAATCATTGTGAAACATCATTATCCAATGATGCAAGTGTGCTAATGCAAGTGTTGCTTGCATGCCTGTACACCTCATGCATACAGTTTACTTGCCAAACTCATTTGGCACCTCTTGACATTAATTTCGCGTCATTGGCCATGTCCAACCCCTGTTTGGCACATGCCATTGTCTAGATGCAACTAAGAAATGCACTCTGCATATCTGACACTTTGGTCAAGTCACTGCTAATGCACAACAATTGCGCATTTTCACTTGGCCACTTGACAGCCATGTCATACTAAGTTACATACTGGGCTGGGTTGTGCTCAAATTTTAACGTGAGTTGCTGGACTAGTCCGTGCTCATGCTGGCACAACCCAAATTACACCTCTAGAAATATCCATATGGGACGGATTTCCCATGGATTTTGATAATATTGAGTTAATATATAAATTTTTCTAAAATCAGAACTTAAATAAAATCCGAACAATTTTATTTTTTAAAAATTTAACAATTACTTAAGTTACTACATCTGATATCAAAAGGTAATTAATCTCAGAAGTCATGGAAATGGTCGGAAGTCGAGCAAACGCCCTTCTAAATGGCAACACCTACTTTATGAAAAAAATGCATAAAAACCATAACATAAAAACAATGCATTATAAGATCTTATATTTGGAAATAAGTTTGGAAATTTTTATAAGAAACTGAAAGAATGCATATTTGACTATGACTTTTTGTACTTTTTCCTTCCTCGTACACTCTTTTTCCATGTTAACCTTTTCACTCTCTACTTTAATTTCTTAATCTATTTTAGCTTTTAGAGGATGTGTCTGATCATTACAAAGAAGCGAAAATGATCGATAAACAAGAACAATCAAGAACATACCAAATAAATAAAGTTGCTCGCCTTAAATCTAATCTATTTTGAACCCTTGTACAATATCAAAGGGATGTGGCAGGTACGGGGCAGGGACCTTAAATCCCGAACCCCAAATAACTTAGGTTTCCGGCAGTACCCATTCCTGTTTGTATTTGGTAAACCCTACCAAACATGATGAATACTCACGGAAATAGGTTTGGGTGGGGCAAATGACCATCCCTTTTAGGGTATATATGACAAAAAAATGGAAAGCATTTTTCGATAAATATTAGGTAACTGTTCGTTTTAAACAACAAATATAAGGAAAAGATTTTGATCTAGCAGCACCTATGGAAGGCACATGGCAGTTTTTGACGTCATCTAAACTTGGGGTTAACTATGGTTATATCCTAACGTATTTTTAGCTACCAAATCTTTTTTTGCCATATTTTAGAAGAATATCCATCTTTCTTTAGGCTGTAAAAAAGGAAAGTCAAAATTCTAATATATCTTTCCCTCGAGAATTTGCATCTAAAGAAGATTATCCTCCTCGATCTTCAAGAGCTTTGATTTGAGATATATTAATATCCAAGTATTGCCTGAATCTTTCATTAGCAACCTCTGTAATTTGGAGATGGTGGATTTTGGATCATGTAAGCTTCCCAATGAAATTACGAATTGGCCG
The DNA here is from genome assembly GCF_003573695.1 of Papaver somniferum. Lineage (NCBI taxonomy): Eukaryota > Viridiplantae > Streptophyta > Magnoliopsida > Ranunculales > Papaveraceae > Papaver > Papaver somniferum. The sequence goes on along the minus strand of NW_020619603.1, from coordinate 5,675,491 downwards.
AGATTAAGACAGTTTACACACTACATAAATGGTGACACAATGCCTAGAGGTATGGAAAAACTAACTTGCCTTAACATTGGAGTCATACACCGTAAAAAACGAAAACAATAAGCATAGTGGGATAGAAGAGTTAGCATCGCTGAACTCCCTTCAAATAGTATATATAAAAATGTTAGAGAACGTCGGAGGACCAGAAGATGCAGAGAGAGCATTCATAGTGCTTCACAAGAGATGAAATATGCATTCATAGTTATCATTCTCATCTCAAACAATAACGTTTGATAGTGTAATGTATTCATACTGTATAGATGGTAGTGAATGAGTTTATCGATAACTGGCACGACTGTAATCGAGTTTCCTTTAATTAACAACTCCGAGTACAATGCTAATTACATTCATATGATTAAAACCCCAATTGCTTGTACAGAAAAATATGTAGAAATAGTGTCCCCCTTTGATACAGATGTAGAAATAGTGTCCTCCTTTGATACGGATATAGAAGAAATATCTCATTTTTATTCAGAAGTGGAAGAAGTAACCCCTTCCGGTGCCATCATACCACAATATGGGCTACACAGATTACATGGTTAGTAACACTTAATTATACTTCTTTCGATAAGATAATTCTTACGCATGATTTCATAATATTTAGATAAGATAATTCAAAACTTGGTGTTTAATTAAGTACTCTAATACTGTTCGATTGAGAAAATTTGGTATTTATGTATCCACAATGAAGCTATAGAAAAAACAGAACAAGGGAGGATGATGGGTGTTCGTGTCTCGAACAAAAAAAGACAGAGGGAAGCTACAAGTGCAGTTAAAAATTCGGTGGTTACTGAAGTACGGCTGTATAAGTTAGGATATAACCATAGTCTAACCCAAGGTTAGATGACTTCAAAAAACTGCCAGGTGCCTTCCATTGGTGCTGCTAGATCATATTTGATCTAGCAGTGCTAGATCAAAATCTTTTCCCAAATATAATTGATTTGTTTTGTGCATGCTATTTAAAATAGTGTCCAAAAAATTGGACTATAAAATTATACATTTTTTTGAAAATTTTAACAAATTCTGAATAAGCACTTGCCAACACACGTCACATGCAATTTAAACCGGACAAGGCACGAAGATGTTTATGCGATGCACGCTCTAGTAAATGCATACCAAACTTTTTGCCGGGATATCATACCTTCTACATAAATTAATATAATGCTGGTCACTGGATTTGGATCTACCAAACTTATTTGGGTAGGTAAGGTATTTTAATAAATCGTGTTTTATAGATAAAAGTATATTCCAAGAAAGAAAGTAAACAACGATATTTATTTTTCACATAATATGGAAGCGAAAATATATTACTACAAGTTCAGTAAACCCGCACAAGATATGATACGCCTAATGATGCTTCTAACTTACACTTCAAAGTAGTTTCTTGTCATTATATTTTCCTAATCGAAAATATATCTTGGGAATTAGACGTGGTATCTAGGCGTCTCCATTGTAAGTGTTGTATGATTAAAAGTGATAGACTAAGTACTACTGTGTAAGGACATAAAACAAATATTATGCTGATGATGCAGGCAGAACAAAGGTGAACGGTAAATTAATGGCAAAATTTCACTACCAAAATCAAAACAAAATGAGTAACAAATCCACAATTTATGTAGCTACTTAGTACTTACAGAAGAAAATGGCACAAAAGCAAGAAGTTGACAGAAAACCACTTCACTGATTTGTTGCAGCACTTTGTTTTTCCTCTCTACGAAATCGGTAAACCTTAACTGTATATTGCACAATTGATGCAAAGGAGTGTAGATATGAATATATAATGGCAATATTTTCATGTATCAGTATATAATATATGTATCAAAACACCCTCTTAGCAAATGCCCACTTTTCTTTGCAGCGATGTTCCTTTTGGCTTAAAGCTCAACCACTATCGATTATCTCCTCAATGTGCTCTGGCAATGCATACATCTCGCAGGAGTTACGAATGTTTAGACCCAACCAAAAATTCGGAAAGTAAGCCAAAGAAAGATATTACGTACTTTATAATGTTTGACCGGTGCCTCCTACGGTATTTTATAGTCTGGATAAATATTTGTTGTTATTTCTTTGCAACAATCACCTCTCTTAATCCCCATGAACCTGTCCTCCACATTTCTTCTAGTTCTCGGTCACCAGCAATATAAAATCAATCTTCTCTGTTCTCAACAAACCCATTTCCAGTTTCCCTTTGAAAACCAAACAAAACAACAACTTTCAAGAAGTAGCAGTCCTTGTTGGGCTAGAACATCCTAACTATTCAAAGGTCTGACCTTGCAATGACTATTGAGACAACAGAAGAACGTCTTGCTGGTTTTCCACTTTATGCACTTACCAACTCTCCTAATGAATTTGTATTGATTTCTAGTAGGTAAATGACACTCCTTATGGATACTGCTAAACATCTATGTAGAAAACGTAAGCCGAAGAATTTACTTGCAGCCAAAAATGAACCACGTAACTGAAGATAATAATTATGTCTGCAGAAGTTCTTTTGGTGATGCGAGTGCCGCAGAAACCAAGAACATCGTTGCACAGCAAAATGATTAAAGCAGACAAAGAACATATATCTCATTCCAAGAACATCGTTGAGCAGCAAAATGATTAAAGCAGACAAAGAACATATATATCATTCCTTAAAATAATAGCGTCATATCTGGAAAAAAAACTTTTTTTTGTTTAAAAAATGAAGAAATAGAGATGAAGAGAAACTAGGAAGAAGAGATAATTGTATTGCAGTGTTTTATTTTGAATTACAATATATGATATTTATATTTACAGATATGTACTAACTCTCCATAATAGAGGACGCTAACTTGGGTAATCTAGAACCTAAAAGGAAGTTCTCCTGACGGTAAACAAATATATGAAAATAGTATTATCACTAATTAAGATAGACGATATCTTGTCAATATCCTTGATATTCTCCATCAATGTCCTTAATATTCTCCAACACTCCCACTCAAGTTGGTGCGTAAATATCAATTGACCAACTTGCCTAGTATCTCCTCAAATCTGGCAGCGGAAAGTCCTTTCGTGAAAATATCAGCTAATTGTTGAGCACTCGGAACAAATGGGGTACGAATAACGTTATTCTTCAATTTTTCTCTAACAAAGTGGCAGTCTACTTCAATATGTTTTGTTCGCTCATGAAAGATGGGATTAGAGGCGATATGCATAGCAGCTTGATTGTCACAAAACAATTTGGTTGGATGAGGCGAAGCAAAACCCAAATCACGCAACAAAGCTCGAAGCCAAATAATTTCACATGTCGTTAACACCATAGCTCGGTATTCAGCTTCAGCACTAGACCGTGCGACAACATTCTGTTTCTTGCTCCTCCATGTTACCAAATTTCCGCCAACAAACGTACAATATCCAGTAGTAGACTTCCGATCCACCGAACATTCATCCCAATCTGCATCCGTATAAGCGGAAATAGATATAGAAGAATTACCAGAGATGGAACGTTATCCACTTTTACGCATCCATATGCCTCTTCCTGGAGAGCCTTTCAAGTATTGCAAAACTCGGTTAACTACATGCATATGATTTACTGTAGGCGCATGCATTAATCTACTTACAACGTTAACAACATAAGAGATATCCGGTCTTGTAATAGTGAGATATATAAGTTTACCCACTAAACTTTTAAATTGACCACTATCAGAAAGTAACTCACCATCTTCATCCAGCTTTGCTTGGCTATCAATAGGTGTTGTTGATGGTTTTACACCCAAATTTCCTGTTTCTTTCAATAAATCCAATGCATATTTTCTTTGATTTAGAAAAATACCTTTCTTTGGCGAGCAATTTCTATGCTGAGAAAATACTTCAAAGTTCCCAAATCCTTGATAGCAAACTTATTGTGCAAGAGAGACTTTAGTTTTTCAATACCAACATAATCGTCACCAGTTATCACTATATCGTCTACATAAACTAAGACAATAGTTGTACCTGACGTACCTCTTTTAACAAATAATGTTGGATCCGCGGAACTTTCTTTAAAACCATTTTCATTGAGAACGGAACTGAGCTTTGCATACCAATCTCTTGGCGATTGCTTTAGTCCATATATCTCCTTCTTAAGTTTACACGCAGCTCCCACTTTGCCTTCTTCTGGATGGCCAGGTGGAATACTCATATAAACTTCTTCTTCAAGGTCTCCATATAGAAACACATTTTTTACATCCATTTGAATAAGTTTCCAGTTTTGGTTTACTGCTAAAGAGATCAGAACTCTAAATGTATTCATTTTGGCAACCGGAGCAAATGTCTCCTTATAGTCTTCACCGTACGTTTGTGTAAATCTTCTAGCGATAACTATCGTCTTATGCCGCTCAATGGTACCATCACTGTTGTACTTTATTTTGTATATCCAACAGCAACCAACAGCCTATTTACCAGGCGGCAGCTGAACGATATCCCAAGTTTCATTCTCGCCAAGAGCTCGTAGTTCTTTTTTCGTCGCCGTCCTCCAAAGAGGAATTTTATTTACTTCCGTGACGTTATTTGGCTCTTCCTCCCCTGACAAGGCAGTAATAAAAGTTAAATAAGGTTGAGAAACATTATCATATGTAAAACACTCTTGAATAGGATATGTTGTAGCATGATATGTATAAAAATCCTTTAATTTTTCTGGAGCCTTGATTTCTCTGCTTGATTTTCTTAGGAACGACTCTGTAGCACGAATAGTTTTATTACTGTCCACACATGTTGGTGGAGTCAAAATTCCTGGCACGTTTGTTGCTGATGACACAGTTTGAGTGATATTTGGGTTTGCACACGGTGGAGCTTCACTATTAATTGGTGCTATAGCTTGATCAGTAGAATTGTCTTCACATGTTGGAGTGATTTCCTCATGTTCACTATACATAATTGTTTCTGAATCTTCTATAGGAACACATGTCTCCGTACTTGGTGAATCTTTAGTTGTCATGGGTACAAGTGGTATTAAATCTCTCGAGGACTCCCCCTGGGATGGATTCCCATGATCCTCTTTAAGCGGGAAATAAGGAGCAGCTTCATCGAACCGAACATCTCTTGAGATAATAATTTTGCGAGCCGCCACATTGTAACAGACATATCCTTTCTTTGTTGAAGAATACCCAAGAAATACACATTTCACGGAACACGCATTCAATTTATCTCTTTGAGTTGCCTGCAAATGAACATAACAAACACATCCAAATACCCTTAAATGCGACAAATCAATCTTTCGATTTTTTAAAACTTCTAATGGAGACTTAAAATCCAAAACTCTAGTAGGAAGTCGATTAATTAGATATGTCGTTGCTAAGACCCCATGAGACCAATACGTTTTAGGAACATTCATTTGAAACATTATAGCTCGAGTTGTTTCTAAAATATGTCGATTTTTCCTTTCGACCACACCATTTTTTTGTGGTGTACCTACACAACTTGTTTGTTGTATAATGCCATGGTCACTAAGATATTTAGGCAAGAGACCCTTACAATATTCAGTTCCATTATCACTTCGAAATTTTTTTATCTTTGCACCAAACTGGTTCGTCAACATGCTATGAAAAACTTTGAAAGTTGAAAAAACATCAGCTTTTGATTTTAGTAGATATATCCAAGTACTACGAGAATAATCATTAACAAATATAACAAAATACTTATTACCATCGTACGATTCAATAGGTGAAGACCATAAATCAGAGTGAATAAGTTCGAAAGATTTAGCAGACACAGATAACGAATTATTAAATGGCAATCTGGTTTGCTTAGAAAATTTACAAACATCACATACACCAGCCTCTAAATAAATAGAAGGAAAAAGCTTAGTTAAAACACGAGTTCATGGATGCCCAAGGTGTCTATGCATAATATGGATCTCAACCAAATTTTTTGTATGGCATGCTTTATTAGTAGGATTGAATAAGTAAAGTCCGTTAGAATATATTCCTTCACCAATCGTCTTCTTCGTTTTTCAATCCTGAAATACCACGGAAGTTGGTGAGAAAATAACATCACAATTTAAATATCATGTAATTTTTCCGATGGATAACAATTGAACCGGAAAAGACGGCACAACTAGAACCTTAGAAGCAGAATTTTCTGGAAAGAAATTAATTTTTCCACTCCCTAGCACCAACACAGTAGCACCGTTAGCTACAGAAACATCATGTTTCCCAGTATTAGGATTGAAATCATATACATCTGTTGTGTTATTAGCCATGTGATCAGTGGCTCCTGAATCAATTATCCAAGAATTAATCACTTTAGATAATGAAATAAGATAAGCATGAAAGTTACCTGAAGCATGGGTTGAAGAAGAATCAGAAGGAGCAGACTTACTCATTTGTTGTAGTGGAAGTTTCGCCAAATCATTTATCGAGAAAGAACCATCGGCTACTGCGACATGATCTTTTCTATTTTTATTGAAATTATTTTTGAGATGTGGATGTAGAATCCAACAACGATCTACGGTATGCCCAGTTTTCTTGCAATGATCACAATGGAAATTCTCTTTTTTGTTTTTATAAACTTGCTTACCTCTGTCCGCACCGAAAACCGTCGCTTGTCTTCTTTCTCCACAAGAAGAGCACTTGTTTCTCCTTTCTCAAAAACATTTTTGGAGTCAAAACTCATTGATTTCTTGCGAGTTTCTTCTCTTTGAATCATAGCACAAATACTTGATAATGTTGGAGTATCGGCATTCAGAAGCACGTTACTTTTGAGATTCTCATAATCTGGTTTCGAGCTATTGAGCAATGAAATTTTTTTATCTTCTTCAGCCATTTTTAAAAGAACTTTTGCATCAGTGGTATGTGGACGATACATATCAAGTTCATCCCACATCCTTTACAGATTCCCAAGGTGTTCGGTAAAAGATTTTTCATCTTGATTTTCCATAGCGATTTCACGCTTCAACTCGAATATGCGAGCTGCATTGTTTTGACTACCATATAGCCCAGCTATATGGTAGTCAATTTCTTCTTTCCAGTCTTCATATTTTGGTTCTAACTGTTTGATCATCAGAAATCCAGTCTTCATATTTCGGTTCTTCTTTAGATGGAGGACAAATTGTTTTTCCATTAATAAAACCCAATTTCTTCTTTCCACCAAGAGCCAAAGTCACTATACGCGACCAAAGAACACAATTTTTCCCGTTAAGCAATACCGATGACAATCTCCCATTAATGTTAGCTTCACTCTGAGACATTTTTGGTTGAAGTTTTCAACCAAAAAATAAACAAAGAAACAAAAAACTCACGAAACAGGATCGAGTCCTGCCGAGATACCATGAAGAAATAGAGATGAAGAGAAACTAAGAAGAAGAGATAATTGTATTGCAGTGTTTTATTGTGAATTACAATATAGGATATTTATAATTACAGATATGTACCAACTCTCCATTACAGAGAACGCTAACTTGGGTAATCTAGAACCTAAAAAGAAGTTCTCCTAATGGTAAACAAATATATGGAAATAGTATTATCACTAATTAAGATAGACGATATCTTGTCCATATCCTTGATATTCTCCATCAATGTCCTTAATATTCTCCAACAAAAAATGTTAATGTTGGATAGACATTGGATATCAGACACATCTTCTTATATATTCTGCTGGCCACCAGATGTGCATGATTGGTGATTTTGCTTATGTTTATCCCCAGAACATATAATTTAACAATGTAAACAATATGCTCTTACAAATCACGACTCATCAAACGATGTAAAGATTCAGAATTCTGTAAAGCGTTACTTTATAGTGCAGTAGTCACTTTACCCGTGCTCCGTCGGATGACTCGGATCAGATCAAAGAGAACCAAAAATCTTTTTTACTCGATCAATCCAAACCCTACACATATAACCAATCCAAAGCCTGCACATATAACCAATACTTAGATTTCTTAACTGTCTTAACTGTTTATGCAACTTCTTGATTTTTAGACGCAACTGAACAAAATTGCAAGCAACAAACAAACAAAAGAATGGGCTAACTAAACAATAAAATCACTTTGTTCAATCCTTCAAGGCAGACTAAACAATTAAAGGAAACTATGATAAGTAGGGAGGATCAAAGAAAATATCATGCCATAATGCCATTTAAAATCACATCATCTAATGTAACCCCATCAGACTGAGTCTAATGTTGGAAGCAGCGAATAGAATCAAAGAAAACCTCCTGCCATAGTGCCATTTTACAATCACATCATGTTATTGTTGCCCAACAATTTCCTAATTGATGCAAATCCAATTTTTGTGTATTTGTTTATCAATCCCAAAGTAACCCCGAAAAAAGAGAAAGTTGTGAGCCTCAACCATTTTGGTAACCAAAATTATAAGAAGAACATGAATCGTGGTTGTGCAATATTGGGAAGAAAAGTTCAGATCAAATTAACAAAAAAATTTACCTTTACAAACTTGTATAGATCTTTTCCTTTTTGTTCTTCAACTCTAGAGCAGCGGGTTGTTCTTCGACCTCTTACTTTGGTGTCCTCTAATTTGTATCAGCAACCAAAAAACCATTCAGAGGGAAGAAAACGCAAGCCTCGTGAAAAATTGCAGCGATTCCAAAATTACTTGTCCCAATTGTTTCGTTGTTATGTCTTTTCATATCCAAAGGGAATGAAACATTAAACCGAAAGATATATCTTTTCAGATACCCGTTGCATGAAAACTGTTTTCTCGTAAACACACAATTGTTGGCTAAAAGAAGTGTCTCTTGAAAATAGATTATGTGGTGCTGACTGTACGCTTACGTGGAGCCATAATAATTCAGAATTCTTGAAATTGAGTGTGGAATTGACACATCAGCCTAAAGATTCTCCTTTATATAAAGAAGTATTGATTTAATACTGTGTATTTATTTACAAAATCAATTATGTAACATATCTGCAAAAGATCTCGTTTCATATAAATGGAAGATATGCATTCATTCTGTATATTTTTTAAATCGTGTTTTATAAATAAAAATATATTCCAAGAAAGAATTTAAACAAAGATACGATTAGTTTATTCTTCTCATAATACGGAAACGGAAATATATTACTACTAATTAATACTGTGTGTTTATTCCCAAAATCAAACATGTTATACATATGCAAAGATCTCTTCTCATATAAATGGAAGATATGCGTTCATCTGTTTATTAAAATTGCCATATAGTGTATATACAGAATAAATTTACATTTAAAGCTAGGTTTTGAGAAATTTATTACAAATAGCAATATGAATTCATTTTAATTCCCAACTCAAAATTTCTCAGAATTTCTGTTCAGTCAAAATAAACAAAAACAAAAATGAGTCGAAAATATGATGCATCTTCCATCGTTTTCGTAATAACTGTTGTTTGTATTTCATTTCTCCTAAACTTGTCCATTGCAGCTAAACCAAGAGGGTTTAGTATGAAGATGATTCGCAGCGACTCTAAGGAATCACCTCTACATCAAAGGTATGCTAATTTAACACAAGCAGAACGGTTTCGAGGACTCGTCGAACAATCCAAAGCTCGAGTACGTCACCTTGGATCGGCAAGAGCTGCTGCTTATAATAAAAGCATCTCGATGAATCCTGATATTGTACGCCCAACTGTTGCAATGGTGAGGGAGACAGGCTTTTACATTGGTGAGGTAGGTATAGGTACTTTCAATGGTCAAGCACAAACTTTCCGGAATTTTTATTTAATTATCGATACCAGTAGCGATATTATATGGACTCAGTGTCGTGTTGGCAATCATTATTTCTATCAAGATGCGGAATTTTATGATCAGCAAGGTTCGACTTCATATCATCCTATGACTTGTGACGAGAAACCGGAGTACTGTGTCGGTGATCTTTGCGACGAGGACAACTTTTGTTTGTACCGACAAGGATACATGTCCGGAGCACAATCATCTGGTGAGCTTGCTCGTGAAACATTCACTATAAACTCAAATGAAGTTGCGCATACCCTTGAAAGTCATGAAGGTATAATCATGGGTTGTGGCCTTGACCAAACGGGTTTCGGACAAGTACTTGATGTTCCTGAGCGTGAGGGTGGTGAGCCGTGGGATGGGCCAATACCTTATAATGCTCCTATAGCAGGGTATCTCGGTTTAGGACGAGGAACTACTGATTTTTCTTTGGTACTTCAGTTAGATAATAAGTTTGAATACTGCTTGGAGTCGTACGATCTTCCGGGTGCTGATGCGTCGCACACGTATTTAAGATTCGGTGCAGACACAATAATTGGTGGAGGACCTGAAGTACGCAGAACTCCATTCATTGAAGATGCTAACTTCAGGACGCCTTACCACTTGACTCTCCTGGATATTAGTTTAGATGCAGTAAGTGCAGAGTTTAACAAACATGCTTTCGAGATTAGGAAGGATGGAACTGGTGGGACTATCATCGATTCAGCGGCTCCATTCACCACTATGGTTATGCCTCATTATGAAAGAGTTAGACAATTGTTCGTGGACTATTTCCATCAACTTGGTATTGATCCTATTGCTGCTGCTCCTCACGCTCTTTTAGATACTTGTTGGGTTATACCGGCAGATTTCAATGACTATCCGACAATGACATTTCATTTCCAGGACGCCGATTTTGTTATTCTAAAAGAGTCTGGTATTTTTTCCTATTTCGAAGATCACAACTTGCTATGTCTTGGTATCGTTGGCTTGGAGGAAGATGATGCGTCCTATCACGTTGTTTTAGGAGCTATGCAACAGTCTAACAAAAGGATTATGTACGATCTTGCTGACGAGGCCCTCTTTTTTAAGGAAGAGGAATGCAATTTTGGTGCATGATCGGTCGAGACAACATAATCTAATTACAATTTAGGTTCATGAATGAAATAAAAATAGTTTATTCTACACTTTACAAAATTTTCTTAATATCTTGCTGCTTGGGATAATTTTGTGGAGTTATTTACGCCAAAAATCTATTGCGTCTTTGTTTCATTTCGTTCGCTGAATTGAACGGTCGACCCTTGTCATGACAAGCCCACGAATGCTCAACGGTTAATTCAAAACAATCATATCCGTAAACACAGGGTTCAAATGTCTGGGAAAGACTTTTTTACTTAAAATATAGTGAAAACGTACAAAGGTAGGTTGTAATGGTTAAGATTTTCCTTTTATTTTCATCCATTTTAGATTTTCCATTACAACTCGAGATGCAGTGCATCTGTGACCTCTACATATTACTACTCGGGACTGTTTACATTGAATTACAGTTTCGACGTACCATTTTCTAAACTCCGTAACTCACCCATTTCAAAAAAAAAAAAATTACAAACTTTGTGTGTGCAGAATCTTCATCCGGCGTACTATAATTCATGTTTATATGGATATGTCAAAGTATGTCTTGAAGATACATATAAAGTCCTATATATATTGGCAAGTGAAACAACACCATACATAAAACCATAAACATAAATAACATGAAGAATATGATTAATCCTACTCTATTTCTATGTTTAACAACTACCCATGTTATCATTACATGTGAGAGAATCTAGTACAGAGTTTACCTGGGCAACTAAAAGGATGTTCCATCATTCATTTGATTATCACCATACGTACATCAGAGATACTTCTTCTTCTAATCTCTTCTTTCTATTTTCACAGTTCACTATTGAATTCCTACAACAACTAATCTCTTATTACTACTTCTATAGTTTGTTCACCATTGAATTCCTACAACAACTAGTCTCTTTCTTTCTTTCCTATAGTTTGTTCGGTAACTTCTTATACTTCTATTCCTTACTCACACTACTGACTCACCTCTAACATTTTCCCATCCATCGACACCACCTTCCATTATACCAACAGCACCAACTTTACCAAGGTAGAAGATAATTATGAAAGCCTATAATTAATTTAATCCCTATATAATGTATTCTTACATTCTTGATACATTGATAATTTATATAAAGACGTGAACCTATACGAATTGGATAAGGGATAGCCACACTAGTTAGTGAAAAATCTAATGAAACTAAGTCAAACAGTCAACGTATTTGGTCAACGGAGGGTTGACTAACTTCTACCCCATCTTCCGAGTCTCATTTCTTCTTCGCCCTATATCCAAATAACGAGTTGTTGTAGTCTAACTCGCATAAATTTTCGAAATCTATCCAAAGGTAATAATTTGTATCTAGATTAAGATTAGATTAATTTCTGTTAATTAAGGTTCATATTTGATTAATCGAGTCATAGACAGCTAAATCGTCTCTTGACTAGTCAAATATCGTTGATGAGCTTGTGAATCCTTACATATTAGCATGTAATATTATATTCTGATTAGCTAGTTATGTATGAATATATCAACTGTGTAACATACTCAACATATTTTATCATCATTCAATGATTTTAGCTAGAAAGATTCATATGATACAAATTTGTTTGTACGAAGAAAGGTTGTATTTTAAACATTGGATATTGAATGACTTTCTTTGGACCATCGTTCTAAAACAACTTTTTTTTGTGACTCAGTTAGGAACTTTTTCTGTTCAAGCGAGACTATGTTCGTCATTATCTTGCTAAAATGGATATTGAATGTCCAGTAGGTGAAGCACTGTGTTGGATCAACGAGACGACGTCCGAATCAACCAAGAAGGATCTAACCTTTTCAAAATATCGCAAAGGAAAAGTGATACTCCATGCGCCGCGAGAGCCTTCCCGAGAACTAATGTATTTATTTTACGGTGACGGAGCCAAGTCAAGGTTTTTTATAGATCGCATCTGAGAGTACAATGCTTCAATTCTTTTACTTGTTTTTGTTGCATACTGGATAAGAGAGTTGTGAAGTGTAATGGAACTAAATCCATTGTAATCCATGGGAATCCCGGCACGACACTGGAATGTTATAACATCCGCTGAGGGTAAAGACCCAATCTATCAACATCTTTATGTCTATGATGCTAATGAATCCTCGGATGTTCGTGCAAAACGGAATACCTAACTAAGTAAAGACGTTCTTGGAAAAATTCAGAAAATTACCTCAAAACATAATGTGTTTTTCACTAAATATTCTTAGGCACGAGAGATTTTGAGAAATGTCAATCCCGCTGAATAAAATGTCAAAGTCATGATGCATTAAAATAGAACTACAAATGAAAGTCGTCATAACCTGTCAACGGATGACGAAGTTTCACTTATACTACCTGGAGATGGTTCTCAAAAACCTAACTCAGGGACATAATACTTCACATGAAGGGGAAAAATGGATTTGAATGTATTTCAGAATGTCACTTAACATACTTTCCCATGCGTTACGTTTTACTCTTTCTATACGGCGAGATGAGTTGTCATCCTGATATGAAACAACTGGATCTGGAAACAGTAAAACATATTATGAAAAGGTTAACTCTAAAAAAATTCCACACTTTTCGTCTTTTTAAGCTTCCAAGAGAGTATTTTACCCTCCTAAGAGCAAAAGAATTGTTTCAAGAATTTGGTGGGTGCTTGGCATTAACTGGACATAAATGTACGTATTATCTTAAGAAAAATCAAGATAAATGGCGAGAAAATTCATACGATATGCTTCGGATTGTGCTAATCTCATAGCCCGTGTTTTTGAATAGAAAAGAGCTGCATTGATAAAAGAAATAAACATAGGGATTGTGTTCGTAAAAATAGTTACTCATGTATTCACAATTGAATTTCATAAACATGTTTTACCTCATATGCATGCTCTTATATTCTTGGATGATCCTGAAAAAATTAAGACAGTTGAATAAGTTGATAAATTTGTGTCAGCGAATTCCCGGATGAAAAAACCAATCCAGTTTCACTTGAAATTTTTGGGAAATGCAAGGTACATGATACATATGGTGTAGAATCCACGTGCATGAAGGATGGAAAATGCAACATAGTATATCTAAAGAAACATACCTAGATTACAAGTATGAATGAAGGTGGATATCCATCGTCGCAACAATGTGAATGAGCTGATTGTCCGCAGGGGATACAAAGCTAACAACACAAATATCATTTCATATAACCCATATTTGTCTAGGATGTCCAACTAGCACATTACATATACATTAGTAAAAGTCAAGATCGTATAACACTAATTTTCGGTTAATGTGATTCCTTAGTGAATTTCGCCGGATCACTATTTTCAATTCAATATATAAGATTCTCATCCTAAAACTTAAAATATAAGCCCGTGGACTCAATATAGTTAGAAGGAATACAACTTTATATCTGCGATATAAGTTAGAGACATGTAACTTAGAGACCGAAGATTTGATAAGTATATCCATTCTTTAATTTCCGAGTTGGAGTAGTTAGGCACAGATATAAGCGCATCAATGCTTTACATTGTTATAAACTACAAATTTATAATTTCTATCTCTAATGATTTCCCTAAAACAGGTATCCAAGTTTGTACCTTTCTAAGGTCAATCAATGATCTAACTAAAGTAAACACACCTCTGCCTCATCGGTACTTAGTTTTACACAGATGATGTTCACTAAGTTGTTTTCCTTTGAAACAACTGCTTACCTCGGTAATGACGAAGGTAGAAGTCGCACGGTTAGTAGTAGTTGCATGGTTAAGGTAACACAATTATATATATAACGCCAACAACCCTAGAGTGAAAGCAGAATTGGTAACACCTCAGACACTACAAAAGTAAAAGTTACATAAATAAGTACACAGATAAACAAGATTACATATCAAAACAAAATTTAAGATATCAGATAATGTTGATTTAAAAATATGGTAATTGAATTCAATATAATGTAAAATTACTATCTTCAATTGCAACTACAAGATTCTCACTTATAAAAACCTATAAAGAATTAGGTGATTTTGAAATTAGGTAATCTTTTTTTGATTAAAAAAAAGGGTGTGATACTAGATATATGAAGGGTAGATTCATGCATTTACTCTATAGCCATAGTAATATGGATTCATCTCATTCAGCTGCTCAAACAAAGAGGAATATGAGAAGAAATGACAGGTTATAGTGATAAACAATAGTGTGTTGTATAGATAAAGTTGGATTTAAAAATATAGGATAATGTGTAATTAATGTAGTCAACTTTATTGGTCTACAATTAAATACTATCCAAGTTTCACCTAAGTCATATGGATCTCAAAAATCCAAGTTTAACTTAGTTGTACTATTTTTGGAATCTGACTAATAATACGAAAACAATAAGCAATACTCTCCCCGTCGCTAATACAAAGACGGATTTTACAAAATCTTTTAGAATAAGAAACTTATCTTGATCTTCTAAAAATTTATCTACTTTCCTGTTTAGTCTTCGTCTCACTCCCAACACGATTATCCATATACAATAAATAATGGAGTACAAAAAATTTAAAACTCCTCCTTCATATAGAGGACAGATGGAGTAATAATGATAATTCAGTCTGTAATCTTAGGAAACCGATTTCCTTACGGAACTTAATACAATTTTTATTACTAATTTTCTAGACCAAAATTTTTTGAACTTATAATTAAGTAGTACCCAATACGAAAAGTACTTTTTCAAGTTAAAGCAAAACTCCCAAGGTATACTTCTATTTATTTAAAGAGATAGATTAACCCTCTAGATCACCTGTTGCGTTCCATGTATAAACAAATATTACACGTATATAAAGGTAATGCTTGGTAAGAATAACCAACTCTGTAACAAGATATTAGTACTCTAGATCACCTGCTGCATGCCATGTATAAAAAAAACATGGATAAAATTTATTTTAATTTTTTAAAATAAAATGTATATTTTTTTGTTTATCACAATACTGATAAAAGTAATTTTAGTGATAGGTCATATTGCATAACGAACAATGAAAGAAGTTCAAATCAACAGTGGCGCAATTCAGTATAATGTTAATTATGTTCGTAAAAGTAGAACTTCAAAAAACACATTAGCTTTCTTGCAGGGGTATATTGTGAGCTTGAGAATTCATGCAGATGAATACAGGAAAATTATAGAGCAATCAATGAACAACATGTAAACAACAATTCCGAAAGACAAACATTTCAAAAAAGAAAAAATAGTAGGAAACCAAATCTCTGGTAACACAATCAATGAACGACTTGGATTTCGAATATTATATATAAGACGTGAAGGATCATGAATATGTTTGCAGAATTCAAGAAACAGTAAGTGCACAATAAATAAAGTTAAGGGTATATGACTTTTATATATTACGTACTAAAACTACAAAATTAATTTATGCATACTTAAATCAGCTGGAGACCAATAGAACCGTAATGATTGGGTCACCACAACCGGATGTACCTACGTAAATAGAAAGATTATACAACAAGAAACTAACATGATAAAATGTATTGAAAATATGATAACTGTGTATCCGGGTTAATTTTTCACCGGCTAGAATTAGACATAGCTAAATGTGTGTTGCTTCGGGTAAAAGACAGGGTAGAATATTCACCTGCGAGAACAAAGAAGGATATTACACGGTATTCAACATATGTGATAAAAATGTTGAGTACGACGAATTAGTAAGTGCAAGATATACCATGCATGGTGAGATGGATGACATTTTTAAATAAACAGTTGGAAAATGCATCGAGACTTACTAATGCGTTAGAATGTATACATGTACCAATTTGGATGAAAGGATGACAAAGATACTGCAGTATTCATACTGATGGAAAAGACAACAAAAACGTTGATGAAATGCACAACCAAATAACATATAAATTACCTAGGAAATTAACTAAAGAACTTTTATCGGGCTTCAATAATTCATTTTAAAATTAACGACGAATAAATATTGATGTTTTTCTTCGAGATATTTTTGCTGGAACTGTGTGGCTAATATATATGTATAGATTGATTCTATTAGTACTTATATTAGATTTTTATTGATATCATCGAAGTAAGGACACCCTGGAATGATATAAGATATCTATTGTATAATCTGTTAAGTAATAGTCTTTTTAAAGTATTTGGACTTTAATTAAATTGTATTCTTTTTTAATATATTGCCACAAAGAAACAAACTTAAGACTAAAGGGAGAGGTTGAACCGGGGCCGTAAGGCCCCCATAATACCTGATAGTTAATATTTTTTAAGGATTTTTGTTTTCCATCAATCGTTAAAGCAAGAATTGTCAATACCAGTAAATTTCTTCTTGAGGGATATTAAACAGTTTAACATTTTATCATGGTATTTATCTCCAAAATTCGGAACAGTTCCACTAGTAGTTGGAATATGATAGGACACTCAAGGTCAGTGGTGTGCAGCCGACTTGTTAGAAAATATAATTATTCCTTGTAGTGACTATATTGATATTAATTTATTTTTATTTTGATAAAAAAAGTGTCCATAATTTCATTCTAAATCAATACCCCTTTGACATTGAGGTCACGAAGTTATCAGGGATTTGTTTACATATCTTCTTTTGACATCATTTTTTATTTTATGTTCTTGCCAAAAGTTTTTCCATGATTGAAGGTAAATATGTTTGTCTATTATGAATGCATTTTTTTTTTGTGTCGAAAGACAAATTTCATAGTGAGTATATGTCTAGAATTAATCGGATAATACTTTACGAAACTTATTTTCATACAACAGATGAAAATATTTCCACCATAATCAGGGGGAGAGTATACATTAATATCCGTTGGTGCTCATTAACTTAAAATTTATATAAATTCTCTTCAATCATGATCAAATCGAAAAAGACTGACATCTCAAATAAGGCGCGAAAATATTTCATTATGCTTTTAATAAGCTTATGCCTCTTGGAAAGTTAAATCCAGACACATTTATAAAAAAAATGTTGATTTAGAAGGGGCTACAGATAGTGCTGCAATAGATTCTATCGGAACGATTCACATTTTCATAGTTCATATTTCCTCACTGAATGATGAGGAGATTATAATACCTGCGGGAGCTGGTACCATCAATTCAATGAATTTTCAAGATATTCATACACTTGAGAATTATTTAGGATTGTAGTTAGCTAGTATTTTCGAATATTCATTTACAGTATCTACTGAAATACTAAATAATGGTGCTTGTTAAACCCCTCAGCAAAGAAATATCGACATATGAGATTCGCTAGGATGAAATCCAAGTTAGTTTTGGATTAATTTCTCGATTGACACATTTTTGGATCCAAAATTTAACACCTTAAACATGTCAGGCCTATTAATAACAGGTTGATGTAGTCATAATGCGTTGTTATACGAGAAATTTGTTTGTTTGTAAAAATGATTGGAGGTTCTTACTTATTTATTCTTCCAGACCCTAAGATTGATCCAATAATTGTTCCCCTTATACAATGCACTTGGCGTTGTAGTCTTCAAAGGACTCATATTTCATTTACACAAGAAATATGGTCGGAGAACATATTTAGTTTATAATTCTTTGATGATTCAAATTATATTCAGCCATCCACCTGACTGAATTATATATGTTTTAACAATCCTTTATATGTTTTTAGAAAATTGGTACAAAGCAAAAAAAATCCAGATTAATTATCTGATGATACCAACTTTATAGGTTTCTTTAGGAGTCCTTAAAAACAGGAAAATCCACCTTTTAGCAGCATAAGTTCTATTTTCTTTTATTTCTTAAATCTGCAGTTAGGATTATGCTAGCATATATTCGTCTTTAATATATAACAAAGTTATTATTTTGATGCTTATTTTTTGAAAAACTCCTATAGTTGGGTTAGCATCGACAAATACGTCAAAAGTTATACTCTTTTCCATTCATTTCAGGTTTTGTCTCATACAGTTTGCCTGACAAGGTTTTAATGAGGAAACATCTATGACGTTTAAATTTCTTTTTCATTCGTTTAAATTTTGCCCCATTGGGTCTACTTTAAAGGTTTTGATGAGGCAAATTGATTCAACAGGGTGGTCTCTATGGGGGCTTGTATCAAATTTTGGTTATTTGGTGGATTTCCAAATGATGTATGACATTGTTGTCGCGTGTCAAATGTTTCTCCTCAATGCAACCATCAAATTAAAGGTTAGCTCATCCATTTTGTACAATTGTTGAGCCCATAACGGACTCAAAATGAACAAATCTTGATTTGGTCGTTCTCTAGGACACTACACCAAATCCAGGTTTTCCTAACAATAACATTCCTAACTAACTTTATGTTTGTAACTCAAATGATCCATTGTGATTCTAGTAACCCTTATAAAGGGCTAGCAAATTAACTAATAGTTACCATAATTCCTAATCATCTCATAAAAACAAAATAACTATTTAAAGTGTGAGTTATTTAGTTATACATATATAACACAATTTATACTATATAACTATTACAACTATTTCTACCCAAAATTTGATGTATACTAAATTGAACCCCATGTTTATAACTCTTTACCATTTTTATTGGTAACACTCTTTGGCATACCTAACACAATGATTTATTTTAAATTTTAGAAAATGTAAAATAGAGTTTTAAGATTTTATAAATCTTTTGTTTGGAACCATTCAAGTTATAGAACCTTAGAATAACTTATCTTGGGGAACCAAAATGATACATGAACCAAATTCTTACTTAGGTAATTTTCCCAAATGACCCGGCGGACAGAGAAGAAAATTCATTATCTTTCTTCTCAATTGCTAGATAACAAAAACCCGAGGCAGAGAACAAAATTCATATTGTTCTTAAGCTGAACTCAATGGTCCCGATTCCATTATCGTTCTGCACTCTCCAATCAATTAAGTACCCATCATTATCTTGATGATTGATTTCTGTTTGTTTCTTCAACTCATTCTGTTAGGATTCAAGACCAAATTTCAAAGGAACTTGAAGAGAAATAATAAAGATGAAGTTGATTCATTTCTGATCAAATTTGTTTTCTTCTACTCATTCATATTTTTGCTGGTATGATTTCTCTTCTTCTTCTTCTTCGAATACTCCTATAATAGTTTTTCAATTATGAACCTAGGGTTTAATCAATTAGAAATTTTCAAAATTGGGTTCAATTGGGAGTTTCTGATTGTGATTATGATTTTTAAATTTTTTTTGTTTGGGTGATTATGGTTATAAGATGACCGAAATGTGGAGAAAAAGTGGGATAATTTAGTGAAAATTAAATGGGTTTAGCTAACTATCAATTAGCTTAATTTTTTTATGATATTTGTGTTGTTGTGTTTGATGTTAGCTACAAAAATATCATTTTGATCATGGGTTTTCATTGTTACTTTGAATTATTATATGGGTATTGTAAATTAGGTTTTAGAAAATCCCCCATTATGATCTGAATGGTAGTTTTGAAATCAGGTATGAACTTTTTCGTTTTTCGATTTTAAGCCTACAGAAATCCACGATTAACAATTTTTGCATTTCTTTTCATTGTTGAGAAAGTTAGATTATGTGTAGATGGTGATAAAGCTTCAACCTTTAGAAATTTTTTCTAGGTAATCCAGGTTCGAAATAATGAGATGATGGTGTGGAGATATTATTTAGATAGATTTTGAGGTGTGGTGACAATTACATTTTGGATGTTGATTAGGTTTCGCGGTTTGGTGATTATTCACTTGTATGATGTTATCCAACTCTGTGGCTCAATAGAGAATTTATTAGTCACAATCGTTGTTGATGTTAGAAGAAGATATATTTAGACCTACTTCATGTTTACGCAGGATAAGGCATTATGTATGTACGATATATAAATGTTTGTATGACTATTTTTCTGTCAAGCAATGTTACTCTTTTAAATAGGAACTGCTGTGAAAATGATAGGGGTGTATCTCCATAGATAGAACGAGATTTTCCTTATGAAAGTATAGGGGTTTGCTTGTTGTAGAGAAATGATATGGAGCATACCCCTGCTATTACTATATGTATTTTGAATATCTAGCCTATTGGTTTTGAATTCAAACAACGACCTCTACAATGTCGCATTCCGATTCTTGGTCATTGTAGCAACTTATTTTAGATACTGGTGTGTACAAGGGATACATCGATTTTCTTCAGGGATTATAAGATTGGGATAATTAGTTAAGTTGTTTATATGTTTTCCAGTTTATTTGAAAGACATCAAAGGCTAATTTTAACACAATACATTTCTCTTTTGGAAGGTCAGGTTACTATAAGTAAAAGGGGTTATGTGCAAGGACCTTGCAGGGCCTATTTTAAAACCTTGGCAGTGTCTAAACAATGATTTACGAGTTGTCCTCTAAAGGTCTTTGTTTTATATATCATGTATTTGATGTTCTACTTTTATTATAAGTGGTAATGTCAGTATTCTTGCATAATCAATGTTACATCTCAGAATGGTGTTACTAAGATGAAGCTCGCATGAAGTTTTATGTCTGCTATTTTCTTACAGAATTCTTTGTATTGTCAATTTTTCTTTCATAAGCTTGATCTTTCGATTTGTCCTTGTTGGATATTTCATGTTTTGTACTGCTTGTTTTAATTGGTTATAATATGTTTTGTTTCTCATTTCAGGTGAAACATGGGCAAACCTTCTGAATGCCTTTTCTACTAAAAGTTGAAGCTTGGGTTATGAAGACACCAATACATGGCCAAAGCTTCTGAATACCTCTATGACCAAGACGTGCTTGCAGAATATGTGATTCTTCATTGGTTCCGCTAAGGGTTAAACCCCAAGGGAAGGTGAGCAGTTGAAATATAATTTGTTAGAGAACTCATAAGCTTTGTTTAAACTGTTTGTATCTGGCCATGCATGTAAAACTCGCAAACTTTATTTAAACTGATTGCATCCTTAGCCGCTTCACTGGTTTCAATGTCGATGGTTAGGTTTCTGCTGTTGCGAACAAAATTTTGATAAAACTTTGGAACTTATTTGTTAATTGGCATAAGGAGGGAAGAGATGGTACTAACCATGGAGATTAATATTTAAGCCTAGAATCCGTCTCTCATCAAATTTATTATGCATCCAATTCCCGATAGCCTCAAATACAGGTTGCCAAAAAGGTACTGAATAATGTCTATCTCGATTAATTAGTTTCACAATAGGGATATTCAACATAACTTTGTAATGGTTTCCTAAGTTGTAGGATTACTAGATTTGGCACTGAAATAACTATATTCGAGGCTCAATTTTATGAATGTCTGAAATCAAGGAATTTGTACAACTGGGTTACTGGATTTGTTTTTTGATTCTTCAAAGTAGTTTTTGTTTTTGTTACAAGCTTACTTTTCCTGTTTCAGGTGATCTAGAAATATTGTGGTACTGGTGAAAGGAATGAAGTGAAAAAAGTGAAAAAAGCTTCTGATTTCAGACGGTAAACTTCGATGGGTTTATTTGGAATTTGTCAACTCTCATTTTTGTGCCTTCTTCTTGATTTTCATTGTTTGCTCATTTTTTTCGAAGAACTTTACTTCTAGTAGTATTGATCATAATTTTTCAACAGTTAGTAAAATCATAGAGTTGCGAATCCTGTCAATTTAGTCCAAAACCATCTACTTGGTAATACGAGTTACCGACATCAATCCTGGTGTAGTAGTTGATATGAATTTGAAGTTACCGAATACTGTTAATTTTTCATGCTAATAGGTGTTTCTTTTTTAGTATATCTTGATGCTATCTTCAGCACCATATAAAAATCGGGATCATCATATTCTGTCACTGACCACACCTTCCACGCTAGTTTTGAGTTTTTTTAATTGAACCAACTGTAACCAAAAATGTAACTAGTTTATACATTCAGAAAGAGTTCAGCAAATACATTTTGTCACAAACCTTAAATGAATTTTTAATTCGTGTCTCAGAAATTGATCAGTGACTCGAAATCTTCCAATTTTGTGCAGTAACTTCCTTTTCCTCTATCTGGTTCTAAAAATGTATTCCTGAATAGATTGATCTTTTCATCTGACACCTACTATTTGGTTTAGAAATGGATTCCTGAATAGATTGACCTTGTCATCTCGGCACCTACTATTTGGTTTAGAATTTGGTTTAGAAATTGACCGACCTTGTCATCTATTTTCTCAGTCTCGTTTTACGAATGGATTCACAATTATAAATTAGACCGACCTTTTTATCGAAACCTACTAATTGGTTTAAAAATAGATTATAGTGTAATAAAATCGTATTCGTGTCTCAAAAATCGATTTATGACTCGAAATCTTCCAATTTTGTGCAGTTATTTCCATTTCCTCAATCTCGTTTTAAAAATGAATTCCCGCATATAAATTAGATTGGCCTTGTTATTTGAAACCTACTATTTGGGTTAGACAAGTGCATCTCATTCTGATAATGTCTTGAAGACACAAGTTTGTGTTGTTATCCAACGAAATATCTGGAGTTTATAACAAAATCGGGTCTGTTTCTCAAAAATTGATTGGTGACTCGAAGTATTTCGATTTTGTGTACAGTGTGGACCAAAATATGCCTTGACCGATCTCTGATTAACAAAATTTGACTCTTGTCTCAGAAATTGATTAATGATTCGAAATTAATGATTTTGCTTACTATCGTCTATTTCCTCAATCCCGTTTTTATTATAGAATCCCTTGAGTAATTAGATCGACCTTGTTATCCAAAACCTAATATTTAGTCTAGACATGTGCAACTCAACTTTATAATGTCCTCATGACGACTCAAGTTAATTGTTATTCAATCTAATATTCCATAGCATGCAACACAATCAGATTGATCCTCAAAATGGATCAGTGACCCAAAATCTACCGATTTTACGTATTTATGTCTGTCAAAATCGAGTTTTCCTTATTTAGACTTCAGATTAGAATTATAATTGACACTAAGCTTCATAATCGATTTCGATCATGTATCATGCTAATTTTGAAGTCATAACCATCTTCGGAGCTTCATGGTTCATAGTTTGGATGCCGTTATATCGAATTTAAAGTTCGAATGGACACTGAGCTTCATATTTGTCGATTTCGATGACGTATCATACTAAGTTTGAAGTGATAACCCTCCTGGAACTTCGTGGTTGATAGTTTGTTTGCCGTTATACCACATTTGAAGTCCGAATCGACACTGAGATTTCGATGATGTATCATGCTAAGCTTGAAGTCGGAACCCTCCTGAAGCTTCTTGGTTCATAGTTTGTTTGCCGTTATACCACATTTGAAGTTTGAATAGACACCAAGCTTCATATTTATCGATTTCGATGATGAATCCAGCTAAGTTTAAAGTCAGAACCCTCCCAGAGATAAGTTTGTTTGTTGTTATACTGAATTTGAATTCGAATCAACATTGAGCTTCGTATTTATCGATTTCGATGATGTAACTTGCTAAGTTTGAAGTCAAAACCGTCCCGTAGCTTCAGATTTATCAATTTCGATGATGTATCATACAATAAACCTACTTGATGACATGTATGACTAATCAAAATTACTTCATGACCTATGTGACTAGTCGAAATTCCAACCGCAATCACAAAGAGAAATCACAAAAGCACAAAGATAAAGCACAAAGAAAACACACTTATCATGATCCGCATGACCACCCTTTATCAAATCTTTACCGTCCAAAATATCCCTAATCCGTATGACTACTCTTTATCAAATCTATACCGTCCAAAGTTTTTTTATATAAAAGATGAAAGTAAATTTCTCTCACTTGCTTCCCTTTCTTCGTTTCCTCTAAAATCTTCTGCCTCCGAAGAAAACCTTAGCTCAAAAAGATTCCCCCTTCTTCTTCCACTTATAGATCTTCCATGGCTTCAACTGAAATCAGTAGCCGCTTCGTTTTGTTTGAATAACCCTAAATCTATAATCTAAAATTTCTAAACATGAAGGAGCTGCAAACCCTAGAATATCTTTTTTCCTTAGGGCTTCCACAAATTCTAGTTTCGCAGCCATGGTAAGTCCTTCATATCCATATATTCACTCCATTATTGTTTCATGCTTGTTTTGGTCTTGTAATAGTTGTTCTTTCCCATGTTTGATGATTCCAGAGTTTGTTTATTTTGATTTTACCAGAACGAGATTTTTTTCATTTTCTTATGTTTTAATTAGATTCATTCAAAACCCAGACTATATTGGGGCATTGAGTTGGATTCCGTAAAAGGGTTTAGCTCAATTTTGAGTTTTATGTTACAGTTTTGTTCAATCTTTATGTATTTTCAATTTGTTGAATATGGATCTTCGATTGAAGATTTAACTGGAGGATGAAGTTTGATTCAATTATAAAACTGATTGAAGATCGTTTTGTTTGTTGAACCTATTTCGAATTTCTTGTCCGAATTTTTGAAGCTGAAATCTGATTTTTGAATGGACATTTTCTAGAAAATGTTTTGGGGTTTTGGAATTTCAAATTGAATTTATCAACATAATCCAACCTTTGGGGTTTTGGAGTTTCACCGGATTATTTTACCAAATCCCAGTTTAACTTTCAATTGTAAGTTTTCAGAGTTAGTTTTCTTCTTTGATTATCCCTCTTATATCGGATCTATTTAACTTCTTTGTCATGACTGTTTCAATTTCTCATTAAATCATTGTTCGATTTTCATAATTATAGGTTTGAATAGGATATTTGGACCGAGATAGCAAAATATAGAGACGAAAATGTATATTGATGCTTAGATCCTCTTGTCGTTGGTTCCATCGTGTAATTTTGGAAGAAGATAGTGTATGCAAATGTGCTTGCTTACGTGATCTTTAAGTTCCTCCGTTTCGCCAACAATTCTCCTCTAAATGGATCCAATTCTGCATTTGGTAAATTTGACTCAATTGCTTGTGTGTATGTAAGTTAATCGAAAAGTTAGTTTATACTGAACTTTGTTGTTCTGGTTTTGTATAATTCATATGGGAGTCATTCTTATCTTTTTAGGAGAAAGTCTTCGTAGCCTTGAAGTGGAGATTGTAAGTGCTGACGGCCATGATGATGGAGGAGAAAGACAAGGATCTACAGATAGATTGCCTTTCGGTGATCTTCAGCCAGCACGCCAAGAAGAGCAAATCCATTATCAAATCCCATGCCACTCAGTAGCAGAGATGCTTCACTTTAGAGCGTTAGTGAAGTTTCTGAAAATCCTAATCAAGGAGCAGATCTTCATATAAAATGCTTCACGCCAAGAAGAGCAAATCTATGGAACTCTAGTCAAGTGTATTCCCGTGAAACATTACAAAAATATGACAAGCCTTAATATCCTTGCGAATAAAAATCCTTATGACATTTGCGTCTTAAGACACTTATCAGCTCCCTAATGGAGGGTGCCGCCCTTATCTCCCCCGTGGTTGCCCCTTCAAGGAGGCGTACTTCTACCATACAAGGTTAGCTCCTCCCTTCCGGTCTTAACAAAAACCAATTGTTTTCGCAGCCTCTTATCCCTTTTACCTATAGAGCTTATTGTTACCAGACTGCACCCTAAGTGGGGTTTTCTTCGGGCCGAATGCAGTATAAGCCAAGACTTGTCAAGAATGGCAAGGACGCTTCAAACGCCCCTGGCACTCTTGACTCAACCGTGTACCTCGGCGCCTTGATCAGATTATGCACTCCTTGGGAGAGTCCTTATGACCTTAGTCGCCCAACCTAAGTCATATGCTTAAGCTGAGAATCCAAGGTGCCTCTCCCGGATGGGATTTATTGACCCCAAATCTCCATGACTCAGGTTCCAGGGGCGGTGTAACCTTTCCCTGAGCCATGCAACAGGTACCCCCTTATATGACGTACTTTAGGTCTTACATTTGCCTCTTGCGAAATTTTATTCGCGAACAAGGGTGTACACCATAAAGGTTCGCCCCTATCTGCGAAATTTTATTCGCGTTTCTACGAAATTTTCGCGTCTCTTTGTTTCTGCAAAATGTTCGCGTTTCTTTATTCTCTCATTCATCTTTTCATTTCTGTCATCTCTTTCATTCATTCTTTCATTTCTGTCATCTCTTTCATTCATTCTTTGATTTCCGTCATCTCTTTCATTCATTCTTTCATTCTCATAATATCAAATCATTTGAATCAAAATAAGTATTCAAGAGAAATTCTAATACATGGTAACTCTGAAATCTTTGTAGTTGTGAAATCTTTGTAATTCTGCGATACTATCCCGTTTTGTAAATCAAATCAAAAATCTTTTTATTCTCTGCAAAAGAAATATTCTATATAAATATGTAAATTGAATTTTCTCAGTTTTCTGTAATTTTGAAATCTCGTAATCTTTGAAATCTTGAAATCTTTGTAAATCAAATCAAAAATCTTTTATTTTCTGTAAAAGAAATATTCTAGAAATATATATAAATGGGATTTTTTTTTCTTTTTTTTGTAAATCTTGATATCTTAGTAATTTTTGTAATTTTTGAAATCTTGAAATTTTTGTTATCGTGCGATTGAATCGCTTTTTATAAATCAAATCAAAAATCTTTTTATTCGTTCTTAGTATAAAGTAAAATGTTCAAGGAAGTGGTACTTATCTTTCATGTGAGTCGTTGTTGTTATCAGAGAAGTGAATAAATGCCTTGAAATATATGAATTTCGCGTAGCAAAAAAGAAGTATGAGAAGTGAGATTTGAACCCTTAATCTGCTTCTTGGATTTTCTCGCACCATACCAACTGTGCTAAGCCTCTTTTGCGAAAAAATCAAAGTTCTTGCGAAGTAATCAAATTCCAAATATGTAAGAGGCAACTCTGTATAAATTTTGCATAATAAAAATAAACATGTGAGAAGCAAGAATTGATCCCGCGATCCGTTGCTTGCATTCATGCCTCCTGACCAACTGTGCTAACCCTCTCTTGCGAAATAATCAAAGACTGTGTGAAGCAATCAAATATCAACTCTGCGAAATGAATATTTGCGAAGCAAAAATTATTTGGTCGCAGGGAGAATCAAACCCATGTCCTCTAGTTTGCATAATCCTTCTCTGACCATCTGCGCTACTTGTTGCTTGCGAAAGAAACACACAATTCTGTACTTTATTCCATTTCTTCGCCTTTAGGATTTCAAAAATGTGCGAAAAATTAAGCTTGATGAGGGATTCAAACTTGAGTCTTACAACTCACTCTAGCGAAGCTTGACCAACTGTGCTACCTATTGTTTGCGAACTAATGAAACAATATTTCGAAATTATTCATTTTTTTGCTATCTATTAAAAGAAGAAAACTATGCTCGCAGGGAAATTCGAACTTGCGACCATGAACGTACATATTGTTCTCTTGACCAACTGTTCAAGAATCTCTTTGCGAAATAAACGCACAATGTTTTTCTCTTATTATTTTATTCTCCCATGCAAATGAGAAGAAAATGAAAAATATGTGTCTCTGCGAAATTCGAACCCGTGACCTATCGCTTACTCGCTCCAGCTCAAACCATCTGTGCGAATTTTTGTTTGTGATAGAAATTGCAGCATCTGCCTCTTATCTTTTCTTCGTCCTTCCTTAACTTCTTTCACATTTGCCTTCTTCTCCTGAAGATGAAAATCTTCCACTGAAACTTCCATTTTCTCTTTAAATTTCACCACAATAACTAATTTTTTCTCTCACTCTTTCCATGTCTTTGAATTGTTGATGATGTTTACTCCCTGAAAGTGTGATTTCTTCCATAAAATTTCCATTTTTGAACCTAAATTTTGTAGATCTAGAAAAATATGAACAGTACCTAATCTTCATGAAAATTTCTTGAATCAACAAGTTACAGGAAGGATAAATCCTTTACTCGTTCCCTGTTTCTAGAGCCATTATGTAGTTGCAGGAAATCCTGCAACACACCCCTTGTATTATCATGACAATGATTTCTAGATCTAAACTTATTTGATATGAAAATAAAGATAAAGATAATGAAAATAGAAAATAAGACACAAGATTTACGTGGTTCGATCAATTTGATCTACATCCACGGGGTTAGGTTTCACTATGATCATTGAATTACATATGAATTACATTGAGACTCCATTAATGAGTATTTGGAGCTCTCTCTCTTTCTCTGGTTTTTGGGGAAGAATAAGAAGATAATAATACCAGTCCCTTTTCTCTCTCCTACTTTTCTCTTTATATAGGATGCTCCCTAGTGGATGACAGCTCATATTTCCTTTTATTTCCTATTCTCCGTGCGACATCGTCGCACAGCTTTTTATGAATATCGCACACTTACAAATACTTCGCGATATTTGGATCCTACATCTACAAAGGTGAAGTGTAGGCGGCGGAAGATATATAAATATCTGGTACCTTATGTTTTTAGGGTTATCAAGAGAATGATAATCTAACGGATGAGAAATTGCTTGTGATTTTAAAAAAGGCCCCGAAAGAGTCTAACGGTGGGGTTTGTTTACCATAGCTGGTGGTATGCCTTGACACGTCCTAAGAAAGTAAGAAGCTAACCTGACTTTACTAGTGAGTTAGAAATTCTTTTTCCACTTTGCTAGTATGTATCCGATCCTTAAGGTTTCACTCTTTGTATTGGTCCACTATATTTTGGCTTCGTTGGCGAAGTTATAGAGCACGTGCGAGAAGAGTCAGAGTAAGCATGCGTTAATGACGCACACCAGATCCGAAAATAAGGGTTTTATTAGCTATCATCCACTATGTAAAATCTCTATATAAGAGACCTAGTGACCATGTAAAGGGAGAGATCTTTTTGAGAATTAGACTTGGAATTTAGGAGAGAGAAAGATAGTTTGTTCTCCAAGTTAGAGCTCATATAAAATCTTGTAACCAAATTGAAGATTGTAATAATGAATGTATGGATTTTAAGATGATTACTTGAGTCGATATTAAGATTTCACTTAGTGTGTAGTTGTAGGATTTCCTGCAACTCCACAACGTCCTGTGTGTTGGAAAAGATGACTAAGTGGAGCAACGTAGATGTGATTGGAAAACTACCGTCTACCTAGTTAGAGTATAAACAAAGATTGAGACATAAACTGGAAAGGGACATGGTTAACATGCATGCGCATGTGAATGAACACAAGTCTTCCAAAGATGACAAAGGCGACAACATCAACACAACCCTAAGCGTAGTCTTCATAAGAAAGGTATGTTTCATAAACCTGAATCTGACATTACTTTAATTAAGGGTGATTGTTATGTTCTTAAAAATCATGTCCATACGGCAGTCGACAACATAAAAACCTTAATAAGTATAAAGTTAATGCTAATTTAGTTGAAACAAACTAGAACGAGTTCAGTGGCATGATGTCGGAAGTTATTTTAATAACAAATGTGAGAGACTGGTGGGTGGACTCTGGAGCCACCAAACATGTTTGTTGAAACAGAGACCTGTTCACCTCCTATCAGAGGATAGGGGATGTCGAGAAACTCTATATGAGTAACTCATCCACGACAGAGGTTGCATAAAAGGGAAAGGTCGAGCAGAAGCTCATATCTGTAAATATGCTCACATTGAATGAAGTTTTCATGTTCCGGTCATATGAAAGAATCTTGTATCTTGTTATGTTGAAGATGGTAAAATATTAAAGATCTTAATAGAATACGGAAAACTTGTTGTAACTAAGGGCAGTGATTTTTTAGGCAACGGTGATAAGACTTAGGGTCTATATAATCTTAATGGAAAAAATAATGAAGTGAACATAGTTGATTCTTGTGTTTTCTTTTGTGTGATTGAATTTTTGCATGGTAGACTTCAAACCGTTATTTTTATAAATCAATGCATAAACTGGTTAGTGTAGGATGAGTATTCAAATTTAGTTTGAATCAGAACACAAAAGTGAAACCTGTGTAAAATCATATAAATTATAAACCTTTAGCTAAATGTTCAGAGTAATTCTAAGCCCTTAGAATTAATCCAGTGAGACCTAATTGACTTGATTTCAACCCATATTAAGGTGGTAAAAATTGGTTTGCAACTTACGTAGATGACTATACGTGGTATTATCATATATACTTGCTTAGGTAAGTATGATGCCTTAGAAGCCATAAGATGTACAAAATTGAAGTTGAAAACCAATCAGATGTTACCATTAAAAGAGTTAGGTCTTTACATGGTGGTGAGTATTAAATTCTATAAGAGTTCTTTAGATGGCATTATTCTTGAGATCACACTCCTTTTCACCATAGTATAATGGTATAGCTGAAAGTAAGGAATGAACCCTAAGGAGATTAAATATGCCATGTTGACTAGTTCAGGATTAAACCGCCAACTTGTGGGGGGATGCCGTGCTCTAAACTTGTTATATCCTGAATAGATTACCCTTTAAAAGATCGGATAAGATGCCATATGAGTATGGAAAGAAAGACAACCTTTGTTATGCATACGTCAAAGTGTGGGGGAATTTGGATTAGGCTTTCATTCTTTTTACTAAAAAAAACTACGTTAGGACCCAAAAGTGTTGATTGTATCTTCATAAGGTATCTTGAGTATTCGACTGCATAGAGAATTTTGGTTGTAAGGTCTGATTTTTTCTGACATTGGTGTGACTGGATTTATGGTTTCTAGGGATGTTGAGTTTTTTTTAAAACTTATCATCTTTATAGATGTGCTTGATCCCCTACATGTCCTTTCAACTAGTCAAAATTTAACATTAAAGGAAGATGAAGTTGAGGTTGAGATTAAGAGAAGTAAAAACAATTAGACTTGAGACTTCTTATGAAGCCGACTTCATAACTTTCCTAGCTTAGTATGAGCCCTAGACTTGTAAAGGTTATGAAGACAAAGTTTGTAATTTGAATGAATCTTTGTATGATTTTCGAATAAGCACGTAAACAGTGTCATGGAAAATTTGATCATGTGAAAATGTTGAGTGGATTTAAGTTAATGAATCTGACAAGTATATTTTCAAGTAACTTGTTAAGGATACCTGTGTGATTGTAGGCTTGTATGTTGATGCTATGCTTATACTTGATACAAACATAGATGTGATTAATTCCACTAAAAACTTGTACTGAATGAGAAAGTTGACTTGAAAGACTTAGGCCTTGTTGATGTAATCTTAGGGACGAGAATTAGAAGATAATATAATATTGTTAGTCTTATAGTCGTTCTGATTATGTTGCATTTATGCTTAAGAAATTCAATCAACCTGATTGTAAGCCTGCGTTTACTCTGTATGATTCTTCTTGTAGACTCAAGAAAAAATAAGTATCTTAACTTGAATACTCAAGAGTTATAGGACGTCTGATGAATTTGATGAACTGTAAGAGTCCAAATATTGCCTATACTGCGAGTATGTTAAGTAGATATACTTGTGGTACAGACCAAGAGCATTGGGATGCACTTAGTAGAGTATTATGGTACCTAAATACTCTATTATCTTTTGTTTGATTTATGAAAGGTATCTTGTTGTCCATGAGGGACTTTGTGATGCAAAATGGACAGTTGACTCAGAAGAGTCTAAGTGTACGAGTGGATATGTTTTCACTCTAGAAGGAGGGTTTGTTTTTGGAAGATTTCCAAACCTACATATATTGCTCAATTCATTATGGAATCTGAGAGTATTGTGTTAGATAAAGCACGAGAAGGGGCCGAGTGCCTAAGATGTTTT
Organism: Papaver somniferum; assembly: GCF_003573695.1. NCBI lineage: Eukaryota > Viridiplantae > Streptophyta > Magnoliopsida > Ranunculales > Papaveraceae > Papaver > Papaver somniferum. Next base: position 5,643,152 of record NW_020619603.1, on the reverse strand, counting down.
TAGAAGACATTCCACTCTGGCATAAGCCTGTACCATCTATATCTACATATTGTGTTAGCCAAGCTATACTAGCTAAAGCTAAAAATAACTAACCTCAATCGGCGTTATTTCCATTGATTGGATAAAGTCCAAGGAGAATATCGCGTAACCTTTGAAAAAAGGTTCACCCAAAGAGATAGTTAGAAATGCATCGAGGGGGATGGGGCTTAAGCTCATATATTAAACTTGCCATGAAGGATACTCAACCTTGCTGACTGGAGATCCCAAGATCGAGGTATCGAATGAGACAACTAATTTGTGGTGGGTAAAGGTAAACACTGTCAGAGAATTTCATTCTTTGTTCCTTCCCTATGGTGTAGATGATAGTGTGACCACATGTGAAGGATGACTTTTAAGAAGTCTTAATGAGTTTTATAGTTTCAATTTAAGATTGAAGTGGGGTGTAGCAGTAACACTCTTGATGGAAACTCACCTATCTAAATGAGGAAGTGGGTCCGCTTCCGATGAGAATATGATCTTTGATTCTCTAGAGCATTCTGAGAAACAGGATATGTCCAGGGCCAAATTGGATAAAACGACACGAGCTTAACAACAACCTAGAGAGATATCATGTATGGCTTTTATCGCAAATTACACAAAATGATGGCAGTTCAAGACATCACGTTAACTGTCTATCAAGTAGTTTCGTTAATTTCTCACTAAGCAAAGGTTCAAGACCTCATGGACATCTCTGCCTAAAATGGTATTTCTTACTTTCTGATTTCTGATTTTATCGGTATTTCATTCATGTGGGGGATTGTTGGAGAAAATGAGTTTTTAATAAAAGAATTTTGGTCTTGGCTTGGTTTGATATAATGGCCTAAGGGTCTAAGGATACTTACTCTTTTTTTTTGTGAGTGAATGAAATGATCCTTTAGTCCCACATTGTGGAAAACTAAAGATGAGTTGCACTATATAATCATTATCTTATGAATATATTGACAAACGAGGGTGGAAGGGATGGTCCAAAATATACATGTTTCGACCCACGCAGTGTGCATATACCATGAACCAAGTCCTCTGTCTAACGAATTTGTTTTTGGAGAGTTTTTCTTTAGGAAATTAATTCCAAAAATATTTCATATAAGTTTTTTATTTATAGGAGAATTCCTTTTCTGTTTTGAAGTGTTTTGCAAGACATAAAACGTGTTTTATAAGGAAAACAAAACCTAGCTTGATTTTAAAAATAAACTTTGTCTTATAAATAAAAACCTGATTTTCTTTTTTTCGTGTGTGCTAGTGCTAGACGCATCTACGTTTTCTTCTTCTTTTCTCCATCTTCTTAATATGTTTCTTCGCAACAATGGTTTCTTATCTTCCTTCCTAATCCTTGCTGCTGAGTTCGAAGTTGGGTAGATTGTATTGTGCTACATTCTATATCGGGAAGTTCTATCCTGGAAAAATCTCCGCTGATGGGGTATAGCATCTCTCACTATTGAGGAGTACCGGCGGACTAATGTGTTAAGGACAATTTGCTGAACAGGTGGCTCTGTCCTCATATGTCAAATTACGATTTTCAATTCAATTTATTATTTCCATTACAACCAGATTCATATAATGTTTGAAGTTTCATTGTTACGATTCCAACATTAAGAGGGTTAAGTTCTAATATTAGTTGTTCAACAAAGTAAAAGATCTAATATTATTTGTTCAACAAAGTAAGGTAACATTGCCAAAGTGGTCACTTAGCAATTTTGGGGGTTGTCTTTACATATTGCGGATATCAATTTGGAATTTAATCTAAAGGTTTTAATCCAATCGAACAAAGCCCATTCCAAAAGCTTTTGTATTTCTGAAAGAAAAATAAGTTAAGAAACCATTTCAAAATGAGAGCCATTGTCTCCGGAACTTTGCTGTAACTCAGTTAAGAAGACATGTGCAGCAAACTTTCAATTAAATTTCCATTACAAATAATCTTTCAATTGAATGTAAATCAGACCTTTGATGTATCTAAGCATAGCATTATAATCTAAACTCTATGCATTAGAATCTGATAACAAACAAAAAACTCTCAAATTTGTGAGAGAGAGTGGGAAACCCGTGTCTCGACTTTGCAGGAAACATCTTGACATTTACTTCTTCATGAAATTTTTAAGATGAATATATTATATGGATCTCGTAGCTGTTGGTGTTATTTATAGATATCATCGAAGGAAAAACATGTCCTAAGATCAAAAAGGTTATAGACTCCTTCGAATCAATTAGTAGCATTTCTATAATCATACATTGCCAGGACATCTCAAAAGAGGGCAACCAAAGCTGGAAGCCATTTCTTCAAGATTTATTCACAAACTTTGATTATGGGATACACTTGAGTTTTGAGAGGAAATATCATTCTGTTCAGTGAATCATCAACCATATTAGAGTTTCAATTGATGAGTGATGAATTCTGCTTAAATATGTGATTACTGGAAATCCAACAACACACCTAAATGGAAAGTAAATGAGATCTAAGACATGATGACACAAGAACTTAAGTTTATTTATTAATCTCAAGAGAAATACAAGTTACACTCGTGGGTTCTCAGAAACCCTAATTCCTTTCTAAGCATATGAATTACAAAGAAACCCTAACCATTTCTCTCTCTCCTATGCTAGACCTTTTCCTCTCCAAAAACTCTCTCGCTTTACATTGTCCAAAGGTCTCTATTTATAGGCCTAAACGACCCTAGTGGTATACAACTCATATCATATCGTCGAGGTTACTTTATGCTTCGCTTGGAGCATATTCCATAAAGTTTTCCCCCACCTTTCGCTGTCTTCACGTGGTCTTATCGGGACACTTGTTCTTTTCTTGCGCCCTACTCCTCCTACTTCGCGGTTTGCCTTCTTCGCCAAGCAATCTTTTCGTGGCTTTTCCTTAGTATATTGATGGTCCTTTTATTTTATACGGGGTGGGGAGTTACCTCGCGTTTGGGATTTGTATCTCTCCTTCTGATCTTGACTAATTTGATAGGTTAGTGATACAGATCTTTGACTAGGATTTCCTTACCTTACTTGGTATGACACGTGGCAATCCTATTTCGTGTACGTACAAAATAACTTATTTCTAATGAGGAATTTGGCTTGCTAATATGGTTACTCATGTCAGAGTCCAAACTTAATAACAAAAACCGTTGAAGGAAGAAAAAGAAAAAAAATCTCAGCCAGCTAGATAAATAATGGAATAATAAAGGTAAATTATTATGCATCACATAACAACTTATTCTTTATCTCAAGATATAAATGATCCTAATTCATCTTCTATAGGAGGTATAATAATCCTTATACAACAACGATCACTGCGACTGTAGAGAAGAGAGTTGTGGATTCAATTTTCGATTTTGTTGCGCACAGAAAAAGAAATTATGAGTTCAAAATCAAACAACAAAAAAGTAATCAAAACTAAAAAACTTGAAAACAAAACAAAACAGAAAAAAAAATTGTTTACCACAATTGACAAATAAGATGACATGTGGACATCTATTGTCCATACAATTCTACTACTACTTATATTTTTACACTCATATTACATTTGAACATTACATTAACACTCAACAGTTTCAACGGAATAATGAGAGTCAGAATGGTTTTAATATGAACTAGAGATGAATCCATTAGCTACACAGATAATTTTTTGGCTGAAGTTTTTAGATCTGAATCTGAAGAAGAAAAATGAATAAGAATAGAGGTTTCATCGAGGTGCAACGGAAATATTTACATAGGGTACCCTTATGTTTTTAGGGCATATTTGTAGTGTTCAGATTCAAGGTTTCATAACTGGCCCGGGATACTTAACGAGGCCAGTGTGCAAGTTTAACGAGGCCTAACCATCTCGGAAATGCAAGATTTCGCAAGAAATAGAAGGTTGAAAGAAAATGAACACCCTGAAATGTAATGTTTGAAATCAAAGCTACAACATTCCATAAGGTAGCAAAATGTTTAGATAATTTACCACGCCATAAGAATGTGTGAATTTGAAGTGAGGTTCAGGTATAAAATGTGTGTCCATAAAATTGCACATTGAAAAAAAAACACCTAACAAATAAGGCTCTACCTCCATAGCAACAATGCAGTGTCTTCCAAACTAGGTTGGTACTCACAACAACCAAAAATCATTTTTCGAGGGAAAACATTCAAAATATATACAATGGGACGATTAAGGAACACTCAGAGCCTCGAAATAATGCACTGGTTGCACCCTTGCTGCAAATGCAAATACATCTTTTAAGTTCTTGCAAAATCAACAAATTAATCTAGGAGGTAAATAAGTGATCACTTTTTGTTTGACGATGTTCCAAATCCGTACCACCTTCCTTAACTGTAGGATCAGATTCTCGCAACAATTGTGTCTCAGCGAAATTATCAATGGAATTGCACAATAGCATCGCAGAACAGTTTCATAAAACAATGTCAGCAAATATCATGGGAAATATATGATAGCCTTGCGAAAATTAGAGAGCTTCCGAAGTTAACATTTATAAGGTTGCGAGAATATCGCGAACCATATCCGAAAATAAAGGAAAGATTAGCTGTCATCCACTATGTATTTCCTTATAAATAATCATTCGAGTTGTAAAGGAGAGGGGGAGATCTTTTTTGAATGAAAGATAAGTAAATATGAGAGAGAAAGTTGAGAGCAGAGATCATTCTTGATTTCTTTATTTACCTTGTAAGAATATTCAGAAATTAATCAATAAAATTAAGAGTGTAAACCTAAAAATAGGCTGATCAATGATAAAATCATACGAGGGGTGTATTGTCGCAATATTCCTGAAGAGGCCATAATACAGAAGAAAAATTTAAGGCAAGATCAATGGGTTATTGCATGAAAGTGCAAGGACGTCCTGCGATTTTGTCGTAATGACAAGAGGTGGCATAATAAGACCTTTAATTAGGAAGGCAAAATAAGACCACACAGGAATGAGATTTTGAAAACAAAATTCACTTCGCAAGAGCTTGCGAAATTGTACAATAAGAAAAGTTTATGAAATCTCTCATTTGGATTCAAATAACAGAGGCAAGTGTGGGAAGTATGAAATTAGAAAATGCTATTTGTCTCCATATGAGAGATTTACTCAAAAATTTCAAGAATTAATGATTATATTGATTAACTGTATTGCAAAGAAGAATTTTTTTAATTTACGCAGGCCAAAATGAAAGAAACACAAATATACAGAAAGAAGAAATAAATATACAAGTGCTACAAAGAATCAAAGAAGAAATAAAGACTATTTCTTGGTTAATCCTTCATTATCTTCATCAGACTTATTTCCTTCTTCATCTGCGTCAGAATCCTCATCACCATCAGAACTTCCATCACAATCAGATTCTTCATCGTCAGCTTCACTATCAGAGATAATCAAATTGTGAGTATTCTGTGGGATTTCCTCTAAAAGACAAGGGTAATCAGAATGTGGGATATTATGATCATCACAAACCATCTGGATGGTTTGATTCCGAAAATGCGTAGCATCATTCTTAAAATTTTCAATGGTGATTTTGATTTGATTCTTCAATCTAGAATACTTGTCGTTGCGAGAAGAAAGATTCTTTGCGAGTTCCTCCTTTTCAGCTTCAAATTCTTCAATCTTTTCACGATATCTATTTTCAGAATCTGCGAACAGAAGACAACCAATTATTAATTTGATGAAAATCTATAAGAAGCAAAAGATTAGTAAAGAAGAGCAATTAGCAACCTTCTTTGTCATAAATCATGTCTCTAATCAAGGTTGTATGTTCAACTTGGAGACTAACATTTACGCCGGAATCTTTTCTAGCATCATCTAAAATTTTCGCATCCCATACAAATTTTTCCTCACTGGTTATGAGAAGACGAGAACGAATTTGATTTTCCCTTTCGCAGAGTTCATATTCTTGCGGTTAGCTTCATCTCGCTCAAGTTGAACTTCAAGGAGAGCCTCTTGGAATTTCTCCAGAGCCTTGGCGCCTTGATCAGGGATACGATCTTTATCATATATGAGACCGCTAATCTTGGTTCTCAACTCATTGGTTTTCTCTTTGGAATCAATAAGGAGACGTTTAAATCTGTTATCTAAGCCTAAACTGGGTCTATGATCAATTTCTAAGAGGCGAAATTGTGATCTAAGTTCATCTAGAGAAAGAGATGAAATTCTATCATTAGAAAAGCTATTTAAGGAATTGTTAAGACGTTCAAGAAGGGTATCATTATCCAAGGCATTAGGAAATGAACGAAGCAGGGTAACTTCATCAGAAAGACCATAAATATTTTCAAAAAGGATCATTTAAATAAGATAAAACAACAAGATGAATGAATAAAGATAAAAGAGAAAAGTAATATACCACAAAGCTGATTATTAGCTTGTTGAAGACTAGTAATTTTGTTCTTATAAGAGGAAGAATCAATTTCTAATTGTCTATTCTTCTCGCGAAGACCTTTAACTTCAACTTCCAATTCTTCATTCCTTTTGCGAAATTGAAGATTCTTCTTTTCAAGAATTTCGCGTCTTCTCTCTAGATCTGAGGCAACCGCAAAAGAAGCTTTTCCAGCCAACGAAAAGAAACAAAAAATATTAATATATAAAGAGATCTTGAGTTATAACAATGGAGAAGTAAAAAGATGAAAGTATACCAAACTATTGAGAGAATGCAAGAAGTCGGGAGTCACTGATCTAGAAACTCCGCGAAGAGAGCTATCATCATCTAGTAAAGGGACATCACAAAGGGTAGCGAGAGCTTTGCAGGTATTTGCGAATTGGCTATCTCCCATTCCTTGTAGAGAATCAAAAAAGAGGCCAGAAAGCTTAGCCATAGAAGATTCGGGTGGAGAATTTTCAGTTCCAGCGAGATCATCATTATCCTCATCATCCTTGTCACTTTCATAATTCTCGTTAGGAAGAACATTTGAAGGAGAAGATGAACGCATTTTTATTTTCTTTGGAGGAGGACCAGTTGATTTTTCTCTTCGAAGAGCACCTTTACCTTTATCGCCAATCTTTGCAGCATCAGCAGATTCTTCTACTTCAGCAATCATCTTCACATACAGATAGAAGTAAGAAATGGGAGCATGGGAATGACAGTACTATTTGAATTCATAAGAGAAAATTTCTTACCTCATCTGTATATGAGAGAAGAGCTAACAGAGTACTAGATTTCCCAGTCCTGTTATAACTATCTTTTAGTTTTTGGATCTGTAGAATATCGCAAGAGTTAGCGAACATAATAGTAAAAAACAATAAAGAAGTATAAAATGAGTTAAAGGGGAGAAGTATACCTCCTTCTTATTTTCGGGCCAGGAGAAAATCCAAGGTTGATATGCTGCGAGATTCGCAGGAAGAACGTTTGATCCATCAATGTAAGGACCCTTTAGCATTAAAGGAAACACACACCATTTGTCATCTTTGGATTGGCGAGGAGTTGTGTTTATACCAGAATGCCAGTCAATATCTTGCATAAGAATTTTGGATTCATCAATGTTATCTTTTCTTCTTAATCGAATACCCCAGCGAGTATTCTCTTTCTTCATGGAGATAAGTTCGTAATTTTCTAAGAAATTCGCCACTGTATACTTCTCAGCAACTATTTCTAGGTCTGCGAATTTTGGATCCCTAAGTTCATTGGAGTAAAGAGATCCTCTACCAGCACCACGATTAGCGACATCTAGCATTATACGGATGCAATCCCCACTTAGTTGGAAAATGGCTCGCGAAAATCCCGAATGAGCGAGAATTTCATAAAATAAAGGGATGTCTGGGTTATAAAGAGGAAGAGGGAGACCTGCGAGAATTTGACAATTATGATTGATTTATCATCACAATTTTGATTGGAGAAAAGCTTGACAGAAAGAATTGATTTGGCATTCACATCAGGAATGGGGGAGAGTGTAAGACCTTTATTAGCAAGATCTTTTTGGACATCTTGAAGATTCTTCTCATATCTATGACCACTTAGATCCATGATTGAATAAAGGGTGTGGGAATGTATGAAAAGTAAAAGAATTGAAGGAAGAAAAAATTACAGCAGCAGAATTTGCAGAAGAATGACAGAGTTGCAGAGATGAGAGAATAAAAATAGAAGAGAAAGTAAAAAGAAAAGTGGAAAGAGGGAGGGAGAAGAGTATATAAAGAAAATTTACTTCTCGAAGAAATAAACACCATTAAGACGAAGAGACGTGAGCGGTTGAAAAGTAGCGGTTACAGAAGACGTGTCAAGAAATAAGTGGAAGAGAGAGTACGTGTGATAAATGTGGAATATGAAAAGATAAGGAGTTGCGACATTTCTCAAATCATTCTCTACTTTGCAGAGAAGATTTGAGAAGAGGCAAATTGTAGGATCAAATTCTCGCAACAATTGTGTCTCAGCGAAATTATCAATGAAATTGCACAATAGCGTCGCAGAACAGTTTCAGAAAACAACGTCAGTAAATATCATGGGAAGATATGATAGTCTTGGGAAAATTAGAGAGCTTGCGAAGTTAACATTTATAAGGTTGCAAGAATATCGCGAACCATATCCGAAAATAAAAGACAGATTAGTTGTCATCCACTATGTATTTCCTTATAAATAGTCATTCCAGTTGTAAAGGAAAGGGGGAGATCTTTTTTGAATGAAAGATAAGTAAATAGGAGAGAGAAAGTTGAGAGCAGAGATTATTCTTGATTTCTTTTTTTTCCTTGTAAGAATATTCAGAAATTAATCAATAAAATTAAGAGTGTAAACCTAAAAATAGGCTGATCAATGATAAAATCATACGAGGGGTGTATTGTAGGATTTCCTGCAACTACATCAACATTAGTGCAAAACTGACTTCCCCGTAAAATTTGATTTCTGAGAGGAGAAATCATTGTGCACTCAAAAAACTAGAAAAAGGGTTTCTTCTTCTTCATCTGTTGTCAATTTCATAGGAATGATGATAGTAAGAGTAGGATAGATGCTAAGATTAGGAAGAGATGACGAATTTCTACAAGAATCCATCATTCTGGACTGAAATTTTCTGAGATCTGAATAAGAAAGAAGAAAAATGAATAAAGACGGCGGCTGAAGATGTGTTTTACTAACATTAGGGTCCCAAATGCTTTAGGTCTAAGATGAAGAAGATAAACAATCCTACGGTTGGATAAATTTGAGATTTGACTATCATATCCTTGCCGGAATGGCTGCATTACATGTCACTAGTATATCAATATACAAAGTCAACAGATGAATGCTCATAAGTATAGTAGGTGAATGTGACCCAAAACCTGCCATTCGTGAATCATAATTTGTATAGTTACTCAAAATCTAAACCGTGGTTCTAAAACATCGTAACATGTATAATGACCCAAAATCTGAACCGTTTTTGGCATCAAAATCTGCCATTGCCAATTATAATTTGTATCATGACCCAAAATCATGAATGAAACCAACAGATTTTGATTGAACCTTGAGTTTTATAGAATGATACACATTCATCCAGCCACAACACTCCTTAACATAGAGATAAAACTAAGAGTTATTTGAGTTTCCTTGTTTTATGGAATGGCGTTTTCTTTAAAAAGAATGAATGAAATGTTTTTATCGGACTCCTTCGAAAGCTTATTCAATATTCATCCAGCCACATTAATTTACTTTAGGGTTTTTCAATATTCGTCATCACTAAATTTGCTTAAGCCAAGGGAAGGAAGGGTACTAAATAGACTTGGGCTATTTTCAATAGAAATTTCTATTGCGCGCAAGAAAAGATATCTCATTTCTGTAATTTTTCAATCTAAAATGTTTTGAACTAAACATTTACCTGAGGAAAGCCAGCAATACAGCAGCATGTTGTGTTCTATGACCACATTAGGCAACGATAACTCGTAAGATGAGCTTACAATTTAACTGAAGGGTCTCTATAGGCAAAGGCTAACGGAGAGTGGTAGATGATGAGAATGAAATGAATGCAACAATCAAACATTTCAAATCCAAACAGAAAAGATAAACAACACCAGCTTATGCATCACCAGCTTTTAGCTTTCAAATTATGACCCCTGGTCTCATTTCATTACTGTAAGCCAATAGGTCTTACTATGATATCAAAATTGAAATCCGTATCAGATACTAAAATTTATTGAACTAGGAAAATTATGGATCGGAATCTGAAAGTAATATAGGACTGAGAGTGTCATGCCCAGTTTAAGAGTGCCCACATTTAAGTGTCGCACATGTAACACCAATTGTTCTCATATTCCTTGTTGCTGCCATTTGAAATTTTGTTGGGTGTAGCGTCCTCACGCCCTCACGGTTCTACAATTCAAATGATTCTTGATAATGTTAGACTTGTTTCAAGAAGTCTCTAGACTACAGTATACAATCTGAATAACAAAACAAGAGGATGGTAAAAGATAGAACTGCCGGAACACCTTCTTAATCCTTGTCACAGTTTTCTTTCCAGATCAGATGCAGCAACTTCAATCCAAGGTTTCTTGCTCATGTTCTTGAAAAAACTGTAACTCTTCGTGCTTTGTTTTGAGGACTCAAAATTTAGCTCCACAAGCTCATGTGGATCCCTATGGTCAGTCGCCTGCAATTAACTCCCAAATCCTTAGTCATTGATATCAACAAGAAATTCAATCCCCGTTAACTCTTACAATATTCCAGAATGTGTACGTGTACGATATGTAACTCAAAAAGAACATATATTTCAATTCTAAATACCTAGAAGATCAAAACAAGAAAGCAATAGTCTCTAGGTAGAAGATCAAAATTATAAGTAAATCATGTAAGACTAAATCCTAGAACACAATGGAGAAAATGACAACGTCAAAAACAAATATAATTTACTTAACAAACATTAAAAGCTGATCCACCGGTAAAATTACAAAACAAATCCGAAAGAAATGAAAACCTAGATAATTGACCAAAACAATTGGCTGATCAAGGAAAACTGTGAGTGACAAATCACGGTTCCCAATCATCTCGTCCCTCCCCCATCGATCAATCATCACTCATTTGACTAAGATAAGGCAACAACAATTTTGTGAGTGACAAATCTAGCAGGAAAGAATACCAATAACAAGAAGAATTGAAAACATTACTTGTTACCAAGCTGAACAGCTTCAAGATTAATTCTCCTTGAGTGTGCAGCTGCACATGGAAAGACCAAAACCAAATCTTCTCCCTGTTATAGGATTCAGCTTCATAAATAGACACAATTTACAAATTTATATTCTTTAATACTCTTGAACATTTACTTTGCAGTGGTCGGCAAGCAAAGAAAGTGCAACAATCAAAAATTATGACATGTGCTCTGAATATATTACCCTAACCCACGCATTCAAACTAATCACCTGTGCGAAGCAAATGAAACACTTGGCAGTTCTATTTTATAGCTTCGTAGTTATCTCATTACCCCCCAAAGTTCAACAATTGAAATTGAAACCAGAAAAAGTTGTCTGACCAAGTGAAAAGAAACAATCTGAAAATGATAAGAACTGAGAGTGCCATACCCATCGCTAACGATATTCATTTCAATTTGTTAAAAACAAGTGGTACACCGATAAAAACCCACGATACTAAACCACTGCATAATTTTACGTTACTTCCTGTGATTCAAGTTGTTTGTAAATCTATAAATTTGTATGTAAGAGATAACTTTTGGACTGCAGTTCCAATTCACTATCCCACATGTATCGGCATCGAGTTGAAATCCATTTCTCTGTCAAAAGTTTGCACGCGAAGTGCTGAATATTGCTATAGAGGTTTGAAAAATTGCTCAGGGTTCCATATCAAATGCTCCATCATTTATTCTCATGTTGGTTCTTCATACTACATCCTGGCTGATAGTTTCCTGAACATAATTTTGTAGTTCTGCAATTAAAATGATTCCTGATACTGTTAGGCATTTTGAATTATAAAGAAATGAGAGACATTATTTCCTAAATCTTAAGGTATAGAGGCAGACAGTCTTGAACATTTACCAAATTAAGAATATTAGATCCCAATTTAAATAACCAAAACCCCTATAGGTCAGGAATAAAAGAGATATCACATAACAACCTAAAATTAAGCTCAAGATCTTAAAATTGTAATCCAGATCAACATCATTTCATCAATAAAGCGCATACGCACTACTAATATTTGAAAACTCTAAAATTAAACAATTAAATAAATAGAAAAAGTAATTGCATTGAAATTCAATGGCAGATCAAACCCGTCGTTAAATCGGGAGTACCCAACAAGACACCAATCACGAAATCAGATAGGCGAAGTAAGGTTACTTGGATGGAAAGATAACCTGCGAAGTCGGTAAATTATGGAGCAAGAAAACAAACTGTTGTCCCGACAAACTCCTGTGTTGTCAGCGAAAGGAGGGGAAAAAACTTTATAGAAAATGGTTTTGGAGAAGTATAAAGCATCTCCGCGAGAATGTGGCGAAGTAAAATGAGTTGTATTCCATTAAGGTTGGTTGCCCTATAAATAAGAGACCTTAGGGCAGTGAATAAGGGATGGAATTTTGGGGGAGAGAGTTATTGTTTGGCTTAGGGTGAGTGGTTAGGGTTTGTGGTTGTTCTCATACATGTACTCATACTCTTTGAGAGATAAATAAATAAAAGTTTTCTCATCCATAGTATTCATGATGACTTAGATTTTTGTTTACTTCTTATTTGATTGTGCTATTGGATTTTCAGTAGTTACATTTTGGCGTCCAGAAACAGGGAACTTAGATTGAGGATTTATCCTCATCTAAAAGTTTGAGAAAAGCTGAAGTCGTTAGGAAATCATAATAGATGGAGATCTGGGCAAGTTGTTTTACACAATAGGGTTCTATAAATTTTTAGCGATTCACTTATAACTAAAAACGGATATTTGGGAGAGAGAGTGATCCCTGAGTATTGCATCGGAGGGTTGGCTAAGGTTTGGAGGCATAAACTAGTTTGGAGATATCGAACCGAAGATTGGTTGATGGCTAGGACACCTGATCGAGCGAGACACGTGATAGCAACGAGGAGAAGCAAACGTCTGGAGGCAAAAATAGGAGGAAGAATGGAAAGGAGAGAAACGTCGATCGCAGGAAGAAGACGTGGCGTGAACCAACGACAGGATCAAGAAGCCGGTGAAAACGACTTCAGGGAGGGATCTGTGCACACCTCTGATACAGATACCATCGTAGGGGAAGAACCAACCCGCGAAGAGATGCAGGCGAATATTGGCGAGGAAGACATGACGATGGATCAGTTAAGGGAGACACTCCGTCTCGAGAGTGAGTGAGACAGAGATCTAACAGAGAAACACACCAGGCTGATGAGACAAAACGCTAGGTTGATGTTACAAAATCGCCGACTTAACGAGGAGATGGCAGCTGAAGCCAAAACCCTAGATTGATGTTACAAAAAGCTAAGTTGATGAGACAAAACGCTACTAGGTTTGTGGTGATTCAATTTGGATTATAATGAGAAATGAAAAAATAGTATTCGATAATCATAATTCTGTTTGCTGAAAATAAAAAATGAAAAAATTACGATATCAAAATGAAAAGAAGAGCTAGAAATTTTCTTGTCGGTATAAGTACATCCACATTTTTTTTTCTTTTTTTTTGAATAGAAAGGTTAATATATTGAATGCTTTTCTTTCTTTCTTTCTTTTTTTCTTTTCGCAGTTTTGAAAGGTAAATATGGTTATGGGGGCAAAAATTTTTTTGTCAACTTCGGGTCAAAAAAAACTTTGGACCGGCCCTGCAAGGCCAAATCATTCAAAAACATAAAATACTACATACAAGGGGATCATGAACTCTGGAAGCCTGGGAATAATGTAAATAGAGCATCTGCTTTATTAATTGAAGCATTATTTAGTTAATTTGCCGCACCTACGGCCTCTTGATCAAAAAATTCAAAGTGATAATCTTAGGAGTCATGACCACAATCAAAATTGTTCAAATAATATCCACAAGGGGAGAATCAAGTCATGAACTCATGTGCAGCAAGCTTTCAATCGAATTTCCATTAAAATTCCAAATCTTTTTAGTAGTACACACTACCCAGTACTGCCTAATGAGATCTAAGATATTGGTAATCTGCTTAAAATGAGCTAGTAATTATTTCCGAGAGATGGAAAGATTGATGTATGTAGACAGATCATTGTAGTCTCAATCTATATATTAGGATTTGAATATACGATGAAATCTGATAACAAACATATGAATTAACCAAATAAAAAAATTCTATAAAGATGAATAATGAGTTGCAGCTGCTACTTTGACATTTAATTAGTTCTTCATCAAATTTATTAATCGGAATATATTATCTGGATCTTGTAGCTGCTATTCTCCACTTTGGACAAAATCGGAGGAGAGCCATGTCTTGAGATCTTAGATTATTGACATCTTCAATTACTTGTGTCTTCATTCCTGTCTTTTAAAAGTGCAACCAAAGGTTCCTATCTTTTATTGAAGCGGGAAAACACAGATTTACCGGACGGTTGTTCTAAGATACACTTGAGTTTTGAGAGGAAATATCATGGTGCTAGTGAATCATCAACCAGATTAAGGTTTTATCTTCATCTTCTGAAAGTTTCGTAAAAATGATTAAGAGAGTAGTAATAGCAGTAAGAATAGTAGTGTTAAGATCAGCAGTTAGGGAGAAACATATTCTTGAAAAATCATCCATTATTCACAAACAAAGAAGTTTTTTGGACAGACAAAATGTGAGATCTTAGTTATAACTAGATGAACAGGAAAGTTTGCCTTCTAAGCGGCTGAATGAAGGTAATTTATAGGGTTACCCAGAGTTTTTAGGGTTTCACCAACCTCCCTATATTTATAAGGGGTGTCCTAAAGTTAGGTAAATACACATTTACCCTTTACTTTAATTTAAATTAAAACTAACTTAATAACTACATAAATCTAATCATATACATCTAATCTAAATGAATTTATTAACCAGAATCAAAATCAAAATCAAAAATGGGAGGGGAAATCGAAATTTTTTAGTTTTGAAAAAAAAAATTATTCTCTTCTTCTTCTCTCTTTCCTTGACGTTTCTCGTTCGATTGAAAAACCCATCAATCTTTTTAATTGGTTCTTTGATTGGGAAAATTGAGTAGAAATCATCAAAATATGGTTTAAATGGAAGTTAAAGTGGCATGTTCGGTTAGGAATAGTTTTAAAAAAACTAGTTTTGTAACCGAACATTCTGAAACCAAGAACACGAAGAACACTTCGGTTATCACGAATTTAATTTTTCGTAACCAAAGTCTGAGTTTGGTTGGTTCGCAAAACATAGTTTTAACCGAACTCCTCATTGAATACCAATATATCGTGTTCGGTTGGTCCCCAAAAAATTCAAAAACTAATTAGTAACCGAACTCTACCCATAATACAAAAATAAATAAAATGTAACCGAACTGTTTTATTTTTTCCACTATGTTGAGTTATGATTTAACCGAACTTTGCCTACTCTGTTCGGTTGGTTCGCAAAAAATTCTAAAACTATCTAGTAACCGAACTCCACTTATATTACAAAAAGAAAAAAAAATCCAATGTAACCGAACTGTGCTATTTTTCCTACTATGTTGAGTGTCAATTTAATCGAACTTGTCCCACTATGTTCGGTTTGTTCGCAAAAAATCTTAACAAACCGAACTCTTCACTAATTGCATACATGTGGAGTTCGGTTAGATATGTTGTTGGGTTAAAGTTTGCGAACCAACCAACATTACTCTGTAAATCCTATAAACAAAGTTCAGTAACATGTCTGTTAATCGAACGACTAAAAACCTCCATTAAAGAGTGAGTTCGGTAACCTGCGTGTTTGGAAAAAGTAACCGAACTACACTTTTAGATGAGTTCGGTAACCTGTTCTTCACATAAGGTAACCGAACAAGCCCAAATCTACTCTAAAAATTTACAGTTTTTAGAAAATTTGGAGCAATTCAACCAACATTATCTAAGTTTAAAGCATACCTGGGTACCCAAATACTCTTCCTCCGGTTGTGGTTGGTAAAATCGATCGTTTTTCATGTTTTCCTTCTCATCTTCTCTAACTTTACTCTCTCAATAATTCTACTTCTTTTAAAAAAAACATCTGATTTTTTAATCTCACTAATTATCTTTAACTTAATCATTTTACTAATCATGATAGTAACTATTATTAACACTAACTAATTATTATCCATAATTAATCAGGAGGATAA
Organism: Papaver somniferum; assembly: GCF_003573695.1. Taxonomy (NCBI): domain Eukaryota; kingdom Viridiplantae; phylum Streptophyta; class Magnoliopsida; order Ranunculales; family Papaveraceae; genus Papaver; species Papaver somniferum. Next base: position 5,627,006 of record NW_020619603.1, on the reverse strand, counting down.
TTTAGGTATTAATATAAATATCTAGATAAGGGGTGACCTATATTTACTTCTAATGTTTTACCCAAAATAAAATTATGGTCCCCACAAAAAAATCATGGTCTCAAAAAACGGTTCTTAAGGATGGTGGACTTGTTGTAGTGTTTCTGTTCATGTTCTGATTAATGGCCCAGTAATGATCATTGCTCAATCAACTCCTATTGAGAGACACATTCAAAATTATTAATGTTTCATGTGGTAATGTAACTACATGATGAGCTTTTCTCATCTTCATTACTACAACTACTATCATTTCAATTCATAGCATTGAACTACACTGCTCTACTAGGAGTTTTTTGGGTCAACTCATCCAGCATCAAACAGTCTTGCTATAGAACTAAGCAGCTACGGAACTGGGATTAAAGGTCTAATATTAGTTGTACAGCGAAGTGGTCACGTTGCCAAAGTGGTTCCAATATTACAATATTTTGTATTTTTCTGACTGGAGGTTTGGATCTTACTCAACCCCTGACTCGACCTGAGTCAAATGTCCGACTGTTTATTTTCTTTTAAGTCGGATCGGAGTCAGATACGATCCTTGATGCGGACCTGTTTGAGTCGGGTAATAAAATATCCTGATTCATGAGGACAAACCACTAGTTCTTATTTTTGAATCAGATGAGTCATATTTGACTATAAAAAATTAAATATTGAATCAACAGATCTAGGTGAGTCATATCCAAATAAGTCATGTGAGTTATGAGAAAACAAACCAGGTGCTAGTGTTGACATGATGTAACTAGAATTAAACGTAATAAAAAAAAAGTCACCGGCTGTAGGAATAAACAACAGTTAAATGCCAAATTTAGAATTTGCTCGTGGAAATAAGGCCTTACCTTGGCCCAATTTATTTGGGCAGGCACACCTAGGTTATGACCACTAAACAGAAGATAAGATATCACGTATTGCTACAATCACACTTAAAAGGTACTTCCTTTTCCCCTCTTTTGATATCTGTGGGGCGGTATTGACCATATCTTTTATTGGCTCCTATATATGTGAGATGTTATATGCGTCCCATGCGTATTTGGGACTCAGATGTGCTAGTTTTATCAGTGTCTTTGATGCCCGCTAATGTATTAGAATTTCTTCAAAGATTGGATTAGTACATAGTTCAATAAGACCACAGCCTACCCACGTCAGTTCTGAGATTGAGTTGTGGCTTTCTCGACTGGGTATGTGATTCAAATCAAATAAATAATTGGTTCTGTGAGTCCTTAGATAAATTAGTTTCTCTGAATTTCGTTGGCACGAGACTTTCCTTCACACTCAATAGATGCCATAAGACAAACCCAGTGCAAGCAACAGTTTTGATGGCAACATATCCTGTTCTATGACGAGCACATTAATATCAATAATAATTTATGCGGTAGAATTGCATGCATGAGATAATTAGTTAACATTCATTTCTGTTAGATTTTATGAGTATTAAGTTCTGCCTTTCTCATTCATTCACGTTGAATATTTATACAAGACCCCAAAACCCTAATAGAGTTTAAACCTACATTATTGGACTTAATCTAAAGACCCACATTATTGGAGTTAATTTAAAGACTTACCCTTACAGTCTCAATATCCCAGACCATATTCATGGGTCTTAATACCCTCCCTCAAGACGGAGCATGGAGGTCGCACATGCCCATCTTGGACATAAGAAACTGAAATTGAGTTTTCCCTAAAGATTTAGTAAAAATATCCGCCAATTGCACTGTTGTAGGAGTATACAAAGGCGTGATAATCTTCTGTATTATAGCATCTCTAACCAGATGACAGTCAACTTCAAAATGCTTCGTTCGCTCATGAAAAACTGGATTCTGAGCAATATATAAAGCCGATTGACTATCACATAGAAGGCGCATTCCATGTGTATGATGAACTCCCAAATCACGCAGTAATTGTTTCAACCATTTTAATTCACACGTACTTGCCGCCATAGAACGATATTCCGCTTCAGCCGATGAAAAAGAAACAGTATGTTGCTTTTTAGTTTTCCATGACACCGGTGAATCTCCAAGAAGAACAAACCATCCAGTCAATGAGCGTCTAGTTAAGGGACAACTCGCCCAATCTGAGTCACACCATCCTTTTAAATTAAGACCACTATCAGAGCGCAACAGAATTCCCTGTCCAGGATTCTTTTTCAAATATCGAACCACACGAAGAGATGCTTCCCAATGTGCGAGTCTTGGCCGTTGCATAAATTGAGACAAAATATGCACGGAATATGCCAGGTCCGGTATAGTCACGGACAAGTAAATCAAACGACCAACTAGTCTTCTATACTTCTCCAAATTTGTAAACCAATCTCCTTTGTCCAAAGAAAGACGATGATTTGTTTCCATTGGAAATTCTGCAGGTTTTGCACCTAATAAACTTGTTTCCATGATGATATCTAATGCATATTTTCTCTGACATATATAAAAACCTTGTTTACTCCGAGCCACCTCCAAACCCAGAAAATACTTCAGTTTTCCCAAATCTTTCATCTTGAAACATTGTCCCAAGTATATTTTGAACTGATGAAGCGCACCCAAATCATTGCCCGCAACAATCAAATCATCAACATAGACCAAAACATTAAGATGCATATTTCCCTTGGTCATAGTAAAAAGAGAATAATCCGAATACGACTGTCGAAAACCATAACTCTTCAAAGCCGTAGACAATTTTGCAAACCAACACCGAGGATCCTGTTTTAAACCATATAAATATTTCTTCATCCTACACACCATATTAGACTTATCTTTAGCAAATCCGTGTGGTATCTTCATATACACTTCTTCCTCCAAATCTCCATGAAGAAATGCATTATGCACATCCATCTGATGCACTTCCCAGTTCTTAATCGCTGCAACAGCTAGAAAAGTCCGCACTGTCGTCATTTGCGCCACTGGTGCAAATGTATCAATGTAATCCAACCCTTCAACTTGATGAATCCCAAAAATAACCAGTCTAGCTTTGAGTCGCACCAACTGTCCATTCTCATCATACTTTTTTGTATAAATCCATTTACTGCCGAGTGCCTTCTTTCCCGGCGGTAATTCTTCTAATTCCCATGTTCGTTGTTCTTCCAAGGCTCGTATTTCTTCTGCTATTGCTTTGCGCCATCCTGGATGCTTCATAGCTTCTTTGAAGCTTGCAGGTGCAGACCCAGCAGTAATTGTTGCCAGAAATTTTATATGAACTGCGGAAAATCTATCACAACTAACATAATATGTCAAAGGATACGGCGTACCTGAGGATGATGATTGTGGAGAGTGAGTACAGGATGGACTATTTTCTCGTACGGTGTGCGTCACAAAACCTTTGAGTCGACTAGACGGAATCTTCTGTCGCTTTCCTTTACCCATCTCACCCAAATTAGCTTCCTGCACCTCTTCATTTGAGACCACACGGTTCTCAGTAATATCTTCAGGGTTCTCAGTAATGTCTTCTGGGTTCTCAGTAATATATTCTGGGTTCTCAGTAATGTCTCCTGGGTTCTCAGTAATATATTCTTGGTTCTCAGTAATGTATTCTGGGTTCTCAGTAATATCTTCTGGGTTCTCAGCAATGTATTCTGGGTTCTCAGTAATGTATTCTGGGTTCTCAGTAATGTATTCCGGGTTCTCAGTAACTATTTCATCCTCTCTCTGCTCCATTTCTTCAACTCCTCTTTCTTCGTCATCACTCCAACACACATCATTCTTAGCCCGAACTATCTCAGTTGGCTTATCAGGTACCCTGGATATGTAAGGAAACCGATGTTCATAAAACTCTACATCTCTTGAAACCAGAAATTGTCTTTTATCTAAATCATATACTTTCCACGCCTTTTTCCCAAAAGGATAACCAAGAAACACACATCTCCTACCTCGACTTGCGAACTTTTCCCCTTTACTACTTTGATCATGCACATAACACAAGCAACCAAACACTCTCAACTGATTGTATGGGGTCGGTTTCCCAAATAAAACTTCATATGGAGTTTTGTTGTTTAGAATAGGTGTAGGCGTACGATTAATCAAATACGCAGCCGTTAATGCACATTCTCCCCAAAAACGGATCGGTAAATTTGCTTGGAATCTTAAAGCTCTTGCCACATTCATTATGTGTTGATGTTTTCTCTAAACTCTTCCATTCTGTTGAGGTGTTCCTACACATGAAGTCTCAAAAACTATCCCATTAGTCTTAAAATATCCACGTAACGCATGAAATTCAGTTCCATTATCACTTCTAACAATTTTGATTTCTTTACCAAATTGACGTTTCACAAGAGCAATAAAGTTAAGAAATATTGTTTCAACCTCAGTTTTGCTTTGAATTAAATAAATCCACACACCTCTTGAAACATCATCTACTATTGTCAGAAAATATTGAGCTCCAGAAAACGAATGCGTCTTATAAGGGCCCATAAATCTAAATGAACCAAATCAAAACTACAACTGGATTTACTCAAACTACTAGCAAAGCTACTTCTACGATGTTTTGCACGCGGAAAAATATCACACGCATCATTATTCTTCTTCAATAACTGTTGTAACACTTTCTCTGATGGATGTCCCAATCGTCGATGCCACAGCTCATACGTATCATTACTAACCGCAAGCACTTTAACTGGAGGCACACCACAGAAAATATATAGTCCACCTCGTCGCTCACCCACTCCGATCACCTTCCTCGTCAACCGGTCATGTATAAGACATAAACTGTTAGTACATTGGACATTGCATACTACCTCATCAATGAGCTGTGTAACTGAAATTAAGTTACAAGTTATCTATGGCACATAAAGCACATTGTCCAATCTCAAACCACCAGGAAGAACAACAGTTCCTATTTTCTCAGACTGGGCATGTTTTCCGTCTGGCAGTCCCACAGAGCATGCTCTAATATCTTTCACATTTATCATATCATCTCTTTTACACGTGACATGATTTGTAGCTCCTGTATCTATAATCCAGTGATGAGTGCCAAATATTGTATATATTTATCCCTTTTTGTTGGCATTTTAACTCATCTTTTATGCATTAATTCTACATTTTATCCCATATTCTGTATTTTCATTGTTTTCAAGAATAAATATTTTTATTAATTAATTTTGTATTTTTAGGTAATAAATAAAGTTCGGATGAGTCGCGGAGCGAAAAGAGCAGAAAAGTAGTGAAAAGCCGGGAGAAATTACGCAAGGAAGCCGCGAAGAATGGTGCGCACAACCTCATTTTCTACACACAAAAGCGCCTCCGTCCTCAGCCATCAGATCATTTCTCAGAAGCATCCGACGGTCGCTCCTTGCTGAGCATCAAAATCTGATGTCTCTGCCAAGCACCACAGCGCTGAAATTCCAAGCCTTCAGATTAGATGGTAGTTGAATCTAACGGTCGCTCCCTTGCTGTGCATCAAAGTTTGATATCTCCGCCTAACACTACAGTACCTAACTCCATCAAGTACCGTTCATTTTGTTGTATCATATAATCCAACGGTCGCTCATCGCTTACCTCCGCATCACCGTCCGATCTACCTACCATCTCCGCATCTCGCAGCTCAGAGTCACAGAACATCAAGACTCGATGCATTCGCCTTACACCCTAGTACCCGAGCCCATCCACCTAACCCAAACACACCCCTACCCCAAACACAGTCGAGCCATACCTTCTCCACCATCTTCTCCACAGCAGAACCACCGTACACCACCACCTTCTCCACCTCTGCCACCAACTCACTGCCACCACCACACCTCCACCATCATCACCCTATCACCCAACAACCAATACCCTCTACTCCCATCTCCCTAGTCCATCTAATTTCTCAATTTTTGCACGTTCTCTTTCAGAAACCCTAGGCGTGCAAAATTGATAAATTGGGTTGAGCTAGAGTGAAATTGAAGGCATGGAGTGATACAGGGGAGTCAGAGAAGGGATGGGTCGGCGTCAATTTGACGTTTAGGTGAGCTAATTTCACTGTTGAAATTTGGGGATTTTTCTATAAACCCTAATTTTATAATTTTGAGAAATGTGGGTCTGTGACTATAAATAGCACTATGGGTTGTGTTAGAAAGTTATGTTGGGATTAGCCTGCATCCAGAACTGCTAAGTTCTGTTAACTCTCATGTCTTGTTAAATGTTAAATTTTAATTTGCAATTTCAGCTTCAGTTCACATGATTAATTTCAGTTCATTTGTTAATTTCATTTTATGTTAATTCCCATGTTCTGATAATGCTGTTGTCTCCTGTTAATTTGTATGCTCCTGTTATGTTATGTTATGTTGTCTCCTGTTAGCTCAGTTCAGTGTGTGATTGTAGTGTTCATATCATATTTGTGTTAACTAGTTTGTGTGTTGCAACATGTTCTAATTCCCCTCTAGGATGAGAAAAGAACTTAACCATGATGGTTAGCTATTAGGATGGTTTTTGCTGAGCTTAAAACAGTTTAGGCTAGTTGGATTCTTGAAAGATCACCTGATTTGTGATTAGTGGTGCTGTAAGAAGACCACTAATGCTAGGGGTCAGTGGTGGTTCTAAAGAATTCATTAGCTACATTAGTGAACCACTGCCTAGTTAGTCTGTGATTGGTTGTGCCTTAAACAGACAGCCAATACTAGGGGTTAGCTAAGGTTGGTTAACTAGATTTTTGACAAGAACTAAACCTAGGTGAACTGGCTAGGTAAAGGATACTCTCATTCATCCCCTGCACTTCCCCTCCACAATTTCTTTCCTATGTTTACTTCATTTCAGTTTCTTTATCACTCCTGCCCTTGGCCTTAGGCCTTGGTTCATTTTGTGTTGTTGCTGCAACTCTGTTGCAGTTCTCTTTCACTGCAGTTGTCTGCAGCTGCTGCTGCAACTCTGTTGCTGTTGCACTGCTGTGCATTTCCTACTGCTGCTGCACTGCTCATCTTGTACATTCTATTGCATTGCTGCAACTCTCTTGCTCCTGCTGCTGTGTGCCTCTGCCAAGGTTGCTGCCAAGGTTGCTGCTGCCACTTCCCTGCTGCAGCTCCTGCATCAGACCACCACTCCTGCCCTGTTGCTGCTCTCTTGTGCTGCTGCCACTGCCAAGCTGCTGCCACTTCCTCTCCTGTGCAGTCTTGCCACTGCTGCTGCCAAGCCAAGTCCTGTTCTTGCTACTCCAAAGCCCAAAAGACCTAGTTCTATAGCTAAGCCCAATACATCTCAAGCCCAAGGCTCACTTCAAACTGAAGCCCAATTCAGTCATCTATGGGCTTAACCAAAGCCCATTTGTTTAAGACCAAAGCCCAAATTTCATTAAGGCCAAAGCCTAGTGTATTGATAGGTTAGAGCTAAAGCCCAATTCAATTAATTTGTGGGCTTAACCCAAAAACCTGAACTCACTTTAAGGCCAAAGCCCAATTTGCTTTTCAAAGACCAACTGAGCCCAAGCTCAGTTCCTTTTATTGAGAACAAACCCAATAGTACATTAAGCACAACACTTCCAAAAGGGCTTCTAAGCCCAAAGCAAACTTAGGAACCCAATTAGCTAAGACACACTTCCGAAACACACCCGATCTCTGTGGATCGACCCGTACTTGCGCGAGCTACAACTGACGACCGTGCACTTGCGGTATTACTGTAGGCCCGTTTTCATCGCATCATTTTATACACACTTTCCGGACCTGCCAAGTTTTTGGCGCCGCTGCCGGGGATTGGTGCTGTGTTTTATCTGTGTTTCTTAGCTATTTTGTATTTCATTTCATAGCATTTGCATCTGCATCTGCTTCATTTCATTTGCTGTTGGACCTGCTGATTCTGAACCTGTTTTTCCTCTGCTGGGACGCCACCAAGGAAAAGAACCAAAACCCAACTGGGTTTTTGCAACAATATCAGAGCAGCTGGGCTGTGCTAGAAAGGTAAGCCTAAACCCATTCCATTTAAGAGAACCCAACCTGTGGGCTTCCATATTTTTTTAATTGTGGGCTTGTAATAATTAACCCAATTTTTTGGGATTTTTATTTTCTATTTTGGGTTTGTAATAATTTATTTTTGGGCTTGTTGTTTAATTTGTGGGCTTGTATTGTGTGGGCTTGTTTAAATTCTTCCATTGGACTTGTATTTTGGACTCTGGGTTTAAACCCAGCTGAGCTTATAACTGATTGTGGACTTGTAAGTGGACCTCGAAACCAAAGTTTTAAAACAAACGTCGGGCCTTAACCAACTGGGCCAAATTAAACTTTCAAAATTAAAACTTGGATTTTCGTAGGTCGCAGCCTTCCTTCCATTTCATTAGAGGCTTGCACAGTGGGCTTGCTCCCATTTCAAAAACCAAATTTTATTTTTTTAATTTTTAAAAAAAAAAAAAAAAAAAAAAAAAAAAAAAAAAAAATTTACTTTGCTCCCAATTTTAAAACCAAATTTTTACTTGCTCCCATTTTAAACCAAATTTCAAATATCTCCCACCAAAACCAAATTTTTCCCAAAAATCCAAACCCTTTAAAAACCAAATTTTGGGCTTTGTAACATAGTTACTTAGCTCTTGAGCCAATCATGTCTGGATTTTGGTCCTGCTCCTGGAGATGGAAATCAAACTCTTAGAGAACTTGCTTATGGAATGTGCCACGTTATGAACCTCCACGACCATGATGTCAATAGTCATAGGAATTATTATGGACATTTTCAAAGTCCCGAGCCTCAATACATGAACCCTAATGACTATTCATACATGCATCATTTATCGCAACGTGAAAATGAACATTTTGCTAGTGCCTCACTCACACAATCATCACTTATGGATCAAATAGAAGCTCGAATCGCAGCTTTAGAAATGCAATCACATGAGGAATCTTCACATCTAATTTTCTTAGGCAACCTGAAATCTATGCATGTCCCGCATGTGGTAGTTTAGACCACCCTGTTGAGCATTGTCATATTTTGCATAATTTTAGGCCATCAAGAGAAATCCAATGTATGAAATGCCCATGAATTGTGAGAATGGTAGTCATTGGGACCATAATCAATCCTTTGAGGGTTGCGATCAATATTTTGTAGACCCTATGACCATGCACACTGTACCATTCACCACAATTTGAACATGAAGAATTTTTACCCCATGAATTTAGACTCCACCACAGAAGCTTTAAGACTCTGTAAGCAAGACTATGATAGATCTACAGCACGAATTCATGCCCATTTAGATCAGATTTTGCTTCACAGACAAAAGGAGGAAATTCATGAGGAAATGTATGTTGTCCCTAATGAAGTGTCTAGTCCCATTCATGTAAATAATGTTGAATATGAACCTAATTTAGAGGAACATGAATCGACTAATGACACCACCACTGTTAATGAGGACCAATATGCATGCTACCATGATGATGATTATGATGATTATGATGATATGTTAGAAGACATGAAAATATTGTGGAACCTGTTGGTTCAATAACATATGGCTTCTCGCCCTCGACCTTCATGAATGTTGTTCTTTCTAATACTCATTGTAATTCATATGATTTTGATATTGACATGGGATTCGTACAATTATTCTGTGAAGATGAGCATGACATAGGAATAGTTGAATCTTCTGTAGACACTAATATGCATGAAAATCTATTTGATGTGTCTGATTCTCTACCTAGGTCACATTGTGATATTTCTCCTGATTTGCCGATGCATGAGAATAAATTTGTTGATGATGTTGATGATTCTGAGTGTGAACTTGCTAATTTGATTGATGATTGTGAGCATGATGTGACATGTGTAGATGATTTAGGAGATTTTGATTTGATTGATAATGATATGCCTATTCTCCTACATGAGTCACAATCTGTTGGCCTTCCACCCAACCTAGATTTGGTTTGTACCAAATTAAAACCAATTTTCTGAAAATTCCTAATCTAGGATTGGAACTGTGTGCTTCCCAAGTCCTCTTGGACTATTTTGCTTCAAATATAACATTTGAAACCACAGTTGGAAATTGCATGTTTGCCCGTCCCTAGCACAGTTCATTTCGAGCTAGACCTTTGCATGATGAACCCCCGAAACTGCGCGATTTTGTTTTCAAAACTATATCTTCTGTAAAATCCAGGTTTGGGGGTAGCTCATTTTGTTTCACAGTTTCACTTGCGTTTCTTTCCTGTTATTATTGTGTGAAGCTGTTGAAATGTCTACACTTCGTCTTTTGGGTTGATCCTCAACTCTTTAGATTGTTAGTGTATGGTGAATATTTTTGTACATAATCCAGTAGATAAATTTTAAAAACCTTTTGTTCCTTTTGTATATATTTTGCTAATCCAATATGATCTCGGCTGAAATATGTTGGATTTTTGCCTTGAATAAACGGAGTTTTAATTCTGCTTTCGCCGAAATCGGGTATTCTCTCTCCTTTTACTCTACTCAGCATGTCCCTTTCCATATGATGCTTTTTAATTCTTTCCATATTTTGAAACATTGAGGACAATGTTTAGTTTAGGTTTGGGGGTATAGAGTAGATACCACGATAATTTGCCATAATTGAAAACAAAACTCCTTCTTCTTTTTGAAAAAAAATTGAAAAATTCCAAAAAAATTGAAAAATCAAAAATTCAAAAAAATTAAAAAATGAAAAAATCATAAAAATGGAGCTCATTTACCTTGAAATGCTGACTCTTGTGCAAATATGTATTTTTATTAGGAGTCTTAGTCTAGATATTTAGGCACCCTGATTCTAGCACAATTCACATTGTGATAAGAAATTTGCACGCGCACGATCTACCAATACATGTATGGCCTCGATCTTCAAGGTGTTGGATAGGAAGTCACGATTGCCAATCACTTTAGAATACTGAACGAAACTTGACTAGCTTGTTCTTTGGTTGGTTGGGATAGAAGATGGAGGTTACATTAAGAAAAACAACCATCGAATTTAACTGGGTGCATCAAAAAGGGCTACCTCTTGCAAAGTGTCATGTAATCTTTTGTTTCTTTATTGTTTTGTATCAAAAGTGTTTCTTTGTTCAAAAAAAAAAAAAAAAAAAAAAAAAATCAAGTATTTATCAATTCCATCATCTCTTGTTCCAAAAATAAAAGAGATAGTCAATGTAAATAAGAGTCATGTAAAGAGTTATTTTTGTTGTTTTGTTGTAATAAGCAAGGAAGGGTGTATGCCATTGATGTACAACGCGAGAAATTGTGAAATACCTCCAACTCATTCACAATTCTCGTAAAGTCCGGACAGCTAGCTAGATTTCGACCTCAGTTCTTAGCCTGAGAAACTATCTCTTGGTGATTAGTAGTCATAACTTCAGATCTTTCTTTACACATGTGTAGATACACTTTACACTCTTATCACATGTCTTTTTTTGTTATCAGTGCTAGGATTGCGCCTTGATAGCTAGATTGACATCTCCATTTTGCTGTGAGATTTAACTGTTTTGCACATGTCACGTTTGATGGAATCTGAGCTTATATTTTGTCCTTAGGTTTTGTAGGCACACCTCTGGTAAACCTTCACGAGACTTCAACTCGTCCACTAGGGACACTTAGTGGTTTAAAAGGCTTAGTGCATACGCTAAATGCATTCGAGAGACCAGCGACAGTGGTATAGTTAGGATTTCCTTAGTTTTGTTTTACTTGAGGACAAGTAAAATTCAGGTTTGGGGGTATTTGATGAGTGCCAAATATTGTATATATTTATCCCTTTTTGTTGGCATTTTAACTCATCTTTTATGCATTAATTCTACATTTTATCCCATATTCTGTATTTTCATTGTTTTCAAGAATAAATATTTTTATTAATTAATTTTGTATTTTTAGGTAATAAATAAAGTTCGGATGAGTCGCGGAGCGAAAAGAGCAGAAAAGTAGTGAAAAGCCGGGAGAAATTACGCAAGGAAGCCGCGAAGAATGGTGCGCACAACCTCATTTTCTACACACAAAAGCGCCTCCGTCCTCAGCCATCAGATCATTTCTCAGAAGCATCCGACGGTCGCTCCTTGCTGAGCATCAAAATCTGATGTCTCTGCCAAGCACCACAGCGCTGAAATTCCAAGCCTTCAGATTAGATGGTAGTTGAATCTAACGGTCGCTCCCTTGCTGTGCATCAAAGTTTGATATCTCCGCCTAACACTACAGTACCTAACTCCATCAAGTACCGTTCATTTTGTTGTATCATATAATCCAACGGTCGCTCATCGCTTACCTCCGCATCACCGTCCGATCTACCTACCATCTCCGCATCTCGCAGCTCAGAGTCACAGAACATCAAGACTCGATGCATTCGCCTTACACCCTAGTACCCGAGCCCATCCACCTAACCCAAACACACCCCTACCCCAAACACAGTCGAGCCATACCCTCTCCACCATCTTCTCCACAGCAGAACCACCGTACACCACCACCTTCTCCACCTCTGCCACCAACTCACTGCCACCACCACACCTCCACCATCATCACCCTATCACCCAACAACCAATACCCTCTACTCCCATCTCCCTAGTCCATCTAATTTCTCAATTTTTGCACGTTCTCTTTCAGAAACCCTAGGCGTGCAAAATTGATAAATTGGGTTGAGCTAGAGTGAAATTGAAGGCATGGAGTGATACAGGGGAGTCAGAGAAGGGATGGGTCGGCGTCAATTTGACGTTTAGGTGAGCTAATTTCACTGTTGAAATTTGGGGATTTTTCTATAAACCCTAATTTTATAATTTTGAGAAATGTGGGTCTGTGACTATAAATAGCACTATGGGTTGTGTTAGAAAGTTATGTTGGGATTAGCCTGCATCCAGAACTGCTAAGTTCTGTTAACTCTCATGTCTTGTTAAATGTTAAATTTTAATTTGCAATTTCAGCTTCAGTTCACATGATTAATTTCAGTTCATTTGTTAATTTCATTTTATGTTAATTCCCATGTTCTGATAATGCTGTTGTCTCCTGTTAATTTGTATGCTCCTGTTATGTTATGTTATGTTGTCTCCTGTTAGCTCAGTTCAGTGTGTGATTGTAGTGTTCATATCATATTTGTGTTAACTAGTTTGTGTGTTGCAACATGTTCTAATTCCCCTCTAGGATGAGAAAAGAACTGAACCATGATGGTTAGCTATTAGGATGGTTTTTGCTGAGCTTAAAACAGTTTAGGCTAGTTGGATTCTTGAAAGATCACCTGATTTGTGATTAGTGGTGCTGTAAGAAGACCACTAATGCTAGGGGTCAGTGGTGGTTCTAAATAATTCATTAGCTACATTAGTGAACCACTGCCTAGTTAGTCTGTGATTGGTTGTGCCTTAAACAGACAGCCAATACTAGGGGTTAGCTAAGGTTGGTTAACTAGATTTTTGACAAGAACTTAACCTAGGTGAACTGGCTAGGTAAAGGATACTCTCATTCATCCCCTGCACTTCCCCTCCACAATTTCTTTCCTATGTTTACTTCATTTCAGTTTCTTTATCACTCCTGCCCTTGGCCTTAGGCCTTGGTTCATTTTGTGCTGTTGCTGCAACTCTGTTGCAGTTCTCTTTCACTGCAGTTGTCTGCAGCTGCTGCTGCAACTCTGTTGCTGTTGCACTGCTGTGCATTTCCTACTGCTGCTGCACTGCTCATCTTGTACATTCTATTGCATTGCTGCAACTCTCTTGCTCCTGCTGCTGTGTGCCTCTGCCAAGGTTGCTGCCAAGGTTGCTGCTGCTGTTGCTGCTGCCACTTCCCTGCTGCAGCTCCTGCATCAGACCACCACTCCTGCCCTGTTGCTGCTCTCTTGTGCTGCTGCCACTGCCAAGCTGCTGCCACTTCCTCTCCTGTGCAGTCTTGCCACTGCTGCTGCCAAGCCAAGTCCTGTTCTTGCTACTCCAAAGCCCAAAAGACCTAGTTCTATAGCTAAGCCCAATACATCTCAAGCCCAAGGCTCACTTCAAACTGAAGCCCAATTCAGTCATCTGTGGGCTTAACCAAAGCCCATTTGTTTAAGACCAAAGCCCAAATTTCATTAAGGCCAAAGCCTAGTGTATTGATAGGTTAGAGCTAAAGCCCAATTCAATTAATTTGTGGGCTTAACCCAAAAACCTGAACTCACTTTAAGGCCAAAGCCCAATTTGCTTTTCAAAGACCAACTGAGCCCAAGCTCAGTTCCTTTTATTGAGAACAAACCCAATAGTACATTAAGCACAACACTTCCAAAAGGGCTTCTAAGCCCAAAGCAAACTTAGGAACCCAATTAGCTAAGACACACTTCCGAAACACACCCGATCTCTGTGGATCGACCCGTACTTGCACGAGCTACAACTGACGACCGTGCACTTGCGGTATTACTGTAGGCCCGTTTTCATCGCATCATTTTATACACACTTTCCGGACCTGCCATCCAGGATGTTTGATTTGTCTTACCTTGTAGCTGGGAACTGAATTTTCTTGAATTTAAATATTCAAGCACCTGCTGGACCTGACTTGCAGTCACGCCCGTCAATCCTGATACATCTACTGAAGAACCAGCGCCAGAATGAGTTGCCGCTGCTGATGAGATGTTCAAATTATGCGCACGTACATTGCCCTGTCCTCTACCTCCTCTGCTGTTCTCTACAACTTTTCCTCTTTTTGATGATTCTGTATCATCCGCCATGTTTACTGGATTAGGGTTCTCGGGTTCTTGTTAATCAACTCTGGCTCTGATACCATGTTAGATTTTATGAATATTAAGTTCTGCCTTTCTCATTCATTCACGTTGAATATTTATACAAGACCCCAAAACCCTAATAGAGTTTAAACCTACATTATTGGACTTAATCTAAAGACCCACATTATTGGACTTAATCTAAAGACTTACCCTTACGGTCTCAATATCCCAGACCATATTCATGGGTCTTAATAATTTCACTATAAAGTTTAAAGAGTTCTGCGCGCAAAATTCCACTTGAGTTATGGCCGAGTAACTCACCACCTTAACTTTTTTTAGTTTAGTGTTTTTAAAAAAAAAAAAAGTAATTAGGAAGCAAAGGTGCCTTGAGAGAAGACATACTAGTTGTTTCTTCGCCTAAATACAACTGCTTTATTCTTGAACCTCCTCCTCCCGATACGCCAATTCTTCTTGCTACAGAATCAAACAAACAAGTTCCTGCTTCTTGACTCTTACTCTCAGATCCTTCATCAGGTACCACCGGCAGTATTAGATAATTGGCCGGAGCATAATAAATCATCCTCAATTTGAATTCCTTGACACTTTCTTTGTTGAACATTTCACGTGTAATGTCTTGTTTCCATGTTGTTGGTGTTGTAACAATGCTATGTATAAGCAAATTGTCTTTGCATTGCACATCCTCCTGTGCTTGTGGTGCTTCCATTGTTATTATAACTTCGCATGTTGTTCGGGGAAATACAATTCCTATGTTTGGACAAGAACAACGTTTCTTTCTATCCGTTGTTTTGACCTTGAAAGTAACATATTCATCGGTTTTGTTGGTTAATTGCAGACAACATGAACTCCGCTTTTTCAATTCGAACGGGAAATTGAGCTCTGTGGGTTGAATTGAATGTTTAAGAGATGATCGTATCCTCTACTCGTACTCATAATTTTAAGAAGATTAAACTAAATGCAAGCAAGAATTCAATCAATGACAATTAACACTTTCTGTTGCTGATACAAGAGTATCGAAAGTAGTGTGCAGGCTATACGCACAGAGTAGTTGAGCCATATTGCGGTTAGAGAGTATCTAGAAGATACTAGAAGAGATGTGAGTTTGATAACATAGACTAGAAGATTGAGGTTTCCTAACTTAGACAGGATTCCTAGTTTAGATGAGTTCTAAAAACTCATAGCTTTCTTTCTTTATCAACAAGTTTACACTCCCATAAAAGGAGGAGATTGTTAGGCCAGAGAGGCAGAGAAAAACGAGAGAGAGTGCAGCCATAATTTTGGTTTGTAATAGAGTTTTTCTTTCACAGTTTAAAGTAGAAGAAGTTAAGCAATAGAAGAAGAAGCAGTTAGCAGCAACACTTGTGTTATTTACTTTGTGTTCTTATTCTTTTCTCTATAATTATCATAACCTGTCTTCACATCAGTACTGACTTTAGGTACCCTTGATCGATTGCGTATCAAGTGGTTTCAGAGCCACGTTCTGACTTCTAGGGTTAGTTGTGGTGCATGGTCTTAACACGTGAACAGTATAAGCAATCAGGAGAAGAAACTGTTGTTTTACCAGACATAAGGAAACCTAGAGAAAGTACTAAAACCAAGATGGGAAGTGGAGATGATGGGAGTTCTAAACTAACAGATGAGGACAAGTTTGCTAAACTTGAACTTAAGATACAAAATTTAGCAGATACCCTAGCCGCGTTCATGAAAGTAAGTGCTTCCAAAACAAAACCTAAGCATGGAAAAGAAGGTACAAAGGGAGAAAACGAAAAGTTAAAGGAAGATGACGAAGAAAGCTCATCTGATTATGATGGAGTCATGGAAGCTGAAAAACTGGATGGCTTGGTTGGATAAGTTGGAGACATATTTCACAATACATCACTTAGTGGTGTCTCAGAAGATCAGTTTTGCAAGTTTGAAACTGTCGAGTCATGCTTCTACCTGGTGGAAGGCTTACAAGAAGATGTATGACACAAAGAAGAAGACATGGTTACAATCTAAGGAGCTCATGAAGAAACACTTTTATCCTGTGGGATACTTGGAGGATACTTGGATGAGAGATGGTATAAGTGGCAATACCTTCGACAACGATACCAACAAAGTGTTCAAGAGTACACTACAGAATTCTACCATCAAGCTTTAGCTTTGGATGTAGCTTGTGGTGGTGGACTTGTAGTGTTCTGGTTCAGGGTTTGTTAAATGGCCCAGTAATGATCATTACTCAATTTGATGCATTACATTCAAAATTATTAGGGTTTCCAGTTCCATTGTGGCAGTATAGAATTATAAATACATGATCTGTTGTTATCATCTTCATCACTACCACTACTATCATTTTCAATTCATAGCATTGCACTGCTCTACTATAGGTAAAACTTTTTTATTTGGTCAACTTCTTGAGCATCGAATAGTCATGGCCATAGTAATCGGTCAATGAAATGAATTGTTTTTATGGGACTCTTTTAAATGCTAATTTAAGGCTATCCTTTTTAGATTGTTACATTTAGATTTGTGTTTAGCTCTTTGATTGAGTTTCTTCCGAACTCAACATACACCTATAATATCAACACAAAATTGGTTAAAAAGACCAAAATCAATAATTCCTTGGTGAAATGGACAGTTAGATTTTGATACTGTTTAAATGGACAAAAATGTAAAAATAGGCAGGATGTAACCAGTTTTATCGTGCCCATTTTCAAATATTTTTTCTTATTTTTAATTTACACAGGATGTATCGAGTTTCATACTTGCTATTTTTTAAATTTAAGCTAGGATGAATCCAGTTTCATCCTTGCTATTTTTTTTTTGGCCATTTCACCCAAACTATTTTTTACTCGTCCATTTGAACCGTAATTTAAAAATATATGGATAAATGACCCATTTTCCGTAATATCAACATCAACATTTTCCTGTTCCATAACCGGCTTCTGCTAAAGAAATTAGTTTATTTGGGATTTAATCTAGAATGACATGTTTAAACGGTCAAAAAAGATAATTTTTCTCCACTAAGTAAAGCCTATTACAATCTAGGACTCTGGATTTTCCTCCAACTCTTCTTTCTTAGTCGGTAACATAGGTGTAAAAGGTCACGTGTAATTAGAATTAAATTGAAGTCAGTAGATAAGTCTGGTGGTAGTAATATGTCGGTAAAATGTAGCCATTTCTGATCATCGAAATGGCTGCACATAAAACATATTTATGAGCCTAAAATCAAACAATACACAAAGTAATGAAATCTAAAAATCATAAAATAAAAAATGTACCAAGAACAGCTTGTTTCTGCTATAGTATGGTGGAAATTTGAGATTTGAGAGGAAAAACCATTGTGCTGAGAGAATTGATTCATCATCAACAAGACAAGGGTTTCATCTTCATCTGGAAGTTTCAGGAGAATGATTAGTAGAGTAATAGTAATGGTTTTAAGATCTCTAGAAGAAGATTGATGCATCATTGACAAAGAATTTTTCTCAGACTGAAACTTTGAGATCTGAATCTGAAGAAGAAAAATGAATAACAAAGTTGGTGCCACTGCCTTATGTTTTTATTCAGGGTGTCAGAAATACACTAGACAAATAGATGATCTAACGGTTAGAAAACGTTTGAGATTTAACCTGGGTCCACAATGGGCCACCTAAGGCTTGTAGAGTTGTAGTGCTTTGGTTCACGGTCTTAAAATGGCCCTTGGTTAGATAATGCATTACGCGCAGCATTGATGGAACCAGGCTTGTAACAAATCTCACCGGATAGCAGACTACAGTATTTTCTGTTGTATATCCGTAGGCAAAGTCTAATGGATAATAATAGATGGTGCTGGTTGAGAACGCAACGCAATAATCTTTTCATAATTTCCCGTTGACTTTCATTGACTTGAATCGGTTTGGCAGCATTCAGCTGTGCTACACCGATTTCCCATTTACACTCTCTTTCCATAAAACCTTTTCTTTGCATCTACTTTGTGTGCTGCTTGTGACAAAGTAGAGAGTTGAGTTAGGTTTAGGTACTGTACGTGAACACTTAGATCAGAAGCAGCAAAGATTATAAAATTGAATTTGGGGGGTTTTCCAGACTATCTCACATCTCCTATTTTCTGGGTGTCTTCCCGTCCATCTGACCATGCTGTAAATGAAGGTAGACAAGGTTAAATGTGTATAAGTATAACAAGCTGAAAAGGATTGAATAACCATTACTGTACCTTGATAGAGTAAAACAAATGAGACAAATCAGAGATAAGCTACTAGTCTCTTGGAATATCAAAACAATTTTGTTCTAACATTGGTAAATATTTGTCTATTGATATTATATCACCACTTTTTTAGCTCTGATATTACGGATCCTGGTCTCATTTCATTTTACCGTCTACACCAGCTGCAGATTAATATGATGACCGTGGTCACATTTTATTTTATACCCATCACTAATGATATCAACCAAGGGAGATAGCTTACTCATACAGATATTCATTTCTGTTTGGCTATCCAATCTCACTCTACAACTGCAGTTTTACAATGCTCGGTAATTGAAAGTAATGGTCTCACCTCACGAGTCAGGATCAATAATCCTGTAGAAAGCTTTCAATTCAATTACTATTACAAATCCAATTCTTTTTGAGATGTAAGATATTGGTGATCTTCTCAAAGCAATAAGAAGTTTTGGTACTGAAGTGCGGGGAAAATGAGATAGTAATTATTTCTGTAGACAGCTAAAGAATGATGTATGTAAACAGATCGCTGTAGTCTCCATCTATTACAAATTGAATTTATGATGAAATCTGATGACAAACATACGAATTAACCAAATAAAATAAAAAAACCCTCAACTTTAGAGAGTAAGAGCGAGACCTGCTGGCAGTAACTTTAAGAAGACATATGCAGCAGCAAGCCTTCAATTCAATTTCCATTACAAATCCAAATCTCTTCGGTAGTACCCACTATTCATTGAGGTCTTACATGTGTTTACTGTTTATAAATAGCATTAGAATCTGTTAACAAACATCAAATGTGGTGATTG
The DNA here is from genome assembly GCF_003573695.1 of Papaver somniferum. Taxonomy (NCBI): domain Eukaryota; kingdom Viridiplantae; phylum Streptophyta; class Magnoliopsida; order Ranunculales; family Papaveraceae; genus Papaver; species Papaver somniferum. Next base: position 5,607,437 of record NW_020619603.1, on the reverse strand, counting down.
TTCTGCACCACTTCATAAGGGCGTCTCCAACAAAAATTGGCGGACTGTTTAATCGGCTGAGAAACAGCGGGGAGCGATTTCCACAGGATTTTATTCACAAACTGCAAACATACTTACAAGCCGATGATGAGGTATGAAACTTGAATTTTGAAAGGAAATATCAACAAGATTAGAGTTTCATCTTCATCATCTGGAAGTTTGATAGGAATGATGAGGAGAAGAGTGGTACCAGTAAGAATTATAGTGTTAGGATCATCCATGATTGACGAATAATCTTGTTTTAGACAGAAAAATTGTGAGATCTAGTAGGTTATGAAAATGAACAAGAAAGTTTATCTATAGGCGGCTGAACTGAAGATATTTATAGGGTTATCTTAAGATTTTAGGGTTTAATAAGGGAGTTATATGCGATCCAACGGTGAGGATATGTCTGAGATATTTGACCTAGATACACATTGTGGGAGTTTACAAATAATCTGATTGCAAGCCGCTGAAATCATTAGGGAGTTTACAAATAATCTTCAGTTTGAGATTAGATCTGCCATCTCTTCCATGTTTTATCATTCACCTGTCTGATCTTTAAGGTTGAGAACTTCTTAGACACCCTTACATAGGAATACATCTCTACCATTGGACACAACTAGGTTCATGGTAATGTCAGCTTGTTCACTTCTTGTTCTTTTTCTGGGGAAAACCCTATTGGTATTGCACTAGAGATAATTAGATATGATCCAACGACGTTTGAGATTTGAGCTAGGCCCACATTAGGCTTTTTAGTAGCATATGATTTGAGCCCCCTTTACTTTGGCTCTCTGATGGACTATTTTCATTACTAAACACTAAAGGGATGCATAAACACTTCAACCAACCATTCGAGTTGGATAAGTGTGAATATTTGATTACACAATATTTCAACTCAGTTAAGTCTGTATAGTTACTTACATTAAAGTTTAACGATTCAAATTGAACCAGATGTCCACATAAAAATAATCAAAGAACCACATTCCATTTAGCTAGTTATCTCCCTCCCCGGCAAGCAAGACTGAGTTCCCCAAACCAACAATACTGCTAAACACATACATCACATAACAACCTAATCTTGAGCTCAAGACCTACATCATTTCATTGATAAAGCGCGTAGGAGGTTACTAGCAAATCTAACGGAACTATAAAATTAAACAAACTGAAAATCCTTAAAAATGAAAGACAGAAAAGAAAAGTTTAATTAACTTGCTAATAGTTGATCCTATAATTCACAAGGAGGTATAATCATTCTTGTACATCAACAATCACTACCACTGTAGAAGAAAGTCATGGAGATTCCTCGTCTGATACTTCAACAGACCAAAGACCTGTGCGTTCCTTACACAGCCCATTTTGCTGCACACACAAAAAGGAACTATGAGTCCAAAATCAAACAACAGAAATGTAATCAAAACTAAAAACCTTGAAAAGACAAAAACAATAATTGTTCACCACTGTTACTGAAGCCAAAATTGGAAGAGTTTCAAGGAAAATCTGCACGCATAAAAATTAAATTTATGAGACTGAAATACAAAAGACAATAAACGATAAGTAACAAAAAATTAAAAAAATAAATGAAGTGTTTACCAAAGTCAACAGAAGGTTAATATTTTCTTGCAGGGTAACAGTCACAAAAGAAATCTTAGTTTTGAGAGGAAAAATCATTGTGCGAGTTGGATCATCATCATCAAGAACAAGATGAGGGTTTCATCATCATCTTCTTGTGGAAGTTTCAAAGGAATAATGAGAGAAATAATGGTTTTAATATGAACGAGAGATGAATATGTTCTTGAATGATCCATTACCTTCAAAGTTTTTAGATCTTAATCTGAAGAAGAAAAATGAATAAGAATAGAGTGGCAGACGGAGGATGATATTTACATACCTGTGTTTTTAGGGCATCAGACAAATATTATATAGACAAGATATAAATGATCCAACGGTCATAAATGTTGATCTAGATTTCAAATTATTAGGGTAGATTTTGTAGTGTTCAGATTCGAGGTTCTATAAAATGGGTCGGAAATGGTCAGTCTAGGTGGTTTAGTAATTGGCTGCACTACATGCTTACCAGTAGCAAGTCTAGCTTACAACAAGCAAGAACAGTAGTCAACTAGGCTGTGATGACCAACATCAATTATCAACGTACTAGTGCCGTTTGTAGATTATTAGGTAATACACACTTAATGCCGACTTCCACACTTGTATAAATATTTCAATTGCTTAACTTCGATTCAGTAAGATCCCAGATTCCCTAGCTGGGCATCATTAACAACCACTTGTTCAGTTACATTTCTTAATCATGACCTAAAATTCAATGCTTTATAGACGGCTCAGCATATGTTTTGTTAGGGCATTACTTTTAGGTTATATAGGTAATCCAATGGTCGGATATGTTTGACCTAGATTATGGTTCAAATAGTTTGAAAATTGGGTTGGAAATGTTTAGTTTGTTGCTAAATAATGCGAAGGTTAGATTGCCGTAGTGGCTTCCTACTTGCCACTACAATATATACAAGTCTACGAGACATTGAAAGACATAAGAAACTCAAGGGGTGAATTAGAATTACTCAGCCACATTTACTTTAGGGTCTTTCGATGTTTGTCATTACACTAAACCACTCAAGTAGTTGGTAATTTCTTGCAAAAATTAGTGTTGTCATCACGGTACCTACCTAACACTACTCAAAATAGGAAATTTTTTTAAGCCAGGAGAAGGGTGCTACTCACCAGTTTGGGTTTAGAGGAAACTTCCGAGACATTTCTATTGAGATGTCAGCAAACTTTCAATTGAATTTCTATTACAAATCCAAATCTTTTCAGTAGTATCCACTATATTCATTGAGATCTTGCATGTGTTCAGACATGGCATCATAATCTAAATTCTATCAAGATTTGAATATGCATTGGAATATGATAACAAACATCATCATAATTGAACCAAAAGAAATGTCTGTCTCTGTCATTCTTCTTGCAAGGAGTAAGCTGCCATCACTATTCCTACAATCCAAAACACAAACTTTGTGTTCCTATAATCCCCATGTGGAAAATAGCGGATAGGAATTTCTTCTGGATGTATTCAGAAACTTCATACAGTCATACAAGATCGTTATGACAGTACACAGTTGAATTTTGAGAGGAAATATCATTGTGCCGGTGAATCATGAACAACAAGATTAGAGTTTCATTTTCATCTACTCCAAGTTTCGCAGGAATGAACAAGAGAGAAATAGCAGTAACAACAATAGTGCTAAGATGATCAGTTAGAAAAAAACATTTTCTTGACAAATCATCCTTTATTCACAAAGAACTTCTTTTTTTGGTAGAAAAATGGTGAGATCTAAGTTACAACTAGATGAACAAGAAAGTTTATCTTTAGACGGCTGCACTCAAGATATATGTAGGCTTACCTAGAGATTTTAGGGAGTTAGATAGGTGATCCAGTGGTTGAGAAATGTTTGAGATATTTGACCTAGATCCAACGGTTAGGGGATGGTAAAGGCTTGTAGCTGTGGACTTGTAGTGATCCGGTTCGTTGTTTGGAAAGTGGCCCAGTAATGATCGGATCATCACTCAATCAACTTCAAGGTGAATTGTTATCATCATCACCGCTACCACTGCAATCATTCCAGTTAATTGACATAATTGACAAGTGAAAAGAAAGATTATTAGTATTATTATTTTGGGGATTAAGACATAGATCAAATATCTATGTCTAGCAGTGTTGAAACCAGGATTGAAGGTGTAATATTAGTTGTTCAGCAAGTACGGTTACGTTGCCATAGGGGTTCCACTATTAGTATTAAAAAGGAGATAGAACCAGAATGAAAAGTAAAAAACAGAACTTAAATGTCAAATCTTGAATTTGTTTTTTGAAATATTGATTTTACTGATATTTATTTTTGATTAAATTTAATAAAAAAGCCACTGCATAATAATACGTAACTACAAGCATGTAATATAAGTCAGTTTCCAACATCCACGTATCAAGAGTTATAAGTGATCATATTTGGAACTCGAGAGCAAGACTGGCTTCCCCCACAGCAAATCAATAGGTCTTTATACTACTCCCTCCATTTTTAAAAAAGTGATACTTTTACTTTTCTATTTTAGCCTAGAAATCACATTTCCATAAATGGAGGTAGTATGAAAGAAGAATTAAAATCGCAAGTCCGACAATGAAATTTATGGAATTCGGTTAGCAATCTTGTGTCTCTATAATGTGATGAACCGAATCACAAAACAAGGATGCTAAAAGAAAGAAACCAGAGACTTTGACTCTTAATCTAATGGGAACAAACCTCTGACTCATATATTTTTGAGTTAGACGAGTCAGATCTAACTAAAAAATTAAACATATTGAGTAAAATCCAGGTTAATTAGGTAATTTCATCAGATCTAGACGAACCAAATCCAAAAAAATCAGGTGAGTTAGGAGAAAACAAACAAAATGCTAGTGTTCACCAGGTGATGATGGACCAGAATTAAAAGTAAAAAAGGAATCTCACCGTGTAGATGGAGGAATATACGACAATTAAATGTCAAATTTAGATTTGCTTGTGGAAATAAGGCCTTACCTTGTCCCAATTTATTTGAGCACACCTAGGTTATGACCACCAACCAGAAGATAAGATATCACTTATTTCTACACTTAAAAAGTGCTTCCTCTCTCCCTCTTTTGATATCTATGGGGCAGTATTGACCTTCTCTAATGTTAGAATTTCTTCAATGATTGGATTACATAGTCAAATAAACCACAGCTTATTCAACTCAGTTTTGAGATTGAGTTGTGGATTTTGTGATCGGGTATATATGTCAAATCAGATAAAACTGGCCTCGGAGTCTTAAATTTGCATATCAACTAGTTGCTCTAAATTTCGTTGGCACGACAGCTTTTTTTTACACTCAACAGATGCCATGAGACAAACCCAGTACAAGCAACAATTTCAATAGCAATTACATGTTGGAAAATCAGGGTAATAGAGGATGAAAACAAGAATAAAAAGAATGTTGTATCTCTGGAGTTTCAAGGCCTTGCAATTTTTTCCAGCAATTATTTCGATCCTTCCCAATAAATTGGCGAGTACAATCGGTCAGCGAAATATTGCTGTCAGGATCAAATGAAGCCCTAACAACGTTGTTGGATTCAAAGGTTGTACTCCCTTGACCCAACCAAGAACACACTGTATTTGTTTCTGAAGATGCTTAGAGAGAAAGAGTTTTTTTTTATATAATTGAAATGGGAGAAAGCCTTCGCTATTTAAAGAGGTATTCATTCCTTTTCATGATGTCTTTCCATCACGAACAGACGCTTTCAACGGGAATCCACTAATGGTGTCTCTTGAAGAAACCATGTGCGAACATACATGTTCTGTGGAAATTTCTGGAAAACCGAATAGGTTTTCAAATTCGTTAACGGTCGAACACAGCCGGTAGGGGCTACGCCCCCCCGGTCCCCCAATACAACGGCAAACAATATTGAAAATATCCAACATTACATGCATTTAATATTAACATTAATATTAATAATTTATGGGTGTTACTTCTTATTTATCTATAATCTTCGATCGGTGTTTCAAAGTAGTGTGAGGGATACATTATAAGAATGAAGAAGAAAAAAGGGAAGAATTTAAGTTTGAAAACTGAAATTTGGGACATAATCCCATTTGCGATATGGTGGGTTGTTTGGCTTGAAAGAAACTCAAGAGTTTTTAATGGAAAGTATAACTCAACAAATAACTTGAAAGATGGCTTCAAACCTTTGATTTATAATTGGTGTGTGGGTACTCAAATCTTTGAAGGTATTACCTTGGATATGGTTCTTCACAATCCGGAGGCTGTTTTTCATGGAGTCTATGTCATTTTTGGAAGAGTCTTTGTGTTTGTATTTTATTTTCACCAATACTATTACTTTATTACTTTCTTAGTGTATTGGATTTTAATAAAACTTGCCCTTTCTAGAGTCAAAAAAAAAAGTAAAAAAATATTAATAATTTATGGGACCCACTTACATGCATGATAAAATTAGATTAACATTCATTTCACTATGAAGTTTAAAGAGTACTACTCACAAAATTCCACTTGAGATATGTCCGCGTAACTAACAACCTTAACTTGCTTAGTTTGGTGTTTCAAAAGATACTAATTAGGAAGCAAGGGTTCCTTGAGAGTAGATATACTAGTTTTTTCTTCGCCTATATGCAGCTGCTTTTTGCTTGAACCTCCTCCCCATAAGCCAATTCTTCTTGCTGCAGAATCAAACAAACAAGTTCCTGCTTCTTGACTCCTGTTCTCGGATCTTTCATCAGATACCACCTGCAGTACTGGATGATTTTCCGGGGCATGATAAATCGCCCTCAGTTTCAATTCCTGGACACTTTCTTTGTTGAACATTTCACGTGTAAGGTCTTCTTTCTGTGTTGTTTGTGCTACCTTGACGCTCTGTATAAGCAACTTGTCTTTTCAATGCATATCCTCCTGTGCCTGTGGTGCTTCCATGGTTATTGTAACTTCGCATGTTGTTCGGGGGAATACAATTCCTGTATTTGGACAAGCACAACATTTCTTTCTATCTGTGGTTTTCACCTTGAAAGCAACGTATTCGTCGGTTTTGTTGGTTAATTGCAGACAACATGAGCTCCGCTTTTTCAATTCGAACGGGAAACTGAGCTCTCCGGGTTGAATGCTCAAGAGATGATCATATCCTCTACTGGTATTCATAATCTTAAGAAGATTAAACTAAATGCAAGCAAGAATTCAAGCGATGACAATTAACAATTAGGTATGCCGTGAATAGATCTATATCTCCGGCATAAATCTGTCTGTGGTAGAGGAAGCAGAAGAGAAACAGTAAGAATGTTGAGATTAGTGGTAGATGAATGAAATTTTTGAAGAATTAATCCATACTGAGAAAATATTTGAACTAATTCACAGGAATGATGATAGTAAGAGTAAGACTGATGCTAACGTTAGGAAGAGATGACGAAAATCTACAACAATCCATTATTCTCCGGGAATCTGGACTGAAATTTTCTGAGATCTGAATAAGAAGGAAGAAAAATGAACAACAAAAAAAGAGAAAGTAGACGGCGGCTGAAGAAGTGTTTTACTAACATTAGGGTCTCAAATGCTTCAGGGCATATATATAAGGTGAAGTTGATAAATAATCCAAAGGTTGGAAATTTTTCAGATTTGACTATCATATCCTTGTAGTGTTTGGTTCCTGGTTTGAAAAATGAGCCTGAAATGGTCACTTTGCCCAAGTGGCTGCATTACATTTCACTAGTGTATCAATATACAGTACAAGTCAACAAGACCTTTGCTACTAAGCCAATGCGTATTATTGCTTAAGAGATATACATGCACCCGCGTCTGATGAATGCTCGTAAGTATAGTAGGTGCATGTGACACAAAACCTCATTTGTGATTCATAATTTGTATAGTTACTCAATATCTAAATTGTTGCTAAATATCGCACAACATGTACAATGACCCAACATCTGAACCGTTTTTGGCATCAAAATCTGCCTTTGCCAATTATAATTTGTATAATGACCCAAAATCATGAATGAAACCAATAGATTTTGATTGAACCTTGAGTTTTATAGAATGATACACGTTGATTGAGCCACAACACTTATTATAGAGATAAAGCTAAGATATTCTTATGGGACTCCAAATGAGGTTAGACTTTGATGTAAAGATGAATTAGCTGTAACGAATTTTGCACTACGGGTACTATCAACTCTAAACATAACTCTACTTTCATTACTCTTGTACCTAAAAAAGATCATATTGAGACTATAAAAGATTGTAGACCTATTTGCCTTCTTACAAGCGTCTACAAGATCATAGCAAAAGTTCTAGCTACAAGACTTTAACTTGTTATGGATAAGCTCATCTCTCCAGTGCAATGTGCATATATTGAAGGTAGGCAAATAATTGATGGTACATTAATTGCTAATGAGTTGGTGGACTCCAGACTTAGGTCTGGAAAACTTGGAATTGTGTGCAAAATTGATCTTGAGAAGGCTTTTGACAGAATAAACTGGAGATATCTCGAATTTGTATTACAAAAAATGGGTTTCAGCAAGAAATGGTGTGATTGGTTGAGATTTTTCTACTCTACTTCTTCTTTTTCGGTTCTTATTATTGGGTCTTCATTCGGCTACTTCACTAGTACTAGAGGTGTAAGACAAGGTTGTCCGGTTTCTCCTCTTATGTTTAATATTGCTATGGAAGGTTTTTCTAGATTAATGGATAGAGCAGCTAATCAAAGTTTATTCAGTGGCTTCTCTGTTTCCCCTACAAGCATCATAGTCAATCACCTTCATTATGTAGATGACACTATTTTCTTTGTGGATAATAACAAGGAAGAGTTACATAACTTATTCTCTGCTTTACATTGATTTGAGTTCATCGCTGGTCTAAAGGTAAATACATCTAAAACTAGACTCATTGGTGTTGGGGATATACCTGACTTAGCTATCTGGGCTGAGGAATTTGGTTGTTCAACTGATTGCTTACCTTTTATGTATCTGGGGATGCCTCTTGGAGCAAAGTCTGGCTCGAAAGTAATTTGGGATCCAATTTTTGAGAAGTTTGATGCTAGATTATCTGTTTGGAGAAGGATCTCTTTATCTAAAGGAGGTAAACTTGCTCTTTTAAAATGTATCTTGTCTTCTCTTCCCACTTATTATTTTTCGTTATTTAAGGCCCCTGCTTCAGTTATCAAGATCCTAGAAAAGAAGATGCGTAATTTTTTGTCGGAATACAAGGATGGTGCAAAGACATCTCATTTAGTTAATTGGGACATGGTTCGTGCAACTAATGAGAGAGGTGGTCTTGGTGTTTGCAATCTTAAGCTAATGAATCAAGCACTATTTGCTAAATGGTGTTGGAGGTATGGTGTCAAAAAGAATAAACTCTGGTACAAAATTATAGTAGACAAATATGGGGATGATTTCTCCTTTTGGAATCACGGTAAAATAACTCAATCTTATGGTGTTTCTTATTGGCGGAGCATTGCTGAAACGGCAGGGTTAATCTACGATAACTGCACATTGTATTTACATTCAGGTAGAGCAATTTCCTTTTGGAATGTTGTATGGTGTGGTCAACTTCCTCTAGCAATTGTTTATCCAAATCTGTATAAGTTATCAAGAGATAGAAACGTCAAGTTAGCAGATTACGCTGCACTTCTAACTGTTATTGGCGACAACCCACCAGCTCGGGATGGATTTCCATACACGAGAAGATGGAGACTCAACACCACGAGGGTCTTTACAGTCAAATCATTTTATGTAAAACTGGTTAGTGAATTCGGTGTCGACAACTTTCCGTATCATTTTATTTGGAAGTCTGCAATACCTCCTAAGATCAATATCTTAATGTGGAGTCTCATTCATGGTAAACTGAATACCATAGATGTACTTCTACACAAAGGTATGAACTTATATAATTCTTGTGCTTTATGTGGAATTGGTGTTGAGTCGGAAGACCACTTATTTCTCCATTGTAAGATTGCATACAAGATATGGTTTAGCCTGATCCCTAAAACAGGTTGGGTGTGGGTTCTGCCTGGTTCTATGAAGATCTTAGCAGATATGTGGCATCACCATTTATTCTCAAGCTCTGGTAATTATATTTGGGATTTAATTCCGGCAACAATTGTTAGTACGATTAGGAGAGAAAGGAACTGCAGACGTTTCGAAACTTAATATCTTTATAAAACAGATGATGACTTGGTTAACGAAGTTAAATATGCAGTCCTAGCTTGGGCAGCTGCAACAGGACATCGTATTCACTAGAGTTTCTCAAGTTCTGTGTTAAATACCTGAGATTCTATCTTCATGTAATCTATAGCTTTCTTTTTTTCATCTACCTCTGGTAGAAACTATGTACATTCTCCTACTTCTTAATACAACTTCCCTTTTGATCAAAAAAAAAAACAACAGGACATCGTATTCACTAGAGTTTCTCAAGTTCTGTGTTAAATACCTGGGATTCTATCTTCATGTAATCTATAGCTTTCTTTTTTTTATCTACCTCTGGTAGAAACTATGTACATTCTTCTACTTCTTAATACAACTTCCCTTTTGATCAAAAAAAAAACACAACAATCTGTTTAAAGTCTTGGAAGTAGCAAGTTTTTGGTTCATACCTGGTCACATGATAAGACGTAGATAAATTTTGGATCACCGCATCTGATTATTTTAGGTGTAATAAGAGTTATTTGAGTTTCCCTATTTTATGGAATGGCGTTCTATGTAAAAAGAAGATTTTTGTTAGAGGGAGAGCAAAAATGGATTTGAGGAGTGCAAAAAACGTTATTAACTCGTAGACAAGGTTGATTCGTAAGACGGATCACGTTTTGTTTTTTCCGGACTGTAATACCCTCCATCTTAACTGCCTATTAACCCAACCTATCTAATTTTACCCACGTTATAGGTAATCGAAACAAAACCAGAACAATAAAACCACGACAATTATACTATTCCGCAGCTTTATAATAACCGACTGGAAAACGCCATTAAACCCTAAAACTCAACGGCTGTTCTGATTCATCTATTGTATTATTATCTAGACTTTGAAAGTTTTTCCCTGAAATTCATCAACAATGGTAGGTCCTGAGTTTTTGGATCCGGAAAACCTGAAATCAGGTGATGCAACCCAAAACTCTTCGTCTTCAAGCTTACCTGATTTTCAAAGAAACCAAGAACCACAGGTACCAAAAATATTTTAACACAGCTATCTTTTCCTTACGTACGGATTTATTTTTAAAAGATTGGTTTGTTCATGCTGTAGAATATTGTTTTGCAATTGTTTACATAGTGCAAGTTTAATCATCTTTTAGTGTTCAGGTTGTTCTCCCTTCGAATGAAGACTTCAATCATATGCCGGGAACTTTAGCGTCCGCGGAACATCTCGATTTTACTGAATAGATTCTGAAACAAGAGGGTTTTAGCACCAAAGACGAATTACAAGCATGGTGTGTGGATATTGGTACATCACACAATTTTCAGATTATATGTAAATAAATCGGCACAAATGAAGGATACTTTAGGTAATGGTCAAGTATCTTGGGTACAATTGTGCTGTGAGAGAGGTCGTCTTCCCAAAAGTCACCTAGGAAAAAGTTATGTGCCAAAGGAGACAACGAGTGGATGAAAATGCCAGAGAATGGTTTTATTATTTCCGAGGCTTTCACCACAATAGTTGTATATATAAGTCAAGAACAGAGTATAACTATTGTTCCTACAACCATGCAAGCTTACCCGAAGATACTAAAAAATATGGTGGCTATGGGTTTCGTCAACAAGGATCACTACATCAGGCTAAATTGAAATGAATTCTCCGTTGCCTTCACTTCCAAGATTTTCTTATTAGCAGAAACAAAAGAAGAATAATTTCTCGGATAACTGGTCGGAAGCATATATGAAGTGAATTAAGAAATATGAGGACATGGTGAGAACTGAAAAAAACAAAACGGTTTATCTCGACCAAGATTAGTGCCAAAGATGTTATTAATAAGTGATTTAATTATTTAGATTCATTTCTATAGATGGCTTACTTTTATTGTCTGCAGATCACCTTGCTCAAGAGCTGTAGTGATCTTACATTAGTTTCATATAATACATTATGGAAATTAATGATTCCAGTTAATTGGTTTCAGATTAATTTAACTTTTCATGTGTGAAACTGTGGATGAATGATCACTACACGTTAGTATTCATCATGTAACTTTTTTTTGCCAATTTTGGTCTACATTTATCTGATAAGCAGTACCATTCCTAACCATCTGCAATACTTGACTGAAACAGTCTGCAAAACTGATCCAGACTTCAAAACTGGCTGCAAAACTGACTACCATACCACTGCAGTGATGACACTGACTGTTATCGTCACTGCATATTCTCAAATTATACGTATCCTGTTCTATGTTTGTACCTACAGTGTCCGTACCAGGATTAATAATATCAAGTAAGAAAAGGAGGGAAGAAAAAATCCATAGGAATAGATGGCATCCTCTGTTAGGTTAGGTGGAGAAATAAAAGGAGAGGATGGCGATGAAATTGATTCACGCAAAAGTTGAAATTTTCGTTCTTAGGTTTAGGGTTTGAAGGTAGAAGAACGGGGGCAGGGGATTTGATTTCTTTAACTAATTTTCGAACCCAAGTTAGGTTAGGTTTGAGTTTGTGTTGTGAACACGTGTGTACATAAAGGGTATTTCTGTCCGAGTCAATAGCCAATATATAAATCGGCCTAGTTACTGAGTCGACACCGGTTTTTGCACTCCTCGAATCCATTTTTGCTCTCCCTCTAACAAAAATCAAAAAGAATGAAATGTTTTTATGGGACTCCTTCGATTGCGGAATTGAGGAAACACTGGATTGTTACATCTAATAGCAGCATTTTCCTGTTCCATGACCAGCTTACGCAACCAAATAGGACTCAAGTTAAGAGTGCCATACCCATCACTGATACTCATTTCAGTTTAAATTTACTAAAACCAGGAGGAACACCCAATACATAATTCAAAACAGTAAGTCTTCTACTTGTGATTAAGTTGTTTGCAAAGTTCACAAATAAAAGAGGTACAAGCAACTACATTTAGACTGCAATTTCGTTACCCCCCATCTCCCTCTGCACCTCCAGTTTTGCAATGCCGATCCCATATGTAACAGCATCAAGTTGAATATATTCGCTACTTAAATTCTTGCACTCACAGCCTTTAGATAAGTGTAATCGAAAGTAATATATAGTCTGACGAGTCCTGATTAGAATCCTATTGAGGTCTGAAAATTGCTGCAAAGGTTTGAAAGCCTGCTCAAGGTTTCACCACATCAATCCCTACAATGCTCCAACATTTGTGCTCACGCTACTTGGTGCTGGGCTGTCTTGAGTGTGACTTCGTCACTTAAGGTCCTGCAAACAACATACCATTGGAAAATTATTTCAAGCTAATCACTACATATAAACACAAGGAAATGAGCACCATCTTGAGTCTCTACAGTGTACATAACTAATTTAGGAAACATGGATGCTAAAAGAAAGAAATGAGAGACATTGTCTGTGGAGCTTTGGTGTTTCAGCAAGTTAAATCAGATAAAAAGACATGTGTGGTGAGCCTTCAATTTAATTTGTATTACAAATCGAAAAGTAGTAACCAGGGAGATCTAAGATATAAGTTCTAACTAGAGTAGATATATATGAAAGCAATAAGTTTCTGTGAATTTTCAATTGTTTTAGAATCCTATCCAAGGTTCAATATTGATTATTGCTAAACCTTTATGTCTATCAATCAAGAAACAGAAGAACAAGTTTTGGTTGATTCTAACTGGGGATTTGATTTTAAATTTCCCCTGCAAAAAAAAAACAATTCATAAGCCTAAAATCAAACAGCAGACAAACAAACTTAAAAACATGAAAATGCAGTGATTTACCTAAACCATTCAGATTTTAAATAATTGCAGATGTTGAGAATAAATTTGAGATTTGAAAGGAAATATCATTGTGATTGTGAATTAAGAACAGCAAGATTAAAAATTTCATCTTCTTCTTCATCCAGAAGTTTGAGAAATAACGAAATTCTTGAAGAAAGATGCATCATATTATTGAGAAACAATTTTGGCTGAAATTTGGAGATCTGAAAAAAAAGAAAAATGAAAGAGAAATTTAGGTTTTATGAAGGTGCAGAGGCGGCGGGTGCCTGTTAGGGTATCAAGAGAGATTAAATATATGATATGATCCAAAGGTTGGGAGTTTTTTGGGTTTTTTGGTTATATAGATAATCCAATCGGTGGGAGATGTTTGAGTTTGACTTAGTGGTTGATTCAAGTTGTTTTAAAGTTGGGCCCGAAATGTTTAGTTTGTTGTAGTTTGCATAATTTTTAAAAGTGAAAACTACAGTGAGACCCATTCTCTCAAATTTTTTCACTGAGAAACTCACGGACAGAAAACTTCAGGCGCGCCCCCATTTTTGGGAAAAAATTATTCTAAAACTCATAATTTATAAAATTCTGTTTTACTCTTTTCAAAAGGAAACTATTTCTTCAATTCATTTTTCTTCTTCCTCCCAACTGCAGATCTTCATCAACACTTGAATCAGATCGAGAAGAGCGATTATTTGAGGTCGATGGAGCTACGGTTGTGTTGTTGGAGAAAGATAGTTGAAGCTGCTGCCGAATCTGGTGATGATTGAAGAGAATATTTTGTTGTTGTTGGTAATGAATATGCTATGAGATCGAGGGGGATTTTGAGTCTGTTGTTGCTATGAAGATTGATATGATGAATTGATGGTTTTCTGTGATGGTTAGGGTTGCAGATGAACAGGAAAAAAATTACAGCAGAAAGGAATTTCAATTCTAATCTGAATCTGTATTGCAATCCAGAAGATATTGTGGATGTATCAAGATTTAGAAGATGGGGTGTTGAGATGTGGAGAGTGGTGTTCTGAAACTACAGTTAGGGTATGGAGAAGATTGAGAAGATGAAGATGGTATTGATTCGAATTAGAGATGGGCTTTGGTCGTTACGATGAAGAAGGGTTTGTTCTTGAATTCAATGATTAGAACTGATGTAGAGGAGAAAACAAGGGTTGGTGGTGGATCTGAAATTGAAGGGGATTTTAGAAAACAAGGGTTGGTAGGAAAACCATGGTGATGTTGTCGCTTCAGGAGGTGATACTAATTCAGAACATAAAGGTAATATGGAGTTCAATTTGAGAGTTTTCTCTTGATTGATTTTAAGATTGTATTGCGAAATTGTTTTGTGATTATAGAATTTAGATGGGTTTTAGTTAGATTTGAAATAGAGATGATTGGTGGTTTGTTAATTACAGAGGAAGGAAGTTTGAGACTGTTCATGCTTGTTATTATGTGAGTGAGTGATGATTTTGGTTGTGTAAAGGCATGAACTGATTGGGCGTTACATAATAGAAATGGGTTGTTGCAACTGGAATGATGTGGGTTGAAATACTCTTGTGTTAGTAGAGTGGATGATAATGAACTTGAATTACAGAGATGTTGGTGGATGAATGAACATCTAGTGGATATGTTTTGGCTGTAAATGAGTGCTTATGCACTAGTTTTTTTATGTCGTTTACACTCAAAAAAAAATTGTTCTGTTTAGTTTAGTAGGGACAATGAGCTGCCATATCTAGTGGTAAGCTCAACAGTCGGAATGCTGCCAGTCTCTGTGAATTTGATGCCCTTCCGGCCAAACTTCTGGTCAAGCGTAGGCGACGATGTACTGGTTTCGGTAATGTGGTGGCAAAGGATGATGGGTTTGGCGTGCGTGTGACGTGAATTTAAAAGAAAATGGAGGTGTGAATAGTGATGCATGACAGGTTGTGCGTCTACAAATTTGTTGCATAACTTGTTATGCGTTCTCGAAATTGGTTGCACAACACTATCTGCAGTTTTTTTTCTTTTGTTTTCTTTTTGCATAATTTGTTATGCAGTCCAGAAAACGGTTGCATAGCATGTTATGCAACAACTTTTTTTGTCACTATCGGAACCAACAAAAACAAAGATCGCATAACTTGTCATGCACCAATAATAATATATGCATAACATGTTATGCAGTTGTGAAAATCGATGCATAACCTGTTATGCATTCGAAAATATGGCTGCATAATGCATTATACATCGAGAAAATTGATGCATAACCTGTTATGCATTGGAAAATATGGCTGCGTAATGCATTATGCATCAATTTTCTATGTACGCACTAAAATCAACCAAAACAATGGCAACATAACTTGTTATAAATGCATAACTTTGTTAGGCAGTCGAGAAAATGGTTGCATAATTCGTTATGCGTCTGCATAATGTGTTATGCATCTTTTTTGGTGGCTGCATAATGGTTATGTATCAAGTTTTCGAAAATTTTGCCTAAAATGATGATCAACTCCGATTTTTTTCGTGAAAAACAAAAATTTGATATTGTTGTTTGTACTCGTTATGTAGCTCTCTTAAAAAGATTTCCAACGATATAAATTTTTTAAAATTCCAAGGCGCGGATTTTTAGATATGTTATGTCCAAGTTGCGCTTCCAATTATACCCCTGAAAAATTAGGCTGCATAACGAGTTATGCCTGAAAAATAGTATGCATAACAAGTTATGTATTGATTCTTAATAATTTCATATAATTATGGGTGTCAAAGAAATAATTATGGGTGTCACGGTACCCAAAATTAATTGTGAGCCTGACAATGATAATATTACTTTTTTTGGGTCTCCCCCTAATTTCCCCTTCTTAAAATAGTCGAGATTGGAAGTCAGTCTGAAAAGGAATACTCTATCAATATCAATATAATATTGCAATCTCTCTGACCGTAGAGATTTCCAAATAGGAACTTATCGTTTCGATAAAACACAAGTTTGTACTGCATACATGATACAATGCACCAACATAAGGCTGGGTCTAACCGTGGTTCAAGATTCAAGCTATTTCTTGGATCCACGTCACCAACGCCTGGGTGTAACGGGAATCCGAGATTCCGTGTTGATACGCGTTTTAAACCTGCGCAGCACGCAGTTTGTAACCACGTTTCCTAGGAATACTAAAAAATGCGGTTTCAAACTACGTATTGATTGTGTTGACCAGTCCATGCGCCGTTTCGAACTGCGTATTGACTGTGTTGACCGGTCCATGCGATGTTTGAAACTGCGTATTGGCTGCATGTTGACCGGTCAAAGCGTTGTTTCAAACTGCGTGCAAAAGGATATTCCCTCCCGTACATTATTCTTTGATACAAGTTTAGAAACTGCATGTGATGCTTTTTTCATATGCAGTTTCAAACTGCGTCCCTTGGTTACTTCGAACTTGGATCTAAGTTGCACGTTGCACTCTCTCTGAATCCAAACAACTGTAGCAACATTAACGACACTTCCACAATGTATAATGTTGGATGTTGGATCCCATTAGAGCCGGCCTAAGACAGAAAATTATGGATCTAAGGCATCGGTAACATACTGATTCTGTTTATTAATCAAACTTGTAAGAAGATTGAAAAGAATGACTAACTTAATAGCTTAGGTGTTACGGTTAGTACTTTTGTTATTTAGGATTAGTAATAATAATTATTTTAAACGAATTATTGTGGCTAATTAATAGCTTAGGTGTTACGGTTAGTAATTTTGTTAATTAGGATTAGTGATAATAATAATTATTTTAAACGCATTATTAGGATTAGTGTTTGTGAATCAAACCTGGAAATCGGTGCGGCTACGATGTGGTCGGGACACATACTTCAAGTATGTGATCCTCTTAGTTTTGTGACACGTATTACAACTAAAAACCTGCCCCACTGAATCCCTGTCAACATTTTATTTTTTGAGAAAAAATAGGGAGTTAAGAAAAAAAATTAGTTACATTTTAATAGGTGTCACAAAACTACGAGGGACCACATACTACAAGTATGTGGCCCGACCACATCATATCCTGGACCCCTGGAAATGTTTACTAATTAATAGGAATTTGAATTAGTATTTGAACACGTTCAAATCTTTTAAGTATTTATTCAATGTAATCATGTTCAAGCGTTTGTTTGTTTGTAATCTTCAATGTATGAGGCTGGAAACAAGGTTTACTGGAGGTAGTTTGCCTACAATAGCATACTTGCTCACGACCTCTCCGAATATAAAGACTGATTCTTAAACTAAACGGGGTAACGTTTAACTATGCTCTTGCTTTTCAATAGTGTACACATCTACACCCATTATTAGCATTCGTTGTTTTCATTGTTTGCATACAGCCGAATTTGGTAGACGATGGAGATGATTTGGAATTAGGATTCTCGTTGCCAAGCATGTTGTCTCATCTCAACATTGTCCGTATTGAAGAAATGGTAGGATGCGATGCGGAGCTCAAACTTCTGAAATTTTTGGTTAAAAAGTTCCGGAGAAAGTTATTCTATTCTTTCCCTCTAGTGGTGGCTACCTCGATACAGTGAGACGAGTTGACATATTCAAGGATAAGCTAAGAGAACTTCCAAGAGCCTCTTCAAATATCAAAAAGGATGTTGATATAACCTTCGCAGACAACAATTTAAAGATATTAATGTAATAGTATTTGATCACAATGAAAATAGAAGACTTCTCCAGCTAAGTCTAGTAGACTTTTGTTTTTTTATTTTTTTTTGTCTGCAGTGTCTTTTATCTGCCAAAAGAATGCTTCAAATGTCTACTGTAGGGACCTAACTAAGACTGTTCTTTTGTGTTAATTATCTGAACTAGTGTCTTTCCCGTGCGTTGCACGGGGTTAAGTTAAGAATTATTATTTGTGATGAAAATGTAGAGAAGGGTCTCTCTGTTCGTGTCAAAATGCATTATCTACTTGTCTAGTGATAGTTGTAGTCGTCACTGAAACAATTATGGCGACAATTTTTTCCCAGTTAATTGCCAGCCTCCGGTAAACATTTTTAAAGTACTAAAAAAGTTCACAATTGATACTAAGAAATAATTTCTAATAAACAGTTACTTGATGTTCGACTGAAAGTAAAAATTATTAAGTTTCTCAAAATGTTTCTCAATATGATATGATATACCAATTTTGCTTGACGGATCGAATTAACCATGTCAATGTATTCCTTCAGAAGCGATAACCAAACAACATATAAACTGGCTAGCTTATATTTTTTTTTATATACATGGAGAAAGAACATAAGTTGATGTTGAAAGATAACATAGTTTCACCGTGATCTTCGCTTCTGCGTCTACATTAGTTTAATTGTCATGATTATATATGTTTTCAGGGTCACCCGTTCCCTTTGTAGACTTGAACCAATAACACCACTATTGGAAATATTTTTGCTAAATTCAGGAGCTACAATTTGGGCCATCTCATTTAGAGCATAACACTCCTAGCTCAAACTTGTTCTAATAGCAAGAGGCGCCAAGAGCAGCAGCTGAACCACCAATCTGACTCCCCTCAGCCTGGCCACTCATTGCCATGCACATCCAACGGTATTTCTAACTCCAGTCCGTGCATATTTATTCTCCCCGTGAACTGAGGCAGTGTGTTATTTACCTAGGATTTCCTGCTCTGTTAACACATTGAATTTCAGTTTGCTATCCATCTAGTACACATTGAATTCTTGTTCTGTGAAAAATGAGACTAACAACTCTCTCTGTGAAGACCAATTTAAGGTTTTTAGGCTTACTCTAATAATTGTGTCATTTGGTTTTTAGGCCTACTCTAAGAAATGTTCCATCTGTATAGCGAACCCACAACTACATGGTTGAAAACCATATGCTCTGTCGTTTTAGCCAAGACAACAAATACCATTTCTTAATGTAAGTGGGAATTATTTTAATGTGTTTAAGATAATGATAGTAGGACATTTGATCGCAAATGATTCACGGGCTTAAAGGGTTACCAAGAAGAGAATTTGGCTTCACCTTGCTTATCTTCAGAAACAAAGTCGTGAATAGCCTTCCTCCTTTGGCAAAATTATAGTGTAAAACTCCTAACAGTTGATTCAACCATTGACACACCTTGTATCCAAGAAAATGTTAATATCATGGACTCTTTCTTATCCAAATAAGTAGCAACAACTAAGCAAAATCTGTGTAACCGACTTACAACTAAGACTCAGTAGACACCTTAAATATCTTGGGATAAGTTATATCCACATACTGGTATATAAGAAACACAGTTCATAACAATAAAGTTAACCAACAGAGATTTTACCTTGTGCTTTTCATCATGTCCTCTCAATTGTCGAGCTGTTGCGTGTATTTACAAATGATGCAGTTCAACTTACCATCGATCTGTTCTGTGCATTAATTAAATTCACAATGTTGTCTAAGGACTCGCAAACAAAATTGAGTTCATTGATACTGTGCCATGGTCATTATCACAATAAAATAGTAATAAGGAGATGGTACCTTTGCTTGCTACAACCCCATCTGTGTTGCATCCCTCCATTATGGTGTACCATGGGGTTCTCACCCCATATGTTTTCACTATCCAGAGGTCAAGCCATCGAGCTCAATATCTAGAAAAGAAGCACGCCATTGTACTTTAAGTAGTTGAAAGATGGAAACATATTGCTTTTACAAATTTACAACATTAAGTGTATCATACCTCGTAAGAACGCAATTTCTTTTTATATTGTACTTCTGCGCCTCCTATTTGTTACCCCCGAAACCTATAAGAAAAGAAATGAGCTGTTCAGATGCTAGACATTTTCCGAATTATTTACCACCCAAAGATTATCCATGTCCAGAATGAGCACACCAATGTCAACAATGTAAGTTCAATCCAATTTTTATCTGAACATTCATTAGTATTCTTTATAAGTCTATAAATGTAATGCAAATCTACTTCACCTGCGATTGGATAATGTGAAAAGCTGGATGTGATGTGCTAGTTTTTGAATCTAAAAGGAAAAAGATGCTAGCATGTTCAGTCTAGCGACCTAAAAATGATTAAGCCATCATGAAAAATTAATTAAGTACTTTCCCATGAAAATCTGCAGCATATGATGTTTGAGTGAGATGGGTACTACTTATTACATATACATTGAAAATGGATAATAATATGGTAAGCATTTCACCAGCCTGGCCTCATCGTAAGTTGCAATATTACCCGAACCGATTACACTGCATTATCTTAGCAAAATGCTTTTTCTTCATTATGGTTTCGTACATCCTATGGACAGAGTGGAGAGAAACCATTTTTTTTACATACTCCGCCAGACATATTAGCAAACACTAACCTATATATTTCTACAATCCAAACATTTATTAAAAAAAAATCATAAGTATTTTCAGTGGCTTAATTTCAAAATTCTTCATGAAAGATGTAATCATGTTCAGCACAAATAATAAACATCATAGCTTCATTCTAACAGAACATTTTTTAAACCCAACAATAGAAAATATGGTAGCTAAGGTTACCTCAAAATAATAAAAACGAAGAGCTCCAACACAGCAGAGTAGATTAATTATTTTTGTTCTTAGAATGCATGTAATATATCACTTTTAGGAAGGGGAATTTGATGCGAAGGTAATAAATCAATAACTCAAATCAGGAATTTATAAACCCTAAAAGGTAAAAATAAGTGGAATTTATAAACCCTAAAAGGTATATTTTGTAATAAAAGTCTCTACAAGTCTCTCAAAACCATAAAATATTGATTTCAAATTCCTAATCCAATAACATAGAATTTTGAAGACTTTTTAAGATAGTCACGATCCAATAACAAAGATTGCTTGACATCTTGAGAGACTCTATATTGACTAACAAAAGATTTCAAAAGTCTCTAATAGGGGGGTAATCAAACAAGATTTCTACGTACTTTCACAGATTTTTAATTTGATTGACTCCCAAAGATTCTTTCAAAACTAGAGATTAATAGTGATTCTCTAAGAGTACTTTAGAGAGTCTTTGTGACTTGTAGAGACAAAAAAAAAGATTTTTAAGGACAAAAAAATGAAACTTGTAGAAAGGTTATGGGATTTGTAGAGAGAAAATTATATAATATCCCCTGATTCATTCCAAACATTACTGATTTTTTTATTATTCACGTTACAGTAATACTAAAAGTACCATGACTTCCTAATAAAATATGTATCCATTGTCAAAATAAATCTCCTTGCTGTCCTATGCCAAACTTCCATTCATTTTATTCCATTCGTCCCACATTTTGTTTTCAATGCTATCTCACCACTAATTTTCTATGTGGAGTTTTCCAACAACTTAAAATTGGAGAAAAAAATCATAACTTCTAAGATATATATTTTAAAATCGATATATATCACAAAGACTTACATTGCAGATTTTAAAATATATATTCTCAAATTTCAAAAATCACTTTATTCCTGATTTTGTCTTGATTACACCCCTTTCCAAGTGGCCCTTAATAGGGGGTTAGTCAATTGGGATTTTTAGAGATACGGAGAGAATGTTTTAGTAAGAGATTTGGGGAGACTCTTTGTAAGTCTATTGATTTTAGGGGACTCTGTAAGTGATTTTTAGGAAATCTCAATGAGTCATTGAGACTAAAAATATATAGGAATTTTACCTTGGATACATCAAATAAGAAGAAAAAAATTATATGTAATAAATAATTCATAGATTTAATAAAAAGAAAAAAAGAAAGAATATAATCAATGAAAAATTATAATGGTGGGTTTGGATGTAGAATTTTAAAGGTGAAATTTATGGGTCCAGGGGATTTGGTAGAATTACGTATCCCTTTGTATGTTTGGTTATTCGGATCCTTAGAATCACATTTCCTACGGGATTCAGTTTTCCAGCAAATCCTCCATATGGAGTCCGACCCCTCCCCCCTAAGATTTGCTGGGAAATTTATCAAGGGATTTATGGACCTACTTTTATAAACTCTAAATCCCATATATATGCAATTTAAGATTTGAGGATAATGCCAAACGATACAAAGACTTTAATACAAGAAAACTCTATAAATCCTATGAATTTTAATTGAGTTACCAAACACACAAGGAATTTATATGAATCCCATAATTTGTAATCCCATGGGTTTATAAATTCCTGGAAACGGTAAATTCTACAAACAAACCCACCATAAAATTACGCGTGCCTAGTAGAAATTGTGATTATTTTGTCAACCAAAAATTAAACAAAACACAAACATAATTCATCGGTTGAGATATCGCATGTGGAGTTTTTGGAAAATGATAGTTTTTTTTTCTATATGCATGGAATTTATTATAACTTATTTTGTCTATTATTATTTCTTTATTCATTATTTTTGTAAATATGCTAAAGCGTCTCCAAATATCACCTATTTTGGAGAGACATTGTTTAAGTCTTTTATGGTATATTTTCTTTTAAAAGTCTCTCAAAATCCCCCGCAACCATAAATCATTGGTTTGAAAACCCAAATCCAACAACAGAGAATTCTAAAGACTATTCAATAACAGAGAATTCTAAAGAATTGCATAAAGTCACTATCCAATAACAGAAACTCTCAAATATTTACAAAGACTCCCCGTCGACTAACAAGAAATTTGAAATTTCTCTAAAATTCCCTATAATTTTCAATTGACTACCCCCTGTAAGTGTATCTATAATACAAAACAGAATAGATTTTTGAGCTCGGACGGACGGATAACATTTTGAGAGACAAACAAGTGATCCGACCATCCCAGTCTCATCCTAGCCAAAGACATCTAGCGGTCGTGATGTTTGTAACCTCCTTCCATTATGAACCTAAATTTATTGACATGTAATTAATTGATCCTCTCATAACTCAAAAAATTAATTGAAATATTAAATTCTAAAGAGGTTATAATGGTTTAAAGTATAGCAATATACAATATTTTAGTCATTTCCTAGACCAACACAATATATTAGTTGGATTTAGTGGTGGAAAGGTTAATAGGATGAGAAGTGATATACATTTTTATACTATTAAAGTTGGTTGTTGGTCTTTTGGTGATGTATGTGGCTAATTTTAATAGGTTCACATGGAAATTATTTTGTCTCGAAACAAAATAGAGAATTCTCTCGGAATTGAATGATTAAAAGGATGGAAATTTTTTTGTACAAGCCATTACGACACGGGTTATTTCTTAAAAAGTATGAGCCGAAGAAACTCTACATTCTAGAACTTCATGGGTGTTCTTATTGATTTAACGATAAAGCACCATATCATATGTATTGAAAAATAAAATTGGTACGGCTGAACTAACATAAGTTCACAACACCATAAGATTCACGAACACGATTCATCAAAATTCCAGTCGTCATTAATAATATTATGACCAATAATTATTCAGTCAAATGTCGTGCGGTTATGGCACGGTTATTTCTAGTTATTATACAAGGAGAGAAAAAAATGGTTCACTCCCAAAACCAAAAAATCTCCAAATTTTTCAAGTCTCCCGAAATATCACCTCTTGAGGAGATATTTCTACCATGCCTTTTAAAGAGAAAGTCTCTCCAAATCTATGGCAACAGCAAATCAATGACTTTCCATTGTCCTTCGAATGACAAGAATGTTGGAGTGGCTCTTATGAAATCCTAATCTAATAAGTCAATAATATGGAGTTTCAGAAAATTTAATTGACTTGAAAAATGTTTCTAACCACTAACAAGAGACATTAAGAGACTTTCCAAAAGTCTCTATGAACTAACAGGGGGGGTAGTCAAACGGAGGACTTCTGGGGAGTTCCCATATCTACTGTTAGTCCATAAGGATTTTTAGAGAGTGTCCCAGTGTCTCTTGTTATTCGTTAGTGATTTTTTTTAAGTCATTAAATTCTCTAAACCTCCATGTTATTGGATTAAGAATTTGTAAGAGTCATTTTAGCACGCTTGTTATTGATTTGGGGAGACTTTTTTATGTAAATAGGCATGTGATAAACACTTTTTTGTGTCTACTTTGATCTCAATACTGTATATTGTTGGCAATCGATTTTGTACTAATTTTGGTGTTTTGTGTGTTTGTAGGTATTTTTGGGCAATAAATATTTTTGGGAAATTCGGCTCGAAAAGTTGATAAAGGCACTCTCGGAGCACATTTGCTAAACCGACCCCTGCTTTGGATAAGGGGCACCTCATTTACTAAGGGGCAACTTCTTTACTATTTGCACCCCAGGACAACAACTGCTAACCGCACTCCATCACTGGTTAAGGGGAGACCATCTTCTTCTCAGTTTGAATTAATTGTTTTGGCGGGAAATCTTGGCAAGGGAAGAACAGAATTAGGGTTCGAGTTTTGGTGCTCTTCCGAGGAGACTAAACGGCTGAATGGCAAGCATATGTTAGAGCATAACAGGGATAGTAAGAGTGATTTTGTCGATTGAATTTGGCTAGAACTCGAGTTATAAGTAAACAGAGGTGTGAACTTTTCACAGGTATTTCAGGAAAGATTTTGCTGGAGCTTTGGCCGGATTCAATGGGCTCTTTGGATTGGATATACCCTGTTTCGACTAAACAGGGTTGGTAATCACTCCAGATTCGATAAAACATGGTTTAATTCTTGGGTCAAGCAAAACAAGGGAGGACATGGACTCGGGTTTCTGTGGAAGTTCTGGGAGTGATCTGTTGGAGTAGTTTTCAGGTTTCCCCATTAAAATTAGTTGGGAATATCTAGTTCAGCTAAAACAGGATTGATAGATGACTCAGAATCGTAAAAGAGGATTCTGTCGGACACAACAAAGCACTAGCATATCCCGAGTATAACTGAGGTAGGTGAGTATTTGTAGAGGATTCGACTCAATTTTCCATGTGTTGGCAACAAGTTTGGAACGTGTAAACGCTGATTGACAGCGTGAGAAGGCAAGAATGGAAGGAAAACAACCCGAGAATATTTTTCTTTACTGCGAGTTATGGTGAAGATTTGAGGAGTTAATGAGACGTTATTATTGTGCCTTCCGAGTATAAAAAGTCATGTGGGAGCATAGACAAGGGGGTCGAGTGATTGGGGGAAGCTACAGAGAAGAATAGGAAGCTGCAGAGCAGATTTTTCTACTGCTGCAGGGAAGAAGAAACTGAAGAACATACTACCGTAAAAGACTGTCGTTTCAAGGGTCTTATATTTAACAGTTTGTAACGGACGATTTGTAACGGTGAGCTCTGTAAAGCCGTGACAGCGTTGCGAATTCCCTGAGTTATATTTTCTTCTTTGTAAACACCAATTGAGCTATGAAATATATTTTGAACGTGTTTTTCACTATGTGGAGCTAAACCTTTCTCTGGGACGACGAAGGAAACCAAAATTCATCATGTGGTAAATTCATTTAATTCTTTATATGACTATTTGCATTAAACTAAAATTAGAAAAAGATTTTTCTTACTTAATTGTCATTTCGTTTGATGGTTTATGCTTAGGATTAATTCTTTTGATATGCCATGCTTAAGTTTTACAATTAATATTTTAAGAATCTACCTTAGGCAAAGATATAGAGTCAAAATTCTTATTGAATGAGCTATAATGGTTTAAAATAAATAGGTGAATCGCATGAATTTGAATATTTGGTGGAATCCTAGTCCTAGTACCTCTCGATACATTTTTACTATTTTGTATATAATTACTAGTTTTATAATTTAAATCTAAAAAATCAATCTCAGCAAGTCCGAGTGAACGACAACCTTTACCACTATATAAAAATTCGATCAATTTTGAGCGCCGCCGACGCGGATTTGTTTATAGATTTGTTTTTAGGTTTTATTTTATTTGTTCTTTTTTACTCGTTTTGGTATTTTTGTTTGCTTTCAGATTTGTAGCTAAGCTAAAGAAAAGGGGAGAAAGTGCTGAAAAGAAAGGCAAAGCCCAAAAAGGAAAGAAAAGAGAAATCCAAAAGGAGTGAAGAAGAAGATTTTGTAAATAAATTTATTTTATTTTTTTTAGAAACTTTAATTAAGGTTTTTATTTTTTGTAATCTTTTATTTTTGGACCTTTTTTTTCTTTTTTTTTCTTTTTGGACATTGGACATTAATTTTTTTTTAAACCCTACAGAAGGGTAGTTTCAAATATAAACTGCACACGGAAGGACGGCGATTACGATATCGCCTCGGCCCGTCGGGTTCGTACACTGACATTGGAGTCGGTGGCCCGAGTCGACTTCAACGGTTCATCCCCCGTCTGGAACGGGACGTAAGAATTCTAAACACCCGTGAATCCCCTATCAGCGGGTTTACTGGATAATTTTTTATGCATATATGTTGAGGAATCGTATACGGCTGTTTTAATTTCCTAGTAAAGGGCAAGGCATGGCCATACAAGATAAGGGTTCGGATTTCATCACCGTTCTCTTCTTGCCCGCCTTAGGAAAACGAAACCAAACGCGAACCTAAGCCTAAAATTTTGATTAGAACGAGACCGATAGGGTAACGAGCTTAATAGGAAAGTCATTCGAAAAATATTGGTCACTCTTTTAAGCATACTTCGAAGTTCATGATGGTTTCTGTGATTTGAATGCGTGACTGCGCCGCCTTGTAATGCGGCGAGGCCTTGGGTATCAAAGCTCCACGCAGCTTCCCTCGCCTCTATTCAACTTCCTTTGACTCGGATTGATTCCATAGGGGTTTGCTTAAATTGTAACGAATTCCCTTTCGAAGGATTAGAAGCTGGTCTAGAAATAATCTAAGTGGAGCTGATGAGTGCCAAATATTGTATATATTTATCCCTTTTTGTTTGCATTTTAACTCATCTTTTGTGCATTAATTCTACATTTTATCCCATATTCTGTATTTTCATTGTTTTCAAGAATAAATATTTTTATTAATTAATTTTGCATTTTTAGGTAATAACTAAAGTTCGGATGAGTTGCGGAGCGGAATAGAGCAGAAAAGTAGTGAAAAGCCGGAAGAAATCACGCAAGGAAACCGCGAAGAATGGTGCGCACAACCTCATTTTCTACACACAAAAGCGCCTCCGTTCTCAGCCATCAGATCAGTTCTCAGAAGCATCCGACGGTCGCTCCTTCATAGAGCATCAAAATCTGAAGTCTCTGCCGAGCACCACAGCGCTGAAATTCCAAGCCTTCAGATTAGATGGTAGTTGAATCCAACGGTTGCTCCCTTGCTGTTCATCGAAGTTTGATATCTTCGCCTTACACTACAGTACCTAACTCCATCAAGTACCGTTCGTTTCGTTGTATCCATTCATCCGACGGTCGCTCCTCGCTTGCCTCCGCATCACCGTCCGATGCACCTACCAGCTTCGCATCCAGTGACTCAGCGTCGCAGAACATCAAACTCGATACGCCCGCCTAACACCCAAATACCTAATACCCTCCTTCCCAAAACAGTCGACCTCTCCTCCCTCACTTCTCCACAGCAGAGAACCACCATCACCTTCCCCTTCCACCGTACACCACCACCTTCTCCACCTCAATCACCACAACGAACACCATCATCACCCTACCACCCTAAACATCACCTCCACACTTCCCCCTTTCCTTTCACTCTCTCTAGCCCTCTATTTTAATGATTTCACACCATAACCCTAGGTGATAAATCATTAAAACAGATGAGTCTAGAGAACAAAATAGAGCATGGGAATGGAGTAGGAGCAATTACAAAGCATGGGTCGACGATTTCAAGGATCAATTTCAAAGAAATTAGGTAAACCTAATTCAACTGATTTTTGGGGAAGAACCCTAATTTTGTAGTTTTGAGAAATTTGTGTTGTGGGTATAAATATGGGTGTGGGATTGGTGTAGAAACTTTATGTTTGGATTAGCCTGCATCCAGGACTTTCAAGTTCTGCTAATTTCCATGTTCAGTTCAATTTTGTTAAAGTTAATGTTAGACTTTCAGTTCCTGTTAGTGTTGTTAAAGTTAATGTCAATTTCTTGTTTTCAGTTCATGTTAGTGTTATTCACTGTTAATGTGTGATGTTCCTGTTGATAGTTATCCTCATTGCTTTGTCACTGTTAGTGCCATGTCTAGTTTAGTGTTAAGTTTGTGATACATGTTAAGTAATGGAGTGTTAGATTAAAACTTTGCTGCATAGTGTTAATTGAGTAGTGGGGAGAAACTAGTGCTCACTAGTGACAATGAGCAAGCTAGTTCTCTTCCCACTCTAAAAGAGTGTCTTAGTTTTGCTCCATGTTAGCTTCACCATCCTCCATGCCTTAGGCTAATTGCCTTTGTGTCACTTTCACTTTGCTCCACTTTGTTTTGTTTTTTGTACATTGTTTTGTTGCTGTTTAGTTTTTAATCTGTTTAGTTTTTGCTTCACTGCCTTGTCTGTTGCTTCTCTGTTTCCTTCTTCTTTGCCTTGTGTTGCTGCTGCTTTCCCTGCTACTCATTGCTTGTGCAGCTGCATTTTTGCACTGCTGCATTGCATTCCCTGCTGTGCAGTACTGCTACCTGGTGCTGCCAGTTCTTCCCTGCTGCAGCTCCTGCATCAGACCAACACTGCTGCTGCCTCCTGCATCTGAGCTTCTGCAGCTGCTGCTGCCACTCCACTTCTGTTGTTGTTGTTTGCTGCAGCACCACTACTGCATTGCTCTCTTCCTCTGCCAAGCTGCTGCTGCTGCTGTTGTTGCTGCTGCTTCCTGCAGCCAAGCAAAGGCCCATCTAACTGAGCCCAAAGCTCAGCTCATTCCAAAAAGCTAAGGCCCAGTCCACAGTTACCAAGCCCAGGTTTAAACCAAAAGTTGAAGCCCATTTCATTAAGGCTCAAAGGCCAGTTTAGGTTAAGGTAAAAAGCCCAATTCAGTCAACTGTGGGCTTAATCAAAAGCCTAAGTTTAAGGCCAAAGGCCATTTACATTTCAAAGACTAACTGAGCCCAAGCTCAGTTCATTTTATTGTTATCAAACCCATTAGTACTCAAAGCCCAATTTAAGCCAAAAGGCTTCAAAGCCCAATAGCAATTTAGGAACCTAATTAGCTAGAAACACTCCAAAACACACCCGATCTCTGTGGATCGACCCGTACTTGCACGAGCTACAACCGACAACCGTGCACTTGCGGTATTACTGTAGGCCCCCGTTTTTATTGCGCTTAATTTCATACATATCTCCGGGCCCACCAAGTTTTTGGCCGGGGATAATTTCTATACCTTTTTGGAAGCCTGCCAAGTTTTTGGCGCCGTTGCCGGGGATTGGTGCTGTGTTTTATCTGTGTTTTTTCTAGCTATTTTGTATTTCATTTCATAGCATTTGCATCTGCATCTGCTTCACTTCATTTGCTGTTGGACCTGCTGTTCTGAACCTGTTTTTCCTCTGCTGGGACGCCACCAAGGAAAAGAACCAAAACCCAACTGGGTTTTTGCAACAATATCAGAGCAGCTGGGCTGTGCTAAAAAGGTAAGCCTAAACCCATTCCATTAAGAGAAGCCAACCTGTGGGCTTCCAAATTTCTTTAATTGTGGGCTTGTAATAATTAACCCAATTTTTTGGGCTTTTTATTTTTCTATTTTGGGTTTGTAATAATTTATTTGTGGGCTTGTTGTTTAATTTGTGGGCTTGTATTTATTTTGTGTGGGCTTGTTTAAATTCTTCCATTGGACTTGTATTTTGGACTCTGGGTTTAAACCCAGCTGAGCTTGTAACTGATTGTGGACTTATATTCCACTCAAAAGTGGACCTCGAAACCAAAGTTTTTAAAACAAACGTCGGGCCTTAACCAACTGGGCCAAATCAAACTTTCAAAATTAAAACTTGGATTTTCGTAGGCCGCAGCCTTCATTCCATTAGAGGACCAACAGTGGGCTTGCTCCCAATTTTAAAAACCAAATTTTATTTTCTTTAAAAAAAAAAAAAAAAATTTACTTTGCTCCCATTTTTTAAACCAAATTTTCTTTTCAAATATATCCCACCAAAACCAAATTTTTCCCAAAAATCCAAACCCATCAAAACCAAATTTTTGAAAACCCATTAAAACCAAATAGTGGGCTTTGTGTCTTTTCAAAATGGACCAACCTCGTGCTCTCCATGAATACATGTATCCATCAATACAAATTCCATTATCATGTATTGTATTGCCTCAAACCAATAACCCTTTTAAAATAAATGCAAGCATGATACAAATACTTCCTATATTTCGAGGGTTCGATTCTGAGAACCCATATACTCATGTAAGAGAGTTTGAACAAATTTGTCGGACTATGCAACCTGATCATTTGTCCGAAGACTCTCTGAAATTGCGTTTGTTTACATTTTCTTTAAAAGAAAGGGACAAAACATGGTTTTACGGTTTGAGACCACAATCAATCACCACTTGGGAACAACTCACTAATCAATTTTTCCAAAAATTTTTTCCACACCATAGGACCATCGCTATTCGTCAAAGTATCAATTGTTTTGTCCAATTGGATGAGGAAAGTCTTTTTCACTATTTTGAACGTTTTAATGATTTGTTGAGTGAATGTCCGCACCATGGAATTGAGAAGTGGAGACTTGTCGTCATCCTCTATGAGGGACTAGACTTTAAATCTCGAACCATGGTTGAATCTATGTGTAATGGTGAGTTTATTGATAAATCTGTGGATGATGCATGTAATTTTTTAGCCGAGATTGCAGAGAAAACCCATCAATGGGAATCCGTTAGGGAAACAGGAACAACACCACATGATATGAGTCACCCCCATGAAGTAGAGTTTTATTCTTGTAATAGCTCCGACCTTAGGATTGAAAATTATCCTAGATTGCAAAATGCCTATCATGATGATGATGATGATTATGATGTTATGTTAGAAGAACATGTCTATACTGAAAATGTTATGGAACCTTTGGGTTCAAATACTTTAGGCTTCTCTGCCCCGACCTTAATGCATGATATTTCTTCTAGTATTCCATGTGATGTTTCCCCTGATGTGCCGATACACGAGAATAAATCTGTTGATGATGTTGATAATTCTGATTGTAATCTTGCCAATTTGATTGATGATTGTGAGCATGATGTGACATGTGTAGATGAGTTAGGAGATTTTGATTTGATTGATAATGATGTGCCTATTCTTCTACCTAAGTCACAATCTGATGGCCTTCCACCCAACCTAGATTTGGTTTGTACCCATATTGTCAAACCGATTTTTCTGAAAATTCCTAATCTAGGATTGGAACTGTGTGCCTCCCAAGTCCTCTTGGACTATTTTGCTTCAAAATATAACACTTTTAAAGAGCCACAGTTGGAAATTTCATGTTTTCCCATCCCGAAAACAGTCCATTATGAGTTAGACCTTTTGAATCCTGAACCCCTAAAATTAAAAGATTTTGTGCTTAAAAGTAAACCTGTTGAAAAATTTTGGTTTAGGGGTGATTCATTCGGTTTTTCACTCTCACTCCCATTTAAGTCCAATTTTAGTGTTTTGAAACTTTCTTTGTCTCTACACTTCGTCTTTTGGGTTGATCCTCAACTCTTTAGATTGTTAGTGTATGGTGAATTTGTTGTATATAATCCAGTAGATAAAATTTCTTAAAAACCCTTCTGTTCCTTTTGTACATATTTTGCTAATCCAATATGATCTCGGCTGAAATATGTTGGATTTTTGCCTTGAATAACGGAGTTTTAATTCTGCTTTTGCCGAAATCGGGTATTCTCTCTCCTTTTACTCTACTCAGCATGTCCCTTTCCATATGTTGCATTTTAATTCTTTCCATATTTTGAAACATTGAGGACAATGTTTAGTTTAGGTTTGGGGGTATAGAGTAGATGCCACGATAATATGCTATAATTAAAAACAAACTCCTTCTTCTTTTTGAAAAAATTGAAAAATTCCAAAAAAATTAAAAAATCAAAATTCAAAAAAAAATAAAAAAAAATGAAAAATCATAAAAATGGAGCTCATTTACCTTGAAATGTTGACTCTTGTGCAAATATGTATTTTTATTAGGAGTCTTAGTCTAGATATTTAGGCACCCTGATTCTAGCACAATTCACATAGTGATAAGAAATTTGCACGCGCACGATCTCCCAATACATGTATGGCCTCGATCTTCAAGGTGTTTGATAGGAAGTTACGATTGCCAATCACTTTAGAATACTGAACGAAACTTGACTAGCTTGTTCTTTGGTTGGTTGGGATAGAAGGTGGAGGTTACATTAAGAAAGACAACCATCGAATTTAACTGGGTGCATCAAAAAGGGCTACCTCTTGCAAAGTGTCATGTAATCTTTTGTTTCTTTTTGTTATGTTTCAAAAGTGTTTCCTTGTTCAAAAAAAAAAAAAAAAAAAAAAAAAAAAAAAAAAAAAATCGATGTTTATATTCAGAAAAAATATCAGAAAAAAAAAAAAAAAAAAAAAAAATCAAGTATTTATCAATTCCATTCTCTCTTGTTCCAAAAATAAAAGAGAATAGTCAATGTAAATAAGAGTCATGTAAATAGTCATCTTTTGTGTTTTTGTGTTGTAAACAAGGAGGGTGTATGCCATTGATGTACAACGCGAGTAATTGTGAAATACCTCTAACTCATTCACAATTCTCGTAAAGTCCGGACAGCTAGCTAGATTTCGACCTCAGTTCTTAGCCTGAGAAACTATCTCTTGGTGATTAGTAGTCATAACTTCAGATCTTTCTTTACACA
This sequence comes from Papaver somniferum, assembly GCF_003573695.1. Lineage (NCBI taxonomy): Eukaryota > Viridiplantae > Streptophyta > Magnoliopsida > Ranunculales > Papaveraceae > Papaver > Papaver somniferum. The sequence goes on along the minus strand of NW_020619603.1, from coordinate 5,574,431 downwards.
TGTGTAGATACACTTTACACTCTTATCACATGTCCTTATTTGTTATCAGTGCTAGGATTGTGCCTTCGATAGCTAGATTGACATCTCCATTTTGCTGTGAGCTTGAACTGTTTTGCACATGTCACATTTGATGGAATCTGAGCTTATATTTTGTCCTTAGGTTTTGTAGGCACACCTCTGGTAAACCTTCACGAGACTTCAACTCGTCCACTAGGGACACTTAGTGGTTTAAAAGGCTTAGTGCATACGCTAAATGCATTCGAGAGACCAGCGACAGTGGTATAGTTAGGATTTCCTTAGTTTTGTTTTACTTGAGGACAAGTAAAATTCAGGTTTGGGGGTATTTGATGAGTGCCAAATATTGTATATATTTATCCCTTTTTGTTGGCATTTTAACTCATCTTTTGTGCATTAATTCTACATTTTATCCCATATTCTGTATTTTCATTGTTTTCAAGAATAAATATTTTTATTAATTAATTTTGCATTTTTAGGTAATAAATAAAGTTCGGATGAGTTGCGGAGCGGAATAGAGCAGAAACGTAGTGAAAAGCCGGAAGAAATCACGCAAGGAAACCGCGAAGAATGGTGCGCACAACCTCATTTTCTACACACAAAAGCGCCTCCGTTCTCAGCCATCAGATCAGTTCTCAGAAGCATCCGACGGTCGCTCCTTCATAGAGCATCAAAATCTGAAGTCTCTGCCGAGCACCACAGCGCTGAAATTCCAAGCCTTCAGATTAGATGGTAGTTGAATCCAACGGTTGCTCCCTTGCTGTTCATCGAAGTTTGATATCTTCGCCTTACACTACAGTACCTAACTCCATCAAGTACCGTTCGTTTCGTTGTATCCATTCATCCGACGGTCGCTCCTCGCTTGCCTCTGCATCACCGTCCGATGCACCTACCAGCTTCGCATCCAGTGACTCAGCGTCGCAGAACATCAAACTCGATACGCCCGCCTAACACCCAAATACCTAATACCCTCCTTCCCAAAACAGTCGACCTCTCCTCCCTCACTTCTCCACAGCAGAGAACCACCATCACCTTCCCCTTCCACCGTACACCACCACCTTCTCCACCTCAATCACCAAAACGAACACCATCATCACCCTACCACCCTAAACATCACCTCCACACTTCCCCCTTTCCTTTCACTCTCTCTAGCCCTCTATTTTAATGATTTCACACCATAACCCTAGGTGATAAATCATTAAAACAGATGAGTCTAGAGAACAAAATAGAGCGTGGGAATGGAGTAGGAGCAATTACAAAGCATGGGTCGACGATTTCAAGGATCAATTTTAAAGAAATTAGGTAAACCTAATTCAACTGATTTTTGGGGAAGAACCCTAATTTTGTAGTTTTGAGAAATTTGTGTTGTGGGTATAAATATGGGTGTGGGATTGGTGTAGAAACTTTATGTTTGGATTAGCCTGCATCCAGGACTTTCAAGTTCTGCTAATTTCCATGTTCAGTTCAATTTTGTTAAAGTTAATGTTAGACTTTCAGTTCCTGTTAGTGTTGTTAAAGTTAATGTTAATTTCTTGTTTTCAGTTCCTGTTAATGTTATTCACTGTTAATGTGTGATGTTCCTGTTGATAGTTATCCTCATTGCTTTGTCACTGTTAGTGCCATGTCTAGTTTAGTGTTAAGTTTGTGATACATGTTAAGTAATGGAGTGTTAGATTAAAACTTTGCTGCATAGTGTTAATTGAGTAGTGGAGAGAAACTAGTGCTCACTAGTGACAATGAGCAAGCTAGTTCTCTTCCCACTCTAAAAGAGTGTCTTAGTTGTGCTCCATGTTAGCTTCACCATCCTCCCTGCCTTAGGCTAATTGCCTTTGTGTCACTTTCACTTTGCTCCACTTTGTTTTGTTTTTTGTACATTGTTTTGTTGCTGTTTAGTTTTTAATCTGTTTAGTTTTTGCTTCACTTCCTTGTCTGTTGCTTCTCTGTTTCCTTCTTCTTTGCCTTGTGTTGCTGCTGCTTTCCCTGCTACTCATTGCTTGTGCAGCTGCATTTTTGCACTGCTGCATTGCATTCCCTGCTGTGCAGTACTGCTACCTGGTGCTGCCAGTTCTTCCCTGCTGCAGCTCCTGCATCAGACCAACACTGCTGCTGCCTCCTGCATATGAGCTTCTGCAGCTGCTGCTGCCACTCCACTTCTGTTGCTGTTGTTTGCTGCAGCACCACTGCTGCATTGCTCTCTTCCTCTGCCAAGCTGCTCCTGCTGCTGTGCAGCACTTGTGCTGCTGCTGCTGTTGTTGCTGCTGCTTCCTGCAGCCAAGCAAAGGCCCATCTAACTGATCCCAAAGCTCAGCTCATTCCAAAAAGCTAAGGCCCAGTCCACAGTTACCAAGCCCAGGTTTAAACCAAAAGTTGAAGCCCATTTCATTAAGGCTCAAAGCCCAGTTTAGGTTAAGGTAAAAAGCCCAATTCAGTCAACTGTGGGCTTAATCAAAAGCCTAAGTTTAAGGCCAAATCCCATTTACATTTCAAAGACTAACTGAGCCCAAGCTCAGTTCATTTTATTGTTATCAAACCCATTAGTACTCAAAGCCCAATTTAAGCCAAAAGGCTTCAAAGCCCAATAGCAATTTAGGAACCTAATTAGCTAGAAACACTCCAAAACACACCCGATCTCTGTGGATCGACCCGTACTTGCACGAGCTACAACCGACGACCGTGCACTTGCGGTATTACTGTAGGCCCCCGTTTTTATTGCGCTTAATTTCATACATATCTCCGGGCCCACCAAGTTTTTGGCCGGGGATAATTTCTATACCCTTTTGGAAGCCTGCCAGGAGCCATCATGCTTTTTGTATGCTAGATAAAATAGGCTTGTTGTGGTCGAGTAAGCCTTCTTTGTGCTTGTTTAGAATCCCCTTGCAGTTAGGATGTCGAACTGGTATAGACAATACAATGATTATCCAGCCGAGCAACATGGACATTACTCTTTTTATGATCATAGTGTGAATAGTGGTTGGGCACGCCAACCTTTTCAAGATTTTGGGTCATACCATGGTGAGCCCAATTACTATGCGCATGCGCATCAGTCTTACGAGCAAGAAGATTATAATACTAGTTCTTCGTATTTAGAGGATACAATCAAACTTTTGAAAAGTAGTCCTTTTTATGATCCTTCAGTTCCTATTCCTTTTCTAGAAGAGTCTCTCAGGAATTTAGCAAAGTCATCACGTAAGTTAGCTGAATCGAGATACAAATTAGAGGAGGTGAACAACGTAGTTATGGATGAAAGAACTACAACACCGACTGAATCTTCTTTGGAAGATCTTTTCCATAGGTTAAGTGAAAACTTAGATCCAACCATTAGGGACCTTTCTTTAGAAGAGACCCTTGAGAGGATAGATGAGACGACACGTAGACTTGAGTTAGATACGAACGAAAGTATTGCTCGAAATGACTTGAATTTCCAATGTAGTGTATCCAATAATACCCATGAAAATTAGTTTAGTTATTTGCATAATCAATATATCGAGGTTAGATTTGGTGACACTCCTTGTGTAGATGAGGTTCAACCATTTTCATGTTATGATAATAATGATTATTATGTGGACAATGATGATGAAGAATCTGAAGTATTTAGGCATGGTGATCAGGAATTTTTTACTCCTAATGAACTTTATGGTGATAGTGTTATTTATGGTTCAAATCCCGATAATTTTAATGATTATTAACCTATTCAAAAGGACGAGGATTTGATTAGAGAGACCACTTCTTTACATGATATAGTGTTTCCTTTTGATTACGAAATCGATAATGGTCTAGAGGAACGAGTTTATTCTGAGAATAACGTTTTAGAGTCTAGCGATCTTGAAAAAATGGTCTTTGACGAAGAAAATGAACTCGTAGAGCTATTAAATATGAGTGAGGATGCGTCACTTGAGTATAACCTAGAAGAAGCAATTAACTATTTTCAGGATTCCAACGATCTTGAAATTAGGGAAATTGTAGCTAGTCTATCTAGAAATACCCAAAAATCTAAGTTTGGGGGTGATTATCATTCTCTGTGTGCCATACCTTTAGCTCTTATAAAGATCCCTCACTTGGGACTTGAAATTTGTGCCTCAACCATCTTACAAGATTATCTTCATACACTTTTTCCTGAACCTCGTTGTGTCCAAAAAGAAGCTCAGTTGTTAGAAACCCATCCTCTGGTTGATGTGGCTAACCTAAGCTATGATACCAAGATTGACTTTGTTTTCCCACCAAAAACTTTTCTTCCAATTGTGGGAACATATGATTTTCAGATGTGTCAGTTATTAAGTTTTGAGACTGAACCTAATTACTTTGGGAGAATAGGGTCGAAACATTTTCCTAAGGAAGACCACCTCTTTCATTGTGGTCAGCGGTGTTAGTCAAATCTGATTGACTTAGAGGATCCCCATTTATTCAGGCTTTTGTTATGCGCTTTTAAGTTCTTACTCGAGTATTTCCAGACTCTTCAGCCTGATCTTCAGAATGCCTTTGAGGAAATCCAACCAATGAAAGCTTTTTATTTAGACCCTTTTAAAGAGCCTGAACCTGAACCACAACTAGATGTAGTTGTCTTAAGCAAGGGTATGTTCGATATCTTCTTGGTCAGTTGCAGTTTCCTCTTCTTGTGGGTAATACTTTTTGATGCAGATGACCCACAATTATTCCGGCTACTTCTATATGATTCTACGAGGTGACTAATTCTTCCAATGTCTGGATGAAGACTTTAAACTTAGCACTTCTTGGGAGGTAACCCATTTTCATGCGACACGGTAATATTCTTCCTTATTTTTTTTCCCTCAAGTGGTAATAGTTTCTCCTTGTTCATGTTTTTAATTTTATCTTTAGAACATTGAGGACAATGTTAGATTTAAGTTTGGGGGTAAGAGAGAAACTTCTAGCGTCACATAGTATCCAGTTATCTAAGTTTACATATTGTTTCTCACCGAAAGATAGAAACTGGAATGCTAGAGATAATAATCTTTTGAGACGTTAGAGAAAAAGACATTGAGATCTTTGAAATTCAGGAGAGAACTTGTTCCTTTTAGAGGGTAACCGTGATGGACCTAACCATCCATGATGGAAAGGCAAGTAGGCCAGGAAATGCCAGAAAGACAAAGCAACCTCACAGTATAGTCTTAGTTACTGGATTACGACTCTCTCTCAGTAGAAACTTATCATCATCAACAAGCGGAGCGACATCAAAATATATGAAGAAAGTTGAAGACGCTTAAGGTTTAGAAGCAATAATAGAAAAGGATAATTCAAAAATCAAAGTTGAAGACTTATTTACAAGAAGTTATAAGAGCAAATGATATAAGTTGTTGGAATTCATGATACCAAGACATCACAAGTTGCGAAGATCCAAGTCCTTCTCTCATGGCCATGTAAATTTTTGTCTTGTAATTTTTGTGTAAAAAAAAAAAAGTTTGTTTTTCAATAAGGCCATAAGGAAGTACAAATTTTTAAGTCAAGCAAGAAATCGAAGAGAAGAGTTAAATTGTCAAGGTTCTATGAGGTTCGATAGTTTATCATCAACAGTTGAAGACCGAAGAAGACGTTTTTCTACTAAGCACTATGAGAGAGTCGAAGAAAGATGCATTTGGCTTCTTTGTTAGTCCGCTTTCAATCTGGCACAAGATCTTTCTAGCACTGGTTTGACTCATCACACGTAATTAGTCCAGATGTGTAGCAGATGTCCCTCTCATCTTTATCTTTCTCCTAATCTTATCCAACCGTAAAGCAGCGGACGCATCTTACAATGTTTATCTAGCTGTGTAGCGGATATCTCTTTATCTAGCAGTGTTGCGGATGTGTCTCCCCTTTTCTTCAGTCAGCTTTAGAGCTGACACCTTTAATTTCTCTGGAATTATAGTTACTTGGATAGGTTGAGAATTTGTATGTCCTCATAGCTCTTTGGATACTTTTGACCAATTAGAAGTCATGGTTTTGTGGGTACACCTCTAGTAAACCCTCCCGAGATTAACTCAGTTTTATTTTTTATTGGTTTTGCTCGAGGACTAGCAAATAATAAGTTTGGGGGTATTTGATAGACACTTTTTTGTGTCTAGTTTGATCTCAATACTGTATATTGTTGGCAATCTATTTTGTACTAATTTTGGTGTTTGGTGTGTTTGTAGGTATTTTTGGGAAATAAATATTTTTGGGAAATTCGGCTCGAAAAGTTGATAAAAGGTACCCTCGGAGCACATTTGCTAAACGGACCCCTGCTTTGGATAAGGGGCGCCTCATTTACTAAGGGCCAGCTTCTTTACTATTTGCACCCCAGGACAGCAACTGCTAACCGCACCCCATCACTGTTAAAGGGAGACCATCTTCTTCTCAGTTTGAATTAATTGGTTTGGCGGGAAATCTTGGCAAAGGAAGAACAAAATTAGGGTTCGAGTTTTGGTGCTCTTCCGAGGAGACTAAACGGCTGAAACTGATGGCAAGCATCTGTTAGAGCATAACAGGGATAGTAAAAGTGATTTTGTCGATTTAATTCGGCTACAACTCGAGCTAGAAGTAAACGGAGGTGTGAATTTTTCACGGGTATTTCAAGCAAGATTTTGATGGAGCTTTGTTCGGATTCAATGGGATCTTTGGATTGGATATACCCTGTTTCGACTAAACAGGGTTTGTAATCACTCCAGATTCGATTAAACAAGGTTCAATTCTTGGGTCAAGCAAAACAGGGGAGGACATGGACTCGGGTTTCTGTGGAAGTTCTGGGAGTGATCAGTTGGAGTATTTTTCAGGTTTCCCCATTAAAATTAGTTGGGAATATCCTGTTCAGCTAAAACAGGATTGATAGATGACTCAAGATCGAAAAAGAGGAGTCTGTCGGACACAACAAAGCACTAGCATATCCCGAGTATAAATGAGGTTGGTGAGTATTTGGAGAGGATTCGACTCAATTTTCCATGTGCTGGCAACAGGTTTGGAACGTGTAAACGATGATTGACAGCGTGAGAAGGCAAGAATGGAAGAAAAACAACCCGAGAATATTTTTCTTTACTGCGAGTTATGGTGAAGATTTGAGGAGTTAATGAGACGTTATTCTTGTTCCTGCCGAGTTTAAAAAGTCATGTGGGAGGATATAGAAGGGGGTCGAGTGATTAGGGGAAGCTACAAAGAAGAATAGGAAGCTGCAGAGCAGATTTTTCTGCTGTTGCAGGGAAGAAGAAACTGAAGAACATACTACCGTAAAAGACTGTCGTTTCAAGGGTCTTATATTTAACAGTTTGTAACGGCCGATTTGTAACGCTATCTTCAGTTTGTGACAATTATTGTAACGGTGAGCTCTGTAACGCCGTGACAGCGTTGCGAATTCCCTGAGTTATATTTTCTTCTTTGTAAACACCAATTGAGCTATGAAATATATTTTGAGCGTGTTTTTCACTATGTGGAGCTAAACCTTTCTCTGGGACGACGGAGGAAACCAAAATTCAGCATGTGGTAAATTCATTTAATTCTTTATATAACTATTTGCATTGAATTAAAATTAGAAAAAGATTTTTCTTCATTAATTGTCATTTCGTTTGATGGTTTATGCTTAGGATTTTTTTTTTTGATATGCCATGCTTAAGTTTTACAATTAATATTTTAAGAATCTACCTTAGGCAAAGATATAGAGTCAAAATTCTTATTGAATGAGCTATAATGGTTTAGAATAAATAGGTGAATCGCATGAATTTGAATATTTGGTGGAATCCTAGTACTAGTACCTCTCGATACATTGTTACTATTTTGTATATAATTGTTAGTTTTATTATTTAAATCTAAAAAATCAATCTCATCAAGTCCGAGTGAACGACAACCTTTACCACTATATAAAAATTCGATCAGCATGTTTGAAATCTCTCCTCAAGAGGTGATATTTTGGGAGACTTGAAAATCTTAAAATAACTTGGTAAACATGAGAGTCAAGATAACAATGCTTCCCTATTAACCGAATTATGGAGGATTACATTCTACCCAATTATCAAAAAAAATTTTGGTCATGGATATCGATCTCAAATTTTGAAATTTGAATTCGAAATTTTTCTCTCGCTCCTCAAAAATGGTGAAGCCCTAGAAACTTCTCTTATGTGTTTTTTCTTCATCTTCATCAATTCTTCTTCAGCATCATCATCATCGTTTTTCTAATTGGACTGCTTATCTATTTTAATTTTTTTTTATAAATGTAGGATTCCGCAGTCAGTGTTGCATGCTTATCCAACCCAGTTGGCATCGGATTATCCAACCTAGTTATCATCGTGAATCTTTTCCAACCTCTTAAGAGGTAATCCTCCTTTATTTCAAATGGACGAAGAAATTATCGTGGATCCAAATGGAGCCCCCGTTTACAAGAAAATGTCGTGAATGATGAGTATATTCCACCATTCAACAAATGATTTGGAAGATAGTAATTATATGTGAAGAGATATATGCAAATATTTTTTATTTTTATTTTAAAGATTAAAGACATAATTGATATCCGGGATTCTGATTATGATATGCAAGATTATTTACTGCACATAGATTATTTTTTGTTCCATATATTGCTTATATCTAACCTATACATGGAAATACCAGATCTTACTACGGATGAGCGTTTTCAAGCAGTAGATATTGAACAGCAAAAAAAAGGAAAAAGATGTTTATGTACTTGTCTGCAGATGATCGAAATGACTGGATTCGAGAAGATGTTTATGTACGAGAAGATGCTAATCAGTGGCGAAATAGTATAGCAAATAAAATGTGAGACGAGTGGGACAAAAAGAATAAAAATTAAGGCATATGACAATAATGAGATTAATTTTGATAATGGACACATATTTGATTAGGTATTCATGCTACTGTTATAAACATTGTAACATGGATAATAAAAAAATTGGTAGAAATTTTAAATTTTTCATGGGATATTATACATTTTTTGTCTCTACAAATCACATAGACTCTTTGCAAATCTCTTTTTTTTTTGTCTCTATAAGTCACAAAGACTCTCTAAAATACTTTCAGATAATCACTAGAACTCTCTAGATTTTCAGAGAATCTCTGGGAGTCACTCAAATTACAAATCTACGAAAATCCATATAAATCTTGTTTGACTACCCCCTGTAACAATAGACTTGCGAATTCCCCAGAAGTCATTTAAAATCACATTTGACTACCGTGTTAAAATTCTTTCAATTTCTCCATAAATCTCAATTGACTAACCCCTTGTAAATTGCTCCTTTAATATTTGAATAGTAGTAATTACCAAATTAAGAAGACTATCATAAACACTGAAATATACAAGGAATATAAATTAAAATCCCTACCAAAATAATCAACCAAAAGTATTCATTTCAAATTTGCCAAGTATAAGAACTTATTAATGTCAAAATGTTAAACATGGGAATGAAGTTGGTGAAATCAAATTCGGAAGCAAACAGAGACAGACAGAGCAGGATCTATAAATCAACAGTTCAAAATCCTATCATTACAAAGATATCTCCGAGAAAAGAACAATCATGGCTGGCATAATATTGGACAAACCACCAGAGGTGCGTTATGATTTTTTGGCGGAAGATGAATCTTTTGGGTTACCTTGTTTCTAGTGGGTGAATTCTAATTTTCATTTGCTTTTGAGTAAATTAACAGCAAGAGGGCCGGAAGATGGCAATTGTAATATGTTGGATTTTAGGAATTGGGTGCCTTCTTCCTTGGAATACTATGTTGACCATACGAGATTACTTTCAATACTTGTTCCCGGTATATGATAATTTATCCTTCACTTTCCCGCTTGCTTATTTACCTATTAACATGCTTAGATTGACAGCGTAATGACGCTCTCCTTTGTATGTGATTTTGTTTTCTCGAATCTATGGAATATGTCATCTACAAATATTTACTAAACTCACAGTAGTTAAATTCTCTCATTGATGCAGGATTACCATTCCGGTAGAGTGCTCCCGATTGTGTATTCTCCTGTTATACTAACAACTACTGTCATATTAGCATATTATGAGGCAACACTAAACACAAGAAAACGAATTATTTCCACCTTTCTACTTCTACTTATCAGTAATGCAACAATTATAATTGTAAGTAGTCACCTCCTCTTGTATGGTATCGATGCATCAAGCAGTTTCATCTTTCATTTTGCTCATCCGTGGAACAATTCGGCTCTAAATTCATATCTATGTTTGTTCTTCATAGGTGGACCTTGCTACATCTGGAGGTGGGGGGCTTTGGAGGTTCATCAGTTTATGCTTGATTGTTGGAATTATTGCTGTGGCACAGGGGTCTCTTGAAGGTGGGATTTTTGGGGATCTATGCTTAATGTGCCCCGAGTTTATGCGGGTATATTTTTTTCTTTTCTTAATTTATCTCGGCTAGATCTCCCTTGGTGGTTCTAAGTACTTAATGATCGTATTCTGGCATTTGCTGGTATTTTTGTTCCCGAAACAAATGCAGAATATTTTTCATGGGATGTCTGCATCGGGGATTCTAACGTCATCTTTGCACCTAGTAACAAAAGCAGCCACTGAAAATTCCAGGAGTGGTCTTCGCCAGGAGGCAAGTAAGTGCATAGTGGATACATGTCTTTTAAATCTTTCATCTAATTGAGAAATATCCGAGTTTTTTTTGTGCATAGTGGATACATGTCTTTTAAATCTTTCATGTCTGTTGCATGCAGTGGTGTATCTGTCAGTTACCACTTCTTTTATGCTGTTATGTGCTGTTCTCTATGCGTTTGTCTTTGCAAAACTACCAATTGTTAAGTATTACCGATCAAAGGCAGCTTCAGAAGGGTCAAAAACAGTTGAAGATGATTTGGTTGCAGCTGGCCTGGAAATCCAGCTAACCAGAAGAGTATTCTTCTTACTTGCCCTCTTTCTAGTGACCCAACTTGTTATTTTACTATTATGCCGAGCTATAAGATTTCAGAAATTCTATATATTACAGGCTGATGAGGAAGGCCATAAACAATTGGATGAGCGCCTGACCATTAAACAGTTGTTAACTGAAAACCTTGACCGTGCAATGATTATAATTCTAACATTTGCATTGACGTTGTCGATTTTCCCTGGGTTCTTATCTGAAGATACGGTGAACCATCACTTGGGTTCCTGGTAATCTCTCTCAATCTCCTGTGTGCTGAATAACATTTGGTGTAACAAATCATAGTTTATTTAGGGGGAACTTTTTATTTTTCTGCAGCCTATGAGGTCTCCTAATCCTTTATTCAAAAGTGTAATCTAATTATTTTTTTTGGTTGCTCAGGTATGCGGTTGTTTTGACTACAGTATTAAATTGTCTAGAGCTTTTTGGAAGATTCCTTCCAGTCACAGAACGCACATTATCAAGAAAAGTTCTCGTGGTTGCAGCCATTTGCCGTTACTCACTTGTCCCATGTTTCTATTTTACGGCTAAATATGGAGGCGGCCAAGGCTGGATGATCTTTTTGACATCGTTCTTAGGATTAAGCCACGGATATCTCACACTTTGCGTCTTTATAGGGGCAACCCAAGGCTACAAGGTTGGTCAATCGTATCACATGATCAGGGGCAGTTCTCTTTTTTATTTTGAAGTTTTTCGGACCAATGCTCATTGTTCTCTTTATTTACAAGGGTCCGGAGAAAAATGCATTGGGGAATTTGCTAGCAGTTTTTGTGGTTATAGGCGTTGCTCTTGGTGCCGCATTTAATTGGATGTGGCTCATTGGTAGAGGCTGGTGATATTAATCCCCAATTCTCTTGTTCTTGTTGTTGGTTTTACTTAGGATCAATGATGAGAACTAAACTGGGCAACGGTCACACCAACAGCCTACTCTACTTGTACGAACTGTTGGAAATTAAGTTGAATCTCGGTGCGAACTGTTTTATTGTCTTGTCAAGTCAGTCAAGTGTTTATCACATTATTAATACAAAACTGAAATGCGGTTTGACGGTTTAAGGAAGAGACTGAGGGGCAGTGTAATCCTCAAAGCTTATAGAACAGAACTGAAGAAGAATTGATATTCCTATTTAAGAAACCAAGATGCATGATCACATCCGATCCGGGAAACTTTGTTAGAATATAGGCATCCAATTGATATTCCTATATTTAAGAAACCAAGATGCATGAAGAAGAATTGATATTCCTATTTAAGAAACCAAGATGCATGATCACATCCATTCCTATTTAAGAAACCAAGATGCATGAAGAAGAATTGATATTCCTATTTAAGAAACCAAGATGCATTATCACATCCGGGAAACTTTGTTAGAATATAGGCATCCAATTGATATTCCTATTTAAGAAACCAAGATGTATGATCCCATCGGGAAACTTTGTTAGAATATGGGCATCCAACTCAAAACCAATTGGCAATGAGTGGAGAGGCCTTTGGGATTATAAATCACATGATCTTATATGTCCAAACAATATGGGACTAAATAATCTCAACACGCCCCCTCACGTGTAGCCTCGTTGGGTCTAACACGTGGACAAAACTCAACACGCCTCCTTACGTGTAGTCTCGTTGGAACTAACACGTGGAAAATACAATCGAATTGGGTGATGCGGAGTAAAGGCGCAGTCAAATGACTCTTCACAAATAGCCTGCTCTAATACCAGGTTAGAATATGTGCACCCAACTTAAAACCAAAAGGATGAGTGGAGAGGCCCTTAGGATTATAAACTGCATGATCTTATATGCCCAAACAATGTGGGACTAATAATCTCAACAAACTTAATAAAAGAGAAATTATAGCAACAGAAATCGTTGATAAGGTTGTTGCTGGATTGATTATGAACTGTTCGAAATTAAAAATCCCGGTGCGAACTGTTGTGTTATCTTTTTATGTGAGTCAAGTGTTTGTTACATTATTAATACAAAACTGAAATGAGATTTAAGGTAAATGATAGCATTGTAAAAACAAAAACAAAAATCTTGAAGGAAGAAGGGGCTTTGAGGAGCCCCTGGATTTTATTTATTCGGCTATCTTATCATATTCAGGTTTGAAGGATTACATAAAAGAGTGGTAGATAGGCATATCCTCTCGTTTGATCATGATACTATAAACAAATAAAATATGAAGAATGGAACTCCGGGGTATAAATGACACAATAAGCGTCCAACGTGGTTTACATTTTATAAGATTACATGAAACAAAATAAGATGGAATAGACTAAAAGAGGTCCTGAATCCTGATCTTACAAGTGAGAAATTTGATGCTTCAAAAGATATCTTGATAGTTACCCAAATTGTCTTGTTGACCATTGATTGCATCCCCTCAATTGTCACATCACTAAGAATAAGACTTTTCTTCGAATTAATATCCAAATCATACCTTTCTCTCGTCCATCAGAGAAGTAGTTGTATCAAATCAGTCTCGCAGTCGGTTATAACAGAAGTTCCTGAATAATCTTCCACACGAATTACAAAATCAGATTTCGTCAAACAACATACTATTTCCTAGATTTACTCTGTGAATCTAAAATTCAGATGCAAAACCGAGTAAATCTGGATTAATTAAACAGAAAGATGATGGAGGAAAAATAGGTCGGAGAAATATTCGGATAAATATTTTAGAAAAACGGGTATACAAAGCAAGAGACAACATGGAAACCTAATACGTGATTTCTTGTTGGAATACGCAGAAAGATGTGAAGGAAGTTTGATCTCCCATAGCAGAAACCCAACCTATGTTTTGAAAAGGATAAACAAGGTTCAATGTGGTACCAACAAGTTATGGATGTGGATTATGGAGCACTAATATAAAAACTTCCCATTTCTTATTAGTGCTGGTTTCTGCAAGAAAATAGGATGGATGTAAATCCTTAATGAGTCTATGATTAGTAAAAGGTGTATCGCAGAAACACCTTCGAGACTTACCTATATGAGTATGGAAATAAGGCCGTTTCCTAAGAGAAGAAGACCGTTCTCTAAAGAAGACTCATGAACAAGGATATAAGCACATGGCCATTAACGTGCTTGGCTACAGAACACATGATTTTATGAAATCAATATGTGTGGAGACTCCGGTTTTCTCATAAGGGGTACTTGGTTCAAGACTGGTTTCACCATAGAACCTCGATAAGGCTTTGAGTTTCTTACACTAAGTGAAGGTTCAAATCCAAAAAATACCTATCATTTATGTGTTGATTTCAACGATGATGCTTAGTCTCAATTGTGCTTGAACTACGTTGGCTTGATCCCACTCGGGTACGTAGGCAGTCACTTCGGTGATGCAGTCACTCTGATTTAAAAGTTTTAACTTTGTTTTATGGTTTTTGAAAATAGGGGGAGAATGTTGGAATATTTTCAACGCCGCTAACCAAAAGGGGGTCCTGGGGGGCATCGCCGGAAGAATTTTTTGAACTGAAGGTTTTATTTGGCCGATAAAAGCCTGTTCGAAAATTTCGAATCCAAAAGACACCATTGATGTCTGTTGATGAAGGAACCTGACGTTTCGTGAATAGAAACCTGTTGGCGAATAAAAAAACATATTCCCAACAGGTGCAAAACCCTTTATAAATAGCTTCTCCCAGTTTCGTTTAACATATAAGAAAAATCAATCTGTTTTCTCTATTTCAAAAAGCATCATCAGAAATCAGAAATCTCTTTGTGTGTTCTTGATTGAATCAAGGGGTACAAACCTTGAATTCAGTTTTCGTTGCAGGGCTTTCATTGTATCCTGAAGGCAATATTTCGCATACCTGTTGTAATCGCCAATTGTTATTGGGAGGGTAGAAATATTTGTCTAAAAGAAATTTATACAAGCCTTGAAAGTTTTGGAGTGCAACAATTTCTTCTCTGTGTCATTCATCCTTTGTGAAACCCATTTTTTTCCAACATTTCTCATCATGACAACATTGTAAATCAGATAAATATTGTTGCACGTTCAAATAAACTCTCTTTGCCTCTAGGAACATGTAACACTAAAACTTTCATAGAAGAATAAAAAAAACTAGATAAAATATTGGGCATAAATTACTGAATTCATATTTACACCTTGCATAATTATATAACCATCGTTAACCTAGCCAATGTGGACGTCCAATATTTAATTGATATTCTAGAATGAACCCATATCTGATCCATCCATGAACACTTTGTTGTCCACTCGGGCAGATTTCTCTTTAGATCGAAAATAAGAGAATATAAAAAAATAAGATCATAATGTAAGAGTACAATACTGAGAAATTCGACAAGAGAAAGAGAAAGAGAAAGATAAAGATTACCGGACTAAGACAAATACCGAAATAAGATCCGATTAAATCTTTGAAAGTGATTATTTTCGGAATTAAATTCCAACTATCTTGTTTGATTTTCTTTCATATAAAGATGTGCTCCTAAAATATGAGTGATTTGTATATCTTGTAACCAAGGATGGAGCTTCCCTCGCCCAATTGACACGCGCGGGTGGATCTGGGTCAACTTGGGTCCATTTTAGAGCTGGCAAACAAGCCAAAAACCCTCAGGTTCGCCCGGCCCGGCCCGTGAAAACCCGCACCCAGCTTGGATGGTTGTCTAACAAGCCGGGTTAGGGTTGGAGAAATGCCGACCCGTGAGAAAACAGGTAAACCCGTCCCGGACTGTAAACTCGCGGGTACAACCTGTGAACCCGCAATTCTAACGCGTGTCCCCTCCCATCTATACGTGTATCCTAGATATAAAAGCATAAAACCCTAGCTTCTTCTTATCTTATTTCTTTTCTCTTCTCTCTGGCTTTTTTATTCTCATCCAGCAGTGGCCATCGCCATTTTTGTCATACTGCAAGTGCAAGGCAAGCTGATATCTTTGGAATCTTGTTTGATTTATAGGTACTTTCTTCTGCAGCTCTGCTCTCCTCCTTTTTCAATATTTATTTTTATTAATTCACTTGAATCAATTTTTTTTCAATATTTATTTTTATTAATTCACTTGAATCAATTTGTTCAAAAACAGAAACCCACCAAGAGATTACTGTTCAAAATTAACATCTAGGGTTCTTGAAGAGATGATTCCTGATAACAAACACCCTTACCTTACATTTGTCGCTACGGTTTTGCTCTTAAATGTTCTAGTGATAGAGCATTTGTTCATGTAATCGATAGAGGCATAGAGGGTTTCTTCAATCTTTATTTTTATTACTTTTATTCAATTTGTTCAAAATTAACATTCAGGGTTTTTGAATATATGATTCTTGATTAAAAAAACACATGGTTGATATTGTTTAACCTCAAGTGTCCTAATGATGTTGTTGTTGTTTAAGCTTCTGTATCTGTTTATGTAATTGATAGAGCTGGCAAACGGGTGGGACGGGGCTGGCTTGTGACCAACCCGCAGGTTACGGATTAATACAGCCTAAGCTTGCGGGTTGAAATTCTTCACGGGTGGTCATTTCTCCAACCCGTCCCGGGTAAAGCTTGCGGGTTCACGGGGGCTCACGGGTTAGCTGGACTTGGGCGAAGCCGAGCTTTACCAAATCATATCGGGACTGGGGCGAGGCGAAGCCGAGCTTTACCAAATCATATTGGGACTGGGGAGAGGCGAAGCCGAACTTTACCAAATCATATCTGGACTGTTGCGAAGCGAAGCCGAGCTTTACCAAATCAAATGGGGACTGGGGCGAGGCGAAGCCGAGCTTTACCAAATCATATCTGGACTGGGCAAGGCAAAGCCGAGCTTTACCAAATCATATCGGGATAGGAGCGAGGCGAAGCCGAGCTTTACCAAATCATATCGGGAATGGGGCGAGCCGAAATCGAGCTTTACCAAATCAAATGGGGACTGGGGCGAGGCGAAGCTGAGCTTTATCAAATACAAAATATGGTTCAAAGAAAGAGGCATTTATGCATTGTATTTGTAGTTTATAGTTGTAGATTGAATTGGTGAACCAAGTTTGAGAAGCTGTCCGGGCGTAGCACGGGCACAAAATCTAGTTTCTTCTTATATATGTGGGGGTTCTCAGGAACAAATAATATCGCTCTGAAATGGGGGGTTTAGGGTTTCTATTCTGCTCAAGATTGATTGGTTTCATTCCTTCAATCAGGTGCATTGAGGTAAAGTTTTAGCATTCAGGTGCCTCTTTGTAAGTTCAACTCAATTTAGGTGTATGTTTTTCCATTTGTTTAGATTTTGAAGAACACATTTTCAACAGATTTTGAGAGCAATTATAACAAGAGAGGACGCATCATCTGTTTAGAGTGAACTCATCTCAGATCAGAAACATTGTATCAGAATTTTGGGGATTTTCACTTTGAAATTAGAGTTTAGGGTTCAATTACTGAACTTGAAGAGCTACTGCTCATCAGCCATTTTTACACTCAAAGGTGCTTAATTCCCTTTCCATCTTCTAATTTCAGTGTTTTCAACTACAAATTTTGTGTGTGTTCTGTGTTCAAAATTCATTAGTTTTAAATACTGTTCAGTTTAGGTTAATTGGAATTAAGGTATTTTGTTGTTTTAATTCAGTCTGATTAAAATTGGAGATTAGGGTTTTAAAAAACATATTTAGAGTTTTTGAAGTTACAGTTTAGGTTAATCCCTAAAAGAATGGAAGAATCAAGGAATGCACCAGGGGAAGATAGAATCAGTAGGTTACCTGATGGACTTATTCACCATATTCTGTCTTTCAATGATACTAAATATGTTGTTCAGACTAGTGTGTTGTCGAAACGATGGATTCATATTTGGAAATCTCTACCTGTTCTAGAATTCAATAGGAGTTTGTTTTCTCATGAGAATACTAAGAAATTCATAGAATTTGTTTACATGGTATTCATGTTTCGTGATGACACCGATCTTCAGAAGTTTAGTCTGGATTGGGACTCTGAGTATGATAATACAGTTATTATGAATGTTAATAGATGGAGTCTTTTTGCCGTCAAGTATAATGTTCAAGAAATAAGTATAGTAATTGAGGAATTGCTGCTGAATTCCAGAACTCTGATAAAGCTGGAAATACAAGTATTCGACACTGACGAATATGTAGATATAATTCTACCAAGATCTATGAATTCACCACGGCTTAAAGAACTGTTCATATATCGATCATCAGTCTCTAACCTAGAATTATCTAAAAGATTCTTTTCAAGTTGTCCAGTTCTTGAAAAGTTATTCATATCTGGTTGTGATTATCTAAGGAATTTGAATTTGATTGTTGATTCTCAAAGCCTTACGAAGTTTGTATACACTTGTTGGAAGAGACAGTTTTTGCCACAAAACGGTACTATAGCTAACACTATCAAATTATGTGCTCCAAACCTGGAAGAGTTCATTTGCAAATTTTATTTGCAGAGTTCATTTAAAAATTTATTCTCCACCGTCCTGGATAAGTTTTAACATGATACTAAGAGAAAAAGAAGAAGATGAGAATGCAAAAACATATTCGAAGCTGCCTTCAAAAGAAATTGATGTGTATGCTAAACGTTTGGTGAAATATCTTTGAGCGGTTTATATGGTGAAAAATATAAGATTAACACCTGGATTCCTTGAGGTATGGGTGCTTCCTCTCTTCCATTAATTATACATTATATTCTTGCGGAAACAGTGGAACTAGATTCTGTTGCCTAAATTCAGAAATGATTTAATACGTTTAAGAGATTAAGATTTTTTTTCCTTCTTGAGGTTCTCTCACGAGCTCCTGACTTACTATACATTCTACCTCCTCGGTTTTCTAATCTACAATCTTTGGTGCTGGAAATGTGGCCTACCAGAGGTTGCTTGCGGGCTATAACATACTTACTCAGCATTTCTCCTAATGTAACTAGACTTTTCCTTGAAATGTATGAGGTAACATTTAACTAAGCTCTTCAATTTTTAGTTTGTCCTGCAATGTCGTTCCAATAGTTCTAAATACGACATCAGTCTCATTTGGCAACATTTCTTTTTTTGTAACAATTAAGTGAGCTATTAATTGTTGTGATTTTTTGCGTATAGACCAATTTATTGGACGCTGGAGATGACTGGGAAGTAGGATTGTCATTCCCGGGAATGTTGTCTCACCTTGAGCATTTCGAGTTCATATATGCGGAAGGATCTGATGCTGAGTTCAAAATTCTGAGTTTTTTGTTGCAAAATGAAATGGTTTTGAAGAAAATTGGTGTAACATTTCGTTCTAGTGTTGCCCAGCGTGATAGAAAGAGACACGTTAAGCGATTCTCAGATAAGATTAGAGCAGGTCGTAAAGCGTCTTCAAGTATCCAACTCGCATATAATTTAAAACTTAGTTGGTAGACATTGTGAGGTTTACTTTGGCTCGAAACAAAAAGTATTCAGATGAGAAGCTATCAGGTGCAGTTAACTAACAACAAATACTTCTAGTATTTTGTATACTGAGTCAAGAAGCAAGACTTCCAACATACGTATTCTGCATTTGTGAGCAAGACTTCCCCTTGCAAAATCAAGTAGTTTGGTTCCTTTTTGTTTTTGCAGTACGTCTTCTTTGTGGCCTTGCTTTAATGCTAATTGTCTTATATTTTGTTTTTATTGGAGATTGGAACCCTTCTTAAATTGTTTTGGTTTGTTTTGTGTAGTTTGGGGATGGAATTATGAACCTATTTGTATGATGTGGTTTTGCTGATAGACTTTCTAACATGATTTATTCGTTTTTGTGGTCCGCTCTATTTGCAGTTTGTTATTTTGATTTCAGAGGCAGGATCGGGTGACAGACTTCATATGACAGAGTCTCCCACAGTCTCCAACAGCCAATAGATATAAAATAGTTGAAGGGCTGAGATTAACTGATCCTTCCTCACGATGAAATGCCTTATGAAGGGTTTTAATCTTGGGTATGAACATGCTAGCGCAATTGACTGTCAGGTGCAAGACTAAAACATTTTCAAGTGAATCGAAGGTTTAGAACAATGGTGAATGTTCCACTGATGACATCCAGAAAGTGCAAGTAATATTTTATTTTTTTTACAAGTAAATTGTTGTTAGGAGTCTTTGGACATCATTTTTCCACGATAATATGGGTAAATTTAATATCTAACAACTTTAAACTGGGACAACCTGCTACTCCTGAAAATAGATTGATGTTGATTTTGCATAGCCGTGGTACTTTGTTTTTGTTGGCTACATCTTACTGTATGTGACACTTCTTCTTCTTCCTAATGACACTAGTATGCTGGCACGTGCTTTCACTTTTCCCCTCTCAGTGGGATCCTTGCGCCCTGACCCACTCCCTCTACTCTTTATTCTTCTTTTCTTATTTACCTTTTTAGCCTCATTTTATTTAGATAGTATATTTTACACAAAATTGATTAAAAAAATCAAAATCAACAATTTCTGGGTTAAAAGGACACTTAGATTTTGATACTGTTTAAATGGACAAAAATCTAAAAATAGTCAGGATGTAAACAGTTTCATCCTACCAATTTTTAAATATTTTTTTTTTATTTTTAAATTATATCAGGATGCATCCAGTTTTATCCTTTATTTTTTAAGTTTAAGTCAAGATAAACCCAGTTTCATCCTACCAATTTTTAAATACTTTTTTTTTTATTTTTAATTTACATCTTCCAGTTTTATCCTTGCTATTTTTAAGTTTAAGTCAAGATGAACCCAGTATCATCCTTGCTATATTTTTGTTGTCCATTTCACCCATAATAATTTTTACTCGTCCATTTGAATCATGTTTTAAAAATATTTGGACAAATGATCCATTTTCCGTGTATTTTATGCAGATACAAAATTATGGGCAAGTCTGGATTTTCAAAATATGCAGCTTCATTTCATGAAGATGAACAGCTAACGGGAGTTCCCTTTATATAATAGAATAGATATCTTTGTCACACCCCCGAAATTTCGAAATTATCCCTTGAAATTATACTTGCATGTACAGATTAGGAAGGTTATATCTATAAAATAGGCAACTGAAGGATCCAGGGTCGAACCCCACTGAACGCAACTTTGCCATTTCATATTTTTTTTTTCTTGGACTTTAGTTTCCAACTTCTCCACCACCACCTTCCGTTCAAGAACAATGATTACTATTATCTTTGTTCCACCTCCGCCGACACCAACATCAACACAACCACCGATATCAGCGCCTCCAGTACAACTGCCGCTATCCGTCACATACATTAAAATACAATGATTGTTACCATCGTTGTTCCACTTCTGCTACCACAGCTACCATTACCACCGTCACCAGCACACCGCGAATACCACCGTCCCATCACCATCATTGTCACTATCATCACATATATTAAAATGAACACTCTCCACCACAACTAGCACCGCCTCCTCTGCCATGACCAACACCATTTCCGCCAGCACCAGCCACCTCCGCCGCCGCCAGCATCACCACTACCACCACATACATTATCAGAAACAATTACGATAACAACGCTCCATCACCATCCTCACCACGAGCACCACCGCCTCCGCCGCCACCAACACCAACAAAAGTCAAAGATCAAACACTTCGGATCCTTAAATGTCTTTTGATAAATTACATGAAACGAATAACATAATCAATAGTTCCTTTACTAAATCAAGACAATTTAATGAGTTAAACTAAAATTATATTCTACATACAAACAAGGGGTTCAATCCAAAAATTAACAATCCACATAAATCGAAGGAAAAGGGCAAAAAAAAATAAACATAAAAATGATACTTTAACGAATTAGTCTTTGTGTTTCTACAAAGTCATAACATAGAATTACTTTAACGAATTACTCTCTGTGTTTCAAAAAATTATTAGAACTTTTGGCTAAGATGATAGAAGCCTAACTGATGATGAAGAAGAAGTAGCAAAGTTAGGAGTTTAGAGCTTAGAAATGGAACCCATGGATAAGGAGAGAATTATTTTAAGGTAAAAGGATAGAAATTGCTTGGTTTAAACGACGAAATAATCTATAATTGAGAAAAAAGACTGGCCGAATGATTTGTTTAGATCAAGTGAAACAATAAAGTGTTGAAATAAACTGATCTTCACACCTTATTGAACCATGTGGTTCAAGGGATGACTAATTTGAGATTCAATAATGTTCTAAAGTTTGGTTTTTCATTAACAAATGGGAAGAAGGCGGGGTTATTGGAGGAGGAGAAAGTACTGAGAGAAGTATAGGAATAGGATATTATGAATTGGTGGAGATGCACTGACGTTGAGACTTTTTTTTGGTGGGGGCGACTTGGACGTGGCTTCATTGTGCACACGCGTCATCAGGTTTAATAGCCCATGATTTTTGTGAACAATACTGATAGTGGGAGTTCGATAGGTACACTTCATTAACAGGTTGCCACTGGAGTCACGCTAAAATCTGAACCTCCCGTGTAATTTTAAAATGTAAATAATTTTTGATCTGCTTAAAATTATTGAACGAACAGAAGGGCAGGCGCATCCCGCGTGCGTGTTATACTAGTTCTATATAGTATATAGTTAAAATGAACAGCTCTGGACAGATCGAGAGGTTCGGGCACCATGAAAATCAACTTTCATATTTATATTTTGGTCCGTAGATCCGGCCTAACCTCAAAAATTGGGACCTATATATATGGTACAAATCTTCCGTCTCCAAAATTCAGTGTCTCTGACTATGTGATCCAAAGGTCTATCCTTCATTGTTGGTGAAGATTTTTGAGAAAATAGTATCTACAAATATAACCAACAAAAAAAAAAAGAAAAAAACCAACAACAAAAAAGAAAAAGAATACTAGTACTAGATAGATAGAAATCGGGTGCATTACCTAGAGTCCGAACTCCCGAATTTGGACATTTGCTCATCAGTTTTGCCCGTTTATCCATCTTATTGGAACGATTTAATGGGGACCATAGTTTTTTTGGGGGACCATGGTTTTATTTTGGGTAAAGACAGAAGTAAATCTAGGTCACCCCTTATCTAGATATTTATATTAATACCTAAATTACCCTCCTGATTAATTTTTGGTGATGATTAGTGAATGATTTAGTTAAAAACAATTAGTGAGATTAAATTAAAAGATGGGTTTATTATTAGTTGAGTAGAATTATTGAGAGAGTAGAGTTAGAGAAGATGAAGGAGAAAAACATGGAAAATAGATTTTTTTTCCAATTCAGTAAGTTTGAATATTCAAATGATGAAAACTCATCTGATTCTTCATCTCCATCCTCTCCTAGAATATTTGTTAATCTTCAAAATGATCCGGATTTGAACTGGATTTTGAACAGCTCGGTTACTTTATATGAAGAACAAGTAACCGAACTCATCTGAAGCTGTAATTCGGTTACTTTATATGAAGAATAAGTAACAGAACACATCTGAAGCTGTAGTTCGGTTGCTCCGTGAGATGAACAAGTAACCGAACTCATCCGAAAGTGTAGTTCGGTAACTTGTTCCAAACACGCAGGTTACCGAACTCTCTAATAATAGAATTTCTAGGAGTTACAACGTTATGTTCGGTTGGTTCTCAACTAACCGAACTTTGGTGTACAAAGTTCGGTTGGTTCGTAAACTGCATGCACTTTTGATCTAACCGAACTTTACGTAATATAAGAGTATATAAGTTTACAAAGTTCGGTTCTTTCGCACACTTGAACCTAACAGCTAACCAACCGAACTTTGAGTTCGGTTTCTGCGATGAAATTGTGAAGTTACCGAACTTAACAAACAAAAAAAATGTGAAGTTCCAGCGGGGCAACCGAAAAAATGTGAAGTTCCAGCGGGGCAACCGAAAAAATGTGAACTTAACAAACAAACTATTGGCTAAGTTCGGTTACTTTGTAGTTTTAAATTTTTTTGCGAAAAAACCGAACTCTATTGGCTAAGTTCGGTTATTTTGGAACTCAACATAGTGGCCACAACAACACAGTTCGGTCAGACTGGATTTTTTTTTCGGTTCTAAGGGAGGAGTTCGGTTACTTTGTAGTTTTAAAATTTTTTGAGAAATAATCGAAAAGAGAGTTCGGTGACTTAGTTTTAAATCCAATAAAACCGAACTGTTCTTCGTGTTCTTCATTTTCAAGAAGTTCGGTTAGTAAACTAGGGTTTTTTGGAAAATCGGCCTAACCGAACATGACTCTGTAACTCCTACTAAAACCCTATTTTGATGATTTCTATTTGATTGAAGCAATCAAAATCAAATTAAAGTGAAGGGTTTGTTGGAAAATACCTCCAGAGTGGTCCCATGGCAGAATCAGACTGCGGCTGGCGTCTTTTATACTCGATAAAATTATCATGTAACATAACTTAATTGTGATTGCATTGATGTTGTTACATTTCTTAAATAGGCGGTGGTGGTGGTGGTGGGAGGAGATGGTGGTGGTAATCGGTGGTTGGTGGTGGTGATAATCGGAGGTGGTGGTGGTGGTAATCGGCGGTGGTGGGCGGTGGTGGTGGTAATCGGTGGTTGGTGGTGGTGATAATCGGAAGTGGTGGTGGTGGTAATCGGCAGTGGTGGGCGGTGATGGTGGGAGGATGTGGTGGTTATATATATATAGGTGGTTATTAGGTTGGTTTTAAATTAAATTAGATTAAGGGTAGGTTAGTTATTTCAACGTTTTAAGACACCCCTTATCATTATAGGGAAGGTGGCCTAATAAAACCATGGTCCCCTCGAAAAAACCATCGTCCCTAGAAAATCATTCTCTTATTGTTAGCGTTAGGTGGGAATGGGCTTAGATAAGTGAGCGTATAAACCGAACGACTCCTCCACCTGTCCTTTCCGCTCTTTGAGTAGCTCCTCCGATTTCCTCAAAATGAATTAGGTTTAGCTTACAGCGAGGGTTTAAGCAATTGAATTTGCAGACCAGCCATTTCAAAGGTACTCTTCCTTTTTTTTTTTTTTTTTTGATTTGTGGGTTTTTGATTTCTTCTCATCTAATTTGGAGGTTTAGGGTTCCTTCCATTTGGCTCAAGATTGATTCATTTGCAGAGGGGTACCCAATTCATCATCTAAGGAAGAGTTGCTTCTCATCAGCAATTTCTACACTCAATAGGTACTTTTTGTTTCTATCTTGTACTTCTGGGATTTCAACTACAAGATCAGCAAAATTGGATTTTAGGGTCTTTATCTCAGAGTAATTCATTGCAAAATTGGAGTTTAGGGTTTTTATCTCAGAGTAATTATTGAAATTGGAGATTTTGGGGTTCTGAACAACACATTTTGGGGGTTAATTTAGTCTTCAGTTTAGGTTAACCTGTAAAGAATGGAAGAAACAAGAAATGCATCCCCATATTTTAATGGGGAAGATAGAATCAGTAGGTTACCTGATGGACTAATTCACCATATCATGTCTTTCATTGATACTAAATATGCAGTTCAGACTTGTGTTTTGTCGAAACGATGGATTGATATCTGGAAATCTCTGCCATTTCTCAATTTCAATAGGAGTTTGTTTTAGCGTGAGAATGCTGAGAAGTTCATAACGCTTGTGGATGTTGTATTCATATTTCATGATGACACTGATATTCAGAAGTTTAGTGTGGATTGGGAGGACTGTGAATATGATAATTCAGTGATGATGCATGTTAACAGATGGATCTATAATGCCGTCAAGTATAATGTTCAAGAAATAACTATGGTAATTGAGCAATTGCAGAATTCGGCATATGAAATTCCTCAACGTCTTCTTAATTGCAAGTCGCTAAAGAAGCTGGTAATAAGAATGTTTGATGCTGCCAGATATGTAGATATTATTCTGCCAAGATCAATGTATTTGCCTCGGCTCAAAGTACTACTTTTAGATGGATTATCATTCTCCAATTTGGAATTAGCTAAAAAGCTTTTATCAAGTTGTCCAGTTCTTAAAGATTTAGAGATAATCAATTGCGATATACAATCTGATAATCAAAAGATTTTGATTGTTGATTCCGTTAGCGTCAAGAAGTTTACTTACACTTGTTGGCTTAATTATACTATGCCCAGCGTTATCAAGCTATGTGCTCCAAATTTGGAAGAGTTCAATTGCAGATCTTTCTTCACACAAGATTATTCCTTAGAAAACTGTTCCCCGTTATCCGTGGTTGATTTATGCATGATACTAGAAGAACATGAAGAAGATGAGAATGCAGAAACATATTCTAATCTGCCTTCAGAGGAAAAAGAAGTGTATGCTATACGTATGATGAAAAGTCTTGGAGCGGTTTATATGGTGAAACGTTTGAGACTATCACCTGGATTCCTTGAGGTATGGGTGCTTCCTTTCTTGCATAAATTAACATCTTAACATATATGTGGAAGTGATATGTTTGAACTTTTAAATAGTTTGAGTGATTAAGAATTTTGTTTTTGTTTCTCAAGGTTCTCTCACGAGCTCCTGACTTATTAGACTATCAACCACCTCGCTTATGTAACCTAAAATGTTTAACACTGGTAATGTGGTCTACAAGAGGTTGCTTGCGGGCTATAGTATACTTACTCAGCATTTCTCCTAACATAGACACAATTTACCTTGAACTAGAGAAGGTAACATTTAACCAAGCTCTTCGTTCTATAAATTGGTCTGCAACGGCAACATTTAAATTTGTGCAACAATTTTGGAACATCCGAGGTTTTCTTATTTCAGTTGTTTTGATTGTATTGATTTTTGATATTTTTTGATGATCGTGAAGATGCATGAGCTAGTGATTAGTATTGCTCATACAGAGCTCCAAGATATGGAACAAGACTGTCTTTCAAAACTCTCTTTTTTATTGATGTTCTTGTTCAGTTTTACATTGATACAGCACTGCCTTTTTATAGGCTACATTTGCCGACCCTTACCTTCTCTAGTTTTCTCTAGATAATACTAACTGCCGTATCTTTTTGACTCACTTTAGACCACTCTAGTTTTGTCTGGATATTTCTCATCTTATCCCTAACTATGTAGTTCACATTACAACACTCTCACATGGCATCTCTGGACATTTCTTTCAACTTCTTTTACTGATTTACAACTACTAACAACTCAGTAAACTAAATAATTTTACCTTAAGAACAAACTTCATTCACACTTGCAAAACTAGTCTAGATTATAAATTAGTTTCCAACAGTTTGGATATAGTCCAATTTAGCGGACGTTGGAGATGACTGGGAAGCAGGATTATCATTTCAGGGAATGTTGTCTCACCTTTTGTCTGTCTTTATCTTTGGAGCGGATGGATGTGATGCTGAGTTCAAAATTCTGAGATTTTTGTTGAAAAATGCAAAAAATTTGGAGGAAGCATCTCTATTCTTTCGTTCCAGTGTTGGCTTGCCTGATAGAGCTGGAAACGTTAAGCAATTTAAGAAGCAGCTAAGAGCAGTTCCTACAGCTTCTTCAGATGTCGAAGTGGTGTTTCATTAAAACTTAGTAGTTGACAATGTGAGCAGTTGAAATGTTAAAAGATGCAGATACTACTCTGTCAAGAAGTAAGAAATTACTGTGAAAGCCTAAATATGGGTTTATCATACTTTTGGAGTGAGAACCGAATTGTGACAATACAAGACTTCCCATGGGAAATCAAGTAGCTCCGCTCGGTGTTTCCTCATTTTGTGTTTTGCCTCGCGTCTTCTTCTATCAAAATAGTTATGCAAATATTTGGAACTGGATTAAATGTTAAATATTGACTGTGCTATAATGCTAAAGTTAT
Organism: Papaver somniferum; assembly: GCF_003573695.1. Lineage (NCBI taxonomy): Eukaryota > Viridiplantae > Streptophyta > Magnoliopsida > Ranunculales > Papaveraceae > Papaver > Papaver somniferum. The sequence continues at coordinate 5,546,951 of NW_020619603.1, read as the reverse complement.
CTTATCTTTTGATTTTTGTTGGCTTTCAGTACATGCTAGATGATTTCTATGAACAGTTAATGACGCAGATGGAAGTCTGACATACGTGTCCAAACAGCAATTATCCATGGATCCTTTCGAGCATTTTTCCGGTAAACACATGAAGAAGTGATCAAATCTCTGTTCAGTCGTTCCTCATATGACATCCAGAAGGTGTAATGTTTCTCTTTCCGTAAGCAAGCAAATTGTTCCCGGAGCTTACTCATTAGAACTTGGACACCATTTTTAAATGATAATATGGGTAAGCTTCATATGGACAACTTTTCTAGAGCAGCCTAGACAGTGAGTGTTCAAATGGAATGACCCCAGCACTGAGCTAAATCAATTATCACAAAATAACACCACTTTAAAACTGCCACAACCTACTACTCCTGAAAAAGAGATTGATGTTGCATTAGCTTTCTGCATATCCGTAGTACTTTGTTTTGGGAAAACAACTTTGGTTGCATCTTACTGTATGTGACACTTCTTCTTCCTTGTGACATATCTTTGTCTAAGGTCCCATGCCCCCCCACCCACCATATCCTACCACACTCACTCTCTCTGAGTACAATTTCCTCTTGTCACTTTCTGCAGATTTTCTCACTAACTCTTTGACATTGTTGTCTCTAGCTCAGTGTACAATATTTCTACACTTTTCCCGAATTGCCCTTGAGAATTTGCCACTTTGCCCTTGAAATTGGCCACCACACCAGGGCTCTAAGCTAGCATTTCTGTTGCAAAATAGTTAATTGACTATTTTTATTTTACTTTTGTTTATGAGAATTCAACAGAAATTCAGTTATGTAGCCTATAGAGACTAGGGACTCATACTCTAAACAATTCCTTAACTAAATTTATTCTTGGGAGACCCTATTTTATTGGATTGGTCATGGTCAAAAATTGAAGTCTATTTATTGTTCATGCAATTACTCAAAGTGTGTTAGGGTCAACGTAATTTGACTCAGTTCTCCCGATCTATCTAACAAAAGTCATAGGCATGGTTAGTGGTATACTCGTATTTATGTTAAAGTTTCGTAAAGAATTATTTTATTTTATTGAAAATTATGTTTTTGCTTTGTCTTATTCTATTAAATATTAGTTTTTGTTGCACTAAAAACAATAAATCTTGTTCCCAATTCAAAAAATTACTATTTTCAATTTAATAATATTCGATGAGTGCAGTGTGGCATCATTGGTGATCAACTACAAGCTTGGAAATTTCGGCGAGGGCGCAATAGGGGAAGGCTTTTGTTGATTTTTGTAATTTTTTTGGCCATATGGAATGAAAGGAACAGAAGAGTGATGGCTGGGAAAAGGCAAAAATCAACCACACAAACATTAATAGAAGTGAAATTTTCAATATTCATTTGGGGCGGGAAAGAAAATTGGTTCTTTGGAACCATATTGAGGGACCTCATTACACACTAGAAAGCTATTATTGACAGGATGTAGATTTATGTAATCTTTAAAAATGGGAGTTGATGTCTTTTTACATTTTTTTCTTTCATTAATATATTCTCAAATTAACAACTCTAATTAAAGAAACTTTGTGTATAAAAGTTTGGAATATTTCTACTGCATGTGACACATACCTTCCTCTTGTCAAATAAACTCTAAAATCTCTGTTTTTATGAGAATATAGGATCCCTCAAATTCAATAAGAGTTTCAAAGCAGGGGATTCTAGTTGCTCAAGGGAGCATTCTCTCATTGGAATCTCGGATCCAGGAATATTATAAGGCTCCATATCTATAACCTGGCTAAATTGGGGCCTATATGACTTAGTTGGGGCCTATAGCTAGATGATAAAAAAGGTCACTAGAAATCACTTCACACCATCCCTTATCAAAATAATTACCAAACTATCTATTTTATCCCTGATTAATTAGCACTAATTAATCATATTAGGGGTTAATTTTGATTTGGATGTGAGATTAACTAATGTTAGAGAGTTCATCAAAACATCAACATTTTGATTTTTTTCCGTAAAAGTTACATAAAATCGGTTTACGTTCATTCACTTGTAAACCGATTCTGGATTGGTGTTTAGAATTACCAGAGGACATCCAGAATCGGTTTACTTTGACATCTTTTATAATCTGATTATGAGAATCGGATTTTTCTTATGACATATATAAGCCGATTGTTTCCTTTCATTACCAAATTTCATTCATCGCATTATTATTGTAGGATGCATTTAGCACATGCATCAAGCCTTTAAACCCCTAGACGACCCTAGTGGACGAGTTATAGTCTCGTGAGGGTTTACATAGAGGTCTACCTACAAAACCTTTACAAAACCTTCTAAAGCCATCAATCTTCCTCCGACGAAGACGATACCGCATCCAAGTAGTCTGGGTTATCCTCCGGGATTCTATCTTCCAAGAAGTGATAGCTTGCATCGAATACGAATGCTTCCCCCTTTACTTCCAAGTAGCGCGCTTTCACGACTTCGTGCTACAAAAACACAAAAACAAGCTTACATTTGTTAATGGTGTTTCGTTGGAAGATAACACAACATGGGGTACGTAAAAAAACCACAAAATTACTTACAAATTGTGCAATGGACAAGGTGAAGGGGCGAGCATTAAAAATCGGAGGTTGGAGAGCTAAAAAAGCAAGTATCGCATTTTCAATGACTATGTGTCTTTCATGGATGGCTTGAACACTTCTTGCGTTAGGATTTCCAAATTCTTGGATAAATTTTTTTGTGTACTTTAACCCAAAAGGTTGTTGAATCCTTTTTTTCGGAGGATTGATGTCTAAGCCGATTTTCCGCGTACCATGCTTTCATGATTGTCAAATCTTCCGCGGAGTCGAATGATGTCATTTCTTGTATGTATATGTATGAAATGAGTAGTTATGGAGTATATGGAGTGAGGAGGGATAAAATGATCAATTTTGGGGCAAATGGGTCCAAGGGTGAAGTATCTATTTATAGAGAAAGTCCCGAACGGCTATTTTTTTGAAAAACATGTAATAATTTGAAATAATCGGTCTTTTAGAAGGACTATAAAACCGATTGTGTTTATATGCCACAAGGAATCGGTCTTTATGGCGACCAAAGTAAACCGATTAGAGTCATTTGAAATTTTGAATTTTCACCGACATTAATCGGTTCATATATTTCCATATGTGATCCGATTCTATAACATCCAGAAAGATTGTCCTGCATAATCGGTTTATAATGACATATCGAGTAAACCGATTCTTGACATGTCAGGCTAGAATTATGGAGCAACACATAAATATAATTAAGGCTTCAAGTTCATCAATTTCAACACAAATATCATCCAAAATAAAAACCTTAAAATAACCACAAGTCTTGTAAACTTAAACTTTTAATATCTATAACTTAAACATAAAAACTTAAACAACAGGAGCACCGGCACCAGCATCACCACCATTAGCAGGAGCACCAGCACCAGCAACACCACCATCAACATGAGCACCAGCACTAGCATCACCACCAGCAGTAGGAGCACCAGCACCAGCAACACCACCATCAGGAGCAACTTGTACTTCAGCCATTAGTTCCCACATTTCTTACATTTCTGCATGGACCTCCCTCCCAGATGAAATCATGTTTCTCCTCATCTTGGCGAAGGTGATGACCTCAATAAGCTCTTCAAGTGAAAGCTTATCAATCAATTCCAGGGCTTGTTCAAGCCGGGTTTCAGCTCCGAATGCAAACTTGTATAGGTTCCTCACCGACACTCTTTGTGGTTGCCTTAAGATATCCTCATCGGTTAAATCGCGATTGTAGAATGGAAAGTGTTCGAAGTCCATTGTACAAAAAAAATAAACAAAAATCAAGTTAAAAATCGGTACATAAAAAAATATATGTAACCCGATTCGGAAGAGACCACTAAAATCGGTTTGTGTGGTACATGTATAAAATTCGATTCTGAAAGAAAGATGAAAAGACTATATTAATCGGATTATACATTTTACATATATAAACCGATTCTGGCGATCTATTTTCATATTTCATTTCTAAGCCAGAATCGGATAATGTTCATCCTAATCTAAACCGATTACTGTGCATGCTCTTCATGGTCGTAAAAAATCCAGAATCGGTTTATTCGATAGGTCAATAAAAACCGATTCTGGGTGTAATCGGAGTTTTGATTTGTCAAAAACGATGATTTAAAGATGTAAATCAATAAGATAAGAAGATGGGTTAACGGAGATTACCTTTTTCTTGGTTGGATCGAAGATCGTCAGAGTAGAGGATGAAAAAAAAATTGATTAGGGTTTTGAGAATTTGGAAAGTTTATGATACAAATTGAAAGATTTTTTAGGTTTAGGTTTTTTTTATTTTGGATTTACTGAAAATAAAAAGATTAAAATTTATATTAGTGAGTTTTAGAAATTAATGTGGGGGTAAATTAGTATTTTTTATAAGGTTTATGCCTAGAATAATTTGGGGTGTGAAAAGGAAAAATCTATAGACCCCAATTAAATGGTATAAACCCCAATTTAGCCAGGATCTATAATGACCAGGCAGTTACTAATACACTCCACCAACTCAAAATTTTCATTAACAGAAGTAGTTACTAGTACACTCCCCATAAAATATGTTGCTCTACCAGTAGAGTCCGGCTCCCTATAAAAATTTAGATAAGAAAACGTTTTTATGCGTAGAGTGTATATCCCTAGTCCCTGGTCTATATATAACTGAATTCTGCACTAGCTTAATAAACAATTAGTCAATTGAGAGTTAGTAACCCTTACATCAAGATGGGTAGACTCATCGAATGTTGGGCTATTAGTTTCAACCCTAACATTTGATTTATCTTCTTCTAAAGCAAAGTTGATACAAGATAGAGGTTCATTCCTCCAATTGAGGGTGTTTCTAAAAGACTTGGCTTCCTTTGCCAGTACATCAGCTACATTGTTTGTTGTTCTTGGTACAAAATAAAAACCTGAATTTTTTTTGACAAAGATTGAACTGCCTTTTTACTTCATCCATTATAGGCTGGTTCTGCCAGGCATTTTGAGACGCTTCCCCATTCAAATAATAAAAAAGATTCTTGTAATCACCTTCCACTGTAAAGTTGGACAATCCTCTTCCCACTTCCCATTTAGCTCCCTGCAACAGTCTTAGGGCTTCCGCTTCTTAGAGGTAGAAGTTGTGAATGGTCCTGCTCTGCCTTGCTCAAAGTCTCCTGCATTATTCCTAAGAATTAAAGAGAAACCTACAGGCAAATCCATAGAAATCCAAGTAGCATCTACATTGAGTTTCAACCGAGTTCTCCTAAGCAGAGACCATTTATGAGTCACATTTTTGTCAATTGGTGGTTGTCTATTTGGGATGTTATCCTTATACCAGAAATCTAAAAATCTTTGTATTTTTATGCCTAATTGAGCACTAGTTTGTTGTTTTTGTTCAAAAACCCTGTTACATCTTTCCTTCCATATGAACCTGGCTTTTGTCGATATTATTTCTATGGGTATAGTTGGGTCCTTTTTCCCTATCCATTCCTTACATATATCCAAGAAGGTTATTGAATTGTCAAAGTTAAGGACTACACGAGATGGCTCTGCAGCCCAGACATACTTGGCATAAGGACAAAAAATCAATAAGTGTTCTGTGGATTCTGCTACATTACAGCCAAAAGAGCAGTTAGGATGAATATCTTCCATAAATTTAGAAAGTTTCAGGTTTGTAGAGAGGGCATTACGTAAACACTTCCAAGCAAAATTCTTAATTCTTTGGGACACATTTAGATTCCATAAATTGTGCCAAAAGGAATCTGGCTGTCCTAAGTTGTAATGATTTACAGTTCTTTCAGTAAGTTTGTTATACATGAATTTCACAGTAAAAACACCAGATTTTGTAAGAAGCCATCTAAGAGTATCAGGTTTGTCTCTAGCTATTCTAGTATTGTTGATCTTCCTAGCAATATATTCAGGGAACATTTCAAAGATTAAGGCTGAATTCCACTTCTTAGTGATTGGATCAATTAGATCCTTCACAAGTGTTAAGTGAGTGTTAGTAGTTGACTTGAAACTACTAAGGTTATTTTCCATTCACTACACCAAAACAGGATTTTGTAACAGTGCAACCTGTCACAGTTTATTTTTCAGTCACAGATACACCTGTGATAAGTCCTGCAACAGTTATAACTGTTACTAAATTTTGTATTCGTGATAATAATTAGGAATATTAAATTCTTTTATTAGTCACAATAATATTTGTTGACAATTTTACAGACAAACACAATTATAATTCAAAGTGATGATTCCACCCAAATATTTCACCACATCTAAAACAACCCCAAAATTCAAAGTGATGACCAGACTACCCTTATCGGAAATAAGTAAAGTAAAAATTACAGACCGTTAAAATGACCATATTACCCTTAATGGAAAAAAGTGCAACAAAATATTATGCAGACTGTGAAAATGACCAGACTACCCTTATCAGAAATAAGTGAAGTAAATATTACATACTGTAAAAATGACCATATTACCATTAATGGAAAATAGTGCAATAAATATTATGTAAACTGTGAAAATGACCAGACTACCCTTATCGGAAATAAGTAAAGTAAATATTACAGAATGTGAAAATAACCATACAACCCCTATAAGAAATAAGTAAAGAAAATATTACAAACTGTGAAAATGAGCATTTTACCCTTACTGGAAATAAGTGCAATAAATAATATGAAGACTGTGAAAATGACCAAACTACCCTTATCAGAAATAAGTAAAGGAAATATTACACATTTTGAAAAGACCATATTACCCTTACCGTGAAAATGATCATATTACCCTTATTAGACATAAGTGCAATAAATATCATGGAGACTATGAAAATGATTATATTACCCTTACAAGAAATAAGTGCAATAAATATCATAGAGACTAAAAAAATGACCAAACTACCCTTATCAGAAATAAGTAAAGTAAATATTACATACTATGAAAATGACTATTTTACCCTTACTGGAAATAAGTGTAATAAATATTCTGGAGACTATGAAAATGACCAGACTACCCTTATCAGAAATAAGTAAAGTAAATATTAGAGATTGTAAAAATGACCATACTACCCTTACTGAAAATAAATGCAAGAAATATCGTGGAGACTATGAAAATGACCAAAATACCCTTATCAAAATAAGTAAAGTAAATATTATAGACTGAAAATGACCATATTACCCTTACTGGAAATAAGTGCAATAAATATCATGTAGACTATGAAAATTACCAAACTACCCTTATCAAAAATAAATAAAGTAAATATTATAGACTATGAAAATGACCACTTTACCCTTATTGGAAACATAAGCAATAAATATTATGGAGACTGTGAAAATGACCAGACTACCCTTATCAAAAATAAGTAAAACAAATATTACAGACTGTGAAAATGACTATTTTACCCTTACTAGAAATAAGTGCAATAAATATTATGGAGACTGTCAAAATGACCAAACTATCCTTATCGGAAATAAGTAAAGTGAATATTACAGACAGTTAAAATGACCATACTACCCTTAATGCAAATAAGTGCAAGAAATATTACGGAGACTGTGAAAATGACCAGACGACCCTTATTGGATATGAGTAAAGTAAATATTACAATCTGCTAAAATGACCATTTTACTCTTAGGAGAAATAAGTGCGATAAATGTTATGGAGACTTTCAAAATGACCAAACTACCCTTACTGGAAATAATTTCAATAAACATCACACAGACGGTGAAAATGACCATACTGCCCATATTGGAAATTAGTGAAATAAATATTATGGAGACTGTGAAAATGACCAGACTACCCTTATCAAAAATAAGTAAAGTAAATATTACAGACTGTGAAAATGACTATTTTACCCTTACTGGAAATAAGTATATATTATGGAGACTGTCAAAATGACAGACTATCCTTATCGGAAATAAGTTAAGTGAATATTATAGACAGTGAAAATGACCCTACTACCCTTACTAGAAATAAGTGCAATAAATATTATGGAGACTGTGAAAATGACCAGACCACCCTTTTCGGATATGAGTAAAGTAAATATTACAGTCTTTGAAAATGACCATTTTACCCTTAGGGGAAATAAGTGCAATAAATGTTATGGAGACTGTGAAAATGACCAGGCTACACTTATCGGAAATATGTAAAGTAAATATCACTGACAGTGAAAATGACCAAATTACCCTTAGTAGAAATTAGTGCAATAAATATCATGGTGACAAAGAAAATGACCAGACTACCCTTATCAGAAGTAAGTTAAGTAAATATTACAGATTGTGAAAATGACCATATTACCCTTACTGGAAATTAGTGCAATAAATATTATTGAGAGTGTGAAAATGACCATACTACACTTATTAAAAATAAGTAAAGCTAATACTTCAGATTGTGAAAATGACCATATTACCCTTACTAGAAATTAATGCAATAAACATCATGGAGACTATAAAATGACCAAATTGCCCTTATCAAAAATAAGTCAAGTAAATATTATAGTCTTTGAAAATGACCATTTTACCCTTACTGGAAATAAGGTTAATAAACGTTATGGAGACTGTGAAAATAACCAAACTACCCTTATCAGAAATAAGTAAAGTAAATATTACAAACTATGAAAATGACCATATTACCCTTAATGGAAATTAGTGCAATAAATATTATGGAAACTGTGAAAAATGACCAGACTATCCTTATCGGAAATAAGTAAAGTAAATATTACAAACTGTGAAAATGACCAGATTACCCTTAATAGAAATTAGTGCAATACTGTGAAAATGACCAGACTACCCTTATTAAAAATAAGTAAAGTTCATATTTTAGACTGTGAGAATGGCCATATTACCCTTACTAGAAATTATTGCAACAAATATCATGAAGACTTTAAAAATGACTGAACTGCCAATATCAAAAATAAGTAAAGTAAATATTACAAACTGTGAAAATGACCATATTCTCCTTAATGGAAATTAGTGCAATAAATGTTATGGAGACTGTGAAAATGACTAGACTATCCTTATCGTAAATAAGTAAAGTAAATATTACAAACTGTGAAAATGACCAGATTACCCTTAATGGAAATTAGTGCAATACTGTGAAAATGACCAGACTGCCCTTATTTAAAATAAGTAAAGTTAATATTTTAGACTGTGAAAATGACCATATTACCCTTACTAGAAATTAATGCAATAACCATCATGGAGACTATAAAATGACCAAAGTGCCCTTATCAAAAATAAGTCAAGTAAATATTATAGTCTTTGAAAATGACCATTTTACCCTTACTGGAAATAAGGTTAATAAATGTTATGGAAACTGTGAAAATGACCAAACTACCCTTATCAGAAATAAGTAAAGTAAATATTACAAACTATGAAAATGACCATATTACCCTTAATGGAAATTATTGCAATAAATATTATGGAGACTGTGAAAATGACCAGACTATCCTTATCGGAAATAAGTAAAGTAAATATTACAAACTGTGAAAATGACCAGATTACCCTTAATGGAAATTAGTGCAATACTGTGAAATGACCAGACTACCCTTATTAAAAATAAGTAAAGTTCATATTTCAGACTGTGAAAATGACCATATTACCCTTACTAGAAATTATTGCAACAAATATCATGGAGACTATAAAAATGACTGAACTGCCATTATCAAAAATAAGTAAAGTAAATATTACAAACTGTGAAATGACCATATTGCCCTTAATGTAAATTAGTGCAATAAATATTATGGAGACTGTGAAAAATGATTAGACTATCCTTATCGTAAATAAGTAAAGTAAGTAAATATTACAGATTGTGAAAATGACCATATTATCTTAGTGGAAACAAGTGCAATAAATGTTATGGAGACTGTGAAAATGACCAGACTACCCTTATCGGAAATAAGTAAAATAAATATTAGAAACTGTGAAAATGACCATATTGCCCTTAATGGAAATTAGTGCAATAAATATTATGGAGACTGTGAAAATAACTAGACTATCCTTATCGTAAATAAGTAAGTAAATATTACACATTGTGAAAATGACCGTATTACCCTTATTGGAAATAAGTGCAGTAAATATTATGGAGACTGTGGAGGTCTCTGCTTATTGCAACTGGTGGAGGTCTGAACCAACAAAGAACGGGGGTAAGTGAAGCTTTTCCTTATCCTGCGTCCGAATCTTTGTAAATACTACTTTTGGTTCCAAGACTTTAGTTCCAGGACTTGATTCTAGTGTTGGTTCGGGTCTGGCTCCCATGAAACATCAGATTTTTTGAAAGTCCATTTTTCATCTGTAGGAGTTACTAGTTAGTAAAATATAAAACCGCCGAGCATAACTCCCTCTCATGGTGGTTTGCACAAAGAATCCCATCTAGCAACAGTTATTATATAGTGGTTTTTGTGTTTCAGTTTACGAAAAATATGACTGGGTCTTTCATATTTTACAAACTTTCTACTGTATTTGAAGTTTGAATTTGTTAGCAAATACTACCACCTAAAGCATGCTCATCCATCACTAATCATAATTACCATTCAAATCATTATTCTTTTGCTGAACATTTCAACATACTTCAAGAAGAATCCCGGTCAAGAAAAATCACAGGGGAGTCAATTGTTGTTTTCAATTGACGGTAAAAAAAGAAAAAAAATTCTACCTAAATGGACAGCAAACGTATGTACCTAAAAGCCTCAAAAAAAAGAAAACGGGTATTTCAATTGGTAGTGGACTCAAAGGTTATGGTCAACGTAAGTTGTCTCAGTTCTGTTTGACCTATCCAACAAAAATTTAAGTTAGGAAGTTCTCTTTGGGTCAGCAGCCTCTTGAGTGAATTTTTCGTCCCAAGCTGCATATGGAGAGTTTTTTGATTAAATTTTTCTTTCCTGGAGGCACCGATCAGTTTGTTGGATGAACTTTTGGTTCAACGGAACATTAACCTCTCAGTGTGTTATAATTGCCCTCCCAAGGTAAAAGATACTCCTTCACTTAGCCTCATTTCCGATTCAAGCGAACATTAACCTCTCGGTGTGTTATAATTGCCCCACGGTATAAAAGGTACTCCTTCACATAGCCTCTCTCTCATTTTGAAAGTAAGTGAGCTTTATAAAACACTCATTTCATAGCCTTGCTCTTAGAGCATCGATAATAATTGAATATGGTTAAGACTTGAGAAGCCTGAATGATCTACTTTTCTCGGCCACTTTGAACAACTACTGACCCATCCTAATTTTTCTCATGGTAATTTTCAACAAGGATGTTGAGATTCTCACCAAAGGAATAATGATAGTGCAACAGAACCTCTGTGTACAGTGCTTCAAATCCCAACACGTATAGTGTGTTTGGGTAAGTCAGAAGCAAAAATATGTTGCTTCACAAAAAGGATTTTTTTTGCTCCTAGAAATCGTTCTGAAATTTTATACGTAAATAAAGTTTTTGCTTTTTGACTTCTACCAGTCAAAAAGCTACATCTAAATGTATATCCAAACACGCTAGTAAAATTTCAATTTTTCCACTGACCATGCTATGCTCCAACTTGTTACCTAGTCATTATGGGATCCTTTGGTTGTTTCCTGGACTTCCTCGAACAACCAGAATGATAAACAATTAATGGATGTAGGGTTTCGAACCATGTAATTGTTGAAATCCACTGTAACTTAAGGAGTTTGGATGTAGTCTTGGGACCACTAGTCTAGGGCATCAAAAAAATAATAATAATAACATGGATGTAAAAAAGATTCTTTATTCTTAGGGAGTGAAAAATAAAATTTACCATGATGCATTCATTGGAATATATTAGTTCATATTTGTACATCACTACACCAAAACCAGGATTTTGTCACAGAGTATATCTGTTACTTTTTTAATTTGTAACACATATACACCGTTACAGAAACGCTGTGATTAAAATTGTTATCGTTTTTTGTAACAGTTTTACTGTGACAAAATTTGATTCCAGTCACATTTATAAACTGTTACAATAGTTAATAGTAACAGTTAACCTAATTTTAGAATAGCGACACGTGGCTCATTTTCACAATATTTATAACAGATTTAATTGTTATTCTAACTTTGCAACAATTCGGTGATGACACGTGTCTTACACCGCCAGGTAGGCAACTATAAAGTTTTGCCACGCATCACTTTTTCTTACGACTACAATAACACATATAAGTGTTGCATACTTTTTGCACCAAATTCCCAATGGACACCTGTCATCTTTTGTCACAATTACTGTAAAGTTTAAACTGTTACTCTCATTTGGAACAACATTAAGAAGATGACACGTGTTTTTTTCTTCACAGTTTTGGTCACAGTTAAAACTGTGACAATTCTTTCAATTAAAATTGAAAAGGATGGATAGTCCAGGTCATTCTCATGGATCAACAATGGAGGTGGAGAGAATGTTACCTGCAAAATTGGCACGAGCATCAGGTTGTACAGAGTCTGGTGCAGGGTTGATCAAGGCCAAAAGGCGAGCATACTGATCGGCAGACAGGGAGGGAAGAGCGTGTGGTGCAGCAGATGGGTCAGTTGACAGAGCTGCAGCAGAAGAAGTCATGTGCAGATTTGCATTAACCAAAGGCTGCTGTTGAGAACTGTTGGCAGGGGAAAACCATGAAGCCTGTAGCACTTGTCTCGAACATGGCCTAGTCTGTTACAATAGTCGCAAAAGGGACGCTGACGCTTGTTATGATTGGATGGCGGACGAGAGCTGGACTGGAAATTTCGATTCGAAGCAAGAGCAGCATCATCAACAGTTGGCAGATGAGTATGGGTTATATGCTGCTGTTCCTCCTCCTGCTGAACAAGATTGAAGATACGAAGTGCACTTGTGAAGGGATCCATAGTGAGTATCTGACTACGAAGATTGGAAAACCTGTCGTGTAATCCCTGCAGAAACTCCATGGCACGCTCTCTTTCGAGTCTTTCAAGCATGTGCTTGCCAGCACCACAGATACATGCTTCCGTAGAAGCAACCAGGGAGTCATATTGATCCCAAAGAGTTTTTATTTTGGTATAGTAAAGAGACACAGGCATTGATTCCTGTTTGATTGAAGCAATTGAAAATTTTAAACGAAACAGAATAGGGGCATTGGAGACACAAAACCTGATTTGCAGATCTTTTCAGATAGCATGAGAGTTGGCAGCATACAGGCAGCTATCCCTGATATCTGGTTGACAAGAGTTTAGAAGCCAACTTCCCACGAGATCATCACATCTCTTCCAGCATTGAAACTGCAACGGATCTGTTGGAGGAGGAAGGGAGCCATCAACGAAACCAAGCTTTCCCTTGGCATTCAGAGACTTGTTGATTCCCCTAACCCAGGAACCTTAGTTGTCTCCTTGTAAAAGAGGAGAGGATAGCACAGTTGCAGGGTTATCACTGGGATGAATGATATAAGGGTCTAGAGTTCTAGGAAGAGCTGAAGAATTGATCAGAGTTTCATTGTTTTGGGAAGAGATGTTGTCATGCACTGGAGAGTTGGGAGAAGATGGATTAGAGCCAGACATGATGAAAAAAAAATATGAATGATAAAAGGAGAAGACGGCAGAGATGAAGTGGAAGGGAAGATATGTTTCCTAGGATCTACAAGGATACCATCTTAAAGTTTCAAAGATCTTTGTGAAGAATATATTCTGAATTGATATCTTTTTGTTCTTTACATGTGATATATATAGAGATTTATGTATGCAGAATATCTAAAAGATATGTTTCCTAATCTAAACAAACTCTGACTAGAATACAGGGAAGTTTTAACAACAACATAAGACTCGGACTGTGAGTTGAAGACTTGTTCTGGTGGTTGTGATGCCACTGCCGTGGCACACAATGTGTACACGTTCAATAATATCAGTGCGACTTCAGAACACCAGCAGTAGTAGGCGCAGACCTAGAAGAGCAGCAGGAAAAAAATATCATAGAGGTTTCTGAATACATAGTGAAGGAAGAATACACAACCATTGACCGATGTCCGATGAATATCTGTCAACTCCTTGCTATACATATTTTCAATTCTTTAACAAACTGAGTATGACCGAGTGGATGTTAAAAGAACATACCCAAAATAGTAAGCTTTCCTGGTTTCACAATACTCCCCGAAGCCAACATGAGGAAGCATTTCTTTCTGGTGTATCTCTTTTGCTTACCTGGAAAACCAATATATCCAAGGAAATGTGTGAGCATATATAAATCCAATATACAACAGTAACCAAGTGTAGTATTGTAAACAAAACTTACTTGATCATCTTTTCCCTTGTCACACCCACAGTGGATCCTCTTTTACCAATATAATCTAGTGCAACATACAGTAGGTGAAAACAGACAACCTCATCAGTTAGCACCTCCATTAGCGTTAGAAAAAAGGAATCACTACGTGTGCTGTAAGGCAACCTCATGTAAATAAAAGATAAACAAACACTATGAGGTGGTCCAATATTTATCTTCTAAAGAGGGCCTCAGTGTTTATTTATCAATATAACCTAGTGCAACATACAAAGTGCAGATGTACTCCGACCAGAATTAAATTACCCTCGACCGTATCAGCATCACTCGCATTTCTTTCTATCTGCCTCTAAAACATAAATATCAGCAATTTCTTTCTTGTTGCTCTACAAGCACATATCAGTGAGTCGAATAAAACAGTGGCAATTCAACAATTTTAGATACTGTCAATATATTTTCTGAACAGTGACAAACCCAACAAACAATGATCTTGTTGCTCTACAAGTACCTATCAGTGAGATGGAACTGATTTTATGCCTTGGAACAAGGAAGATACAAAGATTTGAGGTTCTTCTCTAATAATCTTCAAATTTTTACCCAATCCTAAGATTGGAAACTAGAAGATAATAGATGCTTCTCTTACAAATTGAAATTTCTACCCAATTACAAATTGGAAATATCAACGTGTTGGAGGCTCTTCTCTAGGAAGGATTTTATGGTTCTTACACCACTTTTCTAAACAAAACCAAACTTGAAACTAGTAGAGCTAGGGTTTAAACAATAAGTAGTAAACAAAAATGACAAAGATGAGAAATAAGAGAAGAAGAGGATAAAATAGTAATTGTGAAATAAAAGGGCATAAATGGTATGTTTGAAATACCATTATGCATCATCCTTCCCTCTTTAAGTGAAATTCGTCCTCGAATTGTCCATCTCATCATCCATAGCATTGTCACCCCAATATGGAACCAAGTGCTTAACATTAAAGACGTCGGGCGTACGAATTGAGCTTGGTAAGTTGAGTCGATAAGCATTATCATTTATCTTTTCTCCAATTGGAAATGGTCCAATCTTCCTTGCCTTATATTGTTGTACTCACCCACGGGAAAGCGTTCCTTAGTAATAACCGCATAAACAAGATCTCCTACTTCAAACTCAACCGCGCGTCGTCTTTGATCAACCTTATTCTTGTATTTCCTTGACAAAGCTTCTAAATGCTTTCGGCTGCTTTCATGTATAAGGTGGAGTTGAGAAACAAGGTCTTCCTCCATAGCATTTGGCCTTTTCAAATCCGGTACTAAAGACAAGTCAAGTGGTATTCTTGGATTGAACCTGTACACCACCATGAATGGTGAATAACCACTACTCCGGTTCACCACATGGTTGTAAGAAAATTACGCCTTGCATAAAACTTGGTCCCGTGTCTTCAAATTCTCCAAAAATAAAATGAACTAACTAGTGCTTGAACTTCTTCCCTTATTGGAAACTACTCGACCTCGATTTCTTCCTTTGTACTTACTCACCAAGTCTAACCTCTTGTGGTAATGGTCAACTGCATACCCAAGAAGCAAAGAACCACCAAGTAGTTTTTCCAACTTTGAATGGTGACTTGCATTATTATACTTGTCTTCAAAGGAAGCCCAAGTTGGATCAACATAAGTTAATTTCTCATTTTCGTTGCTAATACTTGATAAAAATCTTGTTGGTGGGTGAACTTTTGTTTCAAATTTCATCTCTTTGATGACATTTTCGGATACGGCATAAGCATAACTATCAGAATCATTAACAAGCTTGCTTACCTTTCTTCCCATGCTACAAGTGGTTTGGAATGCGTCATGCCTTGTCCCTCGATCACCGTTGTTAAGTTCAAGCATGGAGTATTTGTTTACGACATCCAATCTTTGTATTTGATAACCGGCGAAAAATTCTTCTTCTCTTTCTTCATTAGGTTCTTCATCAAATATGGGTGGCGACATAGGATCAAAGTAAACATTATTACCACTCTCACCTTCCTCACAACTTGAAAATATATCAAATTTTGGTAGGGATATTTTATCAAACACCTTATAGGAAACTTCAAGATTCTCATACCCACCAATGGGAATTGAATTCTCTAACTCTATTTCATCTTCATAATCATTAGAGAGTTCAAAGGAGTTCATATAAAGACTTTCCAACTTCTTAAATTTCTCTTCTACTAATTGATGCATTTCATCAAACATCTCATATCTCATTTTATTCAATAATCCCATCACTTGAACATTACTTACTTTTACTTCCCCATCCATTTTCATTCTTCTTTTTGATATCATAATAAAACACCATAAGATGGAAATACCCAATTTAAAAAACTACCAAGAAAAAGAAACACAACCCAAAATACTTGATGATGATATTAGTATCTTTACCAAACCTTCCCCCAAAAATCAAACCAAAGCCCTGATACCAACTAATGTAAAGTAATGCTTATAATTGAAATTGCAATGTTAAATTATAACAAAACACCATGAAATAAAAGTAATCAACCTTCAAATGATGCTTCTTCTACCCTTGAAACAATGAAGATACAAAGATTTGAGGTTCTTCTCTAATAATCTTCAAATTTCTACCCAATTCTAAGATTGGAAACTAGAAGATAATAGATGCTTCTCTTACAAATTGAAATTTCTACCCAATTACAAATTGGAAATATCAACGTGTTGGAGGCTCTTCTCTAGGAAGGATTTTATGGTTCTTACACCACTTTTCTAAACAAAACCAAACTTGAAACTAGTAGAGCTACGGTTTAAACAATAAGTAGTAAACAAAAAAGACAAAAATGGGAAATAAGAGAAGAAGAGGATAAAATAGTAATTGTGAAATAAAAGGGCATAAATGGTATGTTTGAAATACCATTATGCATCACTTCACAATGAATTGCTGGCTAAGAACTTAGAGCAACTGCAATGGTGCGATCAAAACCAAAGACCAAAGACGGAAAAAAACGACCAAATTTGAATTTAGTCCGTGGTGTTACACTAGGATGGAAGAGTAAATTTGGTTAGGATCACATATAATGTTCGCTTGGTGATCAGGATCACATATAATGTCCGCCCCATTTTTAGGATCACATATAATGTCCGCCCCATCATTAGTGGATCACATATAATGTCCGCCCCATCACATGATCACTTTATATGTTCGCCCCATCACAGAATCACTTTATACGTTCGCCCCATCACATGATCACTTTATACGTTCACTCGACTATATTTGATTTTGGTTTTGGTCGCAGACCAAATATAGTCTAGGATTTGATTTTGGTCCAGCTTTTACTCGATAGTCTGTCCCGCTGTGTCTCGCTTTTTGACCAAATGTATAGTTTTACTCGCCCACTGTGGTTGCTCTAACTGTGTTTGAATCCCAAAATTAAGTTTCATTTATGTCTTCCACGGACCATGACCATGCTCTCCCCACTTACTGAAGGTACATCGTATCACTGTTTGAAACATGGAGCAGCTCAACTTGGTGGGTATGATGGGACTGGACTCGAGGGAGGTATGTGTACATAGTCATTATGGGACGATTCTTAGTTGGAGATTCCCATGAGGGATCCCATATTCTTAATTGTTAATCAGCCATTGGCATTTTTGATTTTGAGGGATCCCATATTCTTTCTTTCAAGAAATTTGGAGTAGTTTATTTTCCGAAATAGGTGAAGTATTATCTTTTTCGAAATTATCTTAAAATTATGTACTCAAACTAATTTCTGCATTTATCTACCTCCAAATGTCAAAAATAATGTTCCAAACTAATATTGTGTTTTTTTATTTTTTTTCAATATAACTAGTCTCGATCTGACCGAATCCATTTGGCTTATTTGTATTTGGTTCAACGTGTTTATTTTTAAATCACGGTTCAAATGGACGAGTAAAAAATAATTTGGATGAAATGGCCAAAGAAAAAAATAGGAAGGATGAAACTGGATTCATCCTAGCTTAAATTTAAAAAATAGCAAGTATGAAACTTGATACATCCTGTGTAAATTAAAAATAAGAAAAAGTATTTGAAAATGGGCACGATGAAATCCTGCCTATTTTTACATTTTTTTCCGTATAAACAGTATCAAAATCTAACTGTCCATTTCACCCAGGAATTGTGGATTCTGGTCTTTTTAACCAATTTTTTGTTTATTTTTTTGAGTCAAATCCGACTCAATTGAATCAAAAATATATAAGTCAGTGGCTTGATCCGAGACATTTTATTTTCTGATTCAAACGTGTCCGAAACAATTCACGAGTCAGATATAACTGAAATAAGAAAACACGGTTTAACATCTGACTCAAGTCAAATTAGGGATCGAATAAATGATATCCCAACATGCAACAAATATCTACATTCATATAAATATATTTAAAGACTAATTTGCCTTTTCCGCTGATCCATCATTTTGATCTAGTAGTGTCGGATGTGATGCCGATATCCAAAATGTTTGATCAGCTTATGATCAAAAAAAAAGAAAAATTCGACAAATTTCTTGCTCAAAAGTTGAATCATGTACCAGAAAAGTAGAAACATCCACCGGGATGCACCTACCAAATTTGCTAGCATAACCCATGATTCACTTGTTTTCTACTATTAAAAATACCAGAAGCTATTTCCTCATTGACACATAATCTTATTCGGTCACTTGGAATTTCGAATTCTTCCCAACTGAAATAAATTTCCCACAGACACGAATTTCAAAACATTGTTTCCTTACAGATTTCCATAAACATTTTCTTTCAATTCAATTTCTTCTTCCCCCATCATCAGTCTTCACGTGTTGTCTGAAGTACTCTCTCCCCCTCTCTCCTCTGCAACTTAGAGAGAGAAAAGAAACAACAAAAACAGAGCTCAGAGAAAGTAAAACTCAGAAAATATATATATTTTTTTTCTTCTGCAACTAAAAACCAAAGATAAAAATCACTGTTAATGGTTTTTGTTTGTACGGACACAATGGGGCAATTTGATTCTTCTTCTTCATCAAAGATTTCTAGGGTTTTAGCAGGGATTTACATCTTCTTATCTTCTTCTTCTTCTTCTCTGCAACAACAAATACAAGCAGCAGCAGCAGCAGTTAGCATTTATATCTAGTACTACTACTACTAGTACTATATTTACTCCTTTTCTGAAGTTTCCTTCTGCAGAACTGTCATCATCAGAAAAACCTCCTTTATTACTCACTCCATCTATTCACTGATTCATTCATTTATTCCTGCCCCCATTATAAATTTTTGACAACTACTTTTTGAGTGAGATAAAAAGAAGAAGAAGAAGCTCTGTTTTTATTTAAAAGCTCTATTTTTTTAGTCACCGGATTCCGGTGGTTGTGATTTTGACTCTGAATGGGTTCTACTACTACTATTAACTGTTCAACTACTAGTAATATCAGTTCTGGTGGTGGTGGGGTTGTGGTTGCTGTTCCTCCTCCGTCTTCTGGTTCTTCTGCTCATTTGGTATCATATCCTTGTCCAAGATCACCACCAAAGTATCCAGATATGACTGGGAAACACAGAGAGCTTGTCAAAGTTCAGAAATTGGAGAGGGAGATTGGGTTCTTGGAGGTAATCAGATCTAATTTCATAAACCCCCTTTTCTGATTTTTCTGAAAGAATTGGAATAATCCTCCAATTTTCTGTTTTGGGGTTTAGGGTTTTGATAGTTGAGTGTGTAATCAGTCATTTTCAATCAAAAGGATGCAACTTTTTGACTCCCAAATTGGGAAATTTTAGATTTATCTTTTTGAATTTGAGATCTTCATAGTTCAATTGTCAACTTTATTGATTTTTTACTAGATTACGATGAAAATGAAAACCCACAAATTGAAATGGGAAAAAAAATTCACGGTAAAAGTGATTTTGGCCTAATTTTGTGTAATTTGGTTGCAAACAGGAGGAATTGAAATCAGTTGAGAACCTTCAACCTGCCTCTAGAAGCTGCAAAGAGTAAGTTTTTTTGGTTCTTTTATGTGGAATTCTTGCCATGGGGGGTCAATTGCCCCACAATTGCCTATGCTTTGTCTGCCACTATATGATTGTGCAATATGTGCATGACTGTAAGTTTTTTCGTGTTTCATCTGAAGTGTTGTGTGATACTTTACAGGGTTGACAGTTACGTAGCTGCGAATCCGGATCCGTTGATACCAGTGTATGGTTACTGAATTTTAGCCTTTACATTCTGTAAGATTTTGTAGGTTGCTGATGGGTAGATTACTTATGAATTTGGGTTTCTTGCAGTAACCAGAAGACTCGTAGATCATGTCGATTCTGGAGGTGGCTCTGGTACATTTTCCGCAATCCCAATTTCAAAGCCATTATCTATCTTTTCTATGTTAGCTAATTTTTTCTTTAAAATTTTACACTTCCGTACATTCATGCTTAGGAACACTAATCTTAGATTAGGTCATTTGAAATGAATTCATTTGATTGGGAATACAAGCTTTTGGATTAGCTCTTATGCAACAGCATTTGTTATGTGTATTTGGGGATAGCTAAGTTTGCACGTTTGCCTGATTAAAACTTAAATAATTGGTTGAACGGAGATGTAATGGGATTGTGTTTCGGATTGGGAGTTTCACCTCATCTTCAAATGAAGCTATTTATAGACGAATTGAATTTGATTTGAATTTGTCCAGTCTACATATTTTCTCCAGTAGAAACCCTGTGTGAGAATATGGTCTCCTTTTTAGTTCACTCAGTATAGGTAATCTAAGGCTGTTCTTGGTTTCCGATGAATATTTGCATGGTGCAAGTGTTCAAAATGGCTCAACTATTATGGGTTGTTGTCAAGATTACGTAGCATTTTGAATTGAGCCTTTAGAATAAGCAGCAAGAAGGCTGAATAGTTTGTCTCAATATACTTTATGAGGGACTTCTCTACTTTATCTTCTTATTAGTTGTCAAAGTTCAATCCGAACACAATTATTTTCCTTGAAAGACCTGTTTCACATTTGCATCTTGCGAATGTTCATTGGAAACCAAGCATAACCTAGGCCAATTTACATGGAAGGTAGTGATATCTACAGCATTAAAAAAATTGGACTTCACTTCTCAAGCACACAAGAAGGCACATCTATATAAGTTGATGTATATGTGGAATTGAAGTAGAGTATGACAGTCGTGAGTTGGAATTGGAGTAGATTTTTACATGATACTTGTACTTAGAAGTCATTTCTACTATTTTGTTCTTTACATTTGACGCTTAACTCTCAGTTGATGCAAGCTTACGTAACTTATATTGACTCCAACATGCAGTAGGCAGTATCTAAGCATGAACCGATATTGCATTATCAGCACTTGGATACAATTTTTTGTTATCTAATAAATGTCCTGTATCTACTTATCTTGGTTGGGCATACTGTAACATTTTCCTTGAAGTCTGCATATACCAAAAGCTTACATATTCTGCTTACGTTTCCTAAATGAACAAATTTTGTCCCTGTTTTTGACAATAATGAGAGTATGATTACTTCAAGTTTCCACATGTCTTTTTCTTTACTGAGTATGTTTCCCTTTCAATGTGCAGTGGCAAGTCTTGTTTGAATTTGTCATGGATATGCTGTTGCTCCTGCGGTTGCTCACTGCGTCTTACACCGAAAAATTGTACATTATGTCCACAAAAAGGTAAGAAGAGCTGCTGTTCAGGGTGCTGCAAATCCTGTAGGGGATCTTGCTGCTGGCCCAGCTGCTGTTGTGGTGACTGCAGCGGTGGCTGCCTCAGTAAAAGCTCTTGTAGCAAGTGTTGTTGTGCTCTTCCAACATGCAAATCATGCACCAATTGCTGTTCTTGCTTCAAATGTACCTCTTGTTGTTCTTGCTTTAAATGTCCTACTCTGAAGTCTTGTCGTTGTTTCAGCTGTAAAAAGATATGTTGTAATCCATGTGCATGCCTCTGTTATTGAGACATTTCTATGTACACATACATATATGGTTATTTTAGATTAATCCATATTGCCTCTGGTTTATCCGACTCTGAAGAAACATTTGCACTATTTTTTAACTCTGCTAGTGTCATTCTGTGTCCCGCAGAAAGAATCGGCCTACGATTTTTCTGTCTCTGTAGTTTACAGGCAGTTTAATCAGTTCCTTAGCATATCCTTCAACAATGTATCCCTTTTCACTGTTCGATGATGAACAACCTGAAATTTCCATCGTTTATGCCTCTGAATTGGTTGAGCATTTTGTCTATGCCTCAAGAGAAGGCATTTGGATATTGGTTATCCAGTTTCAGTAATCTGAATTACCCTTTCATTCTCTGTCGCGCCTATGTAGATGTCAGTGAATTCCTTCAACTGGTGAACCTTTAGAGGCAAATGGAAAAATCTAAAGGTGATTTTGACCTGTAAACCATTCTCACCGGAAGTTGCTATCATCGGCACTATAAGCCAAATATCAGTATAAATCAAGAAACTTAAAAGACAGCCACAATGAAAAATATCCAATCATAACAGCCAGAATGAAATACACCTTCCTTTTGAGAGATAACTGTTTTCTGTCCCCCCGCTAGATCTTGATTCTTCTTTAAAACCCACAAGTCAAAACCTTTATCTCCCCAAACATATGCACATAAATAATCGTCTAAAACATATAATGCAGAAACGGCACGCGGATTACCATTTCGCTGAAAACGAGGCGGCGTTGGAAGTTCTTGGAACTCCTCATCAGCCAAATTGAAGGCAACAATAATTCCTCGCCCATCCACCCAATGAATAGCTCCATTCGCAAACACACCAGATTGATCACTAATGTAACACCTATTCACATTATAGTCCATCTTTTTTTCAGCATTTCTCCACCCAATGCCACTGCGTGTATATCTGAACAATTCCAAGATTTGGGTCTCTCCAACTCCTACCTATGTTGTTAAGAATTCTGACAACCTTGTTTATCTTCACTAATAACTGATTCATATACTAATAAACTCAACTTACCAGAAGAATCAAGATGATGATTGAAGTGCATTTCTGAAAATGATGGATGTTGAATAAGATTTTTCCATGGTTTTGATACCAATTTGCAATCTAAAGCAGATTCGATTGGTAAACGAGACAGAATTTCTAAGATAGCATCTGATGGGAGCATATCGAAGTTCCTCATCGAAACCTGGACGAGAGATCTCAGAGTAACTAGGGTTTCAGGGAGGGGATTTGGTTTTGAGATTGAGACTGGAGAGGAGGACTGAGAAATGAGATGGTTCTTTTCTGTTCCTATAGGGTTTAGATCTACCCCTATCATTAGAAAACGGGTTCGGACACGGGCTTGGACTATTCTAAGTAGCCAATAACTTGGTCTTTTAGTGCTGGTTTTGGAGGCAAATTCCCGTAAGTGTGCCGTAACTGGTGACTCTTTGGAGGCAAATGTATAAAATTGACCTGTAAACCATTCTCACCAGAAGTTTCTATCATCGGCATTATAAGTCGAGAAACTTAAAAAGAGCCACGATGAAAAGTATCAAATCATAACATCCAGAACGCAAAACATCTTCCATTTTGTCAAATCCTGGGAAGTCTAATAGCACCATTACAGTGACTCATCCACAGTCACTGCCAACAAAAAATTCATTTTGCAGTGGGCCAACCATTCAAAAACAAACACGACAAAGAAATATACACAAGGGAATAATGAAGTCTTGAGTTTTTATAGAACTAGGTGTCGAGCAAAAAAGTCAATTTGATTCAACTTCATTAGAATGATGTTCTGGATGGATACTTGCAGCAGCAAATGGAAATACATCTGACTGCATTAAAATTTCCAGTAGTGCTGCTTCTTTGTTGGCTGGTTAATTTCTCCGGATCAGATTTCCTCAAATGAAGCTGCTAGAAACACGAAAGAAAGTTGAATAAGAGTAGATCCAGCCAACCAAAATCTAGAGGTACTACAATTGCATCATTATAGAAAAGATAGAATGATAAGCTTCTAACAAATCACCAATCCACCAACAAAAGTGCAAGATCATAACCACCGAAAACAAACAGCATATCGGCGAGAAGTAGTTCAAACTTCAAAGGGTGAGCATATATTTGTTGATAATGAGTACAAAGAAGTACTTGGCTAAACTCAGTAGCCCAGCATAACTGAGAACCACAGATTCAATCGACCTACAGTAAATACGACTTTTCTATGATTTTTCAAGGTAACAAAAACAATCTAAACTTAACACAATACATACTTTTTAATCTTGCGGTGTGAGTCAGACAAGGCAGCATGCATCTTACTTGGCTCAACAAGGGTTATAAACATGCAAGACACAACTTGGTGACAGCTACCAAGGTGCTTTGAACATTTAATTTTGTATTGATTGAGTTAGGGAAAGAAGATCCTATATGACAATGAAAAGGAAGTGGTAACAGCTATTGAAGTTGGAAAACTATGTCTAGTTTGAGCTATTGTTGGTGCTACATTGGATGCGAGCAGCCTAGCTAGAAGCCTAAATTATAAGAGGCAGGGAATCATAAGAGGCAGGTCATGGTGTTTTATTTCAAGTTATAAGGATACTAGATTATTCATCACAACTATACAAAGCACAAATAAGAGATAGCCAGAATACTCGCTGCCAAAGGAATTCAATGAAGTAAGAACCATGAATATTACCTTGAAACCACTGAAAAAGCTCTCTGTTTCATGGTTTTACCTATATATATACTTCAAGTATAGACGAAATAATTGTAACTAACACAGTAACATAGCAATTTAGCAAAACTAGAAGATAACAAATAATTGTAATTTCTGTTTGGTACGAGGTAAATTGTTCTCTAAAAACTGTAATAGCAGAAAAACTTACCCGTTTATATTTATCTAGATATTGGTTTCTTCCTTCTGCTCCTTTTGAGATATAACTGTTTTCTGTCCCCCGCTAGATCTTGCTCTTTCACCCGAATCCATTAGTTTCGTTTCTTCTTCTCCTAGTGCTTTCAATGACACCAAGGTGTTCTTGTGAGGGATTCCAATTTCAAAATTCTTACCAAAGTTCACGAAACATCTGGAAGATGAAGCTTCTGGGGCGTAATGATATACATTTTTATCACGAGCATCGTGGCACAAAAGCCTACCACTCATTGTAAAGGTGATAGGTAAGTTATACCATGGTAAATTACTGAACCCTTTACTCCAAATACATACATCATGATAATTTTGATTCTTCTTTAAAACCCATATGTCAAAACCTCTATCCTGCTGGCAAACATATACACATAGATAATCGTCAAAAACATGTAGTTCCAAAATGGGACGCAGATTACCAATTTGCCTCGAACAAAGCGGCGATGGACGTTCTCGAAACTCTTCATCCGCCAAAATAAAGGCAACAACAATTCCACGGTCGTCCACCCAATGAATAGCTCCATTCGCAAACACACCAGATCGGTGGTGACTGACGTACAATCCATTCACATCATACGCCATCTTTTTCTTAGCATTTCTCCACCCAATTCCACTACCAAGAGTGTACACCTGAACAATTCCAAAGTTAGGATCTCTCTCATTGTTAAAAATTCTGACAACCTTGTAATTATTTGTTGATGGAACGTAACCAAATCCAGTTAACAATACCTTTATTTGAAAGTCTGGAAGGACAACATATTCTCTAGTAACTGGATTACAGATATATGCAGGCTCAAAAAAAGGTTGATTGATCATTTCAAGAGATGCATTCACACAAATTAATCAATTACATGAGGCAAGTACAAAAAAAGGGTCAAATGGAGGTCTTAAATTCATCCTTATTCTTCTACTAAAACAGTTTAAATTCTCATTATACTTGGTATAAGCATAGGAAAACTGCTTTTTATCACCGTTAACTGGTTCAGATAATAAAAAACTCAACTTACCAGAATTAAGATCATGATCGAGAACATGATTCAAGTGCATTTGCGAAAACGATGGATGTTGAATAAGATTTCTCCATGATTTTGACACCAATTTGCAATCTAGAGCAGATTTGGTCGGTAATCGAGATAAAATTTCTAACATAACGTCTGACGGGAGAACATCGAAGTTCCCCATCAAAACAGGAAGAGAGATTTCAGAGTAATTAGGGTTTCAGAGGGAAAGAAAGGGGGATTCGATTTGGTAAGATTGAGACTGGAACTGAGAAATGAGATTGTTCTTTCTGTCCCTACTCCCTAGGGTTTACATCTACCCCAATCTTTAAAAAACGGGTTCAAACACGGGCTTGGACTATTATGAACGGTCCATATAAAGGAAGTCAAGTCTTCGGCTTCTAGTCCAACATAATAACACATTTTTTAAGAACGATTTTTTGGGACCATGGTTTTTCTGGGACCATGGTTTTTATTTTGGGTAAAGGCATTAGAAGTAATTTTAGGTCACCTCATATCTATTTATTTATTTAATACCTAATCTACGCTCTTAATTAATTTTAGGTTATGATTAGTGAATGATTTAGTTAAAAATAATTAGTGAGATTAAATTAAAAGATGGGTTTATTATTAGTTGAGTAGAATTATTGAGAGAGTAGAGTTAGAGAAGATGAATGAGAAAAACATGGAAAATAATTTTTTTTTTCCAATTCACTAAGTTTGAGTATTCAAATGATGAAAACTCATCTGATGCTTCATCTCCATCCTCTTCTAGAATATTTGTTAATCTTCAAAATGATCCGGATTTGTGAACTGGATTTTGAACAGTTCGGTTACTTTATATGAAGAACAAGTAACCGAACTCATCTGAAGTTGTAGCTCGGTGGCCCCGTGAGATGAACAAGTAACCGAACTCATCTGAAAGTGTAGTTCGGTTACTTGTTCCAAACACGCAGGTTACCGAATACTCAAATAATAGAATTTCTAGGAGTTACAACGTTATGTTCGGTTGGTTCTCAACTAACCGAACTTTGGTATACAAAGTTCGGTTGGTTCGCAAACTGCATGCACTTTTGATCTAACCGAACTTTACGTAATATAAGAGTATATAAGTTTACAAAGTTCGGTTCTTTCGCAAACTTGAACCTAACAGCTAACCAACCGAACTCTGAGTTCGGTTTCCGCGATAAAATTGTGAAGTTTCCGAATTTAATAAACAAAAAAAATGTGCAGTTCCAGCGTCTATTGGCTAAGTTCGGTTACTTTGTAGTTTTAAAAGTTTTTGCGAACAAAACGAACTCTATTGGCTAAGTTCCGTTATTTTGGAATTCAACATAGTGGCCACAACAATACAATTCGGCTAGACTGGATTTGTTATTTTCGGTTATAAGGGTGGAGTTCGGTTACTTTGTAGTTTTAAATTTTTTTGCGAAACAACCGAATAGAGAGTTTGGTGACTTAGTTTTAAATCCAATAGAACCGAACTGTTCTTCGTGTTCTTCATTTTCAAGAAGTTCGGTTAGTAAACTAGGTTTTTTTTGGAAAATCGTCCTAACCGAACATGGCTCTGTAACTCCTATTAAAACCTTATTTTGATGTTTTCTATTCGATTAAAGCAATCAAAATCAAATTAAAGTGAATGGTTTGTTGGAAAATACCTCCGGAGTGGTCCCATGGCAGAATCAGGTTGCGGCTGGCGTCTTTTATACCCGATAAAATTATTATGTAGCCGAACTTAATTGTGATTGCATTGATGTTGTTACATTTCTTAAATAGGCGGTGGTGGTGGTGGTGGTGATAATCGGTGGTTGGTGGTGGTGATAATCAGAGGTGGTGGTGGTGGTAATCGGCGGTGGTGGGCGGTGGTGGTGGTGGTGGTAATCGGTGGTTGGTGGTGTTGATAATCAGAGGTGGTGGTGGTGGTAATCGGCGGTGGTGGTGGGAGGTGGTGGTTATATATATATAGGTGGTTATTAGGTTGGTTTTAAATTAAATTAGGTTAAGGGTAGGTTAGTCATTTCAACGTTTTAAGACACCCCTTATCACTATAGGGAAGGTGGCCTAATAAAACCATGGTCCCCTCAAAAAAACCATGGTCCCTAAAAAATTATTCTTTTCTAAATGATTCAACATACCTTGACGCATGTAAATGATATAATCAACCTAGCTACGTAGTAAGTAACCCTTCAAAAAAAAATCAGAAAAAAAAACCTACATAGTATGTAGCACGGACGCAGCTAAAATGGTTACTTGTCCTCAACAGATTTTTGCACCAAACATTTGGACACGTGCGGTGTGTCTCCGTATCAGACACATTGATTACATCATATGCATATATTGCACACTGTTTTAACTGAGAAGAAATGATACACGTACCGAAGCACACCACCGTGATATGCACCTTGATCAGATCCAAGGGCTATTAGGGCAGCCCTAGGGGAGATTTGTAGGGGTGCGGTTAATGATGGGGTCCACCACTATTTTTTTCTCTCACCCAAACATCACGGTACATTGCCGCGGTACACCAAACATTTCTGTTAACCGAGTCTATGTCGTGTCCACTTCACCGCTATCCAATTGTACTCATGATTCCACATGCCTTAACAAAGATTATCCCATTCTATGTGCATTATCAAGTCTTGTTTGAGCCCAATCTGATGGTAGACAGTTTATTTTTCTACGCGGATGGAAATGTAAAATTTTGAAATAGACTTTATGACCCATCAAAGTTTGTTTTCACTCATGCATTATGTGCATTTTGAGCGGCATTGAATCCTCTCATTGACGGATACTTTTCGATTCCGGACTAAATGTTATGTGTAGGTGTAAATAATCCACAAGGCTAGGTGGAAAGATCCTGGGCTATGATGCACCAAAGAACAAAGGAAGATGAAGCATGGAATAAATTCAGAAGGAACGAAGAATGAGGAGTCACGTTGGTCGGACGTGATGGTCAAACAACTATCGGAGGTGACGTGATCCTTATCCTCTGTCAAGGCAAGCGGACGACCAGGAAGTACTCGGTCAAACAAGGGAAGCTGGTCAAAATAAAGGGACGATAAGAATGAAGGGCGATGTCGGATCGACCAAAGATCCAAGGCTCGGCCTCGGGTGAAAAGCTGTCAAAGACCAAGACTCTATCGGCCATACTAGACAGATGGGCGAGCACCAAGATAGGCCCGATAGAGGACAACTGAGTTGATGTATTATGACTAACACTCTAACTTCGTTGTATCTCGACTGTGGCCTATAAATATAAGGGCTTGTCGAGAGTGTGAGGGAGGTGAAAAGAGAGATAAAAAGGCAATACACTTGAGAGTTTTGAGAGTTAGTTCATCGGAGGAAGAGAGAACACCTTGTAATCAAAGAGAAGAAGTAATAACATTCTTCCTTTCACCCCGTGGACGTAGGTAATCATGTCGAACCACGTATATCTTTGTGTCCATATTTGATTGTGTATTTTTACTTAGTTTGGTTCCATTTTCTACACCATTGGATGTAGTGTGTGGTTTTATGCAACTACATTCTGGCGCCGACTAAGGGGACGTCTAAGTTCTCCGGATACCTTGGCCGCGTATACCAACAGAGATGATCTAAAAGATCCTAAGAACACTTTGTGTGGTAGTTGATGCTATGGGATGAACTCTGTTTGGTGAAGATTGTTCTTTATTGTTTAGTTTTCGAAGTTTCTTAATATAGTTAGGTTTCCATTGATAAAGTCGTGTCTTAAGCAAGTGTTTTCAGTAGGATCGATGTTGAGCAGTCGAGTTGACAGGAAATCCTTCAAGAGCTCCCAAATAACGCTCTCGGCGTTTGGTCGAGGCCAGGGAAGGATTCTGATAACAAATCGACTTGCTATGTTTTAAGACGAGTCTATGACTGATTTCATGGATGATAATTTTTGTTTTCAGCATTTGTTTTCATCATAAGAGTTTAACAGTGGAATATTTCTAAAATCTCCCGGATAACATCTTCGACGTTTGGTTGAAGCTACTTGAAATTCTTTGTTGACGTGTTAAATTACCAAAACAGTTGCACGGCGAGATCACTAGTTGCCGGCGAAAAATCCTAGGAACTCAGGGAAGTCATCCCTGCAAAATTCCAAGGAAGTTGATAAGTTTTTTTTGTCTAGACCTGACGTGGTGTGCTGACCTCTCAAAGTACACGAATTTTGAATCTTTTATTGGAAAAGTACTAGGAGTAAATGATTTGGAGTATAAGGAATGTAGGACAAATGGTCATCAATGCAAAGCCGAGGTACTGAAAGCGACGCTGTGAAGTACTGAAAACGACGTAGCGTGATACCCGTCGGAAAGAAGTACTTAGATTCAAAATATGACAAGTTGGTGAGGTCATCCTGATAGAATAAAGGGAATCGTACTTTCAAAGTCCAGTTTGGGTGTCAGCCCCTTTTTCTTTCCGTACGAATTGAAAAGATTTTTCTAAAAAAGTTCCAAGTAAGGTGTTGTTCGTCTTTGTTGACGATGGGGACGATCCCCGGGCCTACGACATACCTTTTCCGATGGCGAGCACTTCAGGGACGGGAAGAACGCTAAGGAGCCGCACAGTTACCAGCGGCAGCATGCAAGAAGGAGTAACAGGGCCGAGACAAGAGAATGACCGACCACCACCACGTGAGAGATCTCGGGAAGCTACAAGAGGTATGCCGAATGTGGAGGAGGAAGTCGACTTGGGACGAGATGATGATCCCACACCATTGGAGCGGATTATCCCGACCCAGAGGATGGCCGATCAGATTACGGCGTCATACACAGAAGATGATGTGGAAGCGCTCATCATGCATGCCCAGAGGCACAGAGCGAGACAACAATCTGAATATCAGGAGGCTCTAGGGTAAGAGCAAGAGAGACTTAGGAAAGTCCAGCTAGGCCGAGTAGCATCTAGTGGAATCATCCCACCACCGTCGACTCAAATACCCATATACTACCAGTTCCACCACCGTTGACAACAACACAACCCCGTGCTCACTTGAGCCACCGGAACGACCATTCTAGTCCCGAGAGTACGGATCCAACACTACTCGCCATTCTTGAAGGACAAAGGAGGCATTAAGAGAGATGCAACGGAGGAACATGGCGCTGGAATTCGAGAATTATCAGCTGCGGAACCATAGGTATAGGTCGAGAGGATCCTCCAGCCGAGGAACATCGGGTAATCAAGGCCTATCAGGGCGATTACCACGAACAGAAGGACCGAGCAATCCTGGCCGATCAGGGAAACCCCCGATACCACCTACTCGAGGGTATGGTCCACCTGAGGATTCATCAACGGAAGAAGAAGGGCACGAAAGAAATGAGAGGTCGGACAGCTCAACAGAGGCCAAGCTCAGGGAGTTAGAATCAAAGATAAAGAAACTATCAGGAAACGACGAGGCCGAGAAAACCCCCTTCACCCAAAGGCTTGAGCAAATGGCGTTTCCACCTAAGTGTACACTCCCTGCATTTCCATCTAGATTTGATGGGACGGGCGATGCGGTTGAACACATAAAAATGTATACTATGTCGCTAATCCAATGGAAGAACAATTAGGTGGTAATGTGTAAGTTCTTCCCATCAAGCCTAGAGGGAGAGGCGAGGAACTGGTTTTACGCGCTTTCACCAGCGTCGATCGACAACTATGAGGATCTAATTGAAGCCTTCTTAGAAACTTACATGCATAACAGTAGACCTCGGCCCAGAGTCAATAGATTGTTCACTCTGGCTCGAAGGTTCAAGGAACCCCTCAGAGCATTGACTGATCGGTGGAGAAAACTGTGCACAGAGATTGGGAAAGTACCAGTCGATCAACAGATATTTGGATTCGAAAATGTGTTGGGAAGGTCGGACCCCATATGGATATCCATGTTTATTGAAAAACCGCAAACACTGAAAGAAATGCGGAAAATGCAAGAACACTACATCGCACTGGAAGAGATTCAAGAAGAAGCGAGGGGTAAGGGAGTAAAAGAGGATAGTGCAACAACTAGGGCGACCCAGGAGACACTCCCAGACGGTCCGAGAAGAGACCAGACCCACCACCACGAGGAAACGGTAAGAATGAGTGGATAGCAAAAGGGAAAAAGTCGAGACACGAGCCAAGAGCCTACACCCCATTGAACGCACCATTGGAAGAAATTTTCAAAGAAGTCGAGAAGAGGAACGACATCATCTACCCGACATCAAGGGGGTACAGTTCAAAGAAACCAAGGACCACCCCGAGTACTGCCACTACTATCAGTACAGAGGTCACTCCACCAATAACTGTCGAGAGGTGAAAGACATCGTGGAACATCTTATCCGAGATGGATACCCGAGGCAGTTCGTCCGACAAGCACCACAGACGACCACCGCGCCCGATGCACCTGTTCACCAGGTTCGAATCGGCAGATCAACTTAGTTTGTGAACACCATCTCGTACTCAGCCACACAGGAGTATAATCTAAGTCCATGAATCTCCTCTAGAATCCACAAGAGGGACCACAATGGTAAATAAATATTCAGTGTAGCCAAGACCCTGCCGATGAAACCTTGGATGATGCAACCAATTTTCTTCTCGGCCAAGGATGTCCCGATGAACGGTCAAGCCCATAGCGACCCCTTGGTCATTACCTTGCTGATTGAAGAATGGGGAGTGAGAAGGATACTGGTAGACAGTGTGAGCTCAGTCGAGGTGCTTTTCTACGACACCTTCAAGAGAATGGAATTGTCAGATGACATTCTCGTCCCCTTAACATATCGAATTTACGGCTTCAATGGGACCGTGACCATCCCAAAGGGTGAGGTAACTCTGAGAGTATCGGATGGGGGCGGTTATCTGGATACTCTAACCACATTCTGTGTAGTCGATGTCGCCTCACCCTATAAAGCCATTATCGGGAGACCTTGGATCGCCGTTATTAAAGGGGTAGCATCGGCCTACCATCAAAGGCTGAGATTTCCAACGTATAAAGGTATAGCAGAGGTCGTCGGTGATCCACAGGCGTCCAGGAAATGTATGCAAGTAAATATTCAAATAAATGAGGAACGGCGAGCACGCCAACGAAGGTAGAAGAACAAGGCCAAAGAAGCCAAGGCGGCAGAAGAGTTGGGAAAGGCTATCGCCCAGGCGGCCATGGCGTACGAAGCAAAGGATCAAGAACCCTTATAGCAATTACAGGAATTGGCACCATTAAGGGAACCAAAACCAAACTTCTTGGCCGTAGATCCCACCCGAGAGATCAATATGGGAATGGAAGAAGAGCCGAGGATAGTAAGGATCGGGTCATTGTTATCGGATGAACAGGTGAATCGACTCACATTGGTCCTGCGAGAAAATATGGATGCTTTCGCATGGAACATGCACGATGTGGAGGGCATAGACCCGACAGTATGCTGCCATCATTAAAAGATCGAGCCAAGTTTCAAACCTGTCCGACAAAAGATAAGGCGAATCGCACCAGAGTTGCAGACGACAGTCGAGAAAGAATTAAAGAAACTGCAGGAAGCAGGAATAATCCGAAAATCTCAATACCCACGGTGGATATCTAACATGGTTGTATTACCAAAGAAGAATGGAGGAGTTAGAATATGTATTGACTTCAGTGACCTAAAGAAAGCTTGCCCGAAGGACAACTTTCCTCTCCCAAGCATCGATCAGCTGGTAGAATCGATAGTAGGATATGAGGCGATAACCTTAATGGACGGGTACTCGGGGTATAACCAGATACCATTGGCCCCCTAGGATCAAGAACATACCTCTTCTTCACGCCAAGGGGCTTATATTGTTACACCAAGATGTCGTTTGAATTGAAGAATGCGGGTGCCACATACCAAAGGCTGGTAGGGGACATGTTCGAGAACAAGATCCATAACACCATTGAAGTCTATGTCGACGACATGCTGGTAAAAAGTCGCCTAGCCAAGAACCACATCTGAGACCTTCATGATATCTTCCAGACGATGAAGGAGTACAAGATGAAGGTTAACCCTGCTAAGTGCGATTTTTGGGTAACCTCGGGAAAATTCTTGGGATACATCATCACACCCAAGGGGATAGAATCGGATCCTGACAAAGTCAGGGCCATCCTTGAGATGTCGTCGCTTGCAACAGTGAAAGATGTGCAAAAGCTAAACGTCATCATAGCGGCACTAGGGCGATTCATATCCCGGTCTTCGGACAAGTGTAAAACCTTCTTCAGCACTCTTAAGAAGGGAGAAAAATTCAAGTGGACGGATGATTGTGCGGAAGCCTTACAGAATATTAAATTACATCCTACAAGCCTCCCAGTATTGCAGAGACCCGAGCCATCGGAGGTCCTTACCCTATACCTCGGAGCAACTTCATATGCTATCAGTGCAGTCTTGGTTAAGAATGAAGGAAACGAAGAGAAACCCGTTTACTTTATCAGCAAAACCTTGAGCCAGGTCGAGAAAAATTACACATGGATGGAGCAAATGATTCTGGCATTAGCGTTCGCCACTCTGAAGTTGAGGACATATTTTCAATCCCATCGGATCCGCATACTCACAAAATCGCCCATCGAAGCGGTACTAGACAATGCAGGCCGATCAGGAAGAATTTCTAAGTGGGGGGCGCAAATTAACAAATTTAATGTTTTCTACGAGATGAGAATGGCGGTGAAAGCACAAGTGGTGTCATATTTCCTGGCGGATTTTCCATTAAGTGACGAAGACGAGGTCGAGGATATCCCGGGAATGGAGGAAGATCGGGAGGATACGGCTGACCTACTGGAGGCGAGCATCCCGACACGGTGGGAAGTATTCGTCGACGGAGCATCGAACAAAGATGGATCAGGCCTTGGGATAGTCTTCACCACACCCAAAGAAATGAAGATAGTCCATTCATTTCGATTGGAGTTCAAAGCAACAAACAATGTTACAGAGTACGAGGCGGTGATCCATGCTCTAAGGATAATCGTCGAAATGAGACTACATGATGTGAGACTGACTAGCGAATCACATCTGGCAATCCGACAAATAACTGGCAAATATGCTATCAATGACCCGAT
Organism: Papaver somniferum; assembly: GCF_003573695.1. Lineage (NCBI taxonomy): Eukaryota > Viridiplantae > Streptophyta > Magnoliopsida > Ranunculales > Papaveraceae > Papaver > Papaver somniferum. The sequence continues at coordinate 5,511,878 of NW_020619603.1, read as the reverse complement.
TTTGCAGAAATACTGAGAACTCGCCCAATTCTACATCGACCAGATCCCCAACATCAAATTCCGTCTCATATGCATAAAATACAACCGACGTTCCGACGCTTTGTCATACATAGTGTCTCAGTTAACAGACCCTAGTGAGGAAGGTATCCAAGTCGTGAGGCTCCCTACACCCTCAATACCAGAAACACCAGAAATACACATCGACGTGGCAGTCAACACGGCCGATAGGTATCAGGAAGGAGATTGGAGAAAGCCGATCCATTTATACTTAGAAACATGCGAGCTACCCAGAGGGCGACCAGAGATCAACAAAATCAGGAGTAAATCGGTTGCGTATGAGCTGAGGGACTGAATCCTATACAAAAAGTCTTACTTGGGACCATTACTAAGATGCTTGATAAAGGATGAAGGCCAATCAATCTTAAATAAACTACACTATGGAGCAGCTGGAAACCATAGCTCGGGTCGGAGTCTGTCGACCAGGGCAAAAACGATGGGATATTTCTGGCCGTATATGAATAATGACGCAAAACAGATGGCACAAGCTTGCAAGGAGTGCCAACGGTATGGAACGAAGATACATGCACCATCAGTAACCTTGAACTCAGTAATAAGCCCATGGCCTTTCGCCAAGTGGGGGATCGATATTGTGGGACCCCTGCATGTAGGATCGGGGCAGAGGAAATATTTAATCGTGGCAACGGACTAATTTACCAAACGGGTAGAGGCGGCATCATTGAAGCACATCCAAGACAAGGACGTCTTCAGGTTCATCTGGGAGCACATCATATGTCGTTTCGGAGTACCGACAGTCATCGTCTCGGACAACGGAAAGCAACTCCAAGGAGAGAACATTGATTTGCTATTCAACACCTACAACATCCGCAAAAGCAAGGCCACCCCCATATATCCTCAGAGTAATGGGCAGGCCGAGATTACAAATAAGACAATCGCCGATAATTTGAAGAAGAAGTTGGATGGGGAACATGGATAATGGTGCGAAGAACTTTACAACGTCTTATAGGCTTATAGATTAACTCGAAGGGAGGCAACTGGACTATCACCCTTTATGCTCACTTATGGAACTGAAGCGATTCTACCAACAGAGGCGATGCTACCCACCACGAGAACCGAAGCATGGAGGAGAAACATCTCGGCCGATCTTATTTATGACAAGCTCGACAACTTGGAGGAAACAAGATTGATGGCGCTACAAAAAATGGAAAACTACCAAAGAAAATTACAGCGGGAATACAATAAACGAGTTCGCCCAAGAGAATTCCAATCGGGGCAATTAGTACTGAAGTATCTAGCCGATTGGGAGAGTGATAAAAAGTGTGGTAAATTAGCGGCAAAGTGGGAAGGACCATACACAATCGTGTCTAAAGAGGGCGAAGGCGCTTATCGATTACTAAAGCCGGACGGAAAACCAGTGTTAAAACCGTGGAACGCCCAACATTTGAAGCTCTATCACCCGTGAGGGGTTCGAGAAAAACAGGTAAAGATACTTGTCATTCATTTCTTTAAAGCCACGAGGGGTAGGAAATATGACATGAGCGACTAATGGTCATTCGTACTCGGGGAAATGGCAGTGAGCAAGTGCCGAGGTGACTTACACTAAAATGGTCATTCGTACTCGGGGCAAAGCCAATAATGGAAGTGCCGAGGTGACTTACACTCGAGTGGTCGTTCGTACTCGGGGCAGTGGCAGTGTGCAAGTGTCGAGGTGACTTACAGTGGACTGGCTATTCGATACTTGGGGCAGTGGCAGTGTGCAAGTGTCGAGGTAGCCTAAGGGTACTGGTGGTTGTAAACCAGCTACCAAAGGTTGTTAAGATACGGTTTCTTCTCATCCAGGTAACCTACTTACATCTGAAAGGTTATCCCCATCGCAAGTGGCCGTGACCACTTTCCCGAGCTGGCTGGTAGATAACCTCTTGGGACCATCGGGCCTAGCAGCTAGGACGACCAATACCCTTCCAATGAATCTAAAATATAGTGATGAGATACCTCGACCAGGACATGGCATCGGGCCCGATGACCCTCCTTGTTGAGTGTGTTCGACATAAAAGGTTTTAAATACTAACATGTGTAATATGGAACGCATGTACAGAACATAAACGGGGAGATAACAATAACAAAGTCACACATCAATAACTTAAACATAAAGAGCAAATAATGTCAAAGAATGAACAACCAGCAAACATGGCGACGCAGCACCCCATTAATAAAATGTATCAAGAAAGGAGGGTTAAGTGCTTAAGCGAATTACAACCCAAAACAAGGGGAAAACTAGTGCCACAACACTACAAAAGAACCATTCAATCCCTGGGCGGAACAGCACCAGCTCCTCCCCTCCTCAGAGCGACCTCTCGGCGCTTCCGCTCGATGTATTCATTGACACCAGCAGTAATTACGTCTGCAATCTCTTTCTGATGAGCAGTTCTCTCCTGAGCAATCTGTTGGGTAAGTTGTTGAGAAGTCGCCTCGACAGTGGTAAGATTGGCCTGCATATCGCCCTCGACCTTCTTCAACCTCTGGACCTCCTTCTCCAGATCCTTGACGCGACCCTGCTCGGCTGTAACATCACACAAACAATTTATCAAACACGGAACTCAACATTATACAAAACAAGGACAGTAAGCTAGCCTAGTCTCAAAGTCCCCCGACATTCTTTCTAGAGACCTGTAAGGATCGGCAATACGGATTCTAGCGACTCCAAGGATTTAGCTAACTCGTCCTCGTCCTTAGAAAGCTTCATGGTTAATTCATTGTAGTACTGCTCGTTGAACTCGTTGGTGGGGAAATACTTCTTGTGATCACTCCACTCGGCTCTCAAGCGGTTATGAGATACTTGTAGCATCAATAATTGGTATTGGGCCCACTCTAAGTCACTAGCTTTCTTATCAAATTCCTTAGTCCTCTCAAGAAGATCTCTATTTGACTGTTCGGACGTAGTTTTATCCCTCAAGATTCGTCGCCGATCCTCATGAAGATCTCGATTCTGAAGCCTTAAAGAACAATTATGACTTTCTAGATTATCGACCAATAGTGTTTTATCAACAACAAGTCTTTGGAAAGTGCCCAGGCGAGCTCGCAAGTTATCTATTTCCTCGGGCACATACTCGAACTGGCGATATCTATTCAACTATTCTTGAAGAAGTTTGATCTTGGCCTCCTGACGGTCTATCTTCCCATCCTTATTGGAAATACGTCGCCGAAGATTCTCCATAAGATCTTTCTCGATATCCCACTTCCTCTTTATGATCCTATACTCCGAAGCAGCGTTTAGATCTATACTAGCTATTTCGGCTAAAAGAATAGTATCCGACTCAGGATATTGACATGAAGAACTCAATAAACAAACAAGAGTATTTTCAACAGTCTACCTTGTGCATCAGCAAGTTTGATCTCCAGATCACGGGATTGTTCCTTCTCCAGCTGCAACTGAAGCTTGACGGGATCAAACTGCCGATTTTCCTGTCGGCGAAGAGCAGCCTCCAACCTCGCCCGATTCACGGCCTACAGAATCCATCCCAAGACGAGTCATTAAGGTCCGATAACATCAAAGAGAAAGCATAAACAAGACACTCACCACAGTGTCAAAGGTGGGCGCGATATCATGATACTGCGGCACGACGACGATCATCAGCTCATCAGTAAAAGAGCCAAATTATGCAGAAGTCAATGCGCCGAGCGAGTCACAGACGGGGCCCGATATGGTGAATGACATTTGGACGCCCGATGTAGACCCAGAAGTTTTTCATTCAATGAAAATATAAATCCAGAAAATTCTTCAATGGCAATTAAGTTTTTCATTCAATGAAAATATATATACGGTAAGTTTATCCCATACAGGATGAGAAATAAATTTGGAAGGTGTTTTTTTATTTTGTAAAACGTTTCGTTATTAATTTTCATTCACTAAAAAACTTTGTTTTTCCAACAATCCCCCACATGAAAGAAAACATGACATAAAAGATCTTGGTAAACTTCCTGAATGAAAAAAATTGTTTTTCCAACCCCACGACCCGACCTGACTGAATGGACTGGCGGATGTGTGTCAAAATCATACTATCCATTCCAAGCCTCTCTCACACACAAAAGTGTGTTGACCCCAGGGCCATACTATGGTTTGTAAAAATCATAGCAGCATTGAGAGCTTTCATCTTTAGTTACCCATACGTGGGACTAAAGGTTCTGTTCACCAAAGTGAAAAATGAGCCAGTGAACCCTTAGTGACCCTTAGGTTCTAAGAACTAGTAATAGCAAGACAATAAAAACAACATAAAACTCATTTTCTCAAAATGAATTAAAAATAGATAAAAACGAAAAACATGAAATACCATTATAGGCAGAGGTGTCCATGAGGTCTTGAACCTTTACTTAGTGAGAGATTACCGGAACTACTTGCTAGACAGTGAACGCAATGTCTTGAACTGCTAGCGTTTGGTGTGATCCGCGATAATAACCTTGCATGATATCTCCAAGGTTGCTGCCAAGCTCATGCCGTTTTGTCCATTTTGGCGCTGGCCGTATCCCGTAATTCTCAGAATGCTCTAGAGAATCAGCTCAAATTTTCATAAGCAGCGACCCACTTCCTCATTCATATAGGTGAGTTTCATCAAGAGTGTTTACTGCTAAACCCCACTTCAATCTTGAATTGAAACTATAGAACTCGTTAAGACTTATTAAAAGTCATCCTTCACATGCAGTCACACAATCACGTCCACACCATAGGGAAGGGACAAAGATTACCTTCAATCTTTAAACAATTGATACTGTTTTGCTTGTACTTGAAAGAGGCTAACTGATGCAGATAAAATTGAATTAGCTTCACCATCTTTTATCCATCTCTCCTTAGCTATCTGAGCTAATCTTCTGGCCAAAATCATAGAAACTTCAGCGTGCTTCAATTTTTCCTGCTCTCTAGCCACCAAATCATCATCATCCAACACATTCACTTCTTCTAAGCTATCCAACACATCAATTGTAAGCTCCAAATTATCTAATTGACTTTGCAAGTTGCCAAAAGTTGCCTTCTGCCAAGTCTTAATCAGAAATTTGAGAGCTTGCAACTTTTTTGCAAAAACAAAACTTGGCTTTCCAACAAAAGTTAGATTTTTCCAACCAGGGAAACTGGATTCTTCTAAAGTCAGCGGAAAAATCGTGGTTTGCAGCAACGGCTTAATTGGAAGACCAGAGAAAGGAGTTGCAGTGAGAATAGCTGGTGGTGTTGGAATGATAATAATCGAGTCAAAATCAAGAGGGGACACTTTATCTGCTGATTCATTTCTACTTCCTGCTACAACGGTGTCTTACGAGTCTAGCCGTATGATCCTAAAGTACATTCAATCAAACAAAAATGCGAGTGCTGTCATAAATTTCCCAGCAACCACGTTCAAGAGTACACCAATTGTACCTGAACTTGCAGCATTTTCTAGCCGTGGTCCAAACTATTTAACACCACAGATTTTAAAACCAGACATTATTGCCCCAGGTGTGGCTGGTTGGACTGGAGATGTTAGTCCAACAGGTATGGAGTCCGATATTAGACGAGTCAAGTTCAATATAATTTCAGGTACTTCCATGTCTTGTCCCCACGTGAGCGATTGGCTGCGATGCTTCGTAAGATTTATCCGAAATGGACACCAGCTGCAATATATCAAGTCCGCTCTTATGAAAACCAGTTACAAATTAAACAAAGCAGGTAAGAGTTTTATTGATGAAGCCATCTACAACACCATTGCAGTACGGAGCAGGACGTGTTGAACCAACCAAAGCCTTGAACCCGGGTTTAGTTTACGATCTTACCCCAAAAAATTATGCAGTATTTCTCTGTTCCATTGGATATGATGCAACACGAATGGCTGTTTTTGTTAAGACCGGAAAGGTTGATTGCAAGTCTATTGGGTTATCCCGTCCTAGTAATCTGAACTACCCATCATTCTCTATCGAATTCCAAAACGGAAAAACGGGTGCAGTTAAGGTCAAGAGAACGGTGACCAACGTTGGCTTTGCTACTTCAGTTTATAACGTCAAGACCACTGTGTCACCAAGGAGTTTTCGTTTAAGCAGACTAACCAACGTTTGACTTATGAAATCACGTTCAAACCACAGATAACAAGTTCAACAACACCATTGTTTGGGTCAATAGAATGGCGTGATGATTATCATGTTGTGAGAAGTCCTATTGTCTTTAGCTGGGTAATTCTACTTCCAGCATGATTGTTTCAGAGTGATTATCATTCCTCCTCTTTCAGCCACCAGCACCACCTCTCCCACCATCAACGCCTGCGCCCTCACCACCACCATCTCCACCTCCGCGGTCTCCAGCAAATTAATACCCAACAAAACCAGTTCGCACTTATTTTTTGGTTCATTTGAGTGGAAGAGATTTTCAGAGATCTGAAATTTTGGGAGATATCTTCGTCTGAGATCAATCAAATCTTCGAAGTCGAACTTCAAATCACCATCAACAGTTGATCGTCTTCTCATTTTGAGCTTATTTCGATGTCAATTGAAGATACATACGATCGAGACAAAGATTTAGGTTTTGGAACTTTTTTCCTGGTAAGTATTGATTTGATTTGTTACATGTTTGTTTTTTTGAAGCTCAACAACTAATCTTAATATTTGTTTCTACCTTTAAAATTTCGTTTCAAATGATTTTCTCGAATTTTAATTTATTTATTTTCTGATTTGATTCAGATGGAGGATTTAGTTTAATCAGGGATACGAAACTTGTTTATACGAATCCAGATCAAAAGAAAGTAAAAGGGGTACTAGAGGAATCAGATTCTAGAGATGATGAGGAGGAGGAAGAAAAACCAAAGAATAAGAGTAGGAAGGAAAGGGGGATATATAGAGGTATTATTGTAGTACAATTGTTTTTAGGGATTGCATACGAATATATTGAAAGATTAATTGAATTTATCACTTTTTTGAGTATCTAATTCAAGTAATTGGATGCATTTTAGGGTTTTTGCAACTCGAAAAAGAGCGATTTCTGAGTAATGAGTACTGAGACTTTAGTTTTTTGAGATGTATAAATTTCAGGTCTGTAGTTTGATGGGATTATTTACACATTTATCTGTCTGTTCTTGCTCTATACTGTTTAGTTTTTGTAAACATGCCTACATCATCCAATGGAGCTGACATTTGGTTTAGTAAACATCATCTGTTATTAAGAAGATATGCCAGTAACTTAATTATGCTTTGAATGAATTTCTGCATCCATAAACAAAATGTATTCTCGAGCTTATATCGATTTTAAAAAGCTGGATGACGTTGTTGAGTTTGCAGAGTTCTTTGATGGCCATGTGTTTGTTAATGATAAAGGTAATGAGCTAATCCTTCTTTTTTTGCTTCTTCAGCAGTAGTTGTTTGTTGGCAGCATGTATAATGTGCTTCACTACTCTTTTATGGTATGTGCTCTTGTTTTATGCCTACTGTGGATGTGGTTTAGGGGGTTAAAAATTGATACCCTTATTTTCATGTTGTCTCTACGTGTTTCATATTTGAGCTAACTTAGGCATAGCTTTGAAATGTATCCAATGTAAAATAGACACAAAGGAAATGTATCCACCAGTTGGTGAGATTTTAAGTATAGCTTTGAAATGTATCATGGTTATTAAGTTTAATTAACTCCTTATGTAGCAATTGTATCATGGTTATTAAGCGAGCTAGCTAGGGGGCGTAGAATTTACACGAATGTAGATTAAGTTGTGACGTATTAATGACATAGCTTCAGAACATTATACCATTATGCATATGAGAAATGTTGTTAGAGACCATGAATTACATTTTTGTCAAGTCAGCTAATAATTTGGAAGTTAAGATTATTGTACAACTTTTGACTTTCATTTTATGCTATGATTGCAGGGTTGGATGGTTTTAGAAGTGCACAAACCTATATTGCTGGTTTCTATAAGTTACTAGTGATTGATCCACTCATATAAATGTTGCAAATAAAGCTGGTTTAGAAAGCTTGCTAGTGGTGCCCACGACCAACGACTCCTAATGCCGCACCCAGTAGGTACTTACCATCATAAGTCATGCTTCCTGTAAATTATTCGCAATATCGATCTTATTTCTTGTATAAGCTATCTTCTGTTAGCAAGCAGGTTTTTGTGTTCTTCCATTCTTGAGGATCAGGAAACAGATAGAAAATGCTAACTGAGGAGACTAATTTTCCATTCTTCTCACAAGTTCTTTTAAGCTTAGTTTATAGGAAATAATCATTACACAACTAAATATATGTCAGAAGATGTGTGTTCGACTCACGTCAGGTTCGTTCATTTGTGTATAATTTTTCTTTTTGGAGACAACTTGTGCTAGTTGCTTCCATATTTAGATACAACTTGAATAAGTTGTTTCTTGATTTGGAGACAACTTTGGCTAGATGCTCTCACTTTTGAAGACAATTTTGGACTAGTTGCCACATATTCTGAGACAACTTGAGCTAGTTGCCTCAATTTTGTTTTGCAACTTGTTCCTAAGCACTTTTTATTGGAGACAACTTGAGCTAGTTGCCTCCACTATTGTGGAAAACTTCGGCTAGTTGACTCCGATATGGTGGACACAACTTCAGCAAGTTGACTCCACAACTTTGCGTAGAGCCTCAACACTGGAACTCAATATATATCCAGGCATTGAGAGTAGAACAAGAAGTTATTACTGCTTGTGTGTTGCTGATTGTGTTTGAGTAGGGGCATGAAAGTGACTGCAGCTATCGGCTCATGTTGCAAGTGTGCATAGACGGTTGTGGTCATGAAGCTGTTGCAGGTAGAGTTGCAGTAGCAGAGATGGAGGATGTGGTGATATGGTGGTGGTTTGAATTGTTGGTTGAGCACTGATGGTGTGGAGAACCTGTGGTGCAATGGTAGCACAACTGACTATATGCCAGAAGATGCGTGTTCGACTCACACTAGGTTCACTTATTTGTGTATATTTTTTTGGAGACAACTTGTGCTAGTTGCTTCCATATGTGGAGACAACTTGAGCTCGTTTCCTTAATTATTGAAGACAACTTCAGCAAGTTGCCTCTAAATTTGGAGACAACTTTCAGCAAGTTGCCTCCAGATTTGGAGACAACTTTCAGCAAGTTTCCTCTACATGATGGTGGTGGAATTGGTGATTGCTGGTGGTGATTGGTGGCGGTGGATGAAAGTGGGGGTGGTTGGTGGCGGTGGTGTACAGTGGCGCTGGTTGTCGGTGGTGGTGGCTGCGGTGGTGGAGGAAAATGGTAGTGCTGGTTGGCGGTGGTGGATAGTGGTGGTGGTGGGCGGCGGAGGTGGTGGACAGTGGTGGTGGTTGGCGGCGACGGTGGACAATGGTGGTGGTTGGCGGCAATGGTGGTGGTCGTCGGTGGTGGTGTCTGTTGGCGGTGGTGGTCATCGGTGGTGGTGGTGGTGGTTGTTGGCGGTGGTGGACAGTGGCGATGGCAGACAGTAGAGGTTTTCTTATTTTGTTTGTTTTTTTTTTTTTTTTTTGAATAGTCGTTAGTGGTAATGATTTTGTATATACATTACACAAAAAAGGGTATTTTAACAATGTATTATGCTCAGGAGTATTTGTAAAGATCAAAAGAGTATATCTACAATAGGTCTCGTAGTAGGGATATATAGATAATGTTCCCTTTCTTGTTTTGTCAACCAATTCGGGGGTTGTAGTTGGGTGTAACTTGTAAAATTGTTAATTAGCATTCCTGGTTTTAATGTTGTCGTTTGTCTCATTTAATTAATTATCAAAAAAATTAATTTTTTTAATCGCACATAACTTGATTATTTGGCACCTAAGACTGTTGCCTAAAAATTTGGCACCGAATATCATTTCGACCGGTCAAAGCATGCTGACTTTGGTCATCACCGGTTGACTTTTCTTGCCAAATGACTCTCATCTCAAGATCAATCTAAGCATATTTGTACGATATTCATCGTTTATCTGATCCTCCCTATCTTCAGTCCTGATGCCATAACTGAATTTTTTACGCATTACTGTATATGTGTTTATTCGCCCTTCCCGCCTTAACAGACGGGGCTCATAAACAAATGATCTCTGGTTTCAATAGATTCTATCTTTAACATGTGATCATGTCAGTTCCATTATGTAACAAAATCTAAGGCCAGATTCCAAGGCCAACTACCCACTATCACAGATTGGATCTCTTAGTAACATATTATGATTCTGCTCATTTCTGATATCAGGAAATATTGATTTAAAATCTGTCACGTTTCTTTATTCATCAAAGTACAAGAGTTTATAATGGCGTATAGTACAGTGAAAGTTGAATGCACAGTTTTTTGAGGTTTTTATCATCTGGGGTATACTCCACATTGCTGGATCATTGTCGGGAGAAAAAAATATTGCACATTGATGGCATTATTTTTAGTATGCATGAGCAAAATCTATACATATCTTGCAGGAAGCATCAGAAAATTAGATTACAGTCCATGATTCTAGGATCATACTGCCATGTACATGTCCCAATGAGTTTATTAATCATATCGGCGCAGATTATGAGATTAATCTTATGTTTTTTTAACGGAAACCAATGGCATTTTGGAGTATATGCATTTGGCTCGTGATAAGTGTTTCTTAATTATATATAGGCCGGTATCAGCAAAGAAAGATCAAACAAAAATGTCAATGAGAAGTACCTCATCATGGATACTTTTCTTTTCGTTTGTCACTCTATTGATCATCCCTGCAATTTCATTTTCTCATGAAGATGAGCAACCAACAACTTTCATAATACACGTTGTGAAATCGGAGAAGCCACCAGTCTTTAGTTCTCATGAAGATTGGTATACCGCAACCCTCCATTCTCTTCCACTGTCAATATCATCATCGTCAGATAATGGTCGACCATCTCGAGAAATCATTTACACTTATAACCACGCTATTCATGGTTTTGCAGCAAGATTAACACCATATGAAGCTTCACATCTTGAGAGTCGACCGGGGATTGTCTCAGTCATCCCTGAGCGTACTCACCAATTCTATACTACTCATACTCCTCAGTTCTTAGGTCTTAGTGGTGATCATTTTGGTCTTTGGCATAACTCCGGTTACGGGGATGACGTCATTATCGGTGTCTTGGATTCCGGAATCTGGCCGGAACGACAGAGTTTTAACGATTCTGGTTTGGGTCCTGTACCCAAAAGATGGAAAGGTACTTGTGAAACAGGACCGGATTTTCCGGAGACGTCTTGTAACCGGAAGATAATTGGTGCACGAGCATTTTACAAAGGTATTGAAGCAAGGATAGGACACATGATCGATGCAAACGGTACTGAATCGAGATCCCCTAGAGACACATTTGGACATGGAACACATTGTGCTTCAACTGCGGCTGGATCTGCTGTTAAGAATGCAGGGTTTCGTAAATATGCTGTTGGAGAAGCCAGAGGTATTGCAACTAAAGCTAGAATTGCGTCTTACAAGATTGGATGGAGCACAGCTGGAATCGTTGATTCTGATATTGTAGCTGGCATGGATAAAGCTGTTGAAGACGGAGTTGACGTGATGTCTTTATCATTTGGTGTTCAGGATGACACTCTTCAATATTATCAAAATGTGATTGCGATCGGAGCCTTTGCGGCTATGGAGAAAGGAATTTTGGTTTCTAATGCACCTGGAAACTCAGGACCTGCCCCAAATACTGCAGTTAATCTTGCACCGTGGATGTTGTCTGTTGGAGCATCCACAATTGATAGAGAATTCCCTGCGGATGTAATTTTAGGCGATGGTCAAGTACTTCCTGGCGCTTCACTGTACTCTGGAGATGCAACACCGGACGACACTTACATGCAAGTTGTATATGCGGCTGGCGATCATCCTCAAAGCCGATACTGCGTAGAAGGTTCATTAGATTCTACAGCAGTTGCTGGTAAAATTGTCATCTGTGATGTAGGTGGAATTTCAGGAGAGGACAAAGGGACTTTTATTAAAAATGTTGGTGGTGCAGGAATGATTCTCATCGGAAATGGGGAGGAATTGATTGCCGAACCTTATCCTGTTCCAGCAGCTATAGTAAGTCGCACCTCCGGTGATAAGATCATAGAGTATCTCAATAAGCATTCACATGGTCAAAATCCAAGCGCTACAATAAAATTCCGAGGAACTGCAATTGGTTCTTCGTCGTCCCCTGCTCCAAAGGTTGCATTCTTTTCTAGCCGTGGCCCCAATAGAATAACACCAGAGATTCTTAAACCAGATGTGATTGCACCAGGGGTAGAAATCTTGGCTGCTAATACCGGATATGGTGCAGACCCAACAACTTCGGAAGAGTTCGCATTAATGTCAGGTACATCAATGGCATGCCCTCATGTGAGCGGCTTGGCTGCGTTGCTTCGAAAAACTTATCCTAAGTGGTCTCCGGCTGCAATCCGATCTGCTCTAATGACTACTGCTTATAATGTTGACAATTCAGGCAAGTATATTACTGATCTTGGTACAGGCAACATTTCAACACCATTCCAACATGGGTCTGGCCATGTGGATCCGAACCGAGCTCTAAATCCGGGCTTGGTATACGATATTGTTCCAAGTGATTACGAAGCATTCTTATGCTCCATTGGTTATGATGCGAAACAGATTTCAGTTTTTGTCAAGGATAGGAAGGTTGATTGCAAATCGATCGGGCTATCTAATCCGGGTAACCTTAACTATCCATCATTTTCTGTTGTTTTCAAATCTGGTTCTGATATGGTTAAGTATAAGAGAGTGGTTAAGAACGTTGGAAGTTCAGTGAATGCAGTTTACAAACTTAAAATTAGATCTCGAACACCATTTGTTAAGATTAGTGTGTCCCCAACCAAGTTAGTGTTTAGTGAGGATAAGACGAGTTTGTCTTATGAAATCACATTCGAATCAAGGCTAACGGATGTGGACATGACGAAAGAGGCATTCGGGTCGATTGAATGGTATGATGGAGTTCATGCTGTGAAGAGTCCAATTGCGTTTAGGTGGGGCGTTACATCTACTAGCTTGATATCTTCTGTTTAATGTTTTCAATTTTGGTTCTATTAATGCTCTTAATTTTAATGATAATCATCATATCAATGCTTTACATATGGCTTCACGGGTTAGTCTCTTTATCAGCATTGCTAGTAAACTTCTCCATTAATGCAGAAAATAAAACGTCAATAAGCTCTATAATTGGTCGTCTAAAGTACTAGGTAATATTTACTTCATTTCAAGCCAGAACTGGACCATTATTGGCTGGTCAGGAAGCTTACAATCGATACTAACACGTTATTTGGGAATCTCCGCAAAATATTCTGGCTTATATTTTTTCACAATATTTTTTCTTTTCTGTGGGATGTCAGATTGATATTTTTGCAATCTTGGTTCAAGTTAAAGTTTGTAATTGCACTTCATTGAAAAACTTGGCACCCTAGATTGTTGGGTGCTCCAGCTGTGGTCTAAACCCTAAAATAGATTTTGGCTATGTACATTTGTGACTTGGTTAGTCCTCCCTACAGTTTTTTTACCTGGCATTTTTAGGGGCGATCCCGAAAGAATTAGGGGAAACTTTTTTATTCCCAATCCATAGCCAAGGTTAAGAGATGTCCAAAAGATAGAATAATACGTTGATGCCCTTCCGTAATCGGAAGTTATTTTGTATCCGATTGGTAATATTAAATCGGTAGTTAAGTAACACAAAGATACTACCGATTGATATGAATTTGTGCTACATGCGTATTTGGGGCTACTATTAAGCATAAGTTAATGATAAATTAATTTACTACCGATTATAGGCTCAATCAAAATTCTAAAAAAAAAGATTTTTGTAAAATCTCATTTTGGGACTAACTCTGAATTCGGTAGTTATATAAACTATTTTGACTACCGAATATGGTTAAATATTTGCAAAGAGAGCCACTGTACAATCAGAAGTCAGGATTTTACTTCATCTACTACCGACTATAGGCTAACCAAAATTCAAAAAATAGATGATTTTGGCAAAATCACATTTTGGAGTAACTCTATATTCGGTAGTTATATGAACTACCTTGACTGCCGATTATGATGGTAGCATTTTAGCCAAATGTCTACTTTAATGGGGAGTCAAGATAAATTTTTTTACTACCGATTATAGGATAATCAAAATTCAAAATATATAGGGTTTTTTTTTTGGGATACTTTATATTCGGAAGTTATATAAACTAAATTGACTCCCGATTATGGATTAACTTCCCGATTGTGAAATATTTACCGATTGTAAAGGGTAGTTTGGCCATTAAAAAAAACGGGAGATAAGGGATGGCTACATTTTACGTTTGGGTGACATTTTTTGTCTTTTTATGCCGCCCTAATTCTTTCGGGGTCGCCTCTAAAAATGCCAGGTTTTTTTATGCATTTTTTAAAATTCCTCTCTCCTAAATTTGTTGTTCATTCATTGTTTGTCTAAATAGTGAGTGTTTTTTTCATCTCCAATATACAGTCCCAGCTTTACAGCTGATTTGTCTATGAATTTCTCAAGTTTATCCGCCCTTCCGGTCTAGACAAACAGGGTTCCCGGTCTAGATTCCAACTTAATTAACATGTTAACATGTCAGTTCCCCCATTTTATTGCAAAATTTGAAGTTAGATTCTAACTTTCTAAGGCTAGCGAAGAGCATCTCCAACGAGACATTGAAAATATCCTAAATATAAGGCCACATATGATTTTTAAGAATTTAGCCAAAAAACCATCTCCAATGGGAATGTAAAGGAAGAAAATAAAAATGATGTGTCTGATAGTTATGTAAACATCCTCAAAGATATCTTCTAGTTTTAGAGGTTCTCTTAGAGGATGTGAAGATTCTACTCATCATTATTAATGATTATTACTAGTTATATAATTTGGATTAATAGTTTAAAAATTCAAAACTAAAGAAATAGAATTTGTGGTTAGAGATGTTTTTCTTTCGTCTCCTAAAATATAGGAAAATTTAGTCTTTACATTAGAAAAAACAACTTCCACAAAGATGCACACCAAGTTACCATCGAAGATGCTCTAGAGATTGGATCTCTCAATAACATTTAATTGTACTCATTTCTGATATTTAGAAATATTAATTAACTAAACCACAGTTGTCGTATTAAACGAAAATGCAGAGGCTAGTGGTTCATTTCCAAATATAGTTATGCTTTTCCAATTGATCAGTCTGATCATTATGGATGGTCTCGTTCATTTGTAATAGATCTATGTATTGAATAGTTGGCATTTATTGATAAATATCACAGATGATAACTAGTACATTTATAATAAACACAAAATGTTAATTAAATAGTTAGCAGTCCAAGAGTAACAACATGGTGCAACCCTAGCGGATAAGTTCTGATCACCTGGAGAAACATGACAACTAAATGCACATTTTTTTTGAGTCATTTTTTTCTTATCCGAGGGATATGTGGATCGTTGTCGGGAAAAACATATTGCACGTTGGCGATATTTATAAATTGCACGACTGGATATACAGTGCAAGATTCTTGGATCATGACTGCCATGTACACATCCCTATGAATTATTTTTCGTGGTTGACTGCATGAGCCAATCGCTGAGTGGCACGATGGGTTGGACCGGTAATTGATAATTGTCACCGTCATTATATATTGGCCGGAATTTGTAAGAAGAGATCAAGCAACATCTTTGTGAAACAAAAATGTCAAAGAAGAGCACATCAGTCCTTGCTTTCTTTACCTTTGTTACTCTATTGATCTTTTCTGCATTTTCTCATGAAGATCATGAACAACCAAAAACCTTCATAATACATGTATCGAAATCCGAGAAGCCACAGGTCTTTAGTTCTCATGTAGATTGGTATACATCAACCCTCCAGTCTCTTCCACCTTCAGTATTATTGTCATCAGACAATGGTCGATCATCTCCAGAAATCATTTATGCTTACAACCATGCTGTTCATGGTTTTGCGGCAAGACTGACACCACTTCAAGCTTCACATCTTGAGAGTCGACCAGGAATCGTCTCAGTCATTCCTGAGCGTATTCACAAATTCTATACCACTCATACCCCCGAGTTCCTAGGTCTTAATAGTGATCCTTCTGGTATTTGGCATAACTCGGGTTATGGTGATGATGTCATAATTGGTGTTGTGGATTCTGGAATCTGGCCTAGACATCCAAGTTTTGATGACTCCGGTTTAGGTCCCGTACCGAAAAGATGGAAAGGTACCTGTGAGGCGGGACCAGATTTTCCGGCAACGTCTTGTAACCAGAAGTTAATTGGTGCACGAGCATTTTACAAAGGTTTTGAAGAATGGAAAGGACACAGAGTAGATAAAGATGGTACAGAATCGAGATCCCCGCTAGATACAGATGGACATGGCACACATTGTGCATCAACTGCAGCCGGGGCTTCTGTTAAAATTTCTGGGGCTTATAAATATGCCGGTAGAGAAGCCAGAGGTATTGCAACTAAGGCTAGAATTGCATCGTACAAGTTCGGTTGGGGTAGGGAAGGTACTGATTCTGATATTCTAGCTGCCATTGATCAAGCTATAGCAGATGGAGTTGATGTGATATCTTTATCTACTGGAGTTGAGAATTCAACGATTGGTAAGTTTGGTGAATCAGAGAGTAAGTTTGTTACTGACTCTGTAGCAGACAGTAAGGAGAGCAAATAGCTTACACTCGATTTTTTTTTTTTCACTGGTTCTTCATTACAAACACTAGAGTTTTTGACTTAGACTGTTAGAGACAACGTCATACAATATTATTACGCTACTACTACTAATAAGTTAATATTGCATTACTCAACAGACACTGATCAATACTATCAAAATGCGATTGCCATCGGAGCTTTTTCGGCTATGGAGAAAGGAAGTATATAGTTTCTTGTGCAACTGGAAACGATGGACCTGCCCCAATGACTGTGAAAAATATTGCGCCGTGGATATTGACCGTTGGAGCATCCACAGTTGATAGAGAATTCCGTGCGGATGTAATTTTAGGCGATGGTCAAGTAATTCCTGGAGCTACCCTGTACTCCAGCGATGCAATACCGAATGACGCTTACCTGGAACTCATTTATGTTATTGGTGTCAATCGTAACAGCCCATTATGTTTGGAAGGATCATTAAGTTCTAGCGAAGTTGCTGGAAAAATTGTCATCTGTGATGCCGGAGGAATTTCAGGAGAAGCTAAAGGGACTGTAGTTAAAAATGCGGGTGGTGCCGGAATGATTGTTCTTAACAATGCGGAGGAATTGTCTGTTGAACCTTATCCAGTTCCAGCAGCTGAAGTAAGTAGGACGTCTAGCATAAAGATCTTACAATACTATTTTAATAATAAATCAAATGGTAAAAAGCCTATCGCAACGATCAAATTCCGTGGTACTGTAATTGGTTCTTCTGCATCTCCTGCCCCAAAAGTTGCAGCTTTTTCTAACCGTGGTCCGAACAAAATAACACCTGAGATTCTTAAACCAGATCTGATTGCACCAGGCGTAGATATCTTGGCTGCTGTTACCGGATATCGTGCAGATCCAACATCTTTGGGAGAGTTCAAAATATGGTCTGGTACTTCAATGGCATGCCCTCATGTCAGCGGTTTGGCTGGGCTGCTTCGAAAGGTTTATCCTAACTGGTCTCCAGCTGCAATCAGATCTGCTTTGATGACTACTGCCTATGATGTAGACAATTCAGGTAAGTATATTACTGATATTGGTACAGGAAAATTTTCGACACCCTTCCAACATGGGTCTGGCCATGTGGATCCAAATCCAGCTCTAAATCCGGGTTTGGTATACGACATTGGTCCTAGTGATTATGAAGCATTCTTATGCTCCATCGGTTATGATGAGAAACAGATTTCAGTTTTTACCAAGGATAGGAAGGTTGATTGCAAGTCAATCGGGCTATCTAGTCCGGGCGACCTTAACTATCCATCATTTTCTGTTGTTTTCAAGTCCGGTTTTGATACTGTAAAGTATAAGAGAGTGGTTAAGAATGTTGGAAGTTCACTGAATGCAGTTTACAAACTTAAAGTTAGATCCCGTACGCCATTTGTTAAGATTAGTGTGTCCCCAACCAAACTAGTGTTTAGCAAGGATAAGACGAGTTTACCTTATCAAATCACATTCGAATCAAGGCTAACGGATGTGGATACCATGAAGGAGGCATTTGGGTCGATTGAATGGTATGACGGAGTTCATGTTGTTAAGAGTCCAATTGCATTTTTGTGGGATATTACTTCTACTAGTTTAATTTCTTCTGTTTAATGTTTTCAAATGTTTTCAATTTAATTGATGGTTAGGGCGGCCAGAGATAACTTGCACACCGTTTTCGTTGGGGTATCTTTAGTGGTTCTTTAATTTCTTTTCTTTGTTATTGGAGGTTCGGTCTTATGTCCCCCTCCTTATGATGTTCTCTTTTTCCTTGATTAGTAAATTGCAAACTTTAGTATTCTCTTTCCAATCTTCTACTACATGACTTTGTGGCTTGACAAAACCATTTCTATTATGCGTTGTTGCTTGTAAGTTTCTTGTAAATGCTGATGTTTCCAACAATTGCAAACCCGAACTGCATCATTAGCTCTACTTGAAAATTCGAGATAAATTATAGAGAATGGTGCTTGGAATGTACATCTTAAAAGAAACCTATCTGCAGCCGAATAGAAGTACTAACAGAGCTATTCTTACTACCACCGTCACTATGCAACCATTAAACTTACAGGTTTCAGCTCGAAATCCTGCTATAGTTGGTTGATTTGCACATAACAGGCATCCTTAAATTAATTTCCTTTAAGTGCATTTGCCTCCTTTAGGTTTGCCTCCTTGAATTAATTTCCTTTAGGTTTGCTTTTGTTTCTGTGGGCTTTTTGCTCATAGTCTTTTGTATCAGCCCATACACGATTTGTGTGCTTTTTAATCTATTTTTGTATCAGTCCACACACGACTTGTGTGCTTTTTAATCTATCTTCTTTGATAGATTAAAGTGTATTTGCCACCTAAAATTCAATTTTAGGTGTCGGTGTAGGTTGCAATTCCTACAGTGGATAGTCTAGTAAGAAGAGGATGCATTATTCTTAACTATGTAATTTCGGAATTAGAGCCTGAGAAAATATTTCTTTGTAATCTTCAATTTAAGATGGGTTCAAGGGATCGATTGCTGTTCAGCTTCAGGCATGGATGTATAGAAGAGGCTGGATTATTATACACTGTAACTAAACATACAAAAATACAAAAAAAGTCATACTGACCTGGACGGATTCCAAGGCCAGCTACCGACTACTATTTCAGATTGGATCTCTTTGTAACATTTACTAAATCTGGAAATATGGATTTAAAATCTCTGACGCTTCTTTATACTCGAAGGTCGAGCTGCAGTTATTGTACACAGAGATTTTGCTTAGATGGAGCTGCAGAAAACATTATATAAAACTAGGGGTGCACATACCCTATTCATACCCGTCAATTCTATCTTACCCGCCAGTTTTTTAACCGTATCCTATCCTATCCACTATTTGGCGGGTAGGATGGCGGGTAAAGGTTTTCTTAACCGCCAGTAAAAGGGTAGGGTGGCGGGTATAGGCCATATCCTACCCACCCTACCTAGGAGTGCACATACCCTGCTCCTACCCGCCAACCCTACCCTACCCGCCAGTTTTTTAACCGTATCCTACTCTATCCATTATTTGGCGGGTAGGATGGCGGGTAAAGATTTTCTTAACCGCCAACAAACGGGTAGGGTGGCGGGTATAGGCCATATCCTACCCACCCTACCCGTTGTGCAGACCTATATAAAACACAACATGTTGAGGAACTCTGTACAAGAGTAACATGTTGCAACCATTATGGAGATAACATCTAAACACATGGAGAAACATGACAATTTAATGCACAAGCCACATGGGTGGATCTTGTCGTGAAAAACATGTTGCACGTTGGTGGCATTTCAAATTTGCATGAGCAATATATATTGCATCTAATTGGATTATATAATGCACGATTCTAGGATCTTGACTGCTATGCAGACGTCCCAATGAATTTGTTAATAAAATGTGCAGACTGCAGATCAGGTTCTGATATTAATAATTTATGGACAAATGGCTGAATGCTCCCATGGATTGGCCTTCATTTGGACCATCAATTTGGCCCACGATAAGTATTTTGATAAATATATATAGGCAGCAGGTATCAGTAAGAAAAGTTCAAGCAACATAAATATTGTTAACAAAAATGTCCAAGCAAAGTACCTGATGTACACTTTTCCTTACCTTTGTTACTCTATTGATCTTCCCTGAAATATCATTTTCTCAGGTAGATCATGCACAACAAAAGACCTTCATAATACATGTGTCCAAAACGGAGAAGCCACAGGTTTTCAGTTCTCATGTAGATTGGTATGCTTCAGTCCTCCATTCTCTTCCACCTACACTATCATCATCGTCATATAATGGTCAATCGTCCCGGGAAATCATTTATACTTACAGCCATGCTATGCATGGTTTTGCAGCACGACTAACACCATTTGAAGTATCACATCTTGAGAGTGGACCAGGAAGTTATCCCTGAGCAGATTTACCAACTCTTTACCACTCATACTCCTCAGTTCCTAGGTCTCAGTAGTGATAATTCTGCATGGTCTTTGCCATAACTCAGGTTATGGGGATGATGTCATAATTGGCGTCTTTGATTCCGGAATCTGGCCGGAACGACAAAGTTTCAATGACTCGGGTTTGGGTCCTGTAACAGAAAAATGGAAAGGTATTTGTGATACGGGAGCTGATTTTCCGTATTGTAATCGGAAGATAATTGGTGCACAAGCCTTTTACAAAGGTGCTGAGGCAATGATAGGACGCAAAGTTGATGCAGATGGTACAGACTCAAAATCTCCCTAGAGATACAGTTGAGCATGGTACACACTGTGCTTCTACTGCAGCTGGAGCTTCCGTGAAGAACGCTGGGATCTCTAAACATGCTGTTGGAGAAGCCAAAGGTATTGCAACTAAGGCTAGAATTGCTGCATATAAGATCCTTTGGAAACTAGCTGGAATCGCTGAAACTGATGCCATGGATCAAGCTATTGTAGATGGAGTTGACGTGATGTCCCTATCTGTTAGAACACGGGCATCCAACTCAAAACCAATTGGAAGTGAGTGGAGAGGCCCTAAGAGATTATAAACCGCAGGATCGTAGATAACCCGGCAATGTAGGACTAATAATCTCAACACGCCCCCTCACGTGTAGCCTCGTTGGGTCTAACACGTGGACAATAAATCGGGTGATGCGGAGTAAAGGTGTGGTCAAATGACTCCACAAAAATAGCCTGCTCTGATACCATGTTAAAGTCTGGGGGCATCCAACTCAAAACCAATTGGCAATGAGTGGAGAGGCCCTAGGAGATTATAAGCCACAGGATCGTAGATAACCCGACAATGTGGGACTAATAATCTCAACACTATCATTTGGTGTTCCTCAGGACACTCATCAATACTATCAAAATGCGATTGCTATCGGAGCTTTTGCAGCCATGGAGAAAGGAATTTTAGTGTCTTGTGCAACAGGAAACTCCGGCCCTGCCCCAATGACTGCGGCTAATCTGGCGCCATGGATGCTGGCTGTTGGCGCTTCCACGATTGATAGAGAATTCCCGGCAAACTAGGAAATCATCATGAAGAACACTTATAAGGATTTTATTAAGCTTAGAAATGAATACAAGGAAAGAAGAAGATAAAACCCTAAATTGAGGATCAAATAACTTTCTCTCTCCTATAGTTCTACCTCAACTCTTCAAAAGATCTCTCTCAACACAAGGGTGGTTGGTCCTATATAGAGGAGTTTTACATAGTGGAGGACAGCTAATAAAGCCCTTTTTTCGGATCTGACGTGCGACGTGTTCGCACCCGTGTATTGGATCTTCTCACACGTGCTCTTGAACATCGCACTGGCTTCACACTTTACTCGTGATCTTATGACGTCATTGATTCCGTCATCTGGGATATAATACATACGAGTATGTTTTCCCCTTATAATAGTACCGCTTCGCATGATACCTATAGGTGCGATATTTAACCCCTACATTTTGCCTCCTCTTAGCGATCTTTATTATGGAAAGAACGATGAGAGAAACTGCTCTTATAATCGTTTTCGCACCTTTTATGCGATTTTCCGCACCTTATCAACTTTTCATATTCCTTAAATGACAATATTTCGAGATCTCGGGCTTTAACTTCTCCACCTGTCGTTCTTATCTCTTTATTTTTGGACACGTTGCGATTAATCCCTGCAACAGTCACTTCATATCCTTTCACTCATTATTGCATTCATAAAAGTGGATTTCGTGGGGAGGAAACGAAATCCTTTATAAGCCCCCTTCTCGTTTTCATTCCTTTCTTTTTAGTTTCTTCCTTCAACCTCTGCAACCTTTCTTTTCTTACCGTGTTTTTCCGTTCGACCTTGATCCTTAATCTTTCTTCGTTCCAACCGTTGCTTCTGTTTTTCGTCTGTTGTGTTTTTTCACCCCTTTGATCATCTTGGCTATCTTGACTACTTTAACAAGCCAGGTTGGAGAATGGTAGAAAAGTTTGATAAGTTACAAGTCGAATTCAGGGATAGAGGTTTCACATTATCCGCTCCTTCTTCATCAGGGCCTACTTTGACACTTAACCTTAAATGGTTCAAGATTGATCCATGAAATGATCAGAAAATCATTATCTCTGTATGGAAGCTTCTCGTTGGTCTGCCTATCCCTCTCTTGGATCCGCAAAATCCTATGTTTTATAAAATCCTATCGCATGATAAATTTAAACGTGTGATTTTTCAGTTGAGCGGGGACGCTATAAGGATTATGGTGGAGTTCGCTCGTCGAGCGGCTGGATTAGGATCCCTTTATCCTAGAGAATACAGGAATGAAGCGTATGCTGACTTAGAAATTATTTTTTCTGATTATACTTTTGAGAACTTCTTTGCTAACTACGAAGTGGTGATTATGAAGTCTGAATCATCTTGCTGGGCTGTTCGTCTGTCGAGGAAAGATAGCCTCGCAGAGAATCAAAGGATTATGCGAGATGTTTATTTTAACGATAAGACTAATCGCACTGCACAGAACTCTTATGACAATCGCTGGGATGTTTATCTTGTTGTTCTTGAGGGTCCATATATCACCGGTTATGGTGACAATAGGTTGATAAATCCCCTTCCTGAGGGTTTTTCGCTCTGCTCTCCTGGGGAGTTTAGTTGGATTGAGGAGGAGAAAGTGGTATGTCTTTCTAACCTTTGCCCCTTTTATTAATATTTCTTTATTTTACTTCTCTTTTTCTCTGTTTCACTAGTTTCTTCATCTCCATATTGCCAAGCTGAAGAAGGATTATATTTCTCACAAGAAGCAAAGCACACTGGAAGCTCTACGTTCAATCACTGATGAAGTAAGAAATACTTTTAATTTTACTTTAACAATATTATTGCCTCTATTTATTATCTTTATATGTGTGCGAAGGTGGATGGGCTAGATATTGGTGGCACTGATGATGAAGATTCTTCTGAGGGTGAGAAAGAGACTTCTGCTCGCACAAAGCTTAAGGGAAAAACCGTTGCTTCCAAGTCCTCTGGGAAGAATGTCAACAGGAAGACTAATCCCAAGAATAAGAGAAAGACTTACTCTACTACCTCGTCTCCTAATCCTTTAATTCCTCGCTCTCAGGGAAATGAGCTACCGTTCCCTGATGAATCTACTTCAGCTTCCCCCATGACCCAATTATCTCTCATCTTCAAAAATTCCTTTGCAGTTGTTGGTGATGATAACTTAGTTTGCACCTGACAAATGATTTCTTCCATATGCGATGCTCCCCACTTTAAGTCATGAATCTCTGCGAGGATCTGCCTCAGCCATATCTCCGAAGTTCTTATTTGTTATGGCTTCCATGGTATGTTTTCTCCTTCTCTTGTAGGCTGGGGTGAGTTTAAGCTAATGCTTCTTCTTTGTATTATAATTATTTTGAATTCCTTTGTCTTCTGGTCCTTACAGGTGGTGCAAGCTTCTCATGTGGTTGCCTCTGAATCGCATATGAAGAATCATTCCTTGGAGGTTGAGTGTGCGAAGCTTAAAGGGAATCTTTTGAGTAAGACACAGGAGGAAGATACTCTTCGTCAAAGGAACAATCAGTTAGTAGGTGTTTTTTTTCACTCCCTCATACCTTGTGAATTTTTGTTGTGTCTTCATATTTTTTCTATTACTTAAACCTGCAGAGCTTTATAACTTAACCGAAGAGGCATCTAGACTTCCTGATGATAATGATGCCCTTTTAGAGCTTTTTAACGCCTCAGTGGACAATTTCCCCATGTGTGGTCTAGATATTCTTAGCTTGAAGGAATTGAGGCTAAAATACGAAGCCCTTATTTTTGATCATAGACCATTGTTAGTTTCTAATATGACTTTTCAACGTCGCGCCCGTGAGGATAGAGAGAGAATTAGAATTTTACAAGACAAAAAGAATACTCTTATAACTGAGAAAGATCAGGTAACCACTAATGGTGCGAAGGCTTTGAAGCAATTTCATGAGGCTCAAATCAAGATTCAGATATAAAGGGATTGTTCCATAAGTGAGAGGGATGCTCTTCTCTCTCATGAAAATAAACTTCGCTCTCGTCTTCTAATAGAGAATGATGCCGAGTTTGCATGGGCTGCTAGAGTCCTTGATAATGCTAGACTGGAGTTGGCTACAAATGTTAGTTTAGAATCTGACCGTGCATCCCTGGATAAAACCATCATTTCCGAAAAAGAAGGTTTCTCATTGTCTTTGTTAATAATTTTGCCCCTGTTTTATCGCTTGAGTTGAGTATGTGCGATTTTGACTCTTATCCTTATCTCTTCGCAGCTGCTGAGAAGTAATTCCTCGAAAAGGAGCAGAAGTATCAGAGAGACATTGAAAGCTTATAGGCGAAGTCTTCTCCCGAGATTGAAAGATTGGAAGAAAAATTCATAGCTTGTGATACCAAGTGCCGTCGACTCAAGAAAAAGCTCTAAGCTACCATTTCCAACTTAACCAAAGATGTTATTCGCATACGTGATGGGGTTATTAAAGAGGAAGTGGACGAGCTTTGCTCTGAACATCGCATTCCTTTCCCATCTTATTAGGAGTTTGAGGCTCCTTCGGAAAATGAAGAAACTTCCGAAATCTCAGATAGTGATGCTAAATATGAGGATTCTGATGAAGAACATCGTGACTCTGTGGTTGATGAAGATAATGCTGGCAAGAAGTAGTTGTTTGCTTTTTTCCTTCTTTTTCGTTCTTTGTATTATACCTTCCTCTTTGTACATATACTGAGTATCTTTCATCCTTTAATAGATTTCACCTTTTTTATGCTTCTCTCTCCTTCTCCTGACTGTTTATCAAAAGAAAGATGCTTTGCTTTCTAATAATTTGTGTTAGTTTCAGGGTAACTTATAGAAGCAAATATAATAACCTATGTGCATGAGTTTATCATATAGTAATACATGTGTGTAATTCCATCATGTGCACTAATATAATAATACGTGTGTATGAGTTTTTCACGTGTGCGAATATATGATTGCTATCATGTTTGACACGAGGAAATTATGCTAGTGCGAATAACATATTTTTATTGTGTTTATAATCCCATTCTCGCCTCTGTTATTCGCATGAGTTTAATTGCCTCTGTTAAATCCTCAGTTATGCATGTTATCTTTGTAAGTCAAAATCATACTTTTTTGTTTTAATCATACCTTTGCCTCTGCTTTTATTTCATCTTGCAAAAATAATGTTAGTGCGGTCTTTTGTGTTTGTTCGTGAGGTCTTATTGAGCCTCCCTAATTAGAGGTCTTAATCAGCCTCCCTTGTTAATAGGACTTATCTTTGCCTCAGGGTATTCATTTTGGTCTTGCGACGAAATAGCAGGAGGTCTCTACGCTTTCGCGCAGTGACCCATTTATCTCGTCTTATCATCTTTCTTATTATTGCCTCTGCACGATTTTTTTATGCACCAATACGACAGGTTTATACTCTTGTTTGAGTTACAGTCCTATGATATTGACATCTTTTGACACAATTCAGCTCCCTAATGGAGGGTGTCGTTCTTATCTTCCCCATGGTTGTCCTTTCAAGGAGGCGTACCCCTACCGGGTTGGGGTGGGCTCCTCCCATCCAGTGATGCAACAACCAGTTGTTGTCGCGGTCTCTACCAAGACCGCACCCTAAGTGGGGTATCTTGAGGACCGAGTGTATCATAGCCAGGACTTTCCAAGAGCGGTGAGGTACGCTCCAGACGCCCCGACACCCTTGGCTCAACCGTGTACCGCGACGCCCTGGTCGAGTTTCTACACTCCATGATAGAGAACTTAGTACCTTAGTCTTTCAACTAAGGAGTCTCTACCGGATAGGCTTTTATTTCGCCCCCAATATCCATGACTCAGGTTCCAGGGTTGGTATGGCTTTCCCCCGAGCCATGCATTACTAGGTTGTCCCCCAATTATGACGCGTGTTAGGGATTATTTATATTGCCTCTTGCACAAGTGCGAACTAGGGTGCACGCCACAATTGGATACCTAGCCTCCCTAGTTAGAGGTTTTAAATTTTGTTGCCCCCTAATGAGGTCTTATTTTTGCCTCGTTTCTCTACTTGCATGTTAGGAGTCTGTGTTGTAGAAGGAACATAAATTTTCTATTAATAATCTTTGCTTGTACAATTCTGATTTTCCTTTCTCTTCTTTATTCGCACAAATAAAAATATCTTACTAATACTTTATAATAATGAATTAGCTACTTCACCCCTTTTACTTCTTCACTCACTTCGCATGGAGGTAATACTTTTAGATTGATTTAGTCGCGCGTCCTAACCGTAAAACTTCTTTAGATATTTCTTGTTATAGAGCAGACTCTCCCTTTTCTCCATATTTCTTCCTTCTTTTTCCATTAACTTGTACATCCCATTACCAACATATTTCTTTACCACATAAGGTCCAGCCCATGCTAGTTTTTCTTTTTTCTTAATCCCCTGCTTGCGATATGGTGGTATTTGGCTCATGACTAACTCTCTTGGTTGTAATTCTACCATTTTAGATTTCTTCACGTATTCATGCCTTTTTGCTATGTTGACCGTCCTCATCTGAATTTGTCTTGTACTAGTTCCTTCCTTATTCTCTTTTTCGATCCCAACATCTTCTTTCTTTGATGATTCCTCACCTTTATGATAATCATCGACTTATCCTTCTTTTTCAATGAAGTTCACCATCAATCTTTTGCATCGCTTACTTTCTTCTGCGTGACGCTTCCAATTTCTTCTCTTACTCGCACACACTTCACTTTTATCAACATCAATTTCATTCATGTTTTCGCTTCATTAACATCTCCTCTGATGACTCCAACGCCTTGTGGTAATGGAAACTTGATACATTGTTGATATGTGGAAGCCACACTCAGAATTTTATGTAACCACGGTCTTCCAATTAATGCATTGTATGGGGATTCGACGTCCACGACACAGAAGGTTATTTTTGTAAAGATTGTTTTAAGAGGGATTCGCATGGTAATCTCTCCCTTTGGCTTGTTAGCTGATCCATTGAAGTCGTATATTTTAGAAGTTGAAGGAATCAAATCTTCATCTTTTCCTCCAATTGTCTTATATAACACAAAATATCCACCGAGCTCCCACAATCAATTAGTATTCTATTTATCGCCCATGTGAGATCCTCTTCACCTTCTTCCTTATCCGGCTTTTCTTTTGGTATTATCTCTAACTTAACCACCAGAGGGATCTCATGGAGTTTGCCTCCTCCAGATACTTCTTCTGTGCTAAATGTGATTGGTTGCTTCTGCCGTTCTTTGAGTTTTGGTATCTTTGCTAGGTTCATTATTTCCTTCCCTTCAGCATCCCTTGCAAATACGCGGCTTAACACACTGTCGTGAGAGTCTTCTATACTTTTGAATGAGTGTATTACTGAGTTACAATGTAGATTCTTGGTATTCGCCCGCACTTCTATCAGAAAGGTATTTTTTCCTTTTTCCGCTCCTGATGTCTGTCCACCTGTTGTTGGTTGTGGTGGTGATGGAGGAGGTAGTGGTGTAGCTAGGAAGTGGTTAAGCTTTCCTTGTCCAATCATCTTTAATATGATCCGTTGTATGTTCTTGCAGTTATTCGTTATGCGGCCATGGAAGCAATGATAAGCACAAAATTCTTTACTTATTTTACCGGATGGTGGTTCTTTCCCTAGATTAGGTGATGGTGTTATCTCTTCCATTAATATAACAGCTTCCCAGACTTTATCCACTGTTGCGTTAAGAGGTGGTATCCTGACCTCCTCGTGGACTTTGTAGTTCGCACTTTGATTGTAATACCTCCTATTTACTCCATATTCGTTTCCCTGATTGTCGTATCTTGCGACTTTGTTGTTTCCTCCATGATTGTTTTATTGCCTCTCTCTTTATTTCTTGATCTCTGCTACTCATTGCTACCTGTTTTTGTTGATCTTCTATGATCATTTTCTCTTTGCTTCCCTGCGAGGTGCTCCCAACAGTGTTCGCCATTCTTGGTAATAGACTCGCATTCCCTTCCCTTTCACTCACGACTGCAACCGGGTAAGATTCCATATCCCTCTGCTTTTCTTCAAGAGCAATATACTCTTCCTGGTACTCGCGTAGCTCCTCCATCGTTATCCTGTTCTTCATCTTGAATATCTGTGTGTACAAAAAGTCAGTAGGAAATAGGGCATTGATGAATGCTAAGATGAGATTTCTTTCCTCCACTCGTCCTGTCATTTCGCTACACATTGTCCTCCATCTAGTTTTCAGAGCTCGCAGGCTTTCGTTCGTTCTCCTCCTTAGGCTGAATACTTTCTAGATTCCTGGCCTTAGCATATTGTTGCTGATGTATTGTCTTAAGAACAAACTCTGCAGGTGATGGAATGATATTATTTATCCTATTGGAAATCCTTCAAACCACTTTAAAGCTTTTCCTGCGAGGCTTGCTGGGAAATACTTTCATAAGACCGCATCGTTATCATCATATTGTAGTAAAGCTAAGCTTTACGCCTTTATGTGTTGGATTGCGCATGTAGATCCATCAAAGATGATAGGAAATGTGGGTAGTGTACACTTCGTGGGTATTGTTACTAATTGTATCCGTCGTGCGAAGGGCGTCTTTGCTGCTTCTGCTATTACCTCTTCTAGCTGCCCTCTTCCTCCATCTTTACCTTTAGCCATTAACTCTCTTAGTTATGTTATTTCTCTTAGGATTTCATCGTTAGAGAATGGGTTCTCTTGTTACTGCATCGGTCTTTTCAAGTGTGCCTGTTTTAGTCTGTTTTGACGCACGGACTCCTCTAATTCTCGTTGCTCAGCCTCTTCTCTCCTCCTTTTTCACCTTTCTCTTTCATCCCTTTCGTGCTCTTGTGCGTCCCTACCTCTCTAATTTTTTCGCCTCAAGATTTGTATTCCATGGAGTATCATCCTTGCTTGTTCTGGGTCATTTTCCTGTTCTGAATCGTCTTGGATGAAGTTGTATTCTCCATTTCGCTCTGGTCTATCTTCTCTGCGACGTCCTCGCCTGGGTTCATTCTCTCCTGCCTGTACGTATCGATCTTCTATTTGATTGCGTTCGCGCTCCTCCTGTATGTTGTCACCTACCTGAAGATTATTAGCCAAATTATTATCTATAAATTGCTTATGTTCATCGTTTTTGTGATCATATCTGCTTCTTATGGAGGTACTTCTACTTGTCCTTGATCTTGAGTTCGCACGTTCCATTCTGGATCTAGTTTATGACCTTTGTTCCTGTAGTCTGTAGTTCTCTTGTCTTAGTTCATCATTCTGGCGTATCAAGTTCGCACGCATTTCTTCCTCCCTTCTTCTTTCATCGACCAGCCTTTGCCTCAACTCTGCAATGGTCATGTTCTCCTCGTTTTCTCCTACCATTCCTTCCTCCTGCGTTCTCTCTTCATCTTCTTCTGCAGTATCTGTATCCGTAGTCTGCACACTTACTTCATCATAATATCTTTGATCGGTCTCCCTTGGTTCCTGATGGATCTGAGATCTGACCGGTTGAGATCTGTTGTTCATCTCTCCCATTCTTGATGTCTCTGCGATTTCGCCTCTTCTTCTACCTGCAATTCTATTACTACTCCTAATCGGTGTTGCATTTTCTCCTGCAGATGCTTGTCTCACCATTTTGTGTTCCTGAAATAACACTTTTCTCGCAAATTTATGCAAACTAAGACTTCCTTCCTAAATGAAAACTATATTTTGAATAATTGAATCCAAATGTTAAAATTCCGAGAAAACAGTCGAAATCTTTCACGAAAACAAGAACAACAAGAAACTTTGAAGAATATAACCCTTAGGATTACTCCACAGGTTCGAAATCAGCGAATACTCAAGAACAAACTTATGAACTTATTTGTTTTGTAAACCGAAACTCAGCGAGAACAATCAAAAATCTTTCACAAAAACAAGAATATAAAAAATCTTCGAAAAATCAATTTAAAACTTTCACAAACAGGTGTAATCTCTTCCTCGAGCTGTATTCTAGCGCCAAAATGTAGTAGTGAAAAATCTCACTACTACACCCCTTAGATAATCTATATAACAAACTAGGAAATCATCATGAAGAACACTTATAAGAATTTTATTAAGCTTAGAAATCAATACAAGGAAAGAAGAAGATAAAACCCTAACTTGGGGAGCAAATAACTTTCTCTCTCCTATAGTTCTACCTCAACTCTCCAAAAGATCTCTCTCAACACAAGGGTGGTTGGTCCTATATATAGGAGTTTTACATAGTGGAGGACAGCTAATAAAGCTCTTATTTTCGGATCTGACGTGCGTTCGCACCCGTGTATTAGATCTTCTCACACGTGCTCTTGAACATCGCACTGGCTTCACACTTTACTCGTGATCTTATGACGTCATTGATTCCGTCATTTGGGATATAATACGTGCGAGTACGTCCCCCCTTATAATAATACCGCTTCGCATGATACTTATGGGTGAGATATTTAACCCCTACAATTCTTCAGCAGTTGCCCGTAAAATTGTTATCCATAAATTAGGATTAAATTCAGGAGACGAAAAAGGGAGTGTAGTTAAAAATGCCGGTGGTGCAGGAATGGTTGTTATCGGTTCAGTGGAGGATTTGATTGCAGACAGTTATCCGATCCCAGTAGGTCAAAAACCAAGCGCTACAATCAAATTCCGAGGAACTGTAATTGGTTCTTCTACTTCGCCCGCTCCCATAGTTGCAGGCTTTTCTAGCCGTGGTCCAAATAAAGTAACACCTGAGATTCTTAAACCCAGGGACGGAAGCACACAGAGACAAATGGGTCTACGGACCCATTTGTTTTCAAAATTCAGTGTAAATAAGCTTGGTTTTCTTGCAAATTCAACCATTTGTGGGGGCAAAATAGGTAGGAGGAGATTGAAAATTTAGGTTTCGCTGGTGATGACCCCGGGAGCATTAAGCTTTGGCTCCATCACTGCTTAAACCAGATGTGATTGCACCAGGCGTAAATATTCTGGCTGCTTCTATCGGATATGGTGCAGATCCAACATCTTTGAAAGAGTTCACAATGATGTCTGGTACCTCAATGGCTTGCCCTCATGTGAGCGGTTTGGGTGCGCTGCTTCGAAAGGCTTATCCTAAATGGTCTCCGGCTGCTATCCGATCTTCTCTAATGACTACTGCTTATGATGTTGATAATTCCGGTAAGTATATCTCTGATGTTGGCACAGGGAAATTTTCAACTCCATTCCAACATGGGTCTGGCCATGTGGATCCGAACCGAGCTCTAAATCCGGGTTTGGTGTACGACATTGTTCCTAATGATTACGAAGCATTCCTCTGCTCCATCGGTTATGATGCAGACCAGATTTCAGTTTTTGTCAGTGGTAAGAAGACGGTTGATTGCAAGTCGATCGGGTTATCTAGTCCGGGTGACCTTAATTATCCATCATTTTCTGCTGTTTTTAAATCCGGGTCCGATACGGTTAAGTATAAGAGAGTGGTAAAGAATGTTGGAAGTTCAGCGAATGCAGTTTACAAACTTAAAATTAGATCTCGTACGCCATTTGTCAAGATTAGTGTGTCCCCAACCAAACTAGTGTTTAGTAAGGATACGACGAGTTTGTCTTATGAAATCACATTCGAATCAAGACTAACGGATATGGACACGGCGAAAGAGGCATTCGGGTCGATTGAATGGTACGATGGAGTTCATGTTGTGAAGAGTCCAATTGCATTTAGGTGGGGTGTTACTGCTACTAGCTTATTATCTTCTGTTTGATCTTTCCCACTTATGTCGTTTTCGTTAGGATATCTTTAGTAGTTCTTTCTTCTCTGTGTTCTCGGAGGTACGGTCCTATGTCGCCCTCCCTACCAAGTTTTTGCTTTTCTTTGATTAATAAATTGCCATCTCTAGGTATTATGCCTTGTTGCTTGTAAGCTTCTTGTTAATGGGAACCAGGGAATGTTTCCGATAATTGAAAAACGGAACTGCATAATCAGCTCCTTGAGAATTCAAGCTAAATGATAGAGAATGGTGCCTGGAACATACATCATAAAAGAAATCTAAGTACCGTTTTTTCTCTGTGCAACCATTCTACGTACCGGTTTCAGCTCGAAACGCTGATATAATTGGTTGACTAGCTGCACAGGCATCCTTAAATTAATTACCGTTGGTCCACTTTAAGTGCATTTGCCTCCTAAATTCAATTTTTCATGTGGGGTGTAATTCCTACAGTGGACAGTATAGTAAGAAGAGGGTGTATTATTCCTAACACCACGTGATACAGCCTGACCATCTATTGTTACATTTTATGTAACTTCACCAATAGAATCTGAAATAATTTCCTAGAAAGCTTAATTTTAAGATGGGTTGAAGGGATCGATTTCTGCTCAGCTTCAGGCGTCGAAGTATAGAAGAGGCTGGATTATTATACACTGTAATTAAACATCGAAGTATAGCTGTCCGGATTCCAAGGCCACCCACTACTATTTCAGATTGGATCTCTGGGTAGCATTTACTAAGTCTGGAAATATTGAATTAATATCTCTGACGTTTCTTTATACTCGAAGGTCGAGCTGCAGTTATCTGTACACAGAGATTTAGCTTAGATTGAGCTGCAGAAAACATTATATAAAACACAAAATGTAGAAGAGTAACATGTTGCAACCATAATGGATAACTTCTAAACACATGGAGAACATGACAAGTGAATGCACAACCCACTTTAAACTTGTGGGGAAAAAAATCCCGTTGGCTGCATTTCTAGCTTGCTTGACCAGAATATATTGCAGCAAAATTGGATTATAGTGCACGAATTTAGGATGAAGACTGCCATGTACACCCCCAATGAATTTGGTAATCAAGTGTGCAGATCAGGTTCTGAGATTAATAACCTAGTGTTTAGCAAGGATACGACGAGTTTGTCTTAGGAAATCACATTCGAATCAAGACTAACGGATGTGGACACGGCGAAAGAGGCATTTGGATCGATTGATTGGTATGATGGAGTTCGTCTTGTGAAGATTCCAATCGCATTTAGATGAGATGTTACTTTTGCTATCTTGATATCTTCCATTTAATGTTTTCAAGTTTAGCTTCCACTAATGTACTTAATGTAGCTGTAGGAAAACCTACAACTACAGCCAAATAACAACTCTCACACAAACTTACTAAAAACTAGTGAATAAGAAAATACTGAACCCAAATACGGAAAATTTTGTGAATAAGATAATACTCAACCCATTTTATTAAGTTTTCTCAGGATCCGTACATAAAGATGAAGATATTTCTTAAAGAATGTAAACCCTAATTCACTCTTTACAACTTACTTTACTTATCTTATTTCCGGATCGACAAAAATTTGATTACCCTATACAATGCCTTCTTCTTCCTTATATAGGACTTTACGTAGTGAATGACAGTTAATAAAATAATTTTTCTCCTACAAACTCGACTAAACCCTCTCTTTGATGTCCCTTCATCGCACACTCTTGCTCGACAATACTTATCGCAGTGGAGCCACATCTTTAACGTGAACCTTATCCTTATCGGGCTTTTACTATCGCATTCACTTTATCGGGGTACTTCCTATTTGTCGTACTACTGACTTTCTAAGTCATGGTAATGCGATAATTGGTACCCACACTTAACATATGACTTTGTGGCTCGAGTTGCTTGACAAGATTAGCCTCTATTAGAGCGTCCACAATGGTGCGAGTATAACTAAAGACCAAAGACTAAAAAAAAAGACCAAATTTGGGTTTAGTCCGTCCTGTGGCGTAGCGGGTGACGAGTAAATTTGGTCGCGCGTTGATATAAAGTCCGCTTCATCGTCCAGCGTAGATAAAGATTACGCCTGACATGGGACGTTGATAAAGATAACGCCTGGTATGGGGCGTTGATAAAGATAACGCCTGGTATGGGGCGTGAACTATAGCAACGCCTGTGTGGTACGGAGATTATACGTTCGCCCGGGTTCAAAAATTTAAAAAAAAAAAAAAAAAAAATGGGGCGTTGATAAAGACAACGCCCCAAACAAATTTCCTAAAGTTTTAAAACTTTAGGCGTTGATTATATAAACGCCTCTCTTCAGGCGTTAAGAATATAAACGCCTGTTGCCCGCGTTAACTTTACGTACGCCCGACGGGGCGTACGTTTTAACCAACGCCCCATCCAGGCGTACGTTTTACCAACGCCTGTTCGTTGGGCGTTAACTATACGAGTGCCTGATGAGTGGCGTAGACTATATCAACGTCCGTGGTGTAGGCGGAGATTATATAAACGCCTGACTATATTTTGGTTTGGTCTTGGTCGCCGACCAAATTTGGTCTGGTTTTTACTCTTTGATCAAATTTTGATCGATAGTCCATCCCACTGCGCCAGCCCACTGGACCAAATATTTGGGTTTACTCGTCCATTGCAGTTGCTTTTATGCACCCTTGCTTGTAAGCTTATTGTAAAAGCTGATGTTACCGATAACTGCAATCCAGAATGGCAACATTAGGTCTAATATTGCAGAAAACAAAACATAAGTATAAGCTGTAATTTAAATTGTATATATCCATAGGTTCAAGCCAGAACTGTAGGAATAATGATTTTTCTTGTTGCATCGTGGAAAAGAAGGTATTTGAATAAAGCTGGTAGGGTTATGTTAATCAGAAGTTCGCTTGAGAGTTTAGGTGTGTACTTCATGTCTCTGCATCACATGCCTGTTTCAGTTGAAAAGAGATTGAATACGATAATGAGACGGTTTTTATGGGGTGAAGATGAGGAGAGGAAGAAGATGAGTTGGGTCTCTTTTAATCGAATTTGCAAACCAAAGAGGAAAGGTGGCTTAGGTATCCGCAGTTTGAGATTGGTGAATAAATCTTTGCTGGCTAAGTGGCATATCAGATACTGCAAGGAGAAGACAGCATTATGGAGGAGAATTGTTTGCGAAAAAAGCTGAAGAAGATTGTCTGCTTCCTCTTGAAGTTAAAGAACCGATTGGGAGAAGCATGAGGTTTGATATTATGAGAGAGAATAAAGTATTTATTGATTCTGTGAATGTGCAGGTCAAAAACGGCTTAACAATCAGGTTTTGGCAGGACTGTTGGTGCGAAAATAGGTCTTTCAAGGAAAAGTATACGAGGTTATACAGGATAAGCACACAAAAATTGGCTTATGTGGGTGAACTATTTGATAACAATTGGATTTTTCAATTTAGTAGAGCTTTGAACCCGGTAGAAAGAATCGATCTGTTGGAGTTGAAGTTTGACATCAGGCTGGTAGCACTGACTCAGGGAGAAGATGACTGCGTGGAAGGAGATGTTTCTGCAAAAGATATTTATCAGAGGTTAACGGACGTGGATCCTGACTGGAATGGCCATCGTATTTTGTCTACTAATCATGTGCCTCCCAAAGTTCTCTTCTTATGTTGGGCATCTCTTCACAACTCTATTCCAACCAGATTCATGCTGCAGAAAAGGCGAGTAATCATGCAATCAAATATGTGTCTTTTTTGCACTACGGAGGTGGAAACAATGAAGCATCTATTCATCCATTGCCTTGTGATTGCGAAACTTTGGGAGTATTTTACAGCATCTGTGAGGGTTAACTGGGTGATGCCACTCTGGTTTAAAACGTTGATGCTATGTTGGAGATTGAAAAGAGTTTTTGCAACAATAAGGATGGTTTGACATTTGCTGCCATTTGCCATCTGCTAGGAAGTTTGGAACGAGCGAAATAGAAGAGTACATGGTGGTAGAGCTAAATCAAATTATGAGCTAGAGATTGGTATAAAACAATGGATTCATCTTTGGAGCTCGACTACAGATGTTTTTAAACACTATGCTGCATCTCGGATTATGCATCGGTGGGAGGATATAGTGAATTTGTAGTTACAACAAATTTCTTTCTTTGAGATGGTCTCTTGACCTTGTAAGGCTTAGTCCTATGGGCTAGATATCTATCTGCTAGATTGGCCATCCACGTCAGCCTGGGAAACCTCCTAAGTCATATGGTATTGCTAATCTAACAGCGAAACGCTGAATAAAACAGCGCTAAACGCCGAATGGTTCGGCGCTACATAATTTTATTTTATTTTAAATTAATCATTATCTCTCTCTCCACCTTTTTTCTCTCTCTCTCCAATTTTTTCCTCTCTCTCCCTTTTTTTCCTCCCTCCATCACGTTCTCCCTCTTTTTTCCCTCTCTCCCCCCCTCTTTTTCTTCTCTCTCCATCACATTTTCTCTCAAAAATTAGTAAAATATATAGAACGCCGAATGGTTCGGCGTTTATGTCACTTTTTGAGCGCCGAACAGTTCAACGTTTCAATCTCGCTGATAATTGGACTGCGAGCACTTGCTAGGTGAGAGAACTATCAACTATCACTGTTAACTTTTTTCCAACACTTTTTTCTTGATTTGCAACACTTTTTGGCCAATCTAGCACTCCAATTTAACTCATATGAGTTAGGCTAAATAGCTTGTACATATCTTTTTCTTCTTTCAATATATCCTTTCCTATTTAAAAAAAAAAAACCTTGTTGCTAATAACAGACAGAGTTTTTCTTATTTTTTTGTCCTATGACACGACTCAAGTATCGAAATACATGATTTAGTTTCATTAGATTCTATATTTAACATGTGATCATGTAGGTCCGTTTATGAAGAAGGCCAGGCCAGCTACTCACAATTAAATTTCAGGTTAGATCTAAAGAACGATTTTTTTGGGACCATGATTTTATTTTGGGTAAAGACATTAGAAGTAAATCTATGTCACTCCTTATCTAGATATTTATATTAATACCTAAATTACCCTCCTGATTAATTTTGGGTGATGATTAGCTAGTGTTAATAATAGTTAGTGTAATGATTAGTGAGATGATTAAGCTGAAGATAATTAGTGAGATTAAAAAATCAGATGAGTTTTTTTTTTAAAGAAGTAGAATTATTGAGAGAGTAAAGTTAGAGAAGATGAAGAAGGAAAACATGAAAAACGATGGATTTTACCAACCAAAACCGGAGAAAGGGTATTTGGGTACCCAGGTATGCTTCAAACTTAGATAATTTTGGTTAAAATACAATAATGATTTCGTATAAAAATAAGAGATAAATTATTTTATTTTTACCTAAAATAATAATTTTTAGTCTATCCCCAAAGATGGGTGATCTTTGATATTGTTTTGTGTGTTTTAGACTGAAAGTTAGAATTACCTCTCCCAGTCTTAATTTTCTTATATGATTATTATGTTAGTTCTTTTTATGTTTCATAATTCATACTAGGTTCTATTCTTCCCTTTGATATATCCCCTTTTACCTTAGTAAAATTCGACAAGATTCGATGTGAAGACCTATTAGAACAAAATATTTAAGAAAGGGGTACGGCCGATTGATCATATATGCCGAGTAAACTTTGATTACATTTTAAATCAATGGCCTCAAATTGCTCAACAAACAAATTAGGAGCGTAGAATGTGATACACATGTAGTAGTGATATTTGTCAACTTTGCTGAAATTGAACTTGTTTATTGCCTTATTTGATGTTGTTTATGTGATTCCCATACTTTTGCTATTTCAGCAAAAGCGCTTCCAACACTAGATTTACAGTTCAGAACCCTAACATTCCCAAGGGGCAGCATAAGGTTGTTGCGCATAAAAGAAAGTCTGCGAATGAGAAGGTAGTAAGAAACACTATCCTTTTACAATAACAATATTGTTGCCTATGTTTCTTATCTGGATTGTAATTCGTAGGGTGATAAAGATGTTAATAAACCAAACAAGAAATCTCGCCACCTTAAAACTGTTCCAACTTTTGTTCCCTTCCATTTACTCATCTCTTCTAAATCTTCTGCGACATCTTCGCAAGATAAACCTTTATCTCCAATTCGCGAAAAAGCTGCCTCAGACTTCATTTCTTCAGCTGACCTCTCAATAATTGAAACTCCCCTTGTTGATCCTGTTGTGAATGAAACCTATTCTCTTCCCATTGAGAATGTTTCTCAACCTTCTATCTCTACCAGTTCTTTACCTAAGTCTCTTCCTCTTTCGAAAGAAACCGTGGAAGGGATAAATATTTCCTTCAAAGATTTATCTGAAGTTCTGAATGATGTCAAGAAGTCTTCTATTGTTCCTATCAAGTCTAATTTTTGCGAAATTCTGAGCAAGCATTTGGGTTCTCACAGAGGTGCTTCGCAGACAGCTTTGGAAAAAGAATGTAATGCTCTTCGTCTAGAAAATCAGAAGCTTCAGAATGTTTTTCTGGATCTTGATAATATTCGCAAGAAGAATGATGAATTGAGAGGTATAATTTTCTTATCTGCGTCTTTAATTTTCCTTCTTAATGGTTTTATCCTTCCCATATTTAATTATCCTTGAAATCCCTCTTTCGCATGTTAAGCTTTAAACCAAAAACGAATAATGGAGATATATCAATTTGAATGTGCTGTTGAAGAAGCCCGTGTTGATAAAGAAATCTTTATGGATCAATATAACCAATTAGATAACCTCTATTCATATTCTCTTGATCATATAAATAATCTTACCAATGAAAATACCCAATTAATTCAGAGACAAGATTTATTAAGTAATGAAGTATCTCGTCTTTCTTATTCTTTAACTAAATCTAATTTAGGGATGAAAACTTTATCAGATGAGAATAAAACCTTGTCCCAAGAGAAGAGAACTTATTTAAACAAGATGGCGATATCTTCGCAACAACTTAGTATTCTTCAAAAAGTATGTGATGACCAAGAGCAATCTCTTCGCTCTTTGAGAAAATGAACTTAAAGAAGTAACATAGTCATCTATCGCTTAAAGAGATACACTCACTCAAGGTAGAATAGCTTTAAGTGTAAAGGAGAATCAGCTTAAAGAACAATATTCCAAATTAGAAGAATCTTATTCTTCTCTTGCGAAGAAAAATGCCTTTCTTATTTCTAAAGAGAAAAATCTTCAGTCTCGACTTAAAGGTTTAGTTGGAGATAAATTTGATGACGCAATGGACCATTGGGAGAATAGTTGTTTGTCCTTGATTCAACACCTTATTTCGCAAAAGGAAGGTAGTCATAATAGTATGACTGCCTTAATTATCTTTTCTTTGTCATATCTCTCTGAATTCCTTATCTTAATAAAATTTTGTATTCTATCTTTCGCAGAGTCTGAGAAGAATCTTCCTTCTTCCATTTCTGTTTTGGAGGCTAAATATGCCAAAATTCGCAAAGAAAATGCATTGCTCGTCTCTACCCTTACTGGTTCTGGCGACCGAGCAGAAATAAGACTTGATTATCTTGCTTATTTTAAGGATATTCAAGATAAGAATCATCAGAGAGCACTTCTTCGCCAAGTTCATCTCCGGGATGAAGTACTTGTAAGTGAAATTTTATTGTCCAACTCTCTTAGAAGAAAATGATGATGAAGTTCCTCTTCCTGCTGATAGTGATTATGATTACGAAAGCGGTGCAGAGGATAATTTCTTAGAAGATGAAGAAGAGGTTCCTTCTAAAGAAGCATCTGCTGGTGTTAATCAGAATGAGAAAGAAATTTCTCCTGAAGAAGTAATTGCTGGCGATAATCAAGATGCTAGTCAAGGCGAAGATCAAAACCGAAATGAAGGAGACGCTTGCGAGAATATTGGCGAAGAATTTCTGTTATCTCCTGCTACTGAAATTAATACTGAAGCTTGAGATTCTTATTTAGCTTTGTCTTCTTGAACTGTTTTATTTTTATCACTTTTGCGAGTTACATTTTTCAACCAACTTTGGAGTCAACTTTTCCTTTTAATATTTTGTTGATGAGAAAGATAATGCTTCTTGTGTACTGATTCCCATACTTGCCTCTCATTATCTTTCTTGCAAAAAATAATCTGTTACAAATACATATAAATATTGTGTTTGATCATATGGTTTTATTTTGCCTTCCTAATTAAAGGTCTTATTATGCCACCTTTTGTCATTACGACAAAATTGTAGGACGTCTTTGCACTTTCATGCAAAAACCCATTGATCTTGCCTTAACTTTTTCTTTTGTATAATGGCCTCTTCAGGAATGTTGCGACAATATGACAGGCCTAAATATTCTCGCGAAAATAAAGTCCCATGACGTTGTCGTCTTGCGACGAAATCGCAGGACGTCTTCGCACTTTCATGCGACCCATTAATCTCGTCTTATCCTTTTCTTTTGTATTATTGCCTCTTCAGGATTATTGCACAAATATGACAAGCCTTAATATCCTTGCGAATAGAAAGCCTCATGGCATTTGCGTCTTAAGGCACTTATCAGCTCCCTAATGGAGGGTGCCGCCCTTATCTCCCCCCTGGCTGCCCCTTCAAGGAGGCGTTCTTCTACCATACAAGGTTAGCTCCTCCCATCCAGTCTTAACAACAACCAGTTGTTTTCGCAGCCTCTTATCCCTCTTACCTATAGGGCTTATGGTTATGAGACTGCACCCTAAGTGGGGTTTTCTTCAGGCCGAGTGCAGTATAAG
Organism: Papaver somniferum; assembly: GCF_003573695.1. NCBI lineage: Eukaryota > Viridiplantae > Streptophyta > Magnoliopsida > Ranunculales > Papaveraceae > Papaver > Papaver somniferum. Next base: position 5,470,949 of record NW_020619603.1, on the reverse strand, counting down.
CCAAGACTTGTCAAGAATGGCAAGGTACGCTTCAAACGCCCCTGGCATTCTTGACTCAACCGTGTACCTCGGCGCCTTGATCAGATTTGCACTCCTTCGGAGAGTCCTTATTACCTTAGTCACCCAACCCAAGTTATATGCTTAAGCTGAGAATCCAAGGTGCCTCTCCCGGATGGGCTTTATTGACCCCAAATCTCCATGACTCAGGTTCCGGTGGCGGTGTAGCCTTTCCTTGAGCCATGTAACAGGTACCCCCAATATGATGTACGTTAGGTCTTACATTTTCCTATTGCGAAATTTTACTCGCGAACTAGGGTGTACGCCATAAAAGTTCGCCTTTTCTTTTATGTCATTGTTCTTTGATTATCTCTGCGAAAATTTCGAACATCATGATATTGTTTTGATATGAGTTCCTGCAATTATTCTTTCAGAATTTATAACTTCTCAAAGCTTCTTACGGATGATATCTTTTTAAGTACAATCTGTTCCATGGTCTGTCTAATCTATGACCAACATCTCTTCCTTATGGATCCATTAATCTATAAGCTCATGTTCCAACTATCTCCTTAATGATGTAAGGTCCATCCCATTTTTTCGCTAATTTTCCACCATTTTCTCGCTGATATATTGGTGTTTCTCGCAGAACTAAATCTCCTGGTTGAAATTCGCGTATTTTGACACGTTTTTTATATTCTCTTGCTAATCTTCACTGATAATTCTCCATATGTTGTAAAGATTTTTCTCTTCTTTCTTCTAATTCATCAAGTTTATTTAAAATCAAGCCCGCACTAAGATTTTTTCCCAAGCTTCTCTTTTTGTTATCGGAATAACAACTTCTGTTGGTAACACCGCTTCAACTCTGTATGTTAAACAAAAAGGTGACATTCCAGTAGCTTCTCTTCTAGTTGTATTATAAGCCCATATACTTGTTCGCACCATGCTCTGTGATATCCTTCCAATTTCTTCTTTAATATATCTGCAATTGTTTTGTTTGTTGCTTCTACTTGCCCATTAGCTTGTGGATACAAAGGAGTAGATTTTCCACATTTTATCTTGAATGCATTAAGTAGCATTTCTATATTCTGTCCTTCAAATTGTTTCCCATTATCAGATACCAACTGTGCAGGAATTCCGAATCTGCAAATGATATTTTCGAATATGAATGTAAAGATATCTTTGTCGCGAATATGCTGTACTGCCTTCACTTCTGTCCATTTCGTGAAATAATCTGTTGCGACTATTAAGTATCTTCTTTGTCCAGATACTGGTAAAAATGGCCGCACAATATCTAAGCCCCACTTTCCAAAAGGCCATACACTAGTTAAAGATGACAATCGTGCTCCAGGTGCATGTATTTTCTTTCCATGCCGCTGACAATCTTCGTAACGTCTTGATATTTGTTTTGCATCTTCATGCATATACGGTCAGTAATAACCGTGCATTTTTGCTCTATGTGCCAAAGATCTACCTCCACTATGATTGCCAGCATCCCCACTATGTAACATTTTTAGCACCTTTTCTCGTTCCTCTCGTGTCAAACATCTGAGTGATGGTCCATTAAAGGATTTTCGGTATAGAAACCCATCTCTTAATTCATAATTCGTTGCACAGCTTTTTAATTTGTGTGTTTCCAATCTATTTCTTGGTGTTTCTCCTTTCGCTAAATATGCATGAAGTTCCATTCTCCAGTCTGCGATATTGTCCGTTTGTTCTTCTTCTTCATTGTCTATTATCATCACGTCCACTTCTTCTTCTTCTTTATTGATTGATGGTGACAGAAGTGTTTGTATTTTTATGCATCTCGCAGCTGGATCTGTCATCATGCTTGAGATGAAAGCAAATGCGTTTGCGAGTCTGTTATCTTTTCTTGAAATGTGCCTCCATTTTATTTTTGGGATTTTCGCTGACAATTCTTCAACCATCTTCTTGTATTTATTCAAGGATGGTTCATTTGTAGTATACTCTCCCTTTATTTGGCGAATAACTAGCTGCGAATCACTAGTGATCCTGGCATTTTCTAGTTTCATTTCTATTGCGAATTTTAATGCATGTATCACAACTTCATATTCTGTTTAATTATTAGTGGATGCAAATTCCAATCTGAATGAAAAAGACATTTTATTCCTTATGGCGAAATTAAAACAATTCCAACTCAATTTCCTTCTCCATTTGATGATCCATCTACCAATATCTCCCATCTATTTGGTTCTGTTAATAAATCTTTTGGATCTTCTTCTACATCCATCATTTCTTCAACTGCTTCATCTTCTTCTAAAGGAAATTCTGCCAAGAAATATGCAACAACTTGTGATTTTGGTGAAGACAAAATTTCATATTTAATATCAAAGTGGCCTACTTGTGCATTCCATCTCTCCACTCTTTCTGATCTTTTAGAATTCTTCATCACTGATTCAATTGGTACTTTTGTTAATACCTTTATCTTATGTGCTTGAAAGTATATGCGGAGCTTAAATGATGCATAAACTAATGCTAAGATTAACTTTTCAATCTTTCAGTAATTCTTCTCAGCAGTATTAAAAGTTTTGCTAATGTAATAAATGGGTTTCTCCATTCCTGCGTCTACTCGCAATAACACAACACTTAATGCATGAGACGTCATCGCAAGATAGATCAATAATTCTTCTCTTGATTCTGCTTTTTGTAAAATAGTTGTATTCATAAGATGTTCTTTGATTCCTTGAAAAGATTTTTCACATTCATCAGTCCATTTAAATTTCGCACCCTTCTTGGGTATATCGAAAAAATATTTGCATTTGTCCGATGATCGCGAAATGAATCTCCCCAGGGAAGCTAGAATCCCATTCAACTTCTGTACATCTTTTATTGTTGCTGGTGTTGGCATGTCACGAACTGCTTGCACTTTTTCTGGATCAACCTGTATTCCTTCTTTTGATACAGTGTAGCTTAAAAAATTTCCCGATGCAACTCCAATAGTACACTTCTCAGGATTCAATTTAATGTTATACTGCCGCATTAAAAATCTCCCTCAGGTCTTGTACATGGTCTTTAGCTTCTTTACTCTTTACTAACATGTCATCCACGTATACTTCTAATGTTTTGTGTATCCATTTTGCGAACACCTTCTCTACCATTCTTTGGTATGTCGCTCCTTCGTTTCGCAAACCAAATGGCATTTTCGTGTAACAATATAAACCTCTAGGGGCAAATAAAGAAGTATGTTCTTGATATTCTTCAGCGAGAGGGATTTGGTTATACCCTTTGTATCCATCTAAAGATGATACCCTATCATTTCCCGCTGCGGATTCCACCATTTGAGGAATATCTGGTAACGTAAAACTATCTTTGGAGCAAGCTTTGTTTAAATCAGTGAAATTTATGCAAATCCTGATTCCTTTGTTTTTCTTTGGGACAATGACCATATTCGCTATCCATTATGGGTATTTAGCTTCTCTTATGATTCCCGCCTCAAGCATTTTCTGTAATTCATCTTCTATTTGGGAATGATAAGTTGTTGCAATTTTTCTTATTCTTTGTTTAAATGGTCTCACATTTTTGTTAATCTCCAACTTGTGGCATGCAATTGATGGATCTATTCCCGGTATCTCATCCATGTTTCCTGCGAAAACATCTTTATATTCTCACAACAAGTTAACAGTTCTTTCTTCTTCTTCCATATCCATTTTGGTTCCAATTCTCAATATTAGAGGTTCTCCTATAGTCCCAACTTTTATTTCTTTTGTTGGTTCTGCGGCAGTGTAAGTGGGTTTAGGTTCTCCCATTGGTGTTGGTTCTTTTATCATTTTCATAGGTCCTTCTCCTTCATCCGAAATTTCGTTGGTATTCCTTTGCCTTCTTTTGACCTTATCATATATACTCTAAATTCTTCTTCTTTCTTTACTTCCTTTGCGAACTTTCTGCAAAATTGTTTCTTTTTTGCTTGTCCTTCATAATGCTTTACTTCAATCTGATGACATAATTTCACATTGTCAACATCTCCTCTGATTTCACCTATTCCATTTGGTGTGGGGAATTTAATACATTGATGCAACGTTGATACCACAGCTTTTATCTCATGTATCCATGGTCTTCCTAATAACATATTATATGGCGATTCCATATCCACCACGCACAACATTACATGTGTTTCGATTTCTCCAAGTGGAATTCGTACTACTATCTCTCCTTTAGGTTTTGTTATGGATTTTCCAAAGCCGTGATCAAAATATGTTGAACTGGACATTTATTCATCTTTAAATCCCATTCCCCGGAATGCGTGATAAAATATTATATCCACTAAACTTCTAGTATCGATTAAAGTTCTGTTCAATATCCATTCTCCTGTGGATTTTTTCGTCGTCTCTCTCTTTTTTCGCACAATTGGCACTGTGACAACCAATGGAGATGTGTGGTTCAAATTTTCTTTTGGTATTTCTGTCGCCATGAATGTAATTTTTGCTTTTCCCAATCTTTCAAGGGTGATGTCTTTGATGTTTTTGGTATTTCTACCGCCTTAGTTTCCTTCCTTCAAAATTTCGTTTATGTATTCTTCCTTTGATGTTTTCATGGAATTCATTAATCATCGTTTTTGTTATCATATTACACTCCAATCTTTTGTCATCTACATTAATTCTATTCATCTTTCTTTTAACCAATTCATTTAATCACTTTCTTGATTTGAATATCTTCAACAACAATCTTCAACTTTCGATCTTCAGTCCCAGTTTCTAGCGCCATTATGTATTTGCAGGAAATCCTACACTACACCCCTCATATGATTTCATTGTTGATCAACTCATTTTTAGGTTTACACTCTTAATTTTATTGATAAATCTTTGAATGTTCTTACAAGAAAAGATAAAGAAGTCAAGAATGACCTCTGCTATGAACTTTCTCTCTCCTATTTACTTGTTTCTTACTCAAAAAAGATCTCCCCCTTCTTTACAACTCGAACGACTATTTATAAAGAAATACATAGTGGATGACAGCTAATCTGTCCTTTATTTTCGGGTATGGTTTGCGACATTCTCACAACCTTACAAATGTTAATTTCGCAAACTCTCTAATTTTCGCAGAACTATCATATCTTTCTCGTGATCTTTGCTGACGTCATTTGTTTTATCATTCCTGAAATTGTTTTGCGACGCTGTTGTGCTGTATCGTTGATAATTTCGCTGAAACATTGTCGTTGCGAGATTCTGATCCTACACCGTGTGTACAAAATAACATCAAATCTTCTTCTCAGTTTCTCGCCGGTATCTGATTCCGACAGAGTTTCCTCAGTTTCTTAGTCTATGTTGATTCACTTTATAATAACCGCAAAGCAATCATGAATTTATGCCCCCAATATGACTTTCATTCACATCTAGGCTTTCTATACAGCCATCACACGATTCCAATCCATCGACTGCCATCAGACAACAACAGTTCAACCAACACAGATTCCACTCAAAACCATATCTAGCCAACACCCATGCAAAATGTTGGAATTAATTTGTAATGTCTTGAATATTGTCCTAGTTAGCCAAATTAGTGTGAATGAAGTTTAGGCTTTGAGAGGAAAGAATAGTCTAGAGTCGGCTAGAATAACCAAAGATCGAAAGCTCGTTTTGTAATGTCAAGTGTAAGAAATCTCTAGAGAACCTAGAGATAAGAATGGGTCGGTCGTTAGTGTGAAAAAATGGAAATGTAACTAGTTTGGTCAAGATAAAGATAGAGAACAGAATTCTCTAGAGTATGTAAAGGTCAGTCAAAATAGTTTATCCAAGAAAAGTCTTAGAGAGTTACTATGGTCGGTAAGCTAAGCCTATAAAAAGGCAGTTCATGTATCCATGTAAAACTTGAGCAAGAACAATAATAGAAAGTGTGAGTTTTGAGAGAACAATCTTACCTTGCTCCACTCTTCATATCTAATCAACTACAAGTGTGAGAGTTTTAAACATCAAAAAATCATCATGGTATAAAGCTCGTCGCGATCCGAAATGGGCGTCAAAGCTTCCACGATGATAAGAAAAAAAACGGAGTTTAAGAAGAAAAGATATGATGTTGAAGAAGATGCAACCCCCACCAGCTAAGAAGAAAGACATCACCCAATTCAAGTGTTTAAGAGATGAAGAACAAAGAAAAAGATGAAGATTGCTGCTAAGGACGAAAGTTGAAGAGAAAAACGAAAATAAAAATGAAGAGAAGTGCTCGTGATTTTACTCAGTCAAGTTACAGATTTTTGAAGATCAAAAACGGCTCCATGAAAGGAAAAGAAAACAACGACGACAACAACAATAACAACTACTACAACAACCAGCGACGGAAGCAGGAGTTGAAGTCTAGGTGGGCTAAAATAGCACTATGGGCTAAACACTAAATTCTTAGGGGGGCTATTATTATTTTTCCAAAATACACATGAAAAAATGACTTTTGGGTGAGGTTTTGAGATTTGGGGGTTGCTGGAGCACCCCTAAACCACACCGCCAGTACCGTCCCTGACAACAACCCACAACAAAATCACTTCCTAATAAGTGATTGAAGAGAGAAATTGAGGGTAAGAGCAATATGGATTGCTTCCTCAAACATTTTTATAAAATTGGTAGGAGTGCCATGTTGTCACGAGACTCTAAATTCTACTCGTGATAAGAAGAAGAAAAAATGGTTGGGTAAAGGTGGAACCTCTGAACCCTCTATATGGTCAAGTTTCGTAAAAACCCGACATGAAAAAACAGTCGCAGGGAGCCTCTGAATCTGTACTATCAAGCTTCAAGGCAAAGATTGTGGATATGTATCCACTGAAAGGCTAGCAAACTACTCAGCTAGCTAAAACTAAAAACAAATAATAGAGATGTGGAGACACTATGGCAAATGACTGCCAAGGAGATACCAGCTGTACGTGGCGGCAAACATGAAGAATTTACTGCGAGCAAAGCAAGCATGAGAAGCTAAGAGCAGCAAACGGAGATTGGGTGAAGTACAAAAACAAATCCATTACAAATTACAGGGGAGTGTTGGAATTAATTTGTAATGTCTACAATATTGTCCTAGTTAGTCACATTAGTGTGAATGAAGTTTAGGCTTTGGGAGGAAAGAATAGTCTAGAGTCGGCTAGAATAAACAAAGATCGAAAGAGGTTCTGTAATGTCAAGTGTAAGAAATCTCTAGAGAACCTAGAGATAAGAATGGGTCGGTCGTTAGTGTGAAAACATGGAAATGTACCTAGTATGGTCAGCCAAAATAGTTTATCCAAGAAAAGTCTAGAGAGTTACTGTGGTCGGTAAGCTAAGCCTATAAAAAGGCAGTTCATGCATCCATGTAAAACTTGAGCGAGAACAATAATAGAAACAGTTTCAGAGAAAACAACCTTGCTCCACTCTTCACATCTAATCAACTACAAGTGTGAGAGTTTTAAACATCAAAAATTTATCACAAAACTTCAAGTACTGATGCTGTATTGCTTTCGGAAACCAAATCCCCTTAAAATCCATTTCATTCAACACCCATAATCTCATGGTTGCTGCTGAATAAGAACTTGCAGTCTAAATAAACCAACCACAGTTGAAAAATGAAGTCCTCGGACCATTCCCGGAGTGCTAGATGCCATCTTGTTGATCCAACCCTCCTATACACGCATTACGGCCAACAGCAGATACTGCAATTTAATCGAAAATCTCAGTACCCCTTCATACCCGAATCAAATCAGTTAACACCACCACTGACTTCAATTTAATCGACCAAAGAACCCCAATTTCAGTTACATCCAAAAATCCCCATTCACCATCGTTGCTGCTCCGTCTACAAATCTGAACCAGCTACTTCTCCTAATCCTTCTCTGAGAATCTCACAGAAAACCCAAAAGTGGAATCACATAAACCTGCTTCTCCCGAGCCCAATTATTCCATCATAGACCTAACACCATCAAACAAGCCCTAATTTGGTCTGAACCCTATTTTCTGATTGATTTTCTTAAGAATCTAAAATTAAATCCTTTATAACCATTCATACTTCATTTAGGAAAAAAACCCATCACAAATTGATCAATTTCACATCAATTCTGTATCTAAACATCAATCAATTGAAAACCCTAATCAAACTTACCACTTTTCTAATCTTTCATGATTCACGGCAGCAACATCTCCTTCCTAATTCACAGAGAAGAACTCCACTTTCATCTACTCAGATTCACAAGTTTATTCACTCAAATTAACTCGGAATTTCATCACTCAAAATCGAACAGGAGAAGAAGAAAGAAGCAGGAAAAGAAAAGAAGGAGAATAAGGAAGAAGAAGATAAGACACCCGACTGCAAAAAAATGCTCCCCCGCTACGATGTGGTCCGGCCCAAGGTAGTTAATTTCGGATTCCGGTTTATCTCGGTCCCGAGCGAGACACTGGTATAACGTTGTCTCGGGGAGATTCCGTTTTCAAATTTCGGTGTAATTTCGGTTCCAACTTTTATAATAAGAAGTGTTTGTTGCCAGGTTCAATTAATTCCAATCCTAGTTTGAGTCAGACTAGAAGATTGAGGAGTATTGACCCACTTAAAAGAAACATAGTATTAGTAAATCTGGTTGTTCACCTTCCTCATCATCAACACCAAATGATAATTTTAGGTCAAGAAATTCAAACACAACAACAAGCAATAATACTAGTGAGTGAATTAATCTGTTTAATTTTTGTACTTGAGATTAATCCATTCAATTTAAAAAAAATTTATATATATATATTCCGGCCGAAATTCCGACCGAAAAACGCGTTTCCGGCCGAAATTTTCGCAAAGATTTCGTCCGGCCGAAATTAACAAAATCTCGTCTTTTTGGACCGAAATCCGGAATTTCGCCGAAATTTCGGCCGAGATGGCCGAAATCGACTACATTGGTCCGGCCACACCCATTTTGTATGTGGCCCCTTTTTATTTTTTGATATTTATTCAACCAAAAAATCTACCCCTCCAAATCTCCTTAACTTTTTCACTTTTTGAAAAAAAGTTGGAAGTTGAAAATATAAAAAAAAAAAGTTGGAAATTGAAAATATAAAAAAAGCAAAAGTTAGGAAATAAAACAATTTTCTAAACTTTTTCTTATTTTATATGAGGTCTTAAGTATGTGGCCGACCACATCGTAGCCGCACCGAAAAAAATGAGTTATCGTTTTTTTGGGTCCTTGATGGTGGATAAATAATAATTTACAGGGTCAAGAAAAATAAACCAAGTCTTTTTTTTATATATAAAAAAAAGAGGAGAAAGCTCAACAAAGCTGTCTACTCTGGTTTACAACCAAGAGGTACCTGAGCCAAGTCTGGCATCAGCATGATCCTCCAAAATATGAGTACTGATACTACAGTTATCCTTGAGTGGACGACTGTAATAAGTTCCAAAGGGACTGGAGGTTGGGACATTTCCAGTTGAAGTTCTGAAATAAAGTAGAGTGACTAGCTATTCTAGATAAGTTGGTTACAGTGGTGTTTTGTATAGGCATCAGCTTGATGAGGTTGCCAAATACAAAATCAATGGGTTTCATTCTTCAGTCAGAGTTTTGTATGTAATCTCCTTGAAATCTCTCCTGGATTTGTAGTTGATAAAGAGACTGGATTGTTTGTAGGATTTCTTCTTCTTCTGCTACATACTCAATGTACTGCTGGTGCATCTCCTTCCCCCAGGTCAGTGCAAGTTGATCTCCTCTGCTGATCCTGGTTGTTCTACTGAGATCAGCTGTAGAGTCTTTGAAGTTTTTGGCTCCCAAGAATTGACCTATAGAAGACATAGCCAAAAACGCAAAGTTAGTATAAGATGGTAAATCACTATTAGCTCTATTGTTGTTTACTTCCAAACTGTGTATGCTAATAGTGATACCAAAGAGGCCTTTAGAGATTCTGTTCCGAGTGGGGGGGCTAGAAAGATGAGCATTAGAATCCCTTTGGTAGTAAGGATTGTTTAATATGTGGCCTGGGTTGTGATGCACTCTATGAAAATTGCTGAGGTGTTGAGTGATCTTTTGGGCAGTAGTAACATCAGAAGGGATTATGTTCCTGAAGATATGGTCACATATAGCTTTCCAGATGAACCAACATATAGTAGCAAAAGTGGCATTCCAGTTATCCGGTGGAGTATTCTAAATAAACCAGCTGTTAAACCAATCATGGAAGGACCTGAAGTTGGAAAAACGGTGGTGATTTTCCCCAAAAAGATTGGTCCACACATCAGAGGCAACTGGGCAGGCTAGAAGAGCATGAGTGATATCTTCAAAAGCATTCTTGCAAAAGGAGCAGATAGGATCAATGTAGTGCAGAATACTTGCAGTCTTAGCATTTGTAGGGAGAATTTCATAAGCACATTTCCAGATGAAGAGATGATTTGCTGGAGATGTGTCTAGATTCCAAATTTTCATCCAAGGAGCTATGATAATATCATTAGAATATTTGTTAGTGATCTGTTTGTCATACAGGGATTTGACAGTGAATTTTCCTGTATTGGTGAGCTTCCAAGTTATAGTATCTTCAACAAGGGGGTTATAATAAGTACGATGGTTAAGCTTTTGAATGTCTTGGATAAACCAGATGGCTAAGGTTGTATCATCCCACTCTCCCTGAGCATTGAAAAGCAGGTTAACAGTTTTGAGATTTGGGGGACAATAAGGTGGTTTTTGAATTGTATCTGAAGATCCTTTAATCCATCTGTCATCCCAGATATTAATTTTTGTTTCATCTCCTATTTTCCAGATGTAGTATTGTTGAATGCAGGAGATACCCTCTAGAATTCCTTTCCAGATCCAAGAATCTGTGCTCTTTGGTTTGGTGTTTATTCTGATAACTTCTTGATTGGAATAGTGAGATGCTTTCATAGTAGTGCTCCAGAGAGAGTTTGGTTCCTCAACTAATCTCCAGACAATTTTAGAGATTATTGCTAAGTTAAAGTATTCCATATTTTTGAAGCCCAACCCACCCAAATCCTTTGGTTTATTAACAACATCCCAATCAATGTAATATAATCCTTTGGATTTGTCTTTCTCCTTGCTCTTTGCAAGTACCTTTGGGAATCTTGAAGTAGATGTAACAGTTTGGATGAGAGTGACTTTTCCAGCTTTAAAGAGATTTGTTTCCCAAATAGCAAATCTTTGTTTAAGCTTCTCCACACAAGGTTTGAAAGCTTATATCTTACTTATGTTGGTAAAGAGGGGAGACCCTAAGTATTTGTCAGTACTGCTAATTTTTTGCACCTGCATAGTTGCACTGATCTCATCAGCAATGGTGGGAGAAGTGTTTTTACTGAACAAGATTCCTGATTTAGTGAAGTTGATTAGCTGTCCAGATGATTGACCAAAGTCTTGGAAAATCTAGATGAGATTGTTGCGTTCTGTCATATTGGCTTTGCAGAATATCATGCAGTCATCAGCAAATAAAAGGTGGTTAATAGAAGGGGCATCATTGCCAAGTTTGATTCCATGAATGAGCCCTTGAGTTTCAGCAGAGATCAAGTATCTTGAGAGGGCCTCCATACAGAATAAAAAGAGATATGAGGATAAAGAGTCTCCTTGTCTGAACCCTCTAGAAGGTTTAAATAATTTACCAGGGGATCCATTTATTAGAACAACAAGGTTGGTGGCAGAAATGTATTGATGGATAAAAATAGAGGTTTGTCCAAAATTCAGAAGCGGACCAAACTCATTTCCTTCTCTTAAGGAATTGGAATTATATCAAATTAACGGAAAGGCAGTAAACTCAATCTTGTCCACCAGCAGAGGAAGATGTCTCACATCCATTCAAATAGATTATTCGAAAGAGCTAATTTATTTCCCTCTGGGCGTACTACTCCAAGTCAATACTCCGAATCTCCATTCTCTACGTATCAGATGTTGCGATGACTTTCAAGGTTTTCGTGATGATGATGATCTAAACAACAACAACTGCAACACTTCTCTCCAGGAGTTGGAACTATATCAGTGCCCTGTTAGCTGTGCCGGATTTACGGTTATGTACGTCTCTTCGGGAATTAGTTATATGTAAGCGCGATGGGGTAAAGGAGTCTATACCCTATGATTTCAAGACATCGCTCTACTTCCTTAAATCACTCAAAGTCGATTTTATTCAAAAAGAAGACCAGCAGCTACCAAATCCAGCTTATGATCCATATGGACAAGACACCTTTGTCAATTTGATGGAAAAGTAGATGTAGATATGGAAAAGTAAGTCTCTTTCTTACTGTCACTCTCAAATTCAAGACTTTTATTTGAAAAGTATATGTAGATATGTTCGTTATCAGATTTCATGATATTCAAAAAAAAAAATTGCTCGGTAGATATTCAAGTTGTGATAGATAGATTTTTTTTTCTTGGATCGATTGTGATAGATTGAGATTACATTGCTCTTTTTAAATACATCATTCTTCATTAAAACTAGTTTTATGAAAGAAAGAGCAAATTCTTCAAACTAGTCTGAGGTAAAAATCAAGAAAGCTTCTTTATTTATGTTAGGGAGTACATATCAAAGGCGAAGAAAACCTCAGGAAAAAAAACTATCAATAAAGCAATTAAATTTCCACAAATTACTTAAAACATAATTCTCCACGTATACTGGTCAGAGCTATGAGAATCACCGAGGAGAATAAATTAATAGACCAGACTGCCAATAGGTTGCAGCACTTTGACCACCGTAAATAGCTTCTTGATTTATGCTGGAGAATAAAAACGCGTAACTTTTTTTCTAGCCCAATTTTCTTTTTTTCTATATAAAAAATCCACCAATAAGATTGTATATATACAAAATCCATAATTAGTTATAATAAGATTTGTTTACAAAAATAACCTTTTATTCTAATTTATAATTTTATTAATATTATTACATAATTAACTAATTAGAAGCCAAACAAGCTAAGCTCCAAACAGCGTACTAGTACATAAGTTCACCAGGTTGCCGATCATACTCCCTAAAATAACTCCTTAGAATATATATGAGATTTTATAGATATTTTGTTTAATTATTTTTTCTTCAAATTCCCTTTTTTACATGAGCTTTTTTACAAGTGCACGTTTAAAATCATTTCCACCTAGGTCTTCAGTTTTAGTGCAATCGAGGAGATCTGTTATAAACCCAACCATGAATCTACGAGATTAGAATCATATATTCAAGGATCAAACAAAGAAATCAACCCTTAAGTAAAAATTATATGGAAATAACAAGAACTGCAATTTCTTTGAAGAGATCAACTCTAAAATACAAATTATTGTTCTTATAAAACACAATTTATCATCTGGAAAGATTTATAAGGGTCCATATCCTCTGTGCCCAAAATCCCCTGTACCCTTTGTGCCCGGCCAATGATATTCCGACATTTGTTTTTTATTAATTCCCGGTAACTAACGGTTTGTTTCTCCCGTAATTGATGCTTAATTAAGGGAAGAATATATACAAACATAAAGACTTACCATAATTAAGGATAATCACGGGGAGAAACAAAACAACTTAACCACATTTGATCAGAAAAATAAAAACAGTAGCAAGTTCTCACCCTTATTCCCATCGATGATTGGGATCATAATACTGCAGTGACATTCAAGATGCATGTTGGATATTTACGACACATTTATGTTTGAATCAACCCTCCTGATTTCTAGTTACTAAATATATTCGTTTTGAAACACATTTTACATCACGGAATTAAATTACATAAGTTAGTGAATTGTGGAGGATGATGAATGAAACATAAGATCATGCTCTGTAATGATCGACTGATAGAGTATATACATTTAGCAATTGATTGATATTGATCCAATAATGTACTTAGAATATCAAGCTAGCTCCTTAACAATCAAAATATGGAAGAGCTAGAAGATGAATAGCAAAGAATATATACAGGATCTAACATATAATTACTTTCCGTAATTAGTGAGGTTTAAATACGGTAGAATATAAGCGGTTAGTTAACGTCAACCAGGCAAGACAGATGTCGCGCACACATTGGTTGGTACAGAGGGTACAGAGAAGTCCGGGCACATACGATCTGAACCCGATTTATAATGGACAACCTGAGAAAGATTTACGACAGAGAAACATGGAAAGTATTTTAGAGAGAAAGATAGTAAAACGGTAAATTTTAGATCCATAAAATTTGCCAAATAATGCTAACTAATAACTTGCATAAACTACGCCCATTCTTAATTGACTGGTTTTATTAAATATTTTTTGTTAAAATATTACGAAAAATGGGTTATTTGTCCAAATATTTTTAAAACATGGTTCTAATGGACGAGTATAAATTAATATGGGTGAAATGGACACCAAAAAATAGAAAGAATGAAATTGGATTCATCTTGACTTAAACTTAAAAAAGAGCGAGGATGAAATTGGATGCATCCTGATGTAAATTAAAAATAAGAAAAAGTATTTGAAAACGGGTAGGATGAAACTGTTTACATCCTGACTATTTTTACATTCTCGTCCATTTAAACAGTATCAAATTTTACATGTCTTTTTCACACAGGAATTGTTGATTTTGGTCTTTCTAACCCATTTTGTGTAAATATTATTGGATAAAGAGTATTACATTAACTAGATGGAAATCTAACAAGCTAAGCTCCAATAACATACTACTACATTAATTGAACAGGTTGCTGTGCTAACCTACCAGCGAGCCTCATGGGTAACCTAGCCAAGGGAGCCGAAGCGGATGGGGGGCTGAGATAGTGTCACAAGGGGGGAGGGCAAGCTAACTTTACCTTCCATGTTAATTCCTGCAATATTACGTCATTGAGGGCTCGAACCTGGGACCTCCTGGAGCGCATGAAACTTTGGGAAACGGGGATGACCAGCTGAGTTAGGCGCCCGTTCTTTTTGTTAATATTATAAAAAAGATAAGGGTTAATTTAGTCATGCTAAAAATGTGAAAATATAAATCAATGTAGATATTGTTATTCTTAGCCGTAGATCCTGTATTTTGGACTGCATATATATACCATCTTAATGATGGGTTTCTGAAAGAGAGATGAAACAAACATGAGTTCCTCAGAAATTTTCACACTAAAAATGGATAATATAAAATTAAGAGAGCACACGCACGTCGATAAAAATGGCTTCAGACTGCTCCTTCAAAGATCACAAAGATGACGTTACTTACATATTTGAGCTGCAAGTTATAATATTCACACCAGAATTTGAAATTCGTAATTAATCAAAATCAATTACATAGCAAAACCAGAGGGGAAACCCTTAACTAATGCTTTGGGAGGATAATCAAAGAAAAGGGAAGGATCTAAAATCAACATCATCTGAATATTATTTGGTAAGTGGAGGGAACTTAGCATCATCCGGGGATTGTTGGTAAGAGCTAGCACTATGGGGAGGGGTATTCCTTCCCTATCCCTCTCCATCCCTCAAAACCCAAAAAAACCATCTAGTTACTATGGTCTCCTATATTTTGTGTAGGGAAGGATAGTTGGTGTATCCCTATAAGGCTGATCAGATCTGATTACCCTTGTAGGGAAGGGAAATCGCACGGGTACTCATTACGCGTATTATTTTACACTTTACGCGTACTGAGTACCCGTAAAGCCGTTGATACGCATAGTCAATACGCGTAGCTTTATACACGGCTACTGAGTACGCGTTTCGGGAAATATATTTGTTTGACCTTTTCTCGTCCACACCTCTCTCACACCCGATCCTAACCATCCATCGTTAATAACGGCTCTATTTTCTACACCGTCGGATCCCAACGGCCATTTTTTCAAAATCCTCTACAAATACCACTCCAATTCTCTACTCAAACCACACCAAATCAATTTCTTCTTCCTACATCAATTGATTTCTTCTCTTAAATCTTTCTAATTTAATTTTTGTTTAAGTAAGAGTTTTTGTTTTTGTTTTGCTCATCAATGTCGGAGACTCAAAGGGCAAAAAGGAAACACAGAACGAGATTTACTACTTTGGAAGATCATCACATGATTACTCAGTATGTTGCTATTGGTTATCAGAATTATCCGGATAAGAAAGTGTTTTGGGAACTGCTTTTTTATAAATTTATGGAAGTTTGTGGCGAAAATCGGAACGACAGCAATTTAAAAAACGTTCGTAATCGGATTAGCAAAATCAAGGGTGAAGTGGATGACTTCTCCCGTTGTGTTGCAAGAGCGGTAATAGCTAATCCAGGCATTGACCCTATTAACCGGATATGTTATTTATATATGTTTATTATAGTTTTCGTATACGGTGCTTATTAAATAGATTACTATACGCGTATAACACTACTAAATATATGTTTATTATAGTTTTGGTCAAGTAAAACAGTTGACTTATACGAGTACTGAGTATGCGTATGACACTATTCATACGGATACTGAGTACATGTTTCATGTAGGGAAGGGATGAGAGGGCACCATAGCAAGACTGCCTTTCAAATTCCATCCCTTACCTACATTTGAGGAATAGGGAAAGAATAGCTAGCACCATAGTGCTAGCTCCAAGTGTCTTTATATTGATCAAGTAATGGTGTCCTTAATTTCTTATGATTTTGGGCTAAACAATATTTTCCCGGCTTATAATTGAACACTTAATAACCTTAGTCTTTTTTTTCCTCGACCCACTTAATAACTGATCCTTTTTCACATGACATATGTGCTCGGCCTTTTGTGATAGCTATTACTAGATTCATGAATCTTGAACCTTCCATAGCCACAACCAATAAACAAGTGCTCAATTAACAAAAAGAACAAATTCATCAAATCCCATCATAAAGTGGTTAGGTAAGTGAAATTATCTGTAGGGAACTAGCTAGACAAGAATAAATAAAAATCTTTAATAGGGAGTGGCTCTGCGAATTGGTGAAAACTGAGTTAACTCAGTTTCCTCTTTTCTTCATTTTATTCTCCTGATCTCCATGATTAATTTTTAATATTCATTATGTTTTTAATAAATTATGTGTATCATTGAGTCCGATCATCGATTAGACGGAAATTAAATCAAAGAAGAAAATGATTAAAGTGGATCGGCACTAACGCCTACGTCCACTGAGGAACCCCGTAGGGTAAATTAGATTTTTCTTCAGAATTATTGTGCTGGGATGACTTTACATTTACATTCGCGCTCTTATTTATAGTGTGATATGACTAAACCTAAGAAGATAATACCTTAACTCAAATATCTTGACTAGGTAAATATTTAGGAAAATATAAAGATTACATTTAATAATTTTGATCTTGTAATCTGTAATTATCTTCTAATATCTTCTCTTCATGGACATTGCACGGACACCTCGGTATCTTCTCTTCACGTACGGTTACCTTGATATCTTGTATATGGGGAATATATTTCAACACCCCCCTCAAGTTAAACACGGAAATGTTTTGAAGTGTTTAACTTGAACCATCTCAATAAAATGTCTTGTAGCTTGAACTTTGATTATTGACCATGGTATTTGATCTTCGATGACAGACCACGATAGTTG
Source organism: Papaver somniferum (assembly GCF_003573695.1). Taxonomy (NCBI): domain Eukaryota; kingdom Viridiplantae; phylum Streptophyta; class Magnoliopsida; order Ranunculales; family Papaveraceae; genus Papaver; species Papaver somniferum. The sequence goes on along the minus strand of NW_020619603.1, from coordinate 5,453,555 downwards.
AATAAAGGAAAGCCGCGATAGCAGAACCAGCAAAATGATAACTGTAGAGTATATATGTAGGTCTTTTACGGAGAATTGGCTTGATTGGCCAATGGACTTGATTGTTAATTACTAACCATACGAGAAATTCATGTTAAGTCCATGTTGAGAAACATTAATGGACTTCGAAGAGACTCCTATAAAGTGAATACAAAATGGTAAAACAACCCATTTGGAAAGATTCGGAAGCTAAGATGAACCGATCTTGGTTGGATACGCATACAAAATCTTGTGACAGATTTTCTTAAACCAAAGATGCAGCAAGGTGAAGGACCACTAAGGAGTATGTTGAAGAAAGCGATATGAGTTTTGCTTTCACCTTAACAGACTTTAGGTAGCCGTACATTTGAGAAACTCAAGATGTTCTCAAATGATAGACTTTAGATAGGCGATTAATAATAAATCATCTTTGATGATCGGATGATTTATAGAGATGTAATGAATGGAAAGTCCATTTATGTGAGCAAACTCGACCTTTCAGATGGCATAGACGATCAATGTCAATGCAAACACATATATTTGATCACTTGGTAGGAGAATACCAATTATAGCAGTATTAATAGTGATAACTGCAGATGTCAAATAATAACAGAAAGTTTAGTTTTGAGTTTTGACTTTTGAGAGATAAAAAGAAAATCTTGCAGTGAACAATGGCAAGAAATCTTGATAGATATTTTGTTGAGGGAGCTGGAGATGGATCTACACCACACCAACAAAATGTCATAAGATATCAAAACGAGTTTGATGATATGAATATTTTATATGAAAATTATTTTTGGAAATAAAAAGATCTTCATAGTTTGGTTTAAACTAGATTCAGAACCAGTACAGTTACCAAAACGAAAATTGGCAACCATTTTCAAATTCCAGAAAGAAATAATATAATTAACATAAGCAAAGAAAATCTTGCTAAAGTTAAGGAACATTGATAGCAGAAAACGATCCTGCAGTGAAGAACAAACATAACTTTATCTTCGTGATTTTCGCAGAGGCCGCCAAGAATAAGCAAGATAACTCTGTTGATAAAATAAATATTAGTTCAATAGAAGTCAATGAAGAAAAATGATTATATTGTGTTGACAGTAAAATGATCAACTAATTATTTAGCTCACAAAATCCGAGCAATATGTGAATAATAAGATCCTGGATAAAGACCTGAAAGAAGATATAGTTGATCATTAAAGAGAATTTTTCTTAGTGAAAACTGATAGCAAAAGATATCCATGAAACCATGATGAATGGGTTGTGATTTAATGAATAAACCCTTAAGATATTGGGTAAGAGCATAAAAGAAAACAACTTCTGACCCGTAACAAATACAGCAGTTGATAAAGATGGGAAACACAATCTTTTTCTTAGAAAGATAATATTTTGATATAAGCGGACTGTTGGCCGAGCAAGTGAATAAATATCACAAAGAAAGTAATCGAGAAAAGATTTTTTGATGATAACTCTAAATGAAAACTTAAAATTAATAGTCATCCATTGAGAAAAAAAAAGAAAAGAAAAACAGACTATTTAAAAAATCTAGTCCAAAGAAATGGATGAAAATGATAACCCAATAAATAGAAAGCGAAAGCAATTGAGCGGATCTCATAATGAAATTGCTGATGCAAGGAAATCATAATGAGCCAATAGCAATGAATATTAGATTGAGATAACAACAAAAGGGAGTTGTTGTTTAATTCAATATAAGAGGTATTTCGAAATTAAAATGATACACCTTTGATAAACACAGTAAAGATATAGGGAAGTATTTGAGAGAAAAAGATTTTCGTTGGATTGATTTATGATTAAGGAACAAAAGATTGTTCAGATAGAGAAGAAAGAAAGCTCGATTTGACTTGAGCTGATAAGATGAAATTCTCAAAAAAAAATAAAAAATCAAATATCTTTGATAGACTTAGCAAAAGGTTCACTGCAATGAGCGGAAATTGTATAAATGCGATTACAAATGCATGACCTACTGTGATGACAGCACAAAGCGAAAATAAGTGAAGACCATTTGATTTGATCATGAATGTGCCGGATGAACATGGCATAAATATATTGATATTTCCAAAAATAATTGGAAAATATTTTGTGAAGTATTTGATCACCACAAAAAAAACTGACAGAAAATTCTCAGGGAAAATATGGAGATTTGATAACACGTGCATCTTTCATTCAGATGCAAGGTTGATTTAGTTGGTAGTATAATGATCAACAACTATTTAAAGAATATTGCTCATAAGATCAGAGCAAGATGCAGCAACAAGATCTTGGAGATCCTGGATAATGATCTAAATATAGATATATTAGATCATTATAATGATTTTTCTCAAAATCAAAAAGATATTAATAAATTGAAATAATCTTGCCTTGAACGATGGCAACAAAATATTCATGGATTATCTTTACAGCTATATTGACAAACCATGTATAAGAAGAATTTATTCAATTGGCCTAAATGAATAAAATCTGGTTATGATTTAGATTGGTGTAATTGAAGAGATCCACGCAAGTTTAGCATCCAAACCTATGAAAGGAGAGAATATATTCTCATAAAAATAGAAAATATGGAAAATATTTTCAAATAAATGGATTACCAGAATTTGACAAGATTTCCGAAAATGGAGATATTTTCGGAACAAAATACTTGTATACGTAGTTCAAGGAACTAAATAAACTTCTGTGATATCCGAAATGAATATATATACCAGTTTGAATCAAAATCAGTTTGACAACTGGATTACTGATATTGAGGAATCACTGGCTTTACTAAGGAAATTCGATACATAATCGATTTCTGAAAAAAATATGGAAAATATCCATTCTCGAAATTGACTGGAATCTGCTTGGGAAAAACGAACCAAGAAGCTATATCTATGTGTAGAGCATAGACTCGAAAGCCGCGAATAACACAACATCAAAAGGAACTAGACCCACGAATCCTATATGCGAAGTCGTGAATACTATCGATGCTTTACTGTTGATGGCTTAAGAAAAGAATAAGTATTAACTAATGAAATATACCCATAGTCATAATGAAAAAACGAAACTCATGATGATGAGAGAATCGCTGATTCAGAAGAGTTATTCAATGATAACTCTGTTGTACGCAATAAATATAATCATCCATAGAAATATAGACTAATATTGAAGATTAGTCCAAGTAAAATATATGAAAAAGATTGAAAAAAAATATTAGAAAGCGGAAGCAATCTGAGCGGATCTCCCCGCTATGATACCATAATAAATTATGCGTATCATTGAGTCCGATCATCGATTAGACGGAAATTAAATCAAAGAAGACAATGATTAAAGTGGTTCGGCACTAACGCATACGTCCACTGAGGAACCCCGTAGGGTGAATTAGATTGATCTCCAGAATTATTGTGCTGGGATGACTTTACATTTACATTCACGCTCTTATTTATAGTGTGATATGACTAAACCTAAGAAGATAATATTTTAACTAAAATATCTTGACTAGGTAAATATTTAGGAAAATATAAAAATTACATTTAATAATTTTGATCTTGTAATCTGTAATTATCTTCTAATATCTTTTCTTCATGGACATTGCACGGACACCTCGGTATCTTCTCTTCACGTACGTTTACCTTGATATCTTGTATATGGGGAATATATTTCAACAGTTTTCATTCCATATTCTTTTTTGGTCATTCTACTTTGTCTACTTTCATTATTTAGGTTATGTTTCAGTTTAAAAATTCTTCTTGCTCTTTACTCAAATCTGGTTTTTCCCTTTTCGTGTATCTGAACTTTTATGTTCTAAACATACTTTTGATTTTGTCTACTTGGTTTCAATCTATATAATGAATACGTAATTCTTCTTGCAGGACCTCATCATTTTTCATCATGGGGAGCATCCATTATTGGACCTGGTTTATTCTTCTCTTTTCTCAGACACTATTGTCACAATCAAAAGCAGTATGCACATCGTCTTCTTCGGCAGTTTTGCAGACCATCATTCTCATGATGGATTCCTACGACATGTACCAGTATTTTGCAGGAAATCACTTATACGATTTCCTTATTTCTACTGATCTTTGTAAGCATCAAGTTGTTTACTCATTTCTACCGATTTGAGTCAATCCTCCAATCACTTTCGAGCCAATAAGTTTTCAAAATTTGAAAACCCTTGATTGGTGGCATTACAGCTGCTATGCGATTATTGCGCAGGAAAACTTATACCCATCCAATACAAATTTTGACCTTTACCAACTTACCATAGCGTATCTCAAGCTCTGAGTCAACCCTATACCCCTTTATTGCCATATATCCACATATTCTCTTTGCAGTTATAAACTACCCCAAAATGGAAGATATCCCTTATCTTTCTATAACCATTTATGGTTTTTCTGCCGCTACTATCACTCTTTATAACCAAGAAAAGTGGACTTTTAGTCTTCATCTTATGCTGGAAAATCTTCTGCATTATACTCAAGGAACAACAATGGCTTCTTCTTCTAAAAACCATGTTTCTTCTATCCCCAACCAGCTCCAGCATGCTAACATCCGTGATATCTTGATACGTGCATGTATTATGGTTTGGTTGGTAATGGACAGGTTAGGTATGTTGGATGATATTAGGCAGTTATAGGTAGTTGTTGTAGTAGTTACTGTGTATGGCTATATATATTATGTAATAGATGTTGTAAGGGATTATGAAAGGAAATGTAATGTTATCTTGTCTGTATCCCTTCTTCCCTGATTCTTCTAGTCTCCTACTCTGATTTCTTCCCTTCTTTTATCTATTTATTCGTCTAACTTCACCATTGATGCTTAATTGATAAGTTTGAACTTATCATATCTCTGTTATGAAAATAAGGCGTGCAGTTAGATCAGTGAAAGTTTTATCTGTAGCTAAAGAGGAAAGAGGCCACACCTTGATAGGAAAACTTTTTCTTGACCGATTAGAAACGTAAACAGAGGTGTATTAGGTAGCAATGAAATGACTTTTTATTTAAAATAATTGATATCAAATTCGCACAGCCAAATGGCCATTGAGAAACTGAATTCTTTATTTCTCTTCTTTTAGTAAAGTTTACATATCTCTTTGCAATTCTTGCTGTCCCTTTTAAATCCACTGTTTGATATCGGCCTAGTCTTGGAAAATTAAGAGAACTAAATTTTCCTTGTATTCCTTCATTAAGGTGCTGTAATCAATCTGTCTTGGCAAATTAAAAGAACTAAACTTGCCTTGTATGCTTTCATTAAGGTGCTGTAATCAATCTAAAATTCTGCAATTCCATGATGCATCCAACTTAAAGATGATTGCTTGTCTGCCACAGCTGTTGCTTGCCCTCTTATTCAGACAATGATTTTGAAGTCTATATATCTTGGCCTCGATGGTTCTTTGCACTGGCTCACATTTGAGTATTTGACGCACCTTGATATTTTCTATTTGAAACAGTGGGGGTATTTCAGACATTATACAGCCTAGTCGACTCAGTAGACTCGGACAGGTTTATTCATATAACGGCAGTTAACCGTTTTATTAAAAAAACGGGATGGAAAACTGAAAGCGGGTGTATTTTAGGAAATACTAATCCCAGAGCCGGGCCTGAGGGTGTGCAGGGTGTGCGACCGCACAGGGCCCAGCTCTGCCTGAGGCCTTTTTCTCTATGGATCTATGATGTATACTCACTTTCCCCTCCAAGCCCAGTAAGTCAACGTATCAAAAAAAGAAAAAAATCTTTGCCTCTGTTAAGACTAGGGGTGAGCATTTGGCCCGTAATCCGCGGATTTAACCGGGACCAACCGTTCTTTTGCGGATGGATGTCCGGACCGTTCGTTAATGGGTTGGATGCGGATGGAATTTTTGAAATCCAACGGATAACAGATTGGGCCCGGATGCAATCATGAAAATTCGTTGGACATCCATATCCGTTAAATTAAGGACCTTTATATAGTTCTAGAAAATACTATGAATCATTTAGGAATTTTTAAGATGTTTGCTTGGGGTGTTGTACATGACATTTTTATATTTGTATGCATATATAGTATATGCGGGTTTTATATGGAGTCATTTGTGTTAGATTTATTTTCTTTACCATAAATTTTAACTAAAACAAATCCATTGGATTATCCGTATCCAATCCGTCCATCTGTGCATCCATTGGATCTGGATTGGATGCGGATGCCAAATTTGAAAACCGTAGTGCAATGGATTGGATGCGGACGAGGCGAAAACCGGTCCATACCGGCCCATGCTCACCCCTAGTTAAGACTTGAACGAGTGACATGGGTGAGATAATTAAGTTCCTTAATCCACTAGGCTGACTACTTGTTCTTGTTATACTTTTTAGCTCCAGACCATCGGTACTTTTTGAATCTTTATCATATTATTGCCGCATGCACCTGCCCATGATTATATATTTTGAGTTTGCTTTGGCTATTTTTGTGCATGTAGGTGGACATTAAGAGTTATCATTTGCGTTAACCTTATAAAAGGCCCTGCGAAATTTTTTCGCACAGGGCCCTTCTAGACTCTGGACCGGCTCTGACTAATCCCACGGGTGTACTTTATCAAAATCGTACAGTAGCCAAGAGAGAAAGAGTTTTCAAGAACTAAACGGATAATAGTCCACACGCATCAAAAGTACTATGAGTTTTCTTTATCTAAAGATTAATTAATAAATTGATAGATAGTACAATGAGTCTCTTCATGAAGCGTCACGATTTTCAGAAAAGTCTCCTGATGAAGCGTCACATCTTCTGGAAGAGCCTGTTCATGGAAAATTATATCCCTTGGTATAAGACTTTCCGGATTCAAATTAGATAGTTTCGTGAAGGGACACACCCTTTCACAGTTTTCGTTTTGTAACAGTATATATAAGACCAAACACCGAGAACAGCAAGCAAGGGTTAAAAAAATTTCTCTTCTATAACTCACCAGGAAGATGTCATCATCACGAACATGTCCATCATCGTCGGCATCTCTTATAGGTACCAATGTTGATCTAATTACAATGATTCTAATATGCTTACCTATCAAATCAATCCTCCCTCTCTTATTAGTATCCAAAGTCTGGTATTCACTAATATTAAGTCCCAGGTTTCAACATTCACTTGAAGAGAAGTGTCAGCGTTTGTATTCGGGAATGCTGATGAGAAATTTTTGTTTGAGGAATAAATATGAAGAATTTGAATACAATATTCTGCACAAAGATGCAACTCGTAGTGTTCCTTTCGGATCCTTGGTGTTTGGAACGAGTACAGAAGGTATAATGATAAACCAATCTTGCAACGGACTTCTGTTGTGCAGTAGCTGGATACCGAGGAATAGTTGGGGCCGTAGGTATTACGTCTACAATCCCTGTACCGAAAAGTACAGACTCATACCCCGCAGACGCGGTTTTGATATACTTGCTTTAGTCAGTTTGGCTTTCGATCCATCGAAATCACCTTTCTATAAAGTCATAAGTTTATGGGAAAGACAACGTGGTTATCAAATTGAAATTTACTCTTCTCAAACATCCTCTTTGAAGATTTGCAGAGAAAATGTTCAAATACAGGTTCGTATAGCATATCGCAACGGTGTCTACTGGAACGGGTCTCTGAACTGGTTGAGTGATCAAGGCACTTTAGTTTATTTTGATGCTGATCTTGAAGTAATCAAGCATCTTACCGTTATGCCATACTTAATTGATGGAAGAGTAAAAATGGTCAATTACTTTGATGTTTGTAAGGGTCACTTGCAATTGATCGTGAAGGATATTGAAGGAGCAGGTAGCCTTTTTGACCTCATGGAGATGGACACCGGCTATACTGGCTGGACCCTTAAATACCGCTTAGATTTGGAAACAGGATTGAGAGCCTCATACCCGGTGCTTGTTGGAGACCTTCTTAAATGCAAAGTACTTATGTACGATGAAGTAGACCAAGAAATGAAAGGTTCTCCAAAGCTTTTGGTGTTGATAGATAGTCCCATTGTTCACGGGGTAATATCTTACGACATAAACAGTATGCAATTCAACAGAGTTGAGGAAATCGAACAACCTTGCATTTTCCCAGGGGATTGCACAACGCTATCTGTTCGTCTTCATCACTATACAGGGTCACTTGCTCGTGTCTAACGGCCGGGTATCTACATAAAATAATAAATCATGGTTATTGTTTTTGTTTTGGTCTCGACTTATTGTTGAGGATTTAAAGTTAATAATAGCCCATTTACTGGGACTGTAATGGCCAAAGACGGTTGGTCTTTTTATTGGTATTGATGCTTCGCAGTAAAAACTTTATCTGAGCAACAAGTTCTGGATAATCTATTTGTTTATCTTATGCAACTTAAGATACTGAACACAGAAATACTTTTGTTTGCTTTTCCCATTATACCTCTGTTTATCTGGGTCGAAATTAACGTACTGAGGCATATCTGGGGGATACACAATGCCGTGTCTAGTTTATGTTGTAGGTAAAGAGATGTTTAACTTAGAATTATCAAACAAAAATATAATCCCCTACGAACATGTGTATTTGTAATTAGAAAGGATATGACTGTTTATTTTCCTTGGAGTTTGTTTGCTAGTGACTGCTGGGATTGGCAACCAAATGCCGGAAAAACGAGTTTTAATAAAAGTTTTTTTTTGTTCCTGGTGTGGTTTGATCAGATGATTTAAGGGTTCACGGATACTTATTTGATTTGTGAGATCTTTTAATCCCACATTGTGGAAAACTAAAGAAGAGTATAACTATGTTCTCATGCAATATGGTCGTAAACCATGCACCAAGTTCTATGTTTGCTCGAAATTACTTTGCAAGTTTTTCTCTAAGAAATTAGGGTATATTAATTATATGTCCTCCCTTTTCAAAACCAACAAATATATCCTTATTCAACAATAAATATGTCCCTACTTTTTTATAATCTTATCCATTTAATATTACTTTACCTTAATATCCTCACCCATTTCTTTATTTCAAAATGGAACAAATTTCTTCCTCTACCACTTCACCACCACCACTAGGACCACCACCACCAACATTCAACTACCATTCCACCACCACCGTTCAACAACCACCACCTACCAACCGCCACCACCACCAATATTCCACCACCACTCCTTCACCACCACCATTACACCACCAACAGTCCTCCACCACCACTAGTCTGTCGCCGCCAGCACCACCACTAGTCCGCCGCCGCCACCACTAGTTCAGATATTTTTGTATCAACAATAGTAGTTAATCCGTTTCAGTCGGATCAATAAGGGATGTTTATCCATTTCAGTTGGATCAACAGTGGATGTTTATCCAATGATGACGGATCAACAGTAAGTGGCATAAAACTGAAATTGATATACCCTTGATAAACAGAGAAGTTTATCCATTGTAGTTGGATCAACAGTATAAGTTTATCTATTTTATTTGGATCAACAATGGATGTTTATCCATGCTGATGGAAAAATGCTACCATTTCACCACCTGCAGTTTCAGATCCGCCAACAAAACCATTAACCACCATTAATAATCCATAGCAGCAACCACCCTCCACCGTCGTCGCCGCCACCATCGGTTAAGATAATTTTGTATCAACAACAGTAGTTTATCCATTTCAGTTGGATGAACAGTGGATGTTTATCCATTTCAGTTGGATCAACAGTGGATGTTTATCCATGATGATGGATCAACAGTATAAGTTTATCCATTTTAGTTGGATCAACAATGGATGTTTATCCATGCTGATGGAAAAATGCTACCATTTCACCAGCTGCAGTTTCAGATCCACCAACAAAACCATCAACCACCATTTATAATCCATAGCAGCAATCGTCACTGTTTTTCTATGAAGCTTCAACACCAATTCGAATCACCACCACCATCGCCACCAGAACCACCACCGCCGCTACCATTATCATCCTTACTTCTCTCTTCATAATTCTATATTCCCTGTAATTCCTACATGTTCATCCATTCATTTTAATCACAATCCATTAGAAGCATCATCCGCTTCAGTTTCGAACACACCCATTACTTCTCAGCAACAACAAGTTCATTATCTTTAACATATCCTATTGATTAACACACCATAACCATTTCGAAATCAATTTTATCAGAGCAGCTCTAAGATCCCCTTTTCTTAATCGAATCGAACCACCAAATCGTTGCTCAAAACTTGATTTCAAAACCTAAAAATTCAGATCTCGTTTCTTTGGGTATGATTTTAAAAATCGATCATAGAAGAAGAAGAAGAAGAAGAAGAAGAAGAAGGTTTCATACGTTGCTGATACATCTTAATTAGACAGAATAACGGAGGTGGTGGTACTGGTTGTGGTGGAGGTGATCGAGATGGTGGTGCTGGTTGTGGTGGAGGCGATCAAGATGGTGGCGGTGACGAGAACGATGAAGATGGTGGTGGTGAGAGCGACAGAGGTTTTTTAGACAGAAATAAAGAAGAAGAATACGTGTGTGTGAATGGGCAGGAAGGTTAAATAAGGAAATTGAACTATTATTTTTTTGGACTAATTTACAATTATACCTTCAGGGATATTTGTAAAGTTTTCTAGGGATATTTGTGGAGGACCATCAAAAGGAGGGACAATAGTTCAATTTCCACAAGAAATTATTAGTTCAGAAAGGGGTTGGTGCTCAGCTTGTTGCTCGGCTTCCAACCAAAGGTTCTGTTATTTGATAAATATTCCTCTAAGAAATTAGTTCCAAAAATAGTTTCTCATGTATTTTAATTATGAGAGAATTCCTTTTCCGAGTTTATCTTTATTTGTTTTACAAGAAAACCGAAACCTGTTTTACAAGAAAATCGAAACCCTATTTCCATTTTTCTCCTATAAGTGAGAACTCGAAAATTTGTTTTCATACAAACTTAGACGCGACTTTTTTTCTTCATCTTCTCGTTTTATTTCCATCCTTGTTGCTAAGTTCAAGAGTGGGTAGCTTCCGTTGTGCTATCATAAGTTATATCTGGTAGTATTATCGTGGACACATCTTCGCACGCTGGGTTTAGCATTGCTCTTCACGAGCATATTCACGATCTAATTTGTGAAGGACGACTTGTTAATCGGTGATTTTTCCCTCTACATGTTGTCCGTGGTAGTGTTGTTCGATCTAGTTTTTTATATATTGTTTTGATACATCTAAAGATGCTTTTATTGTTGTAAAATTCCAACACTAAACTTTGTCTAGAATACTTAATTGTTGCAGTAGTTTCTTGTAATTTAATGGCACAGCTGCTAATGAGCGCATTGGATATGATGCTTCAGAGTTCAGCCGCTCGTATATGTATCTTTTTGGATGGACCAAACTGTACATCATGGTTGGGATGGTAAATACTTTACATATACACGGGATTCGATGTAAAGATAAGTAGGAATGGTCCTACTAGCACCTTGTTTGGATTTTAAATATAAAAAGCATCTTACCAAACATGAACATGATAAAACCATGCTTTGATCATTAGCTATGATAAAAGATGTGAAAACTGGCATGCCTTCGCTGCTGAGACCTCCAGGGACCGTAATAACAGCTGTAAATGAAACAGTCTCCTATGGCTTGGTAATTTGTGTTCTCACCCGCGCGAGGTATTTCACTAAAAACATTTTTAGGCGAATCATCGATGCGAAAACTTCAGAACGAATCGCTACGAAATCATCCCCAGCGAGGGAGGTCCCCAAGACAGAGATTCCTTTAAAGTGATGGTCTTGGTAATTTGTGGAGTTGCAAGAGCACCATCGATTCTCGTAGAACTGTGTTTCTTTGCAACAGTTTTCTTGGGAACATTCTTCGATGCAGCAGAAGTTCCCTTGACAGTAATGTCAGTTGGAGAATGTTTGGAAGAAGGAATACCACTTTCCGGAGTAACCCAAGAGGGAATTGAATCGATCACCAGTAGCATCCATTATTTCAAGACTTTGCAATTGAACCTTCAGATCCTTCGAGAATAAAGGGAAACCTCATCCATTGTTCATCATTTGAGAAGCGAATATTGGAGTTATTGTGGAATCAAAAATCCACATCTTCGATAAGCCTATTTCCCTTCTTAATCCTTGTTGTTATTCAAGCGAATACCGCAACGCGATTGTTTTTGAGAGACCTAATGTGCAATGCATTGCTCAAAGAAAGACTTAACAGTAAAGTCATCGGGGTTGTATGGTTTAGCTAAAAGAGGAAGGGCACAACGTCCAATACCAGTTGCGCGAGTAGAGAACTCACGAAGAATATGAATGGCGTTACCGCAAATTGAAATACTCCACGCTGAGGTTGCAAATCGAAAGAACCTGGTAAAACAAGGGACTCTCAGGATTGGGTAAACCTTCTTGCAGTTGTCCCAGCGTAATAATGTAGGAATTATTGTTTAGTCCAGTTTTTCATGACCCAGTTAATGGCTAGTTTACCCGTGAAAAACATTTACTCCATAGTACAAAAACATTTTTTGGACAAGATTATATACTCTCTAGTCCAAAAACTTCGTGGAGATTATAAAGTGTATTTTATAAATGCCTAAAATACCCTTCCAAGTTAATTAGTATCAACACATGTAAATGTTACTAGTAGTATGTTCCTACATACTAGTAATATCAATACGGTGATACTACATATTAATATGTGCTATACTAGCAGTAACAAAAATATCTTACTAATTTGTCACTAGTAAATTAGTTAACTACTTTACTATACTAGTAACTAGTATACTAGTTACTACTACTAGTTACTACTACTAGTCCACTATACTAGTAACTAGTACTAGTAGTAACATATGGAGTATCAATATATAACAATTTTTTGATATGTAGTATCAATGCATAACATACTACATCTCAATATATAACATACTACACATCAATATGTAGTATCAATATATAACATACTAAATATCAAACATACTACATACCAATATATAACATACTACATATCAATATGTAGTATCAATACATAACATAACAGTGTTGAACATAACATATTGATACTACATATTAATATGTAGTATCAATATATAACATACTACATATCGATATGTAGTATCAATATTAATATGTAGTATCAATATATAACATATTAATATGTAGTATCAATATATAACATATGACATATATTACTATTAGTATACTACATACTACATATTGACGATATATAACATATTACTACTAGTATACTAGTAACTAAGTATACTACATATGTTATTACTACATACTACATATGTAGTAATATATGTATTAATATACGTAATATTATATGTTAAGGTTAGTAGAGTAATTTTACTCTTTTCAAGACTTTTTTGGACTAGGGAGTAAATATATTTTTCCGCTGGACTAGCCAGTAACCCGGGTCGGGTTTACTGGACTAAACAGCAAAGTCCTCAGAATGATTCTATTCGCACCTAAATCCTCCTTCGTAATCCACTCATAATCCAAAGTAATAGTTGGTGAATGGTGAAGAAACCTCAGAACCAAAAGTTTGACTCCTTTTGAACTCAATTCCTCTATAAATTTCTCCAGGGACTTCTTAGTTGGTTTTGGTGGCATTTCACTGGAAAAAAGAAAAAGCAACAATATGGGAATATAAGAATACGATGAAGTAAAATAACAGTAGGAGAAAAGATAATCAATAAGAACAATAGTATCAGGACATTATCAAAAATAAAATTACCTTGATGATTGATTAATGGTTGGAAGAAATTAAATTGTTTGGACATAAAAAATGAGTTGAAAAATAAGCAAAACCTCGGGAAAATAAAATTGCAGAAAAGAGAAGAATGTTGAAAAGACAGAAGATAAAAGAATTAACGAGGAATTATCTCTCCTCGGAAATATTTATTGGAATAGGAAAACCGATTAAGACAGTCATCGGTCAAAAAGGGAGGAAAATAAAGACGTGTCAGTCAAAGAGACCACGTTACAACACGTGTAGGCAGTTATGCGAAAATTACGGTTTGTGTTGGGAGTTATGAAGAATGTCAAGGGACAAAGTAAAGGAAAGACTTATTGTGTTTCTCTCGCAATGCTTCTTTCGCAAGAACAATGCGAGATGAGGCAACTTGTAAAAATATCGCATCGTATAAGAAGGATAATAATGAGTGTGAAAATGCACCCCTAGTTGGTCACTACTGAAGTAAGTGATGACATCCATAAGATGGTGAAAGTAACGGACCACTATGTGATATACATGAAAGGCTAAGATAAGGTTCAAATGAAAAGTGTGATACCAGTTGCGAAACTAAGTTTGAGTTTCTATTGTCAATGCGATGATATCGATTGGATATATTCGATATAACGGGAAAAGAAAAAGGCTTTATTAGCTCTAATCCAATATGCAAATTAGTTGTCATTCATTATTTAAAGGCTTATATAAAGGGCAAGACACTATTGTGAAAATGTTTGAGTTTTTTTCTAGTCCAAGTATTATCTTACGGAGAAAGTTGTTTGAGTTATATATTAGGGTTTACATTTGACTTCAGTGGTAGTATCATCTTCTCTATAATAATAGATGCAGAAACTTGCATTTCTCATGTCTTGAATAGTTAGATAAATACACATTTGGTGTACTGTAGGTATTCCTGCGGCTACAAGGGTTTTCAATGATGCAAGATGTTCTTCATTTTGGCTATCGTTAAAGTTTATCGCCCTGATGTTAATACCAGTCTACTAATCTTGGGAGACTGGGAGTTACAGCTTACAAAGTGAAGGTTGGCCGTCCACCTTTTGTTAATACGAGCGTCTCTCCAAGCTTACTTGTATTCACCTCGATAAACCAAAAGTCGTCATATAAAGTCACATTCAAAAGCTTGAATAATACTACATAAATGGAGTTTGGGGCTATCGAATGGAATAATGGTGTGCATGTTATGCGCAGATCTATTGCTTTAATGTAGCTTGCTAAAGATTCTTCTTCCACTAGTTTGATTTCTTCATTTGGATTGATACTGATGTTGTAACTCGTTGAAATCTGTCGCGTCCGACGTTAATAAAATTTCCTCGAATTTCTACTTTTTATTATCACTTGTTTAATTGTTTCTCTAATTTATTTCACTTTTTTTTGAGGATAATCAGACTTTCCATCTACATACACCCATCTCTTACATCATTTCTAAATCGACAGAGGTGTTGGTTTCTGTTGTATTTATTACCTTGAATACGGTTTGTATTCTTTTTGGGCTTGTTCTCTTTTAGACCATCCCATTTGGTTGGTTTTGTAACCTAAAACTAAAAGGCATCAAGAAATAAAGGAGTCTTCTTCTCCTTTTCTTGGTAGAAGAAACTTATGTGAAGAGAGTGTGAGGCACCAAAAAGGGGGCTAGGATTCTTGAGAGGGGGTTGATTTAATACCTTATAATCTTGTTTGATACATAATGGAAATCGTTTCATTGTCTTCGCAAGTGGATGTAGATCATCTTGATCGAACCACTATAAATTATTGTATTGTGTATGCTTGATTTTACGTTGATTTCATTCTATTTCAATTCTTGATTGATTGTTCTAGGTTGTGCCATTTGTTATAACAAATTGGTACCAGAGCTCCGGGTGGGAGCGATCGAGGATGGCGGCAATGTATGAGATTGAGAAATTTGATGGAAGGAATTATTTCAATTTATGGAGGATAAAGATGAGGGATGTTTTAGTACAACAAGGTTTGGTGAAAACTTTGAAGGTTAAAATGGGTCTAGGAGCAACATCGAAGGATGAGGAAAAGGATGAACAAATGGAGAAAGCACATGGATTAATTTTATTGTGTTTGAGCAATGAAGTCTTGAGAGAAGTTTCGATGGAAACGAGACCGGACGGGCTATGTAACAAGTTGGAAAAGAGGTACATAACTAAATCTGTAACTAATTGTTCATATCTTGAGAAGAAACTACGTACTCTTCGAATGCATTAAGGAATGTCTATTATAGATCATATTAATGATTATAATGAAATTCTCTTGGATTTGGCAAATATTGATGTCAAAATTGAAGATGAAGACCAAGTGTTGGGTTTGCTTTGTTCCTTACCACCATCTTATGATAATTTTGTTGATACCGTGATGTATGGAAAAGCCACAATTTCCATGGAAGACGTTAAAGTGGCTTTGATTTCTAAGGAGTTAAAAAAGACGGGTATTGATGGTAAAGGTAATTCAGGAGATGGGTTGTTTTTAAGAGGAAGAGGAAACCAAAAGGGTCGATTTGATAGGACTAGAACAAATTCAAGGTCTAAATCTAAATCCGGTAAATTATATTGCTTTCATTGTAAGGAACAAGTGAATTTAAAGAAGGATTTTCCAAAAAGGAAGAATGTTGAGAAGAATACTAACCAAGGCACTGCAGCAAATGTTGATGTAGAAAGTGATGATGGAACGGATCTCACGGTTTATACCGAAAGCTCATAGAATTGGTGGATTCTTAACTCGGGGTGTACTTTTCACATGTGTCCTCATAGGGAGTGGTTTACTACTTATCAATCTAGAGAAGGTGGTAAAGTTCTTATGGGAAAAAATGTCACTTGTAAAGTGGTGGGTGTAGGTACAATTCAAATTAAGATGTATGACGGTATAGTGAAGACTTTAACGAAAGTTAAGCATGTTAAGGACTTGAGAAGAAATATGATTTCTTTGGGTACACTTGATTCAAATGGCTGCAAGTATCAAGGTGAAGGTGGAGTTATTCGTGTCTCAAGGGGAAGTCATACAATTATGAAGGGATAGAGAATTAATGGTCTTTATATGTGCAAGGTACTACAGTGACAGGTGATGCAACTATATGTTCTTCAAGTTCTGAAAATAATACTACCAAGTTGTGGCATATGCGGTTGGGGCATATGAGAGAGAGGGGTTGGAAGTTTTGAGCAAGCAGGGATTTCTTTGTGGTCATAAAATAGGTAAGCTTGATTTCTGTGAACATTGTGTCTTTGGAAAATAGTGTAGAGGTAACTTTAACACCAGGGGTATTTTGGATTATATTCATTATGATCTCTGGGTCCTTATCAGGTTGATTCGCATGGTGGTGGTAGATATATGTTGATATTCATTGATGATTTCACAAGGAAAGTATGGGTATTCATACTTAAGAATAAAGATGAAACTTTTGTCAAGTTCAAGCAATGGAAGATTATGGTTGAGAAGCAACCCGGAAGACAAATCAAGTGCTTGAGAACAAAAAATGGTTTGGAATTTTGTGAGGGTAAGTTCAATAAGTTCTACAATGATGAAGGGATTGTGAGACACCGCACAATCAGAAAAACACCACAACAAAATGGTGTAGCATAAAGGATGAACATAACCATTATGGAGAAGGCAATATGCATGCTCTCCAATGCACGGTTATCAAGGGAGTTTTGATCATAAGTTGCTAATACTTCATCTTATTTGGTGAACAGATCTCCATCAACTGCTATTGAATGCAAGCCTCTGAATGAAGTTTGGAAAAGTTCACATGCTAACTATGAAGACTTGAGGATTTTTGGATGTCCATCCTATGCTCATGTGAATGAGGGGAAGCTAGAGCCTAGAGCAAAGAATTGTATAGTTCTTAGGTACGCAAAAAGTGTGAAAGGCTGCAGGTTTTGGTGTCCTGAAAAAAGATCAAACAAGTTTCTTATCAGTAAAGATCTGAAATTTGATGAGCAATCGATGTTGAAGCAAAATAATGAAGATCTAGATGGAAGAGCTAACTAGGGTGTTAATGATAAGGTGGACCTTGGTGACCAGGTGGAACTTGAGATGCAAGTTTCAAGGAACCAATGGGGATGTTGTTTCTGATGGTGATGATAATGATCAAGATATTGTGCAAGAACCTGCCCAGGAAGATGAAGCACAAGGCCATGAGTACAATCTTGTTAGAGACAGAGTGAGGAGAGAAATTAGACCACCTCATATATATTTTCATGTTGATTTGGTTGCATATGCACTTGCAGTAGGTGAGAGCATTGATAGGGATGAGCCAAGAACCTATGAAGAAGCAATCAGTGGTGAAGAATCAACAGAATAGGGAGCTTCTGCAATTGAAGAAATTGAGTCTCTTGACAAGAATGGCACTTGGGAGATAGTTGCAAGACCTAAGGGACATAAGATTGTGGGAAGCAAATGGGTCTTCAAGAAGAAACAAGGTACTTCAGATGTTGAAGGAACAAGGTACAAGCCAAGGCTTGTGGCAAAGGGGTTTGCACAAAGAGAAGGCATTGACTACAATGAGGTATTTTTTCCAGTTGTTAAACATAATTCTATTAGAACATTGCGAAAGTTTCTTTGAATGACCTAGAATTAGAACAGTTAGATGTTAAAACAACTTTCCTTCATGGTGATTTGGAAGAGTCTATTTATATGCAACAACCAAAAGGGTTTGAAGTTCCTGGCAAAGAAGACCATCTATGTTTGTTGAAGAAATCTTTGTATGGTTTGAAGCAATCTCCAAGGCAGTGGTATAAACGTTTTGACACGTTTATCTTGGCAAATGGCTATGATAGGAGTTAGTATGACAGTTTTGTATATCACGGGAAACTCCAAGATGGTTCATTTATGAATTTACTCTTGTATGTTGATGATATGTTGATAGCTTGCAAAGAAATGTCAAAAATACAAAATTTAAAGGTGCAGTTGAGTAATGAGTTTGAGATGAAGGACTTGGGTGCAGCAAAGAATATATTGGGCATGGAAATTCATAAAAACCGAGCTGAAGGCAAGTTGTATTTTTCCCAAAAGGCTTACATCGAGAAGGTGTTGGAGCGGTTTGGTATGAAAGATGCAAAACCAGTAAGTACTCCTTTGGAAGCTCATTTTAGACTCTCTAGAAAGCAATCAGCACAAACTGCAGACGAGGCATAGTATATGTCTCGAGTTCCATTTGCAAGCGCAGTTGGTAGCATCATGTATACTATGGTTTGTACAAGACCAGATATCGCACAAGCTGTGAGTGTGGTAAGTAGATACATGGGAAATCCCGGGAAGACTCATTGGAAAGTTGTAAACTAGATATTAAGGTATCTAAGGGGCAGTACAGATGTTGGTTTAGTGTTTGATAAACACTATGGTGATTCGAGAAATATTGTGGGGTATGTTGATTCTGATTATGCATGTGATCTTGATAGAAGAAGGTCATTGACAGGTTATACTTTTACACTACGTGATTGTACTATCACTTGGAGGTCGGTTTTGCAAAGCACAGTTGCATTTTCTGCAACTGAGGCAGAATACATGGAAGCCGGAAAAGCAGTGAAGGAAGGTATATGGTTGATGAGTTTGGTTGGTGATCTGGGATTTAAGAAAGATAGTATAGTTTTGTTTTGTGACAATCAAAATGCCATTTACTTGACCAAGAATCAGATGCATCATGAGAGAACGAAGCACATACATGTCAGGTATCATTTTATCAAGGATGCAGTTGAGGATGGGAAGATAGCGATGCTAAAGGTTCCTACAATGGATAATCCTGCAAACATGTTGACGAAGCTGGTTCCAAGTATCAAGTTCAAGCATAGCTTGGACTTGGTTGGCGTCAACAGGTGTTGAGAGCCCTTGATGGGGCTGAGCGAAGACGATGATGATGAGTGATTATGGTATTCAAGTCAAGGTGACGATTTTTTGTATTTAGTACCTTGAATACGGTTTGTATTCAGTTTGGGCTTGTTCTCTTTTAGCCCAGCCCATTTGGTTGGTTTTGTAACCTAAAACTAAAAGGCATCAGGAGATAAAAGAAGTCTTCTTCTCCTTTTGTTGGTAAGAGAAACTTATGTAAAGAGAGTGTGAGGCACCAAAAATGGGGCTAGGGTTCTTGAGAGGGGGTTGATTCAATCTAGGGCTGCACATGGGCGGGTATGGGCGCGTATAAGCTAAAACCAACCTCGCACCCACAGACTGCGGTTTTTTTTTCATAACCAACCCCGCACCCACAAACAACGGGCGGGTTTTGTTACCCGCCCTCTACGGGTTGGGCGGGTATGAGTTTAAACGGGTTTAAACCCGCTTTATATTCAAGTATTTAGAGTAACTTCTATTCTCCTTGATTAAGTGAGAAAAAAAAACCAAAACCCCCAAAATATTCATATCTAGGAAGTTCACAGATGAAGATTAGGTGTTGAATTTGTTGATTTTTCGATTGTTGTCGATTTCTGGTGAAGATTCGAAGTTGTTGTTGTCGATTTCTGGTGAAGATTTCTGGTAATTGTCGTTCGTAGGTGAAGAAGAAGAACTGAGGAGGAAGAAGAGGAGAGGCCGAACAGAGAGAAGAGTGTAGAAAGTGAATGAGGGTTATCAGTTATCCTATCTACTAGTATTAGGGTTTCATAATGGACAACTAGGATTAGTTTTATCTAATGGTATATAATCTGCGGGTTTTTTGGGTGGGTATGGGCGGGTATTAGCTTAAACCAACCTCGCACCCACAGACAGCGGTTTTTTTTTTCATAACCAACCCCGCACCCACAACGGGCGGGTATGGATTAAAAACCCACGGATTTAGCGGGTACGGGTGGGTTTGGGTATCGTGGGCGGGTCTTGTGCAGCCCTAATTCAATCCCTTGTAATCTTGTTTGATACATAGTGGAAATCATTTCATTGTCTTCGCAAGTGGATGTAAATCATCTTGATCGAACCACTATAAATTCTTGTGTTGTGGGTGCTTGATTTTACTTTGATTTCATTTGTATTTCAATTCTTGATTGATTGTGCTAGGTTGTGCCATTTATTATAACAATTTCTGATGATAATCAACATTTCCATCTTCGAATCTGAATCAACAATCATTTCGAATTCCAAAAATCGACAGGGATATTCGCAATGCTTTGATTCAAGAGGAGATATTGCGCAGGTTCCAATCCTGGTGGTGAAAAGGCTTGTCGGAGGATTTGGAAAAGTTAATGTTAATTAGGGTTTCCATCTTTCTTTCATGGGCCTCTACCACAATGAACAATTTTTGATTGTAATTTTGGTATCTCTAGTGTAGTTTGTAGCGGGTTGGGCTTAGGTGAGGATATCTCATGGGGTTTTTGGGCACTCTTTGGCTCCTTACTCTCTCAGTTGAGAGATGTATCCCCTTGTAATTTTCTTTTCGGGTTTGGTTGTCAACAATTCTTCTTTCTCTAATATAATCTCATTTTCTCGATAAAAAATAAAAAACGCTTTGTTTTGAGGACTGATCCCGAGAACATGGGTTCTAAATAATTGTACAATATTGTCTCCGTATTAAAATAATTGAGCTAATTTCTTTTAAGTTTTGTCGCCTAAATTATTGTGCTATCGCATTAATGAAGGAGATATTTCTAAAACTATTTTTTTAATTGATAATTGTTATTATAAGAAATATGAATAATTTGATAGCCATGTTTATACTCGTTATGTAGGTGTTTTAAAATGTTTTTCAATGATATAAAGTTTACGAAAAACCGTGATATAGTTTAAGAGATCAATCATTTATAAGTTATACTAGTTATTATCCACAAGGTAAAATTATAAAAAATGCTTAAACGTACTTCCCTTTTCTCCTTGCCTTAAGAATTGTACAAACTATAAATAATTCAATTAATTTGGGACGGAAGGAGCACTAATTATGATTCTAGCACCTTTCAATGTCCGAGGCCAGTATATAAGTGCTAATTAGTTAAGGGTGATAAATAGACGGTTTTCCCCCAATAACTCAAAACAACAACTGTATTAATAAAGACATCACATACTATTGCTCTTTTAATATCTTTTGCTGTGTTGGAGGTAGTGTGTGCAACTTGGCGGATCTAGTGATAATCGTAGGGATTTTCATATTTTTTTATTTTTTTACACGCTAAAGCCGTACCCGAGCCCTATCCGAACTCAGTCAAATCCAACACCGCTTAATTCACTATACAACTAATCTACCACGAACTTGTACGGCGGCGGGGAGGGGATTGAACCCCTGACTTCCTTTTTATTGAAGTTGAAGGGATACCATTGAACTATGCTCTTGGACCCGATAATCGTGGGGATATGCAATGGAGGAAAATGTGACGCGATTTGAATTGTAGTTGCAGGTGACATAATTTTTGGTAGTTTAGAGATCTTTTTGGTTGGTGGGAGGTTATGAAATTAATGAGTTTGTTCTATTCATTATGTGCAAGGCTACAGTACCTACAATGTTCTTTGTGGCATGGATGGTATTATTTGGGATGACCGAAATGTAGTTGGAAATTTAGTTATTAAGGCCAGGTAATGCAGTGGACGTAAATTTTTGTCACATGTGGTTATGTAGATTTTAAAGTACCAAACTAACGCCAGATATTCTACTTCCATTAATCAACGGGAGGATCCCTCCACACTTCCATTTTTCGGAAAATGAGTCATTTGTCCAAATATTTTTAAATCACGATTCAAATGGATGAGTAAAAAATAGTTTGGGTAAAATGGCCAAAAAGAAAATAGTAAGGATGAAACCAGTTTCATCCTAACTTAAATTTAAAAAATAGCAAGGATGAAACTGGATACATCCAGTGTAAATTAAAAATAAGAAAAAATATTTGAAAATGGGCACGATGAAACTGGTTAGATCCTGCCTATTTTTACATTTTTGTCCATTTAAACAGTATCAAAATCTTACTGTCCATTTCACCCAGAAATTGTTGATTTTGGTCTTTTTAACCAATTTTGTGTTCATTTTTACACCATTTAACATTTGAGAAGATTTTTGTTATGAATAAAAATTCAATGCTATGGGATATGAAACTAATATTTTGCAGATATGTTATTCCGACAAAGATCTAAATACTTACCATAATACTAAACCTTATTTTTTATTAATCTTGAATCGAATGGTTAAAAACCAATAGATATTACATTTATTGAAATGTTCAATTGAATTGGTGTTATAGTTTAAATGTTGGAAGGATCGGCGCACAGCCCAAGTATGACAGAGTCATCACATAGTCATACAGTCATTGGATTAAAACCACGAGAATGAGATCAGGCAAAGTAAAAAAGAATCAACATGTAGACCGGGTAATGATAAATTAAGTTGATAAATCCACATTTTTTATGTTTAGATGAAGTCCAATGGTTGTATTACTTTGTGATGACTCTGTCATATTATTAGGGGCTGTGAGCCGATCCTTCCCCTTATTGAAATTTAAAATACTTAATTGGAAATGTCTTTGTAGTTACCGATTAGAGTAAGCACTTTTATTGTTACCAATCCAAATAAACATCCTCCTTTAACCCCAAAACACAATTAGGGGCCTCACCCATTTTATTTGCACTCCAAATTTTTCAGGGGTGTATTAAATTTTTGTGAACATACTATTTCACCCTTCACTAAAAATAAATTTTAAAAACCTCTTAAACCTTAATCCTAAGTCCCAATTTATTTCTAATTCTAAACAAAAAAATCACTTCCTCCATTCTCACCCTCTCGACTCTTTTCTTCTCCTCCATTAACGACTCCAAGAAAAAAAAATCTTCACCCAAAAAATTTCACTTACAGACCATAAAAATCGTTAGGGTGTATGATGATCAAGATAACAACCATATTTCTGGTTTTCATATTTTTTATCCTAGTTTAGAGTCGCTAACATAATATAAAAACATGTGAGGATCCTCTATGAACGACCTTTTTTTAAACGTCAACGACCCCAGGTGAACTCTGTCCTAAAAATATTCAGAGTCGTCTTGGTATAAACACCCAAAATAACGACTCTTTCTGACCCAAGCTAAGAGCCGTCGTGATATATCATATTACTCTGACGATTTTTCATAACCTGGAAAAGTTGTAAGTTTAAGTCGTCATTTTTGGTATCAATGCATTGACGACTTTATAGAGTCGTTGGGGTATACATCCCTCGACATTGACGACTCTTTCTCTGTGTTGTGACATATATCCAATCCATGAGAGAATTTAAGATAATCTTACCATCAACACAATCATTTTTGGTGCTTGAACCTTCCCCAGCATCATTTCCCCTACTTGAATTACTCATTTCTAAAAACCCTAATTTTTCCTCTAAAACCTCCTCTTCTTCTTTTCAACCCACCCAAAAAAGAATCATCCAACATAATCTAACCACACTAATTAACTTAACTTAATTAAATTTTAATACTAATCATTCGGGGATAATATAATTATTTATAAATATTTTGGTTAAGGGATGACTCAATTTAAGTTTTAGTGACCTTTTTTTTGTCCTCTAGTTGGAGGCCCCTGATTGTTATTTGGGCCCCCAATTAAATCAGTATAAACATATGTTTTCTATATTACCAGATTGTGGTTTGTATATATATACCACATGATGCTGATGGAAAATATAACAAGCATCAAACATGAGTACTACTACTCCATTTATTACCATTTTCTTTACCCTTTTATTATCCCTACAACTTTTTTCTTCCTTAACTCAAACGCTATCATCGTCATACAATGATCAAGATGTTGGAAAAAAAAAAAAAAGGGTTTCACAAGGGATGAATGACACAGAGAAAAAATTGTTGCACTCCAAAACTTTCAAGGCTTGTATAAATTTCTTTTAGACAAATATTTCTACCCTCCCAATAACAATTGGCGATTACAACAGGTATGCGAAATATTGCCTTCAGGATACAATGAAAGCCCTGCAACGAAAACTGAATTCAAGGTTTGTACCCCTTGATTCAATCAAGAACACACAAAGAGATTTCTGATGATGCTTTTTGAAACAGAGAAAACAGATTGATTTTTCTTATATGTTAAACGAAACTGGGAGAAGCTATTTATAAAGGGTTTTGTACCTGTTGGCAATAGGTTTTTTTTATTCGCCAACAGGTTTCTATTCACGAAACGTCAGGTTCCTTCATCAACAGACATCAATGGTGTCTTTTGGATTCGAAATTTTCGAACAGGCTTTTATCGGCCAAATAAAACCTTCAGGTCGACCACAGCCTGGGGGGCGATGCCCCCCAGGACCCCCCTTTGGTTAGCGGCGTTGAAAATATTCCAACACAAGATTCAGAAACTTACATCGTTCATGTCTCTAAACTAGACAAACCGTCCATTTTTTCATCCCACCTTGATTGGTATACTGCAACACTTCAATCTCTTCCTCCCCATCTTTCTTTGCTGTCTCATCCTCGAGAGTCTATCATCTATACATACAACCATGCTATCCATGGTTTTGCTGCTCGACTCACACCTTCTCAAGCCTCTTATCTTCGTAGTTTGCCGGGAATACTTACAATACTCCCTCAGCGAATGCACCAAAACCATACAACTCATACTCCTAGTTTTCTCGGTCTCAATGAAAATACTGGTCTATGGCCCAACTCCGAATACGGCAGTGACACCATTATCGGAGTTCTTGATGGCGGAATCTGGCCTGAAAGTCAGAGTTTCAACGGCTCATATTTGACTAATCCTGTACTCAAGAAATGGAAAGGAATCTGTCAGATTGCACCTGATTTTCCAAACACATCTTGTAGTAGAAAAATAATTGGTGCTCGAGTTATCACAAACGAACTAAGTTAGACAAGAAGAAAGACTCGAAATCACCAAGAGATACAGATGGGCATGGTACACATGTTGTAGTTGCAGGAAAACCTACAACAACACCCCATTATATCTAGATCACAATTCAAGTAATCATAATGAATTTTTTATTAACTTTCAAAGATTATAATTGGATATATTGATTTACAATGATTTTACTTGTTCTCCAAATAAACTTTCTCTCTCCTAGTTTCTTGTCTAACACTCACTAAAAAATCTCTCTAAATTTGATGACTTCCTTCCTTTATATAATGTTTCCTCATAGTAAATGACAGCTAAGAGATCCATTATTTTCCGAATCATTGTGCGATACATTCGCTCATTCTCGCACAGACTATACCTCGCATAGAACATCACACTTTACTCGTGATTTAGCTGACATCATCCAATACGTCACTTCAACTTTGCCATGTGCGATGGTACTCGCTTATATCAGATAATTCTTACTTCGCACACTTATTGACATATTCGATATTCCACTCCTACATTTTTCCTCTTCTCATTTCGCTTACATTATGGAGTGAGCGATATGAGAAATTTCCATCCTATAATATCGCATATGTATATCTTTTCATATTCTACCTTGTCGACATTCCTTTGGAATTCCAGTTCATTTATTCACACGCGTCGATTCTTCTCCTTTTTAGCGGCTCAAACCGTTTATAACCGGTCGTCTTTTTTACCTATTTATTGATTTCTTTGTAAGTAAAGTAGAATTTTCTTTTCTTCTTCATTAAAATTTCTCTTTCTTCCGCTTGTTTGTTTCGTTCCTGCTGCTACTGTTCTTCTGCTTCTACCGCTGTTGTTCTTCTGCTACTGTTTCCATGGATAAAGATAGAAAGTTTGTTTTCCTCTTTTAAGATTTATCTTTTTATTCTTCTGATAATCACGATTCTTGATTGTCACTATTATCTTTTTAATTAACCCAATTCCCATACTATTCCAGGAAAAATTCTTCTTTAAGCGTTTTAAGGATAACCGTTCCAAACCCTAATTCTTCCTCAGATGATAAAGAATCTCATAAAGGAAAGCTTCTCACAACAAAGAAGTAAGAAATATCCAATTTTATTTAGACAATATTGTTTCCTCTATTTCTTATCTACTTTGTTTTCGCAGGTTTCTGATTGTGAGATGGGTGGGGTCAAGAAACCGAAGGTTAAGAAAGCTCGCAAGCCCTTAACAATAAAGTCAAATCTTTCTATTCTTGACTTTGATGTTGCAGACGTCACCCCTTTAGCAACCATTCAAACTTCTGATACTAATGTCTCTACCATCCCGATTCAAACTTCTGATGCAAATATGTCAGTCACCTTTGAAGAAATTTTTCCTGGTGAAAAATAAACTGTTGCTGATCAAGGGACAAAAGATATCATTATTAATGCCTCTACCAATTCATCGTATGCGAATCAGACTTCATTCATCCATACTGATCCTCAACCAAATTCTGCTACCATATCCTCCCCAACAAATTTTATTATTCCTTCTCCTCTTATATCCATTCCTTCTTCTTCATCTTCTTCTTTGTTACTGAATTCCCTCTCTCTTAGAAAAAAAGCTTTGGATAGTGTGAATTTTGCTTCCCAAACTTTATCCGACATATCAACTCTGCTCAATCCTCTATTAATGATCCTTTCAAACTTCGCATTTGCTCTGCTTTAAGTAAACTTTTGTGCGAATTTCCCTTTGATAGATCTACAAGAGATGAGATTCATTCTCAGATTGATCCAAGCTTCCATACTGCTTTAGATGTCTTGGTAAGTCCCCCCCCCCTTCCCCCTATTTTTTATGCTTTAGCTCAACTTTAATATCTTAGCCTCTTATCCTTATCTTTTTTCTTCTTTAGGATTATCATCGTCGAATGATTCTTGTCGAAGGGCGTTTTGAATCTAGCTGCTCTCGATTGGAACTTTGGCAACAAAATGCTTCCTTGGAGAATGAAGTCAATAGGTTAAAAGTGGAACTTCAAGAGGTCCAGAAATTGAGAGGAAAACTTCAAGTTGCAAATCTTGAGGATGAAAACCTTCGCAACCGAAATCAAGAACTTAGAGGTGACTTTTTCTCCTTTGCTTATTGTACTCTATAATATATTCGCTTACCCACATTCCTTAAATTTCTTTATGCATTTATTAAGATTTAAATGAAAGGCGAGTTTTGGAGAGATACACTTTTCAATATCTTGCTGAGGATACTCAAGCGAATAACGAAAAGTTGAAGACTCAGTTAAACCAATTAAACAATCAACACTCATATTCACTTGATCAGATCGAAAATAACCATCTCATTCAAGAAATCGAAGTATTAAATAATCAGATATCCCACTTTTCTAAATTGTCGCGTAATGCCGATCTAATGTATGAAACATTGTCAGAGGAAAATCATACCCTTTCTAGGGAGAAGCATTCTTTGTTAAGCAAAGAAGCAAAGATTTCGCATTGATATTCAATTCTTCAAAAAATTAATAAAGACCAAGCGCTAGCTCTTCGTTCACTTGAAGTACAGCATGAGACATCACTTAAGGAATTAAAGACCCAAAATAAAAAAATCATTCAAAGTAAAATAAATTTGACTGTCAAGAAGAATCAGCTTCAAAAAAAATATAATCAATTAAAGCAATTTCATGATGCTCTTAAGAAAAAGAATATGTCTCACTCTGCTGATGAAAAGAAGATTCGCTCCATCTTAATGGTTCTGTTGGTGATGATTTTGATAAAGCTATGGAAAGTATGAAGAATAACACCCTTCTCCTTTCTAAATTCTGCGAAGGTAGTCAGCTAGGGTTGACTGCCTTGTTACTGTTTAACTACTTCTTTGAATTTCATTAATGCAAGCTTTATTTCCAATTTTAATAGTTTATTATTCTTCGCAGATTCTGAAAAGTCTCATCAATCCACTATTGCTCAGTTGAAATCTGATTTATCCAAAGTTCGTAAGGAGTGTTTGAATCTGGAAACATCTCATGCAAACCTTAAACTTTCTCCTTCTACCTCTCGAGATAGAGCGTGAAGAAGACTCGCACATCAACAATCTTTTTTAGAGATCAATGCTAGAAACCTTGAAAGTGGAGCTATTCGTAAGGCTCATGCCAGTGCTCAATCCGTAGTTAATGGAATTCTTCTTAGAAACTCTCTTCCTGCAGTAAAGATCCATCCTCTTAATATAATTGAAGATGAAGAATATCCTGAACCGGATAGTAAATTCGTGAGCGATGATGAGAAGGATCAAGAGGATGAAAAAGATCAAATTGAGAAGGACAAGCCTATTGATAAGACTAATGATGGAATTGGGAATCCTGGGCCCAATATTGATGTTGAAAAATCTTTGACCGAATAATATGTAGCTGCAAAACATGTTTATCTTTCTTTTTCATCCATCATTTCCCTTTTTTGTCTTGATACATTTTGAATTTGGTTGTTACAAGGAAGATAATATTTTGTTATTTCAATTCCCATACTTGCCTCTTATAATATTCCTTGTATGAAACAAGTGTATGAATTTTAAATTTCCTGCTAAATAGTTATTAGTTTATAAGAGGCATGTATTAAGGCTTTTTACTCAAGGGAGTATTAAGGCTTATCATATTTATGCGATAAAACCTGAAGACGAGATAATACAAGAAAAAGATAGGATGATATCAATGAGTCGATACACTACAATTTTAAATTTCCTGCTAAATAGTTATTAGTTTGTATATATTCTTTCCCATGAGGTTTTATCTTGCCTTCCTATGTAAAGGTCTTACCTTTCCTTATTTCTGTGCGATGAGATCGCAGGCGGTCTTTACATTGTAGTGTATCGACTCATTGATCTCATCTTATCTTTTTCTTGTATTATCTCGTCTTCAGGTTTTATCGCATAAATATGATGAGCCTTAATACTCCCTTGAGTAAAAAGCCTCATCACATTAACGTCTTCTGATACAATTCAGCTCCCTAATGGAGGGTGCCGTCCTTATCTTCCCCCTGATTGACCCTTCAAGGAAGCTTACCTCTACCGGGTTAAGGTTATGGATCTCCCCATCCAGTTAATTTAGCAATCAGTTGATTTCGCAGTCTCACATTCCAACACCGATTAGGTTTATGGTTGCGAGACCACACCCTAAGTGGGGTATCTTTGGACGAGTGCATCATAGTCAGGACTTGTCAAGAGTGGCAAGGTACGCTCCAGACTCCCCGGGAAATCTTGACTCAACCGTGTACCTCAGCGACCTGATTGAGTTTTTGCACTCCTTAGGAGAGACTTTCTCACCTTAGTATCTCAATCTAAGATTATTATCTTAGACTGAAAATTTAAGGTACCTCTCCCGGATGGGCATTTTCGTTTGTTTTAAACCCAAATCTCCATGACTCAAGTTCCAGAGTCGGTGTTGCTTTCCCTTGAGTCATGCTTTCTAGGTTCCTCCGACTATGACATGCGATAGGTCTTACTTTTTTGCCTCTTGCATGGATGCGAACTAGGTTGCACGCCATATTCGAATTTCTAGTCTATCTGATTAAAGATCACTTTTGATGCCTTTTATTAAGGCCTTACATTTGCTTTTTTCTGAAAAAAGAATTTCTTAAATATGTGCTAACTTAAAAAAAAAAATTATATTGCATCAAATACTATATCCATGTTCAAAGATAAGGATTCATATTCTTAACCTCGCATATGTGTTAAGTTATACGATGAAAGTCTCAAATTCCTATGGATAATATTTTTTCAAATATTGTCTATTCCAAGGATGATCTAATCTTCGACCCATATCTCGCCCTTTTGGATCCATTAACTCATAAGCTCCATTTCCAACTATCCTTTTTATTATATAAGATTCATCCCATTTCTTTTCCAATTTCCTATCTCCCCCTCTCTGATAAATTGAGATTTCGCGCAACACCAATTCCCCTGGTTGAAATTCTCTGATGTTAACACGTTCATGGTATTCTCGATCTAGTCTTTGTTGATAATTTTTCATATGTTGCAAAGCGAACTCTCTTGTTTCTTCCAAGTCATCAAGTTTTGCTAGAATTAGGTATGCACTTAGATTCTTCTCTCAAGCTTCTTTCTTTGTTGTTGGAATGATAACTTCTGTTCGTAAAACGACCTTTACACTATATGTTAAACAAAAAGGTGACATCCTTGTTTCTTCTCTCCTTGTTGTCCTGTAAGCCCACACGACATTATGTACTTGTTCGCACCATCCTTTGTTGTGCCCTTCTAACTTCTTCTTCAAGTTGTCTGCGATCGTTTTATTTGTTGCTTCTACTTGTCCATTACTTTGCGGATATAAAGGAGTAGATTTTCCGCTTAGAATTTTGAACGCATTCATTAACATTTCTATATTTTCACCCTAGAAATGTTTTTTATTATCAGATACCAATTGTGATGGAATACCAAATATGAATATAATATTTTCAAAGATGAATGTGAATATGTCCTTTTCACGAATGTGTTGAACTGCTTTCACTTCTGCCTATTTTGTAAAATAGTCTGTTGCGACAATTAAATATCTCTTTTGCCCCGTTCCTGGTATGAATGGTCCAACTATGTCAATCCTCCATTTTCCAAAGGGCCACACATTTGTTGATGAATTTAGCATTACTCCGGGTGCATGTATCTTTTTGCCATGATGTTGACATTCTTCACATCTTCTTGAGACTTGTTTCGCATCCTCATGCATGTATGGCCAATAGTAGCCTTGTATCTTTGCTTTATATGCGAGTGACCTTCCTCCGCTATGATTACCGGCATCTCCATAATGTAATTCCTTTAAAATTTCTATCCCTTCTTTTCGCGTAAGACATCTGAGCGAAGGTCCCAGGAAGGATCTTCTATAAAGAATGCCCTACCTCAATTCATAATTCGTCGCACGACTTTTTAATTTGGGTGCCTCCAACCTTTTTCTTGGTACTTCTCCCTTCTCTAAGTATAAATGGATTTCAGTTCTCCAATCTTTATCTTCGCTCACATTTTCTTCTTTCATATCTTCGATTTCCATCACATCTGTTTGTATTGTTTCTCCTTTCTCTACAAATGGTAAAAAGAGTGTTTGTATTTTTATGTCCCTTGCAACTGGGTCTTTTAACATGGAAGATACAAAGGCCAATGCATCTGCGAGTCTATTGTCATTTCTTCCTATATGTTTCCAACTTATTTTTGGAATTCGCGCTGCTAAATCCATGACCAACTGCTTGTATTTTTGCAAAGATGGTTCATTTGTACTATATGTAGCTTCTATTTGTCGAATTACTAGTTGCGAATCACTAGTTATTCGTGCATCTTTTATCTTCATTTCAGTTACTACCTTTAGTACATGTACAACTTCTTCATACTCTGTCTCATTATTGGTGGATGCGAAATCCAGTCTGAATGAATAAGCCATTCTCGCTCATGTTGGTGAAATGAATACAATACCAATTCCATTCCCTTCTCCATTGGATGATCCGTCTACTAATATTTCTCATCTATTTGAATTCCGATCAGTTAACAAGTATTTAAGATTCCCATAGTCTTCATCCACATCCATCATTTCTTCTACATATTCATCTTCTTCTATTGGAAACTCTGCGATAACTTGAGACTTTGGTGAAGATAAAATTTCATAACCAATTTCATAATTTCCTAGCTGTGCATTCCACCTTTCAACTCTCCCTGATCTTTTTGAATTCTTTATTGTTGGTTCAATTGGTACCTTCGTTAATACCTTGATCTTATGAGCTTGAAAGTAAATGCGAAGCTTGAATGATGCATACACCAAAGCGAGAATTAGATTTTCAATCTTTGAGTAATTTTTCTCTGCTGAGTTGTATGTTTTACTTATATAATATATTGGTTTTTCTACCCCATCATCCGAGCGTAGTAATACTGCACTTACCGCATGCGATGTTGTTGCTAAATAGAGTAGTAATTCTTCTCATGGCTTGGCTTTTTTCATAATGGATAAATTCACCAAATAATTTTTTTATGCTCTGCAATGCTTTATCACATTCTTACGTCCACTCAAATTTGGTCCCCTTCTTTAGTAGATTTACAATGATCTTACAAGGACTTTACTTGTTCTCCAAATAAACTTTCGCTCTCCTAGTTTCTTGTCTAACGCTCACTAAAAGATCTCTCTAAACTTGATGACTTCCTTCCTTTATATAATGATTCCTCATAGTGGATGACAGTTAAGAGATCCATTATTTTCGGAATCATTGTGCGATACATTCGGCCATTTACAATCAATCATTCTCGCGCAGACTGTACCTCGCATAGAACATCACACTTTACTCGTGATTTAGCTGACATCATCCAATACGTCACTTCAACTTTGCCGTGTGCGACAATACTTGCTTATATCAGATAATTCTTACTTCGCACACTCCTACACATGTAGCATCTACCGCAGCTGGTTATGCTGTTACGAACGCTGGATTATTTGAATACGCCATTGGAGAAGCAAAAGGAATGGCAACTAAGGCCAGAATCGCAATTTACAAGGATGTGCTGAAGCAGATATTGTGGCTGCGATCGATCAAGTTGTGGCCGATGGAGTTGATGTGATCTCATTGTCCCTTGGTCCCAATGGATTCGCTGATTCATATGATAAAGATTCATTTTCCATTGTAGCATTCGGTGTTGTTAAGAAGGGAGTAATAGTTTCTTCCGCTGCAGGTAATGCAGGTCCTGTTCAGTCCACAGCCATCTACACTTGACAGAGAATTTCCCTGTGATGTGATTTTAAGATATTGTAGGATTTTTAGTGGTGTTTCATTATATTCCGGAAAGCCACTTGAAAAATTAGAAACAGAATTAGTCTTTGCTGGTGATATTGGTGACGGATCTTGCTGTAACTACTAGAAATCCAGTATTACAACCAAAAGGAAAGTAACCAAGATCTAAGACATGTTTAATAATATGAACCCCAAAATTTTTATTGATGAATCATACAAAGAAATCAAAGTACAAGTTCTTAAACACAAGGATATCCTAATCTCCTCTAAGCAAAGCTCTCCCACTCAACTAAAAAATCTCTCTCACATCTTACCCAAGGACCTCTACTTATAGGTCAACTAACCCTAATGGAGTACAATCATTTTACTTCGCTACATTCTCGCGAAGGTGCCCTTTACTTCGCCCGGATCATTTTCTATAAAAATTTTCCCTTTCTTTCGCTATCCTCACATGGACTTGTCGGGACACCTGTCTCTTTTCTTGCTCCATAATTTATCTACTTCATGACCTGTCTTTTCAACCAAGTAATCCTATTTCGCTTTTCCTGACTTCGTCATTGGTGATTTTTTGGGCGCTCCAATCTGGTCTTTCGTATCTTCGTGTGAGTATTCCTGCCTTTGCTCATATCTTCTCTTTTCTTCGCGTGATTGGACCTCGGCGAGATAACTCTGACATCTGATTTGACAAGTCTCTGACTAGGATCTTAGAGTGAGATTTTGTACCTCTTTATGTCCGACACGTTGCGAACCTATTTCGTGTACCTACACTTGCACAGAAGGGGCGCTTTATTCAACCCAAGCCGCAGGAAAGATTGTTCTTTGCTATCCTGGTTATATCATAGCCCAGGGAAATGCAGTCAAAATAGCTGGTGGTCTTGGATTGATTACGGGCGAATGGGAAGCTTATGGAGATGGAATGACTGCTGATTCACCTCTGATCCCAGGAGCTAAGGTGACCTTCAATAACGTGGTTGAAATGGCAGACTATATTAGATCGAACCAAAAACCAGTAGGGTCATTCGTATTCAAGGGAACTGTGATTGGATCTTCACCTTCATCTCCTAAAGTTGCTTCATTTTCTAGTCGTGGCCCAAACCTTATAACACCAGAAATTTTCAAACCAGACGTTATCGCACCGGGTCTTAATATGTTGGCTGCTTGGACGGGAGCTGCTGCTCCATCAGGTTTAGAAGTTGAGAAAAGACGGGTCGCGTTCAATATAAGATCTGGTACATCCATGTCATGCCCTCACGTGAGCGGATTAGCTGCAATGCTTCGTAAGGCTCATCCGACATGGAGTCCAGCTGCAATCAAGTCTGCTCTTATGACTACAGCTTATAATGCAGACAACGCAGGTAAACAAATTACTGATCAGGCTTCTGGAAACATTTCAACACCATTCGAACATAGTGCTGGGCATGTTGATCCCAATAAAGCCTTAAACCCGGGCTTGATATATGACATCCTGCCAAGTGATTATGTAGCGTTCCTCTGCTCCATTGGATACAATCGGAAACAAATGTCTCTTTTTATCAAGGACATGAAGGTCGATTGTAGGTTAAACAAATTGGCTGCAGGTCCAGACGATCTGAATTACCCATCGTTCTCGGTTGTTTTCAATTCATCCAATGATAACTCGGTTGTCAAGTACAAGAGAGTGGTCACTAATGTTGGGAGGCTGGGAGTTACAACCTACAGAGTGAAGGTTAACAGTCCACCTTCTGTTAAGATCAGTGTCTCACCAAGCTTACTTGTATTCATCTCGATAAACCAAAAGTTGTCTTATGAAGTCACATTCACAAGCTTGAACAACGATGCTGAAATGGAGTTTGGGGCAATCGAATGGAATAATGGTGTGCACGTTGTGCGCAGCCCTGTTGCTATAACGTGGCAAGCTTCTACTACTAGTTTGATTTCTTCATTTTGATTGATCGCTTTAAGTTGTGACTTATTAAAATCGGTCGCTTATATATGTTGTCCGATATAATAAAACTTGGTTGAAATTTTAGCTATTTCTTATTATCATTTGTTTAATTTCATCACTAATTTGTCACCCTTGTTTTTGAGGGCATATCGATACTATTAATTGGAAGCCATGTGCTGGTGGCCATGCGTGATATATAGTAATGATGATTCTTGCACCCTTCATGGACACACCCCATAAACTCGTAGGTGATATACCTAGGAAGTTGATTCAGTGTGCACACTTACAAACTGGGTATGATGCGGGAAGTGTTGGAAAATCGATTTTCAAAATGTATTCAAGAAGCCGGCGTCACCGTAGTACAGTGGTAAAATTATCGGAAGAAAGACACCAGTAACATTTACATGAGTCTGAAGCAAGTCAGTACACTATACCAAATTCTCTATCCATCGATCAAAAGAAATGAACAAAAGAAACTGTAAAACATGGTTACGTGCCCAAGAATCCTCGGAGAATAGCTAGTTGTGCACACTGAATCCACTTCCTAGGTAATTTTTTCTAATTTTTTTCCATGGCAACTACAAGCTACTCAGCTAATTTATTCACTAACAACAAACTCCAAGTTGTTCAATAAAATAGACACAGATTTAATATATAGTGATTATGGAGCCTAGTTAGTAAGTTCGCGAATGATTCGCGAATTTTTCCGTATCACGAATTTTACCGTCTTATTCGCGTACGTTTGCAACTCCGAACCCAAGTCGCGTATTATGTGGCATTCCCGGATTATTCGGGAATCGTTCACGAATTTTACGTATCCCGAATGATACGTCCGCTTACTTCGCCATAAATTCTTTAGCTTTTACTTTTCAAAGACTCCACTTTTGGGGCTTTACTGCCTCCCGAGCATACACGATCGAATATTAGACGTGTTGTAATTTTCATGAAACAAAAACGACTGAAGAGATTTGAAGGTGAATGTGAGAGAGATCTCAAACTCACTAACCAAGCATCTAAACCACCATACGACGTCCTCTTGGATAACTAATGTTGTATATATTATTAATATCATCATATTAAGTTTATTTTTTCTTTAAATAACTCTCACATATGCATAAAAATTGGTCTATGACCTTATAAATACAAATTATTTGTTATATATAGATACCGAATTTTCAGATCCGGACTCACATTTATAAATCGAATTATACACGTACGTATGCCGTTCCGAATTACTGACGAATCACGTCCCGTTGACCGAATTTTGGACCGAATCTGGATTTTACAAAACCGTATAATACTCGTACATTTGTCGTTTCGTACGTTTGCCGAATCCCGAATCGCTAACTAGGTTATGGAGAGGCCCATTTTTTTTTGGTATTGTGTTTTGTCCGAGATTTTTTTCTATTTTTGTGGCCGAACATCCCTTTTCTTTTAGAGACAGAGTGATGCGAGAAGAGAAATTGTTGATGTTTTCTAAGTGACTGATTTTCTCTGGGTTTCATCGATTTCAACTCTCGATTGTTGTTTTCAACTTTTCTCTTTTTCGTTTAATTCGACTTTCATTATTAGTAAGGTTTTGATTCGACTTCGATGTTCCGCATCTCGATTCTGATTAATTGAAGAAATTTTGAAGGAGCAACAATGAAGTACTAATAATACACTCTTCTGACAGTGAGTAAGGGTTTCTCAATCATATAAAATTCATGGGTCACTGATAATTTTCATTGGATTGGCTTTTAGTTTGAAAAAACCCTAACTAGATGCTTCCGCTTTACTTCTTTGTGGGAGGAATCGGTACTAGTATGTTGGTGGGACTTTGAGCCGTGATGGAACAAGATTGAACAGGTCCGTATGGTGCAATCAGTCTCTGTCCTATCATCTTTCTATCTTTACTAGTTCTATATTTTTTTTCTTTTACTCAATCACATTTTAGTTTTTTCTAGTATAGATTTGTGTTCAATTCAGGGATTTAATGTTCTGTATAGTTAATTTACTGTTCTTAGTTTTTTCTAGTATAGATTTGTGTTCAATTCAGGGATTTAGTGTTCTGTATAGTTAATTTACTGTTCTGTATAGTAGATTTGGGTTCAATTAGGTGATTAATTACAAATAGAATCTTCCTTGCACTTTTCAGAAGTATTGTTATAATAACTTAGAATACAACACGAGAAAAATGAGGTTTATAAGGCCATGATGCTCATGAGCCACTAAATGTAGCATGAAGTTGACAGTTTTAGTTGTACTAAATAAATTTGTTAATTCTCTCTCACTTGCGGTTTAGGGAATTTCAGATGCCAATCTAGTTTTGACATACTGGGAAGTATCCAACCTATATCTTATCGAAGTTAAATCGTACGCCTTCTAAGTCTACTTGTATATTATATAGTATTCCACTGGTGACCTATGATTGGTTTGCGATTTCTGTATTCGCACAATATTTATCGCTTTTGGCAAAACATTTCCCTTGAACAATCATAACTCCATATCATTTACAGTCTTATCTCAATCTTTCTTTTTATAAAATACTTGACTAAAAAGTAGGATTAGATTGTGGACAGGTTAACTGGGATTCAGATTTTCTAATTTCTAGTAGTTCTCTTTCTCTAATGTTTCTCTTTCTCAAATGCTGTTGTTGTTGGTTTACAATGGGTGTTTTCATAATGGGTGTTTGCAGGTGGAGTAGTGGCTTCAGATGGTCTAGATTTAGAAAGCCTGTAGTAGTGGATTGATAAGCTACGGATGGAGGATGGTTGGATAAGCTGAGTTTGAGGAGTTGGCGTTGTTGGTTGGGAAGCTACGTGAAAAAATGGTTGTATAACCTGTTATGCATCTACAAAATTTGTTGCATAAATTGTTATGCAGTCCCGAAACTGGTTGCATAACACGTTTTGTGGTTTTTTTTCTTTTTTTGCATAACTTGTTATGCAGTCCAGAAAACGGTTGCATAACACGCTATGAAACTACATTTTTCTTAGTATTGAAACCAACATAAAATAAGGTTGCATAACTTGTAATGCACCCACAATAATATCTACATAACATGTTATGCAGTTGTGAAAATGGATGCATAGCCTGTTATGTATCCGAAAATATGACTGCATAATGCATCGAGAAAATTGTTGCACAATCTTTTATGCATCGAGAAAATAGATGCATAACTTAATGTGCATCCGTAAATATGGATGCGTACTGCATTATGCATCAATTTTTTTATGTACGCATTAAAATCAACCAAAATAATTGTTACATAACTTGTTATGCAGTCGAGAAAATGGTTGCATAATTCGTTATGCGTCTGCATAATGTGCCATGCATCGTTTTTGTTGGCTGCATAATGATTATGAAGTCAGTTTTCGAAATTTTTCCTAAAATAAGGATCACCTCCGACTTTTTCTTGAAAAACAAAAATTTGATATTGTTGGCTGTACTCGTTGCGTAGCTCTCTTAAAAAGATTTCCAACGATAGAAAATTTGTAAAATTCCAAGACGCTGATTTTTAGATATGTTATATCCAAATTGCGTTGCCAATTATACCCCTGATGCATAACCCGTCATGCAGATGCATAATCCGTCATGCAGACATTTTTAATAATTTCATATAATTATGGGTGTCAGGGTACCTAAAATTAATTGTGGGCCTGACAATGAGAATATTATTTATTTTGGGCCTGCGCCTAATTTTCCCTAATATATTTTCAGTCATTCAAAGGTTGGTCTTACGTACCAGCCAAAAGCCCAAGCCCACATAACACGTACCGGGCCAGTATCATTGATTTTGCTCATATACAGCTTAGGTTCGTGGACATCCAAATTCCAAGGCACTATTGTTCCGATACTTGTTCGAACATCGATCAACCAATTTCATGCTGTGAAGGAAAAAAAAGTTTCTCATCAACTTACCACGATGAACTATTCAAATAAATTCAATGCAATAAATCCCCGCCATTTTTAAGAATACAAGATGTTCACCTACTTTAATTTGGCTAGTCCAGTTTGTCAGCCACCACTCTCGTTTGTCTGTCACATTACTAAATTAGTTTGTGGGCGGAGAATAATTGTTTGAAATTCAAATCTGTAAATGGCACGTAATGGAGTCCAACGACGTGCCACATAAAATTCTTATGTACCTAACACGTATAGAGGTAGGTGACACAGTAATATGAGATCATCCACATACACCTCTTAATTTAATCAATAAATGGCTCAAGGGCCAGATCCCAGCTCTTATTCGACTTGCGGCCCCGTCGTGCTATAAATACAGACTACTATTTGGGTTGTGGACACTATCATCTTTACAAGTATCATGAGACTGTCAATAGCTGAACTTGATATCATAATGGCGAAGGGTCAAATTTTGATCAGTTTCCTCTTTGTCTTGATTGCATTATCTGCGAATTTGCGTAAGTTCTTCATGTCCTCTTGTATAAATTTGCTTACATGTTTTTTTAAGTCCCTTAATTTGTGATCATATATGAAAACTTTGTTAACTGTATCTAATTTTATGCAGAAATGGCATTATCAGCGCATGGGGAAGTGCAGTCATTGGGTTTTACATGCAGCGCAGCAGCAAACGTAGGAATCAAAGAAGGATTCCCGCTTGACCCAGACTACTGTTATAAGCACTGCTGGGATGCATGCCCGGATGCGACCCTCCAAGTGAGCACTTACAGTTGCGTGCCTGATCTCATTTCAGTTGGAGTAAATGGATGCTTTTGCTGCTTTTTCGATCCTAGAAAATATTAGGCAGCTACAAAAACTAGTCCAGTCCATGTACAGCACTCAGCAATGCCGTAGAGTACCATGAAAAAGAGAGATGGAGCCTTAAGATGCTGTTACGTTTTTACTTTTATACATCATGTATCCTATTCAGTGTTTACCAGAAATGTTTTTGTATTTACATATTTAATTTTGAATCGAATTGTGGAATTTTTTTTATTGAAGAGTTATTATCTATGATAATAAGCAGAAAAATACGTACTAAATATTCCTTGCAAAAAATTACAAACTTTTCATGGGTGATCCCATAGGTCTAGTGACTCTAGTCTACGAGACCCATGACCATCCAGTAATTTGAGGTAGCTAGTATTAGGACAGAAAAAGCAGTGGTGACAGATAAGCAAAGCTGCAGTGCAGGATAAGTTTAAATCTACTTTCCCTCTTTAGTTCACCCGTGTCTTTGTCGCGTGCTTTTCACACGCTCTGTTCACGCGTGTGTGAGCTGTCTGAATGTGAAGGATAATAGTCCCACACTGTTAATGTCCCTTAATAAACTTAAAATATAATTCCTTAGGGCCTCTCCACTCATTGCCAATTGGTTTTGAGTTGGATGCCCGTATTCTAACATGGTATCAGAGCAGGCTATTTGTGTCGAGTCAGTTGACCGCACCTTTACTCCGCGTCACCCGATTTATTGTCCACGTGTTAGACCCAACGAGGCCACACATGAGGGGGCGTGTTGAGATTATTAGTCCCATATTGTATGGGCAATTAAGATCCTGCGGTTTATAATCTCTTAGGACCTCTCCACTCATTGCCAATTGGTTTTGAGTTGGATGCTCGTATTCTAATTTGGTATCAGAGCTAGGCCCGTGTGTGAGTAGGCCCAACAGTCACCACACAATGTAGGTCCACGTGTTAGACCCAACGAGGCTACACGTGAGGGGGCGTGTGAAGGATAATAGTCCCACACTGTTAATGTCCCTTAATAAACTTAAAATATAATCCCTTAGGGCCTCTCCACTCATTGCCAATTGGTTTTGAGTTGGATGCCCGTATTCTAATTCTGACAGTTATCAACTTTTGTGTCTTGTTTAAATACTAATTCATTGTAATCAGTCATGTAATGAATTGTTGCCTCTCTGTAATGAAAATGTCATTTCTAGATCAAGAACTATGTTACTGTGTTATCAAATAGGTTAGAGTTTCAACTCGTTTGCTCGATCCTGCAATCATGATCTTCATCATCTTTCTCTTTTGTTTCTAGAAGGTGATTTCATCCGTGTTGATTGAGAGGTAATTCTTTAACAATCTTGAGCTTGAATTCGTTTCAAGATTTGTTTCACTGATTTTGTTTCAGATCTACTTTCTCCCGACTCGTACGATCATCAGCTTTGTCTAATTCTCAGTTGATTTCAATTCTTTTGAGCTCTTCTCTATTTTGTTTCAACATTATTTCATCTATTATTCTCAAATAAGATCTTATTTCAGTGTGTGATTCGTGATTTTTCATCCTCCTCAATGGAAAATCCTACTGCAAACTCTTTTTCTCGAGTTCTTTTAAATCATCTTACTTACTTTGTTCATCTCAAGCTTAAAGAGGATAATTTCATTACATGAAGGAATTCACTCAATCCGATTATTCAAATGTACAAGTTAATAAGTTCTTAGATGGCTCTTATCCTAGATGATCAATATACCAACAGAGAAGAAATCAAAGAAAATTGAATTGAGAATCCTAATTACACTGACTGGAAGGATGAAGATGCATATATCATCATGTGGCTTAACTAGACTATCTATGACTCAATAATTGCTTATTTTTCAAGTTCTACAACCTCTCATGAGTTATGGAAGATGAGGATCAATTTACAAGTGCATCGTCAACTCACTCAATTCAGCTGCGTACCAAACTACTCTATCTTACACAAGGTACTAAATCAATTACTGAGCTAATCAATGAGATCAAGAATCTATCAGATCATCTGACTGCTGCTGGTGAGTTTATTTCAGACAAAGATCTTGTAGTAGTCACTCTTAAAGCACTCAATTCAGATTACATTCCATTTGCCACTTCTATGCGACATCGTAATCCTCCTGTTACATGTATTGAATTGCACAACAATCTCCTAAGTGAAGATGTTGTTATTAGTGAAAGGAATAAACTGGTTAAGAGTGATACTGAATTGAAGGCTTTTATGGAAAGTTCTTCTAGAGGTAGATGCAATCATAGAGGCAGAGGATTTGGAGGCAGATATCCTAATCCAGCTATTTTTACTAGAAATACTTCTAGAAGAGGCTATGCTTCTAGTGAAAAACAACCTTGTCAGAACTGTCTGCGTGATACTCATTTAGAGATTGAATTTCTCATATCAGTGAAGGAAGCCACCAACAAATTTGAGTGCTATGTTAGCTGCAGCAGATATCTTTGATGATGAAAAATGGATAGCCGACAGTGGTGCTAACTCTTATATTACTTCAGATTCAACTACTCTGCATGAGCTTACCCATTATGATGGTGCTGATATTATCAAAACTGATAATAGTGAAGGTATGTTTATGACCCATAAAGGTTCCTCTAGTAAACATATTAGTGACCATTCTTTCCGTATAAATGATGTTCTTGTAGTGCCTAAATCCTCTCACAATTTATTATCCATCCATTAATTCACCTCTGACAATAATTTCTCTTTGACTCACTTGATTCTCATGGATTTTCTGTGAAGGATCTACCTTCTCGGAAGGCTCTCTTCCAAGGTCCACATAGGAATGACCTATATCCTATCAACTTCAACTCTACTTATTATGAACTTTCAGCTGCAATAAATGACTGCCATTCTCCATAAAAGATTTGGTCACTCTTCATTTCAAACATTTCAAAACATACGTAGTCATCTTCATTTAAAGAACGTATCTTATAATCCTTTTACCTGCATTGACTGCAAAGTATGTAGCAATCACAAATTACCATTTCAGTTGTCATGTAACAGTGCAAAACAACGTTTCGAGTTGTTGCACATGGACCTTTGGGGTCCTTGTCATGAAAAATCTGTCTGGCTTATTATACTTTGCAAATATAGTTGATGATGTTACTAAATATTGTTGTGTTCCGCCTTTAGCTTCCAAATCTGATTTTAAACATGCTTTCTATTCATTTGTTACTAGAATAGAAAATCTTTTATCTCAGACTGTCATCACTATTTGAACAGACAATGCTGGTGATTTTTTAAATACCTTTCTTGCAAATTTTTGTTGCCAAAAAGGAATTAATCATGAGCTCACTTGTCCCCATACACCTGAAAAAAAAATGGTGTTTCTTACGTGAAGCACAAACATCTAATAGCGGTAACAAGAACACTTATTTTTCGATCTAGCCTACCATCCTCATTTTGGATAGAATCTCTTCTCAAGGCCAATCACCTTAATATATAAAAGAGATATGAGTTAGTTGGAAAATACCTCTAATGTATAAATTTCTACAATTCCGATTTAAAACGATTATGAAAATAGAAGAGATAATAAAAGGATGAGAGAATGAAATTTGGTTAGTAGGAAAAATTGTGAGTTTTAATCACGTTAGTAGGTTGAAGTGGTTGGTTATTAGGTTAATCATAATTTAAACAAAAATAAAGAATAAGTTAGTCATTTTTAAAATTTAGGACACCCCTTATAATTGTAGGGAAGGTGGCCTAAGTAAATGATGGTCCACTAGAAAAAACGTGGTCTCCGAAAAAGGGCTTGGTGGTAGTATTCACTCTGAACATGCTCTTATGCATTGGAAACTCTAATAAGTGCAAGAGCCCAAGCCCATATAACACATTTACTAGGAACGATTTTTTGGGGACCATAGTTTTTTTGGGGAATCATGATTTTATTTTGGGTAAAGACATTAGAAGTAAATTTAGGTCACCCCTTATCTATATATTTATATTAGTACCTAAATTACCCTCCTGATTAATTTTGGGTGATGATTAGTTAGTGTTAATAATAGTTAGTGTAATGATTAGTGAGATGATTAAGTTAAAGATAACTAGTGAGATTAAAAAATCAGATGGAAAAAATGAAAGAAGTAGAATTATTGAGAGAGTAAAGTTAGAGAAGATGAAGAATGAAAACATGAAAAACGATGGATTTTACCAATCACAACCGGAGGAAGGGTATTTGGGTACCCAGGTAGGCTTCAAACTTAGATAATGTTGGTTGAATTGCTCCAAACTTTCAAAAAAATGAAATTTTTTATGTAGATTTGGGCCAGTTCGGTTACCATATGTCAAGAACATGTAACCGAACACACCTGAAAGTGTAGTTCGGTTACGTTTTCCAAACACGCAGGTTACCGAACTCGCTCGTTAATGGAGGTTTTGGTCGTACAGTGTAATGTTCGGTTACCTAGGATAAAATGGTAGGTAACCGAACTTTGAACTTAACAATTTATTTGGGTACATCTTGTGTGTTCGGTTAGTTCGCAAACTTCAACGCAACCAAGTTCCCAACCGAACTGCAGGTTAAAAGTAACCTAGTGTTAGAAGTTCGGTTGGTTCTCAAACTTCAACATATTTTGCGAATCAACCGAACTGGGCTTATATATGCATATATGCAATTACGCAAACGTTCGGTTACTACGAAATTTATTTCTTGGAGAATTAGGTAGAGTTCGGTTACGATGTTTCAAAGGTAGAGTTCGGTTACAAAGAAAACTTAACATTTTTGCGAACAAACCGAACTTGTGGACTTCTCATTATTTTCGTAAACTAAAGTTCGGTGATATCTTTATTTTGCGAAGGAACCGAAC
Organism: Papaver somniferum; assembly: GCF_003573695.1. Classification (NCBI taxonomy): domain Eukaryota; kingdom Viridiplantae; phylum Streptophyta; class Magnoliopsida; order Ranunculales; family Papaveraceae; genus Papaver; species Papaver somniferum. The sequence continues at coordinate 5,408,988 of NW_020619603.1, read as the reverse complement.
TTATAGACTTGTGTTGTTCTAATACAAGGAGTTCGGTTAAAAGTATTTTTTGCGAATCAACCAAACTCTGAGTTTGGTTAAGAAAAAATTAATTCTTGATAACCGAACTTTTCTCTGGAAAAAAAAACCTCCATTAAACCTCTCTGCAACTTCCGTTTTCAAATCATTTTAATGATTACTTCTTATTTATTCAACCAAAAACGAATGACAAGTAATGAGTTTGTGAGAATATCTTTGTTAATGTCTTAAATTAAGCTATCTATATATATAGTGGTGGTGGTGGTTGTTGGTGGTGGTAATCGGTGGTTGGTGGTGGTGATAATTGGAGGTGGTGGTGGTGGTAATCGACGGTGGTGGGCGGCGGTGGTGGTGGTGGTAATCGGTGGTTGGTGGTGGTGATAATCGGAGGTGGTGGTGGTGGTAATCGGCGATGGTGGGAGGTGGTGTTGGGAGGAGGTGGTGGTTATATATATATATATAGGTGGTTATTGGGTTGGTTTTAAATTAAATTAGGTTAAGGGTAGGTTAGTCATTTCAATGCTTTAGGACATCCCTTAAAACTATAGGGTAGGTGACCTAATAGGATCATGGTCCCCCAAAAAAACCATGGTCCCCAAAACATCGGGGACCATGATTAGCATTGAACCCTGGTTATCATTTGAGTTACTCCGAAAATTCAGGGTAGCAAGCGTATGAGTATTATATGATTAGGTAAATTTTGAGTTCGGTCAACCGTTCGGGGTTTGGTGATAATACAAAACGATATATGTATGTGTATAACTCATTTTAGAAGTATGAATTAGGAAAAATTAACTCGACAACACGTTAACATGTAAAATATAATATTTTTGGTATGCACTTATTTTGGGTTCGTTACGAGAAAATTGTTGATGAGGACGATTTTGGATGAGGTTATGGGAAATAATAAAAGACTGCCTCTTGTCATGCTTAATTAACTGAATTTGGTTAGTTAATTTTTTAAGTAATTTTTTAAGTAGTGGTATTCTAGGATCAAAAAGTCATTAATCTTGACGACAATTAAAATTGATGACTGTTAGGATTTCGCTGGTATTAAAAGATTTGTTACGATCAGGATCCAAAATCATGAACATAAAAATCTAATCCATTAATTAAAATAACAGGGATGTTGATGCTCGATTCAGACATTACGATATTTTCTGATCAACAAGATTTTCTTTTCTAAATAGTGAATCGATTGAAGAACGGTAAGAGTAAGCAGTTTATGCATTAAGAGGACCATGATAATAACTCTTAACATTTGCATTCACTTACAGCTACAACGGGACCACAACACATGCCAGAAAAAAACATAAGTGATTTTCATATTAATGATGCTATTGTTTCATTTATTATCTTATTTTTGAGTTTATATGTGAGTACGAATGTAATTATATTTTGCATAATAGGAGATAGTGCTATCAGTTTGCATTCTGCTATTGGAATTACCAATGATCAGTTTTTGGATAAACATGAGGTTTTTTACATCAGATTTGCTTCTTATAATCGCGTTTGACTGGTTATTTTTTGTTGGTGATCATAATCGGCAGGAAGGTTCGGAATTTGGTTTGTTGAACTTGAAATTGTATAATGGATGTCCCATTGATACAGTAAAATCACAAAATCATTTGAGTTTTAAGAGAAAATCTTGAGTTTTAGAAGAATCAGATAAATATGGAAACAAAATTAAGATTGCATAATTATTGCCCTAATTAGATAACTACGGCCGACTACATTTCCCTAAACACCCTTGTTGTAAAAAATAAGACTAATGATTTTTTTTTGATCGGTCAAAGAGAAAATTCATTAAAAAGAAAGATACTTAAGAGGGGTACCTCTACCCAATGAATACAAACCAAAACAAAAAAAGATGGATTACCGAAGACGAATTAGGCAATCCAAAAAACCAAACAACGAGTTCAAGAAGCCGAAATAAATAGTCTCATAAAAATACTACCATATTCGCCGTTAGATCTAACATTCTTGTGTTTGAATCGGCCCAAAAGAACGCTTGTAGTTTAACGTTTCTAATGAGACTAACCAAATTTTTTTCTTGTGTTTCAAAGACTCTTGCATTTCGCTCTCTCCATATGCATCACCATATTGCGACCGGAATGTTATTCCATATTCGATTAAGCCTTTCGTCTCTCCAATTAAACTTCCAAGACTTCACATTTGTAGTGGCATTTGAGTAACAAGTCCAATGAAAGCGGCATCCTTCAACAAAGTAATCCCAAATTTTCCGGGTCCTCCAACATTCATAGAACAAATGCGAGCTAGTTTCATCATTTTCTTCACAAAAACAATATAGACTAGAAACCTCCATACTATTTCTTAAGAGCTTATCCGCCGTCGTTGTCCTATCATTGTGAGGATAACAAATATAAGACTAATGATAAATGGCAGTTTTCTATTAGTCCCTCATGCCCCATCCATAATGGCACCTATCAAAAAAAAATGTAGGAATTACCTATAGATCCTATTATAGTGGTATTAGTTAGTGGCAGGTCCACCCACTAAAGCCCAATAACCAGAGGTCCATAATTAAAAGAAAAATGAAAAATGGACCCAATTTTTTAAGTCCAGGTCCTGTACACGTGCGAGATCAGGTGTGTGAAATTTAAAAATACCACAAATAACCTTTCCTATTTAACAGGTCTATAAACACGAGAAGAACATTGACATTTCATATTCGTTTTCTTCTTCTCTTTCTTCTCACTGCTGCTGCAAATGGATTCTGAACAAATCCAAATTTTATTCTTCAATCTTTCTCGTTTTTATCAAATCATATGGAGATTTTTCTCTTACAATGTTTATTTTAGGGTTTCACGATCTAATCCTTGTTGTGTTTGATTACGCTTTTTTATCCCCATGTCTGATTTGTTGATTATTTACTAGATCTGGACGAATAATCATATTTTTTGTTCATTTCGTTATTAGATTTACTTATAACACTTCTATTTTGTTGGTTTTAGATGTTTTTCACTTTGTTTTTGCATATGAAGCAGCAGTACGTATATCCTGTACTGACAGAAACCTAGAAGAAGAAGCATCGTTATGATTTACGACGAGAAGATTTGTTTGTGTTTCCAGGTATGTTTTCTAATCATCTTCTTTGATTATTTTGTTTGTTTTTCTTCTTTTGATTTGTTTTTCGATTGTATTATGAAGATCAAATTAATTTTCATGACGTTTTTAGGTTTTTAGGTTCGTTACAGTTTGCTACTGTGTACGTATACGACGTACCGATATAAAATACTTCTGATTTTGTTTTATTCAAATTTTTGCCATTTTTTTGGGTTGATCCATTAATACGTATGTGTAGTACTGAAATATTGCTTTGATTCGACTATATTCATGGATTCATCAATTTTTCTTTACATGCAGTTGATTTTTTAGTTCATGAATACGCAGTACGTATATGGCGTACTGATAGAAACTTCTTTTGATTTTGTTTTATTCAAAGTTTTGCCACTGTTTTTGGGTTCGATCCATAAGTATGTATGTGTAATACTGAAACATGTGCTTTGATTCGGTTATATTCATGGATTCATCACTTCTTCTTTACATGTGGTTGATTTTCTAGTTTATGAATACGCAGTACGTATATGATGTACTGATAGGAACCTCTTCTGATTTTGTTTTATTCATACTTTTGCCATTGTCTTTGGATTTGATCTATGAGTACGTATGTGTAATACTGAAATATGTGCTTTGATTATGTTATATTCATAAATTCTTCTTTACATGAAGTTGATTTTTAGTTCATAAATACGCAGTACGTATATGGTGTACTGATAGAAACTTCTTACGATTCTGTTGTATTTAGAGTTTTGCCACATTTTTATTTCTTTGATCCATGAGTACGTGTGTGAAATACTGAAATATGTGATAATTTTGTATAGTTTTTCTGTGTTTACAGTGCATATAAAGGTTTTCCTTTATTTTTCCTATGATTTAATACTGTATTAAAGAAATATTAGAGATTAATTGGTATGATCCTACAGTATATGTGATGTAAAACGTTTTCTAATTCATTTATCATTGATTATAACAAACATGTACTTTTCCTGTAAGCAGTGTTGTAGATACATACTCGAATTCATAAGCAGCAGATATATACTCGAATTTGTAAGCAATTTAGCGGATATGTGTTCTAAATGTAAGCAACGCGACAGATATGTAAGTAGTGTAGCAGATATGTATTGTAGCAGATATGTACTCGAATTTATAATCAGTGTAACAGATATGTACTCGAAATAATGAACGTGTAAACACACACGTTTGGTAACAATGGGTATTATGGTCATTTCCATGTTTTAATTAATTTTGGACCTCTAAAATTCAGATCGTCTGTGCCACTGCTTGGGTGTGCCCTATGTGCCACACCAATAGAAACACGGTATTTTCTCTTGGATTTGTAATATCTTATTTAACTAATTAATTATCTTTCCTAATCGATTAGTGTTGTATAAATAGAAAATCTATTTAGTTAGTCATGGTTAATGAGAGGAATGATGTGGCGTGTTTCTATTGGTATGGCACATAGGGCACACACAAGCAGTGGCACAGACGATCTCGACCCGTGGACTTAGGACCAAACAACAAACTTTCCAAAAAAAATATCGTTAGTTAATTCGTTTCAGACTAAAAATTCGCTAAACCCTTCACCATCTAATCAGATATCTTAATTAGCACGTGAGCTTGTGGACCTTACTTAGATATAATATATAGCGACATTAATTGGCTCAGAAATAATCAAGCTAAATTAACTTAATCAATCCATAACATAAAAAATTATTAGTAAACGTCATGTTATACTGCAAAATCTTTATTATTAATGCAAACCGATCCAAAAATCTTGGTCATTAAAACTCATCACATGTGAATATTTTGTATGCATAATAATTTCAACGGGACTCCTATATGGGTGTTCTAGCCTTCTGAGTTCTAACTTTGGCAAAGGGTACAACTATATCAGGTAATGTTGTTGTAATTTATGAAAATTCAGTAGGCTCACGGCCGCACCAAATTGTCCAAAATGTTGTTGTAGTTTCGTTAAGAACTAGAAAATTTATAGTTAAAGTAATATATTTATGAAAAATTTGAAACTTGGAATTGTAGCAAAACCAGTGGTACCGTAGCAAAGCCGATGCGTTGACACTTCATACAATTAAAGCTACACGTGTTCTTGTCTTCTGGCTCGACAAACAAATCGAATCTATGAATAGTCAAAGATACCCTATTTCCATCTTAATGGGAAAAAAAAAGAGATAATAATTTTTGTCAGAAGCAATTCACGTTTTGCATGAAGGAATCCAGTTAAACGCATTAATTAAGTTAATGTCTGTAAACACGTTAAGGAATTAAGAGTACACATTCACCGAGTATCAATCTAGTGAAGTTAAGTAGATCCATTTTTTTTGTTATAAATAGATCTCGTATTCGACTGCTAATGTGCATCCAACCTAAGTACAAAAAAAAAGTTAAAAGAAACGCTTCTTCATTTCAGTTCAAGTCATCTAAATGATGGCAATTAAGATCTGTTTTGTTGCAATTTTTCTCACTTGGATTGCTAGCATATCACGTAAGTTTCTACATATAGCTATGTACTATTACATTTCTCCTCAGCGCTTAATACTGTTTTCTTTTTTAACGAATTTTTTTGATTGATAAGGAATTTCTTTTCTTTTTTTTAATAAGATTGATAAGGAATTTGGTATTCATGGTTTTGAACTCAAATAATATGCTGTTAATAATCATATTTTCTAATTTATGGTATACGTTGTAGAGGTGGCAGTTGCTCATGAGGTGAGTCAGGTGACGACCGATAGGTTGCCTTCAATTGATATCAGGTTGTCATTTGGCAGAGCAAAAATATGTCAACTGAAGGAGGAATACGTACGAGGCCGTTGCTGGCCAACACACAATTGCATCTGTTGTCAGCAAAATTGTAAACGATGGTGTGAAAAAAGAAAGAGAGTGCTAAATCGTCTAAAGTGTATAAAAAAAGGGAATCCAGGACCGCGTGCCAGTCTCGTCTGTCATTGCTGCTGCAAAAAAAGGTCATCTTCACTGCCAGCCCTACCTCCATCCTCACCCTCGCCTGAGTTGCCTACGACTTCATCCCCACCACCAGCACCATCCCCACTGCCACCTCCATCTCCACCTCCACCTACACCTCCATACCCATCTGCATCTCCACCACCACCACCATCCTCACTGCCACCTCCATATCCATCTGCATCTCCACCACCACCCTCACCATCTCCTGAGTTGCCTACGGCGTCATCCCCACCACCACCACCATCCTCGCTGCCACCTCCATATCCATTTGCATCTCCACCCGCACCTTCATCTCCCTCTCAACCTCTATCTCCATCTCCATCTGCATCTCCACCCGCACCTACATCTCCATCCCAATCTCCACCTGCACCTCCATCACCATCTCCATCGCTATCACCACTAGCTCCATCTCCATCTCCATCTCCACATTTATCTCCACCTGCACCTCCATCCCCCTCTCCATCACTGTCACCACCATCTCCATCTGTATCTCCACCTGCACCTTCATCTCCCTCTGCCCCATTATCACCACCAGCTCCATTTCCACCTGCACCTTCATCTCCCTCTCAATCACTATCACCACCAGCTCCACCTCCATCTCCATCTGCATCTCCACCTGCACCTCTATCTCCATCACAATCTCCACCTGCACCTCTATCTCCCTCTCTATCACTGTCCCCACCAGCTCCATCTCCATCTCCAGTTGCATCTCCACCAGCACCTTTGTCCCCATCGGAATCTCCACCTGCAGCGTCATCTCCCTCTCCATCACTATCACCACCAGCTCCACCTCCATCTCCACTTGCACCTACATATTCATCTCCATCTGCATCTCCACCTGCACCTTTATCTCCATCAAAATCTCCAGCTGCACTTACCTATCCCTCTCCATCACTGTCCCCACCAGCTCCATCTCCATCTCCACCATCACCTCTGTCTCCATCTGAAACTCCACCAGCACCTTCATCTCCATCTCCATCACTATCACCACCAGCTCCACCGCCATCTTTATCTCCACCTGCACCTTTATCTCCTTCTCAATCCCCAGCTGCACCTCCATCTCCATCACAAACTCCGCCTCCATATTCATCTCCATAACCATACCAGCTCCAGCTCCACCTCTACTGCTCACCGTTACTCGCAGCTAGACGTAGCTAGCACAATGGATAATAAGCAGTATGTATTTTTGTTTCTCCGTTAAGCATGTAACTATGGAAGTGTCCGTTAGATTTCTGATGTAGTTGTATTACATGTAACATGCCAATACATTAGTAAACAGTTTTTAGAGACAAGTTGATTAATAAAAAACGATTTCACAAGTTGTCTTAGGGAGGGTTAAAATTGATTTTTTTTTTCTTTTAGTTTTTAGAGACTATTGTTTTTTAATTTTGTTAGTTTGGAGGTTATGGTTAATCAATAACTAGAATCTGGATTATGCATATGCAGTTTATTCCTTTTATTTTTCTAGGAGGTGATATTTCTCTAATTGAGAGGGAAAATTACATCCATTCTGAGCCGTCGATTCTTAAGTACGGTTGACAAGATGCTTCAAAAAAGTTTTTTTCTTTCGGTTTCTTCAGATGATGTGGGAACTAGGTTTTCTTTTTAATTTTCTCATTAGATAAAATCGACATTCGGAGGCCACCTAATACTGGGTTCAGCTAATATCATGGACACAAGCATCGCTCCCGTACTTCTCACAGCTAATATCTTCATATACAATTCTTCCTCCAAATCACCATGAAGGAATGCATTGTGTACATCCAATTGATGCACTTCCCAATTCTTAACTGCTGCAACAGCTAGAAAAGTACGAATTGTTGTCATCTTTGCCACTGGCGCAAATGTTTTATTATAATCCAATCTTTCAACTTGATGATTATCAAATATCACCAATCTTGCTTTTATACGTATTAAATTCCCATTTTCATCACGCTTCTCAATATAAATCCATTTACTTCCTAATGCCTTCTTACCAGGTGGTAATTCTTCCAATTCCAATTCCCATGTTCCTTGTTCCTCAAGAGCTCTTATTTCTTCATCCATGAAGTTTTGCCAACCTGGATACTTCATAGCTTCTTTGAAGCTCTTGGGTTCATTTCCAACATTTATAGCTGCAAGATATTTTCTATGCACAACGGAAAAACGATCACAACTAACATAATATGTCAAAGGATAAGGCGTATCTGAGGACGATGATTGTGTAGGTTGAGTGGAAGGTGGACTATTCTCACACATATTGTATGTGTCACAAAACCTTTCAGTCTGCTAGAAGGAATTTTCTGACGTTTCCCTTTACCCATTTCACTGCTGTTATTATCTATCATAGCTTCACCCGACGTTTCATTGGATGTATCATCTTGTTCAGTCTGCTCAGAATGTTCTTGAGTACTTCTTTGCAACTCTTCTGTTGCACCTTCAATACCAAGTTGTGTTTCATCACTTCTTTGTTGTTGCTGCATCTCAGACTGCTGAGTTTCAATAACTTCTCTAGGCAACCATACTTCTTCTCCATCCTCATCATCACTCCAACACGTCTCCCTACTTGATGGAGCAATATTATTTGACTCCTCAACATTGTTTTTTATATATGGAAATTGGTGCTCATAAAAGTCCACATCTCTTGACACTAAAAATTGTTTTGTGTCTAAGTCATACACTTGCCACGCCTTTTTACCAAATGGATAGCCAAGAAATACACACCTTCCTCCTCGTCTTGCAAACTTGTCTCCTTAACTATTTTGATTATGCACATAACACAAGCATCCAAACACTTTCAACTGATCATATGGAGGTACCTTTCCAAACATAATTTCATATGGAGTCTTGTTATTGAGTATAGGTGTTGGTGTTCGATTAATCAAGTATGTTGCAGTTAATGCACACTCCCCCCAGAATTGTATTGGAAAATTAGCTTGAAATCTCAAAACTCTCGCAACATTCATTATATGCTGATGTTTTCTCTCAACTCTCCCATTTTGTTGGGGTGTGCCAACACAAGACGTTTCAAAAATAATTCCATTAGTCTGAAAATAGCCACGCAAAGCATTAAATTTTTTTCCATTGTCACTTCTAACATTCTTGATTTCCTTGTTAAATTGACGTTTAATAAGAGCAATAAAGTTAAGGAAAACCAATTCAACTTCAGTTTTATTCTTGATCAAATAAATCCACACACCTCTTGAAAAATCATCAACTACTGTTAAAAAATAATGAGCTCCACAAGATGAGGGTGTCTTGTAAGGCCCCCATAAATCCAAGTGAACCAACTCAAATATGCAGCTAGCTTTACTCTTACTATTAGGAAAACTACTTCGACGATGTTTTGCTCGTGGACAAATATCACAAGCATCATTATTCTTCCTAACTAACCTACTCACAGATGGTATCTTTTGTAATACTTTGTCTGCTAGATGTCCCATTCTTTGATGCCATAACTCGTACGAATATCCGCGAACATCAAGTACTTTAACTGAAGGAACACCACGAAACAGATATAGTCCACCTTGTCTCTCACCCACTCCAACCACGTTCCTCGTCAGTCGGTCCTGTATAAGACATAAACTGTTAGTACATTGCAGAACACATGTTAACTCATCGATCATCTGTGTGACCGAGATGAGATTACATGTTATTTGAGGAACATAAAGAATATTTTGAAGCTTCAAACCACCAGGAAGAATCACAGTTCCTATTTTTTCTGAATTTGCAAACTTCCCATATGGCAATCCTATTGAACATGCCGTAATATCTTTTACTTCTATCATGTCAGCAATATTACATGTGACATGATTCGTAGCCCATGTATCAATAATCCAGGAAGTACGATTTTGTTTACCTTGCAAATGAAATTTAGATTTGTTTGAACTCAAATAGTCTAGAACTTGTTGAAACTGTGTCGCAATTACGCCAACCAAACCAGCTCCATCTACAGAAGTATTACCATTGTATGGATGTACTGCCGGTGTATTCAGATTATTAGCCCGCACCATATTGGTACTTCCATAACCTCTGCCACCTCTGCCCGATCCAAAATTACCGCGGCCTCTACCACCAGTTCTTCCACCTCTGCCAACTCCTCTACCACCACTGCTAACACCACTGCCACCACGGGATTGTTCACCCCACCATTCAGGGTAACCTATGATCTGGAAACACCCATCTTCAGAATGTCCAACTCTATTACAGTGCTTACAAAACTTTGTAGCATCATAAGTGCTTGTAGTTGCTGTCTGATCCTGCTGCACTTTAAACGCCATCAAATTCTCCTGCGCCTCTTTAGACAGAAGAAAATCTCCCAATCTCAATCTTTCAGAGTTCACCACAGCTTGATACGCAGCTTAAATAGTTGGTAAAGGGTCTCGTGCTAACAATTGTTCACGCAGTGAGCTGTACATACCATCCAGGCCAATCAAAAAATAGTGGAGATAATCTTCTTCTTGCAGGTTAGTTACCTGTGTTGCAATGTTACAGGTACAAATACCACACTTACATTGCGGGATCTTCATATATGTCACCAAATCATCCCAGATTTTGTTTAATCTTCCATAATAGACAACAACACTCTCCGATCTTCCTTGTTTACACTCACTTAAAGCAGATTTGAGTTGACAGATTCTTGTGCCACTAACAACACAAAATCGCTTCTTTAAGTGTGTCCACAGCACACTCGCATCATCATAATCTCCTAACGTTGATCTTATTGAAGAATCCAGCGTGTTATTAATCCATGAAACCACCATTGAGTGCACTGCGATCCATTCTTCCAAATGTTTAGGATCTGTTGGTTCTTTAATGGTGCCATCAACAAACCCAAATTTCCGTTTAGCTATCAGCGACCTTCTAATGGCTCTTGCCCATTCATCATAGTTTGTTCCTTTTAAAGAAATCGGAGTGATTAAAATACCACGACCATCACTGGATCCAAGATGGTATACCGGATTTTTCTTCGGCAAATCATGCTCCGGTTGTTTTCCTTTTTCTCCATCTTTTGATGTTTCTTCTACCATTCTGTTTAATGGAAAAAACAACTGATTTTAGGGTTTTAACCTGGCTCGATGCCATGTTAAATTCACGATAAGTACTTGGTTTCTTATTTTTAATTTACATCAGGATGCGTCCGGTTTCACCCTCGCTATTTTTTAAGTTTAAGCCAGGATGAATTCAGATTCATTCTTGGTATTTTCTTGGTGTCTATTTGACGCATACTAATTTTTACTCGTCTATTAGAACCATGTTTTAAAAATATTTGGGAAATTGACCCAATTTCCGTTTATTTTACCTAGCATTTTTAGGGGACACTCAAAAGGAATTATGGGCAAACAATAAAACAAAATAGGATCACCCAATCCTAAACTGAGTCACCCCTTATCATTTATTTTCGTAATGGCAAAATTGCCCTTCAATAATTAGAAGTGAAACATGAATTCGGTAGTTATTATTAGCGGAATTATTTTAAGTTTTTTGTTTTTGTTTTTTTTTTTTTATGGAATTTTGGTTCTACCATAATCGGTAGTAAATTGTGTTGATTTAACTTCTGAATATATAGTGTCCCAAAAATGAGATTTTTCCAAAATCCTTCAATTTTCGAATTTTGATACTACCATAATCGGTAGTAAATTTAACTTCCGGATGAATATTGGCCCCAAAATGAAATTTTGTCAAAATCCTTTAATTTTTTAACTTTGGTACTACCACAATAGGTAGTAAATTATGTTACTTTAATCTCCGAATATATATAATTTTCGAATTTTGGTACCATCATAATCCGTATTAAATTTAACTTCCGAATGTATATTGGCCCTGAAATGAGTTTTTGAAAAAAACCTTAATTTTTTAAATTTTGGAATTATAACAATCGGAAGTAAGGTAAGTGAACTTCTCTTCCGATTATATAGTGGCATTTCCAAATGAGAATTACCATATTCGGTAGTATTTTAAGTTAATTAAACTTCTGATGATATACTTGCCCCAAAATGAATTTTTGGAAAAAAAAAAAACCTTAATTTTTCGAATTTTAAAATTATAACAATCGTAAGTAAGGTAAGTGAACTTAATTTCTGATTATATAGTGGCATTTTGAAATGAGAAGTACCGTATTCGGTAGTATTTTAAGTTAATTAAACTTCTGAATATATACTGGCCCCAACATGAGTTTTAGAAAAAAATTCTTCAATTTTCGAATTTTGGTACTATCATAATCGGTAGTAATTGTGTTCATTATCTACCGATTGTGTTTAATTTTAGAAAAATTGAATTTTTTTAATCGAAGAATAATCGGTAGATAACAATCATTTTATCTACCGATTCTGGTTGATGTTCATTATTTCTTAAGAACATCATCCATAATTGGTAGGTAAAATAGATTTTTATCTACCGATTATGTTCCTGCTAGTGCAAATCCTGGAATTCTGGTTGATGTTCATCATTTCTTTAGAAAAAGTGAACTTAAAAGAAGCTAAAAAAAAAAAATCTTAAAATAATTCTGCTAACAATAACTACCAAATTCATGTTTAACTTCCGATTATTGAAGGGCAATTTTACCATTACGAAAAAAATGATAAGGGGTGACTCAATTTAAGTTTGGGTGATCCTATTTTGTTTTATTGTTAGCCCCTAATTCTTTTTGAGTGACCCCTAAAAACGCTGGGTTATTTTATGATGTTCACATTTGTGCTAAATGGATTCACCATTACCCAGATATACGACTGCCGGATAATATATATATAGTTGTATGCCTTAGTTAAATTACGAGTTAGAAAGCCAGAACATGCATTCTTTGAGTTATGAAAATAACCAACAGGTGATGAGATTTGTAATTCGATTCTTGGATCAAGTTGCTCAGAGAAGACCATGCATTCATAGAGTTTGAAAATAACTAACAGATGATGAGATTTGTAACAAGATTCTAGGATCAAGTTGCTTAGAGAAGAAAGATTTTGCAATATCAGATAACGTTTTTTAATAATTTTTAATGTTATCATGAAAATAATTCAGCTAATCACTTGCCACGAAATCGAACTACTAATTCAGTATTCTCCAACGTGATAAGCCAGCTTTGGTACCAAGGTCAACTTTGAACATCACACGATCTAAAATCATTTTATCCTTGGCCACATGTTTAGAAAAAAAACTTAATAGCAGCTGGGAGTAGAAAAATTGGTGCTATATATAGTACATGTGATGAAGAATAACAAGCATCAAATAATGTCAATCATATTGAGTAGTACTACCCCATCTATCACCAGTTGCTTTACCCTTTTATTATCTCTACTACTACTTTCTTGTTCCTTTTCTCAAACACTATCATCATCAATATCAACATATAATGTACAAACTTACACTGGGGACGCAAAAGGAATCGCAACTAAAGCCAGAATTGCTATTTACAAGGTATACTGTGTTGAATATCAACCACCGACTTTAGTTGGGTGTTCACACCTTTCTGGATAAACCATAGAAATATCTAGGATGTTCTTTTAAATCTAGAAATGCCTAGTGTACGGTAGTGTAACTAGAAATATCCAGCCAGTGTACATAGTCCTATAGAAAGTCCTATGGAGTCGGTTCTTTTCATGAGTCTCTAGATAGTTCTGTAGGTCATTATAAATACAGGTAGTGGAGTTCGTTTATAAGCACCGATGGATCCAAGTTGAGAGTTAGTGATCGAGTAGGAGGTCGGAGTGAAGTCAGTAGAGTGGGATTTGATGTAACTGTGAGGGAAACAAATTCCTAGTGAGGTTGTGTGTGAACTTGAGTGTTGTACAAAGCTTAGTGGGTAATTAACTTGTGATTAATAAAATTAAAAAATTTCACAAGTGTAATTGTGCCCACCTTGCTTCTCAAACTCAACATGCAGGGTGATGGATGTGGTGATGCAGATGCTATTGCTGCGATGCACTATGGGAAAAACATACTTTGACAACATCACACAAGTATCGCAGTAGACATACGACGACACTTTTCGACGGGTTGCGGAAGGGCATTGTAGAAGGTCCCCGATTTACTACGACTTCGAGCTAAGAGTCGTAAACGTAGTTGTGGTTTAAGTTTGGACTACTTTGTGGTTCAGTTGTGATTCTCTTTCGATTTTATTTTGAAAGCCTACCGCAACTCTTATTTATATTAAAAGACTTGATTTCACAACATCTAATCTGTATAGTAAAACTCCATAACACAACTCTCATTTATATTGTAAGACTTGATTTCACAACATTTAATCTGTGTAGTAAAATTTTATAACACCACTTCTCTAATAATAGTGAATAGCACTATTACTACACTTGTTAGAGTGGTTGTAAAATATCGTGCAACTCTTCTTTATATTGTTATACTTTGTTTCACAACCTCTGTCTAGTGTAGTCATAATGTCTAACACAACACCCTTAAGGATTGTAATATTTAAAGTAACAACTTTTGTTTTCAGTAGATGAATACGAAAAAATTAGGGCCGAAACCGAATTGCCGAAAATAATTCACAATCGCATTAACGTACCAGTGTAACACATTTACATTCATTCAAGTTAACCTGCTAGTCTTAAACACACATTAAAAAAATGCACTGATATAGATGTTTGTTACAAAAGTGGAGTTTCCAAAACACACTCTAAAACGATTATGAAGATTAAGATGTCTATGAGAACATTCACCCTAGTATGCAACTGTGCTGATTCGAATTTGGAATCGTGTAACTGCTCACCATTAACTTGCTGATATCAGTGATGAGAATCCCAGGCAAACACAAACCTTTCAAGCCCATCACCATCAAGAGGAGATGCTTAGTTTATGAAAAAACCATTTAAGCAACAGCAGCTGCTGCAATATGTTGTGCACCAATAATCTTTCCGTTACAAAAGTTGTTACTTGTTGCTGCTGCACCACATCCTTGAGATTTTGTGAGAAGTCTCGCGGAACTTATCAAGCTCCCGATATCGGATTACATGAATAAAACTAATTCCAGAGGTTGAGTTGGGACCGTAAGATCCAGATGATACCTGGTCAATCCATATAAAACAAAATAGTTTTGGCCGTTAGGTTCGGATTCATGATTATTTCCAGAGTCATGTATTAAGTAATCCATTTGCATAAACAAATTAAATTAATACTAGGTTATTTCCTAGAAAATCGAATAGGACAACACTAAAGTGAAAGACCAATATCAACAAATACTTATAATACGATGTTCTTGTGCTTCAAAAAATCTTTAAAAAAAATAGTGTAATGGCCTTCACTTAATGCTGAAGGGTTTGCTTTCCAACTAACAGGCAAAAGGTTTACAGATTTTCTTTTCCCCACTATTCTGCCTAAATTAACAGCTCTTTTCATAGTTTATTGGGAAAGAAAATCATTTCGTATCTGCTGCTTTTCAATTGAAAAATTTATCTCACGATGATTTTGGAGGAGACAAGTGTAGGCCTGGTTTCGAGTATGTATGTTTGTTATTTTGTCGGTGTACAGAATTTCATGGGCAAAAGCTTCAAAACAAGCTCTAGTGGGCAGGCTTGTTTGAAGCTACCTTAGGTGGTTTGCCATACTCTATTGGCTTCCCATTTACCCCCAAGGGCTCACTGGAGCGACCTAAGGAAAGCTTATGAGCTGCTCGCCTACGAGCTTCTTGTTATCTAAGGTTGTTGGTAATACTACTGCTAATTGGTGTTAGGGCCTTGGGGAATGTTAGTTGTTCCTCATGATATACAGTATCAGTATGAGCTTAGTTGAATAATTAAACTAACATACAATTATCATAAATTAATACATATAAAAATATGGTTTTAATATCATCAGATTTAGAATTGTCTATAAATACCACATGATCATGATGAAGAACATATAACAATCATCAAACAATGTCTATCACCATTTTCTTTACCATTTTATTATCTCTACTACTTTCTTCTCATTACTTTCCCCAAACACTATCATCATGCAATGATGAACAGCCAGAAATTTACATCGTTCATGTCTCTAAACTAGACAAACCGTCCATTTTCTCATCCCACATTGATTGGTATACTTCAGCACTTCAATCTCTTCCTCCTCATCTTTCTTTGTTGTCTCATCCTCGAGAAGTTATCATCTATACATACAACCATGTTATACATGGTTTCGCTGCTCGACTTACACCTTCTCAAGCCTCTTATCTCCGTAGTTTCCCTGGAATAGTTTCGATACTCCCTCAACAAATTCACCAAATCCAGACAACTCGTACTCCTAGTTTTCTCGGTCTGAATATAAATTCTGGTCTATGGCCTGACTCGCAATATGGCAGTGACATCATTGTTGGAGTTCTTGATACCGGAATTTGGCCTGAAAGTAAGAGTTTCGATGACTCGGGTATAACCAATCCGGTTCCTAAGAAATGGAAAGGTGTCTGTGAGACTGCACCTGATTTTCCCAAGACATCTTGCAACAAAAAGTTAATCGGTGCTCGATTGTTTCACTAAGGAAGTATATTCAACAAGAAAGACTCAAAATCACCAAGAGATACAGAGGGCCATGGTACACATACAGCATCTACAGCAGCTGGATCTGTTGTTAAGAATGTTGGATTCTATGACTACGCTGTTGGAGATGTAAAAGGAATGGCAACTAAGGCAAGAATTGCTAGTTACAAGGTATGCTGGAGTACTGGATGTCCTACTGCAGATATTGTTGCTGGAATTGATCAAGCCGTGGCTGACGGAGTTGATGTGATTTCGATGTCCCTTGGCGGATCAGAACTTTCATATGCCAGAGATCCAATTGCCATTGCAGCGTTTGGTGCTGTAGAGAGAGGAGTACTGGTTTCTGCCGCAGCAATGAATGAAGGTCCTGGTCCTTCCACAGCCATCAATACTG
Source organism: Papaver somniferum (assembly GCF_003573695.1). Classification (NCBI taxonomy): domain Eukaryota; kingdom Viridiplantae; phylum Streptophyta; class Magnoliopsida; order Ranunculales; family Papaveraceae; genus Papaver; species Papaver somniferum. The sequence continues at coordinate 5,392,068 of NW_020619603.1, read as the reverse complement.
CACCTTGGTTTCTAACTGTTGGAGCATCTTCAATCGACAGACGATTTCCCTGTGATGTAATTTCAGGAGACGGTAGGACCTTTAGTGGTGTTTCACTATATTCCGGCAAGTCACTTGGAAATGTAAAAATAGGTCTAGTCTTTGCTGGTAATATTGGCAGCGAATATTGCAAACAAGGGAAACTTGATTCAGCCCAAGCTACAGGAAAGATTGTTCTTTGTGCTGCTGATGATATTGTAGCCCAGGGAAATGCAGTCAAATTAGCTGGTGGAGTTGGATTGATTTCGGCCGATGGACCGCAAAGAGGAGTGTCGGGATACGGATTGATGGCTCATTCACCTACGATTCCAGGAGTTAAGGTGACCTTCAATGATGCGCTTGCAATTTTAGACTATGTCAAAACTCAATTAAAACCAGTAGCCTCACTCGTGTTCAAAGGAACTGTGATTGGATCTTCACCTTCATCTCCTGGAGTTGCTGCATTTTCAGGTCGTGGCCCAAGCCGTATAACACCAGAAATTCTTAAACCAGATGTTATCGCGCCAGGTCTTAATATCTTGGCTGCTTGGACTGAATCTGCTGGTCCATCAGATTTGGATTTCGATAAAAGAAGGGTCGCGTTCAATATAATGTCTGGTACTTCAGTGGCGTGCCCTCACGTCAGCGGATTAGCTGCAATGCTTGTGAAGGCTCATTCTATCTGGAGTCCAGCTGCAATCAAGTCTGCACTTATGACTACAGCTTATAATTTAGACAACTCAGGCAAGCCAATTACTGATCTGGCTTTTGGCAATATGTCAAATCCATTCCAACATGGTGCTGGACATGTTGACCCGAACAAAGCCTTAAACCCGGGCTTGGTATATGACATCCAGTCAAGTGACTACGAAGCGTTCCTCTGCTCCCTTGGGTACAGTCAGACACAAATGTCTCTGTTTATCAAGAACAGGAAGGCCGATTGTGGGTTACACAAATTGGCTGCAGGTCCTGGCGATCTGAATTACCCATCATTCTCTGTTGTTTTCAAAACATCCAAAGACACAGTTGTCAAGTACAAGAGAGTGGTCACTAATGTTGGGAAGCTGGGAGCTGCAACTTATAGCCTGAAGGTTAACAGTCCACCTTCTGTTAGAATCAGTGTCTCGCCAAGCTTACTTCGATTCACCTCCACAAACCAAAAGTTGTCTTATGAAGTCACATTCACAACCTTGATTAAAAATGATCCCGAAGTTGATAAAATAGAGTTTGGGGCAATCGAATGGAATAATGGTGCGCAGGTTGTGCGCAGCCCTGTTACTGTAACGTGGAAAGCTTCTACCACTATTTCCATTTCCTCATTTTGATTGCTTGTTGATGTTGTATGTAACTCATTAAAATCGGTCGCCTATGTATGCTGTCCGAGATAAATAAAACTTTGTCTGAGTTTCTACTTTTTAATAGCACTTGCTTGATTACTTCACTAATTTATCACTTGTCTTTGAGGACTAATATGCATCTATTTGTTGGCAGTGTGCTCGGCCACGTGAGATAGCAACTATGTCTATTATTATTGCACCTTTCATGGCCATGTCCGACATATAAGTGCTCAATTGAAAACGACAGAAACGAGAATAAAATTACAATCATTCTAATGGAAAAAAAATCCACGATCAAATACACTTCCTAGTTTTTTTCCTCAACATTTTCTTAAACCTGGAAAATGGATTTGACTGTGAGTTTGACTTATGATTGTAAAAAAACTTCATAAAATTAAGTTTCTCCAAAATTCCATATTTCCCGGGTGAAAACAGTAAGTTTAATTAACAAAATATTGACAGTGTTTCGTTATATTCGGGTAATCCATCAGGACCAGTAATCAGAAAATTGAAAATGATTGACAAGCTAATATTGTTTAACTCTACTGCTAAATCAATCAGAAAAATGAAAAATTGTTGTTTGAAACTCTGGTGATCCAAATGAGTTACTGTGGAAATTGTTATTGGTGTTGGAATGATTGTCAAATTACACAAGATGACCATTCAGTGGTGGGGAGGCAACGAACCAGTGCCTGTACAAAACAAAAACCATTTCTCCGATTTCAGTAACGAATATCACCGTCCTAATGCATTCAGGAACGGTGATTTTGTACTAGGAATTAGAAACAATTATACCGTTACTAAATTCAGCAACAACTTCCTTCCGAAGTTTTAATTTCTGTTACCTGTTAAAACGATTATAAGGGTCACCAAAATCCGAGTCTTTATTACCTTGACTCAACATGAACTCTGTTTTTACTAAAATTACAAATTTCAGGCTCCATTGAATAAATTCAAGACTTTTAATTGTTTCCATTGAAACAAATTTAAGTACCCATATATCTTACGCGACATACTAACATAATGTGTGAGATTGATAATGAACAGCATCTAATTCGGTTAATTCAATGAATTAGTGTACTAACTTTGTACTCATTGTTTATTCGTTTGGTTGCATATGCTTGAATAAATGAACAAAGATCCTCTTCTTTAAATGTCACATCTTTTGGAAGAATCTCTTCATGGAACATCACAAAGAAGAGTCTCTTCAAGGAGAGTCATATTTCTTAGGATAAGATTTTTGAAATTCAAATTGAATGATTTCGCGAAGAGACATACACCCTATCACAATCTTCAACTTTTTTTTTTCTTTTTGTAGAAAAAAACTATACAAATTCTTTTAATGAAAATTGTCTTACATGATAGTTTCAACAACAAAATTTAATTACTTACACAATACAATCAAGTATAAAAATTAAGTATAATTTAATGATCAAACAATTATTCTTATATTCATTCTCTTGTTCTCCATTATAGTAAGAGCCCCAACTTCATTCCCGGCCTTCATTAATAATCACATCACTCTCATACCGTCTGTCTAAACCCAATGACATCCCAGAATCTATTTCTGGGTCCCAATCGATATCTTTATCGATATTCATATCAGCACACTGGTCGTTTGCCAGAGATTCACAAGGAAAGCCATTTAGTGTACACCAGTAGTACCGCGCTTTCGCCTTCTCTAAGGATTTTTCTCCCGAGGAAGCGTCCCAATCCCAAGTTTTCTTAATCTTCTGATCACAGAACTCATTTAACTTACGACGCTGCACAATTTGTTCCCAGGGGATGGAGCCTTCTTCTTCACAATACCTGATTTCCCATGAAGCGGCAATTTTTGGACCTCCAGAACGTGTTCTAAACTTGCGGAACTTATGCGCAGTCGACGATGATGACAGTGAGCATGAACCACTAGTAAGAGGCAGCGATTTTTTAGTTCCTTTACCACGCATTTGATGATATCCCGAACCTGATTGCACAGGAAGATAAAAGATGATGATCGCGCTCTTAATAGTATCGAAATTATGGCACCGGATATAAGTTCCAGTTTCCAACATTTACTCGAAGGGAAGTGTCAGCATATGTATTCGGGGATGTTGATACGAAGATCACTTTCTCAAGCAGATTGTTGACAAGCTAAACTATCTGAAGGTCTGATAACATACGTCTTCTTGATGGATAATTATGCACATTCACATATCCTCCTGGAAATTCGCGTCTATTTTGACGTAAGGATTTAAATGATCCATCATGAACATGATGATCAAAAGAAGAAGAGGACCATCATGCAAACACCAGATTTGAAATCACAAACTAGTTTAACTAGACAATTCAACGGATGAATCATTCTTTGCTTCAATATGGGTGCACCATTTATACTGTTTAATGTAGAGAGAAAAAAATCAAAATAATTAATGCAATAAAAAAAGTTTATAATCGGGGCAATAAATGTATTTTGATTTCAGTATCTAAAAGATTTTGGAGAGAATTAAGATGGTGGGTATGCAACCTAGTAAATGAGGTAAAATACGATGTTGTTGCAGTGTAGTGGTAGCCCGATATCATTGTAACACGATATCATCGTAATGCAATCATAAAGTCATTGGGCGATGATATTAGTGACTTGAGTTCAAAACTTATTAGTATGGTTCATCAAATCTCTCTACTAACTCGCTACACACTGTTCTCCATCTTGTGACCAACCCTTGCAAGCTTTCCGTTGGCAGTCTCCTCAGGTTGAACAGAGTCTCTATCCCTGGCCTCAACAAGTTGTTTCTTATATACGTCGTCAATAATATCTTCTGCAAATCTTGGAATGATGATATTGACTTTTTCTGGAGTCCATCAAACCAGGCTAATGTCTCCCCTGCTAAGTTCGCAGGGAAATATCGACAAAGTACTGCATCATTTCGTCCCCATTGCATCAGCGAAAGGGTATATCGCTATAAGTGTTGCACTGCACTTTCCGATCCACTGAATATGCTTGCAAGCGTTGGTAAGATGCATTTCTTCAGGATGTCCGCATGCATGATCTCATAGGTGAATGGGGACATATCTGCTTCCTCTATCGCTTATTCTAACTGCACTCTTCCACCTCTTCGTGAGTTATTTATTAAAGCCCTCATGTCTCTCAGTTCGTTTATAACTTCTTGGTTCAAGTTTCCTCCATCCTCCTCATGGTGACGGCCTATTATCACGTTAAGCCTCCCTTCACCTGGTCGTCGTCTTTGCTCCTCATCTTGGATAAGGTTCACCTGACGTTGCAGTTTTTCCTCCTTCCTTTGTTCCTCCTCATGTCTCCGCCTTTGATCTTCCCATTGTGAGATCTCCAGTGCTCTTCTTAAGTCTCTTTCTTCGTCGGCATTCATTCATCGTCTTTTTCTTCGTCCTCCTCCATCTTCCTCGTGGTCATATTTCCTTCGTCGTAGTTCATCTTCCTCCGAAGATACGGTGTTTCCTTCCGAGTCTATGGCATTCATCTCCACGTTTTCGTTAAGTTGCCGGTTTTGTTGCCTCAACCTAGCATTATGCCTTACCAACTGCACCTGTTGTTCCGCCAAGTCCCGATCTCATTCTCGTTCACGGTGAAGCGTCTCCCTTAACTGGTCCAACGTCATGTTTTCTTCCCCGATATTCTCTTCCATCTCCTCGCGAGTCATCTCCTCCTCAGTGCACTGAACCTTCCCTGAGGCCATCTTCATCCGTCTGCCGCTGGTTCTCTGCTCGTCTGTATCCCACAGCTGATGTTCCGTCCCGTTCCATCCTTCCCCTCTAATCTGCCAATCGTTTGCTTTTCCTTATTGCTATCACATGCGCTGATCTATCTGATGTTCTAGCCATCAACCTATCCTTATTTCAATATCAACTGAACTTTTTCCAACCCTAATTATCTAGATGTCCTATTTTCACAACCTCGACTTTCTTCTAACTCTTAGATGAGGATTGACCCCCAATCTAAGATCCCTATTTCTGGACACCAAAATGTGATTACTGAAAATCCAGCAACACACCCAAATGGAAAGTAAGTAAGATCTAAGACATGATAAACACAAGAACTTAAGTTCATTTATTAATCTCGAACGAAATACAAGTTACACTCGTGAGTTACTAGGAAACCCTAATCCCTTCTCCAAGCCTATGAATTACAAGGAAACCCTAATTCTCTCTCTCCTATTCTAGACCTTTCCCACTCCAACAGATCTCCCCCTTTACATTATCCCAAGGTCTCTATTTATAGCCTCCAACAACCCTAGTGGTATACAACCCACATTATCTCGTGGAAGTTACTTTATACTTCGCCTGGAGCATATTCCATAAAGTTTTCCCCCACCTTTCGCTGTCTTCAGTGGTTTTGTCGGGACACCTGTCCTATTTCTTGCTTGATAATTTATCGACTTCGCGTCTTGCCTTCTTCGCCAAGTAAACTCTTCGTGGCTCTGCCTTAATACCCTGATGGTCCTCCTACTTCAGTTCGGGACGGGGAGCTTTCTCGCTCTTGGAATTTGTACTTCGCCTTCGGATACTGACTGATTTGACATGTCACTGGCGAGGATCTTTGACTATGATTTCCTAACTCTTCTTGGTGTGACACGTGGCGATCCTATTTCATGTACCTACAAAAACCATCAGACGCTCAAGTTAGCATAGAGGTTTCACAGGAATTTTTAGGGTTTGTTGGCATACCTTTTAGGGTTTATGTCACTTGTATCTATATAATACTCCATCCGTTTCACAAAGATAGTCTGGTTTGACTTTGTCAAGATATTAAGAAGACCATTGTAGTTTACATGTCTACCCTCAAGTACTTGCCTAATTTAGTTCAATTAAAATGTTAATAATAAAAACTTCCAAAAGTTGATATGGAATTGTAAATAGGAAATAAAAAAAAAAATTAAAACATATCCCATTTTTGCAAAAAATAAAAGAGATGAAAAGAATATAGAGATAAAAAGATTGTATATTTTTGAAGGATAAACTTTATAAGGAATTTAATTTGGAACCATATATATTGTCTTTTAAAAGGAATGTAGAATTAATGTGTTTCCTTAATTATATAGATTTTTAGATTGGGTCCCATTAATTATTTTTTTATAAATATAAAAGGTTTAAGGGTATATTGGAGAGATCATTGAAAAAATACGTGCATAAACAGAAACTGGACACAATTTTGAAACAGACCAAAATGGAATAGAGGACGGTCTTTCAGAAACAAAAGGAGTAGTAAATAATGCGTCAGCATTAGAATGTTCCAAAACCTTTCCTAGGACTTTGAAAGTAGATATGCGGAACTGGCCAATGAAAATAGTCCCCTTTTAGCTGATGTATTGTTGTTAAGATAAGGGATAATAGGGTACACACAGTAACGTATCGAAAAAAATATTATCCGCTATGAATATTGGAAAATAATGGAACTTAAGTCATAAACCCTAACTTTTTGTCGGTCACTTTTCGAAAAAGAAAGCAGCAAGAATGTCGATCATACCAGAAGATATCTACCATGACATCCTATTAAAGTTACCTGTGAAATCATTACTCACTTGTAAGTGTGTTTGCAAGAATTGGTTTGATTTAATCTCCAACCCTAGTTTTATCAAGTTGCATCTTGATCTTACTATACAGAAAGGCAACCCTAGTCTCATTCTGAATGGGCATACCCGGATTAGGAATTGTTCTGTATCATTATACTCCATAGATCATGATTCGCTACAATCATTATTGTCGAGGAGCACGGATGATTTTACTGAATATGCAGTTGAATTGGGTTACCTATTATCAAAGGCAGTATGTGTACGTCTAATAGCTTGCTGTGATGGTCTGGTTTGCCTATGTTTATATTTTGATATTAATCTTAGGAAAACCTTTTGTATTTTGAATCCAGCCACCAAAGAATACAAGGATATACCCGAATCACCAGATGTAGATGATATGGATGGAACCGGATATTTTTGTTACGATAGCAGGAGTGGCGATTACATTTTGATTGTTTGGCAAAAGAGAGTAGTCAAGTCTACACATTAAAATTAAATTCATGGAAAGTCCCACGTGCCTTCTGTGCAGAATACGCTAGCCGATTCTGGGGTGCTTTTTAATGGTGATCCTCATTGGATACCTTTAAAAAAGCAAGAAGACGGTCTGATGGTTGTAGTCTCCTTGGTATATAAGTACCGAGAGATTCAAAGTAGTACAATTACCAAAAGAGTGTTTGGATAGTGAAGGATGTGATTTTGGTGGTGTTGGAAGGGTGCCTGTGTTTGCTAAGCACCCATGATTTAATGACTTTATTGATGCATGGGTCTTGCAAGACTATGGAGTTGAGGAATCTGGACTAAAACATTTTATCATAAAAAAGATGGAGTGTGTACATGCGTCATATGAGGGTTGTGTCGTCTTTTAACAGTGGTGAGATTCTTGTGGGTGCAATAATCAAAAACAAAGAAAATCAAAATAAGCAAAAGTTATTAATACTTAGCTCCTTTATAATGGAAGTGATTGCTTTGACGAAACGAACAAGCTCCCCGTATCTCGCAACGCAACAAGGCAAAACTTTGGAAAATAGAGTGAGTCACGGTTCAACACCGCTGTCCTTAAGACATTAGCGTCGGCTACACTCAAGAGTGATGCTATAGCCCTCACAGGACGGATATCTCCAGGAAAAACACCTAATCCACTACTATAGCATATGTAGCAGATGCTCAACTTGAGCTGGCAACTCCGAAAAAACCGTAAGGAAAATCGCGAATGCTTAAAAACCGCTATAAATATTTTCCCTTAGGGGTCCCTCTAAAATATAAGCAACCCCTTTCCCATAGATTTTACAAAAGTAGTGAATTTCTTTATATAATTGACAAATACAACTTAAGAAGAAAAACTCCCCGATGTGGGACTAAAAGGTTTATATAGTTTCTTAAAACTACTAAAAATTGGAAACTCCACGATGTGGGACTAAAAAGTTTCATTCACAAAATAAAACAATAAATTATAATTTTTTATTAAAACTTTAAAAAATTATTTTTATTAATCGTTTTCCAACAATCCCCCACATGAATGAAAACTCAATAAAACATGAAAACACAGATAGATCTTGGTAAATAAACATCCCAACCTCACGATCCAAACAGACTGATCGTGCAAGTGTTGAAATCATACTAGTCATTTCTACGTCCTCTCCCTCACACAAAGTGTGTTGACCCCAGGGTCATACTATGGATTGCATAAATCATAATAGTATTGAGAGCTTTCATCTTTATTCTCACATGGTGAGACTATAGGTATCTTTCACCAAAGTGAAAAAGCATGAACTAGTGAACCCTTAGTGACCTTTAGGTCCTAAGTTCCAGTAATACCAAAACCATCAAAATGAAAATCACATAAAAAACGCAGGAAATACCATTTTAGGCAGAGGTGTCCATGAGGTCTTGAACCTTTGCTTAGTGAGATATTACCAGAATTACTTGCTAGAGACAGTGAACTATGTCTTGAACTGCTAGCATTTGATGTAATTCGTGATAACAACCACGGGTGATCCAAGTTGCTGCCAAGCTCGTGCCGTTTTGTCCGTTTTGGCCCTGGACGTATCCTGTTTCTCAGAATGCTCTAGAGAATCAGCTCATATTCTCACAGGAAGCGACCCACTTCCTCATTCAGATAGGTGAGTTTCCATAAAGAGTGTTACTGCTGCACCCCACTTCAATCTTAAATTGAAACTATAGAACTCATTAAGACTTATTAAAAAGTCATCCTCCACATGCAGTCACATATCACGTCTACACCATAGGGAAGGGACAGAGAATGAAAATCTCTGATAGTGTTTACCTTTACCCACCACAAATTAGTTGTCTCATTCGAAACCTTGATCATGGGATCTCCAGTCAGCAAGGTTGAGTATCCTTCATGGCAAGTTTAATATATGAGCTTAAGCCCCAACCCCCTCGATGCATTTTTAACTATCTCTTTGTACAAACCTTTCGTCAAAGTTGCGCGATATTCTCCTTGGACTTTATCCAATCAATGGAAATAACGCCGATTGAGATTAGTTATTTCTTAGCTTTAACTATTATAGCTTGGCTAACACATGTATAGATATAGCTGGCACAGGCCTATGCCAAAGAGGAATGTCTTCTAAAAAGCATCTTAGGCACTCGGCCCCCTCTCATGCTTTATCTAACGCAATACTCTCAGATTCCATAATGAATTGAGCGATATGTTTGGGAAATCTTCCAACAACAAACCCACATGTTAGAGTGAAACCATATCCACTCGTAGACTTAGACTCCTCTGAGTCAACTATCCAGTTTGCATCATAAAGTCCCAAGGACAACAAGATACCTTTCATAAATCAAAAGAGTATTTTAGGTACCATAATACTTACTCAGTGCATCTGAATTCTTTGCTCTGGACTACAATTATATCCACTTAACTTACTCAAATATAGGCAATGTCTGGACTCTTACAGTTCATTAAATTCATCAGACATCCTATAACTTTTGAGTATTCAAGTTAAGATACTCCACTACCCTTATTTTTCTTGAGACTACAAAATAATCGTACGAAGTACAAGCAGGTTTACAATCAGACTGATTGTATCTCTTAAGCACAACTCAACATAATGAGAACGACTAAGACTTATAAATGTTTGATTATCTTCTAATCCTCATCCCTAAGATTACATCAAAAGGGCCCAAGTCTTTCAAGTCAATGTTCTCATTCAGTGCATGTTTTTAGTGGAATTGATCACATCTATGTTTGTATCAAGCATATCATCAACATACAAGCATACAATTACACAGACATCCTTAACAAGTTACTTGTAAACATACTTGTCAGATTCATTAATTTAAATCCACTATCCATTATCACATGATTAAATTTTCCATGTCACTGTTTACGTGCTTATTTGAAAACCATACAAAGATTTTTCAAATTACAAATTTTGTATTCACAACCTTTCACTACAAAGTCTTCAGGTTGATCTATGTAAATTTCTTTACCTAATTCACGGTTTTAGAAAAAGTTGTCTTAACATCCATCTGATGTATCTCTACGTTCTTTATGGCAGCAATAACAATTAGTATCTCAACGGAAGTAATTTCCGTCACAATTGAATTAGAATCAAGGAAATCTACACCTTCTTTTAGTTTATATCCTTTAGCTACCAACTTAGCGTAATATTTTTCCACAGTTTCATCTACCTATCGTTTCCTCTTAAAGACTCATTTACATCCCATGGTCTTACAACCTGGAGGTAAACTAGCAAGCTCCCAAGTCTGGTTCAAACGGACTGAGTCCATTTCACTAAATGAAGCTTCTTACCAGAATGGGGTTTCAGTAGATATCAAGGCTTCTTTACAAGTCTGTGGCTCAGACTAAGCTAGGCATGTTATGAAGTCGGTTTCATAAGAAGTCTCAAGTCTAATTATTTTACTTCTCTTAGGCTCAACATCAACTTCATCTTCCTTTAAAATAAGTTCTGACTATTTGAAAATAAATCTAGGGGATCAACAACACATCTCTAATGAGGTACAGGTTTAGAATAAACATGTTCAAAGAACTCAGCATCCCTAGATTCCGTAATAATATTCACACCAATGTCAGAAAAAATCAGAACACACAACCAAAAATCTATTTGTAGAAGTATACTCAATATACCCTATACGAAAACACAATCAACATTTTTGGTTTCAATCTAGTTCTTTAGGAAGAGGAATTACAATCTTAGTCAAACGCCCCCACACTTTGACACATTCATAAGAAGGTCATCTACCGTTCCATAAACCATATGGAGTTTCATCTGATTCTTAAAAGGGTATTTATTCAGGATATACTAGTTAAGAGGACTGCCTCCCCCCACAAGGCCGCAGGTAATCCTGAACTAATCAACATGGAAATTATCATCTCCTTAAGGATACGGTTGTTATGTTCAAGGCTTCTAATTGGTTTCCAACATCAAGTTTATAATCTTAAGGCTTCTAAGGCGTCATCCTTATCCTAAGCAAGTATACAAGATAGTACCTCGTACAATCATCTACGGAAGTTATAACCATCTTTTACCACAGTGGTTTTGGGTTGAACTCATGTCAACTAGGCCTAACTGAATTAATTCTAAAGGCTTAGAATTACTCTGAACATTTGTGCTAAAAGATTTTATAGCATATTTTGATTCTTCAAGATTTCACTTTTGTGTTCAAAATCCAAACTAAATTTGGGTACGAAGCCTATGCTAGCCAGTTAAGCATTGACTTATAAGTTTACGGTTCCAAGTCTACCACGTAAAACAATCAATCACACAAAGATATCACAAGAATCAACTACGTTCACATCATCAGTTTTTCCGTTAAGCTTATATAGACCCAAAGTCCTATAACTCTTGCTTAAAAAATCACTGCCTAGTTACACAAGTTTCCAGATTCAATTAAGATCTTCTTAAATATTTTTCCATCTACAACAGAACAAGATACAAGATTTTCGCATATGCTCGGAACATGAAAACTTCATTCAATGTGAGAATTTACAGATATGAGCTTCTGCTCGACCTTTTCCTTTTATGCAACCTCTATTGCATATTAGTTACTCAATAAGAGTTTCTCGACATCCCCTATCCTATGATAGGAGGTGAACAGGTCTCTGTTTCAACAACATTCCTGGTGGCTCCAGAGTCCACCTACTGGTCTCTCACATTGGTTATTAAAATAACTTCCGACATCATGCCACCAAACTCGTTCTAGTTTGTTTCAACTAAATTAGCATTAACTTTCTACTTATTAAGGTTTTTATGTTGTCTACAATTTACTACTGCCGCGTGGCCAGGAATTTTACAAACATAACACTCACCCTTAACTAATTAATTCCGGATTCAGGTTTATGAAATATACCTTTATCATGAAGACCATGCTTAGAGTTGCGTTCGATGTTCTCACCTTTGCCATCTTTGGAAGATTTGTTTCCAACCACATGCGGCTATTAGCCATGTCCCTCGGAGATGACACCTTTATTCACAAATCACAATTCCAAATCAGAAAGTAAAATATGAGTTTTGAAGATAACATCTATATATACAAACTTCGTTTGAATCAGCGTTTCAAAAAACTCATGGTTACCCCACAAAAATTAATTTAGTTAACAACAATTTTCTGCTCGTCAGAATTTTTCAGACACGTTTTTCTGTTTTGTAAAATATCAAAAAAATACTTTTACAACTCCAAAAATTCTGAAATTTTACGCGGGTAACTATCAGGATGTCTACTACGTTGTGTCAAAAGGGTTCATCGAAATTCCTTCTAGATTAAAAGATAAAATTGAAACTCTACAGCTGACCAGAAATTCGTTTTTGTTTTTCACTCCACAATTAACATCCATGATTCACAAACCAATCAATCGTTTTCGATTATTACAAATGCTAATGTCTTAAGATTGTTGGGTACAATAATCAAAAACAAAGAAAAATCAAATAAGCAAAAGTTATTGATAATGGAAAATAGAGTGATTGCTTAAGACGAAACGAACAAGCTCCCCGTATCTCCGCAACAGCAACAAGGCAAAACTTTGGAAAATAGAGTGAGTCACGTGTTCAACACGCTTTCCTTAAGACATTAGCGCCCGGCTACACTCAAGAGTGATGTTATTATAGCCCTCACAGGACGGATATCTCCAGGATAAAACACCTTAATGCACCTACTACTAGCATATGTAGTAGATGCTCAACTTGAGCTTGGCTACTCCGAAAAAACCGTTAAGGAAAATCGCGAATGCTTAAAACCGCTATAAAATATTTTTCCTTAGGGGTCCCTCTAAAATATAGAGCAACCCCTTTCCCATAGATTTTACAAAAGTAGTGAATTTCTTTATATAATTGACAAATACAACTTAAGAAGAAAAACTCCCCGATGTGGGACTAAAAGGTTTATATAGTTTCTTAAAACTACTAAAAATTGGAAACTTCACGATGTGGGACTAAAAAATTTCATTCACAAAATAAAACAATAAATTATAATTTTTTTTTTTATTAAAACTTTAAAAAATTATTTTTTATTAATCGTTTTCCAACAATTCTAATTGAGGTAAATGATGAATTATATTATTATGACCATACTCAAAGCTTGAGACACTGGAGAAGAGTTTGAACATTATTTTGAAAGCTTAGTTTCACTCGATGCTTGTTCTTCTTATGTACGGCAAAAGGACCAAATCGAGGAATCATACACGCCTGAGGATGATAGGAGAAAAATCGTACTATCTCGCGTTTAGGCTCCAGGAGTTTTTAATGGTAGTGGTTTTTATTTTTTTTGTTTTTCATCAAGGCAGTTAAGTTGTTCTGGTAAAAAAAATCTCTATTACCATCGTTATGAGTTTAGTTTCTGTATATACAGATAAATTGGGATACCTTTTTTCTTTATATAATATATAACATTTTCTGGATATACGTTTACATACGTTTCTTCCTTTTGTGTGTGTATATCGGTTGTGACGATATAGCGTACAGACACTCACATATTACAGAGGTACATGTTTAGACCATTTTTTTTCCTTTGTCGAAAAGAGATAACATGCCCATATCTTGATCGACAAGTCGGCTAAAAAATTGAATGACCGTTACAAAGATGATCACAGATAATATTGCAGTCTCTAATACTAAGATAGCTCTACCAATATATGGATATTCATGAAATGTCACATCCTCTGGAAGAGTCTATTCATGAAACTTTACGTCCTTTGGAAGAGTCTCTTCATGGAGAATCATATCTCTTGGTATAGTTTTTTCAATTCAAACTGAAAGGGTCTCACGAAGAGACTTAACCCTTCACAATTTACTTTTTCTTACAGTATATATACCGCCAAAAACTGATAATAACAAGGCTTTGAAAATTCTCTCTTCAATATTTGTTCATCAGCAAAGCCCCGTAAAAAAAGTAAGATGTCATCATTACATACCCGTTCCTTATCGTCCGCATCTTTTATAGGTACCAACATAGATCTACTATCACTCTTCCACCTCTTCGTGAGTTATTTATTAAAGCCCTCATGTCTCTCAGTTCGTTTATAACTTCTTGGTTCAAGTTTCCTCCATCCTCCTCATGGTGACGGCCTATTATCACGTTAAGCCTCCCTTCACCTGGTCGTCGTCTTTGCTCCTCATCTTGGATAAGGTTCACCTGACGTTGCAGTTTTTCCTCCTTCCTTTGTTCCTCCTCATGTCTCCGCCTTTGATCTTCCCATTGTGAGATCTCCAGTGCTCTTCTTAAGTCTCTTTCTTCGTCGGCATTCATTCATCGTCTTTTTCTTCGTCCTCCTCCATCTTCCTCGTGGTCATATTTCCTTCGTCGTAGTTCATCTTCCTCCGAAGATACGGTGTTTCCTTCCGAGTCTATGGCATTCATCTCCACGTTTTCGTTAAGTTGCCGGTTTTGTTGCCTCAACCTAGCATTATGCCTTACCAACTGCACCTGTTGTTCCGCCAAGTCCCGATCTCATTCTCGTTCACGGTGAAGCGTCTCCCTTAACTGGTCCAACGTCATGTTTTCTTCCCCGATATTCTCTTCCATCTCCTCGCGAGTCATCTCCTCCTCAGTGCACTGAACCTTCCCTGAGGCCATCTTCATCCGTCTGCCGCTGGTTCTCTGCTCGTCTGTATCCCACAGCTGATGTTCCGTCCCGTTCCATCCTTCCCCTCTAATCTGCCAATCGTTTGCTTTTCCTTATTGCTATCACATGCGCTGATCTATCTGATGTTCTAGCCATCAACCTATCCTTATTTCAATATCAACTGAACTTTTTCCAACCCTAATTATCTAGATGTCCTATTTTCACAACCTCGACTTTCTTCTAACTCTTAGATGAGGATTGACCCCCAATCTAAGATCCCTATTTCTGGACACCAAAATGTGATTACTGAAAATCCAGCAACACACCCAAATGGAAAGTAAGTAAGATCTAAGACATGATAAACACAAGAACTTAAGTTCATTTATTAATCTCGAACGAAATACAAGTTACACTCGTGAGTTACTAGGAAACCCTAATCCCTTCTCCAAGCCTATGAATTACAAGGAAACCCTAATTCTCTCTCTCCTATTCTAGACCTTTCCCACTCCAACAGATCTCCCCCTTTACATTATCCCAAGGTCTCTATTTATAGCCTCCAACAACCCTAGTGGTATACAACCCACATTATCTCGTGGAAGTTACTTTATACTTCGCCTGGAGCATATTCCATAAAGTTTTCCCCCACCTTTCGCTGTCTTCAGTGGTTTTGTCGGGACACCTGTCCTATTTCTTGCTTGATAATTTATCGACTTCGCGTCTTGCCTTCTTCGCCAAGTAAACTCTTCGTGGCTCTGCCTTAATACCCTGATGGTCCTCCTACTTCAGTTCGGGACGGGGAGCTTTCTCGCTCTTGGAATTTGTACTTCGCCTTCGGATACTGACTGATTTGACATGTCACTGGCGAGGATCTTTGACTATGATTTCCTAACTCTTCTTGGTGTGACACGTGGCGATCCTATTTCATGTACCTACAAAAACCATCAGACGCTCAAGTTAGCATAGAGGTTTCACAGGAATTTTTAGGGTTTGTTGGCATACCTTTTAGGGTTTATGTCACTTGTATCTATATAATACTCCATCCGTTTCACAAAGATAGTCTGGTTTGACTTTGTCAAGATATTAAGAAGACCATTGTAGTTTACATGTCTACCCTCAAGTACTTGCCTAATTTAGTTCAATTAAAATGTTAATAATAAAAACTTCCAAAAGTTGATATGGAATTGTAAATAGGAAATAAAAAAAAAAATTAAAACATATCCCATTTTTGCAAAAAATAAAAGAGATGAAAAGAATATAGAGATAAAAAGATTGTATATTTTTGAAGGATAAACTTTATAAGGAATTTAATTTGGAACCATATATATTGTCTTTTAAAAGGAATGTAGAATTAATGTGTTTCCTTAATTATATAGATTTTTAGATTGGGTCCCATTAATTATTTTTTTTATAAATATAAAAGGTTTAAGGGTATATTGGAGAGATCATTGAAAAAATACGTGCATAAACAGAAACTGGACACAATTTTGAAACAGACCAAAATGGAATAGAGGACGGTCTTTCAGAAACAAAAGGAGTAGTAAATAATGCGTCAGCATTAGAATGTTCCAAAACCTTTCCTAGGACTTTGAAAGTAGATATGCGGAACTGGCCAATGAAAATAGTCCCCTTTTAGCTGATGTATTGTTGTTAAGATAAGGGATAATAGGGTACACACAGTAACGTATCGAAAAAAATATTATCCGCTATGAATATTGGAAAATAATGGAACTTAAGTCATAAACCCTAACTTTTTGTCGGTCACTTTTCGAAAAAGAAAGCAGCAAGAATGTCGATCATACCAGAAGATATCTACCATGACATCCTATTAAAGTTACCTGTGAAATCATTACTCACTTGTAAGTGTGTTTGCAAGAATTGGTTTGATTTAATCTCCAACCCTAGTTTTATCAAGTTGCATCTTGATCTTACTATACAGAAAGGCAACCCTAGTCTCATTCTGAATGGGCATACCCGGATTAGGAATTGTTCTGTATCATTATACTCCATAGATCATGATTCGCTACAATCATTATTGTCGAGGAGCACGGATGATTTTACTGAATATGCAGTTGAATTGGGTTACCTATTATCAAAGGCAGTATGTGTACGTCTAATAGCTTGCTGTGATGGTCTGGTTTGCCTATGTTTATATTTTGATATTAATCTTAGGAAAACCTTTTGTATTTTGAATCCAGCCACCAAAGAATACAAGGATATACCCGAATCACCAGATGTAGATGATATGGATGGAACCGGATATTTTTGTTACGATAGCAGGAGTGGCGATTACATTTTGATTGTTTGGCAAAAGAGAGTAGTCCAAGTCTACACATTAAAATTAAATTCATGGAAAGTCATCAACGTGCCTTATGTGCAGAATACGCTAGCCGATTCTGGGGTGCTTTTTAATGGTGATCCTCATTGGATATCCTTTAAAAAGCAAGAAGACGGTCTGATGGTTGTAGTCTCCTTGGATATAAGTACCGAGAGATTCAAAGTAGTACAATTACCAAAAGAGTGTTTGGATAGTGAAGCGGATGTGATTTTGGTGGTGTTGGAAGGGTGCCTGTGTTTGCTAAGCAACCATGATTTAAATGACTTTATTGATGCATGGGTCTTGCAAGACTATGGAGTTGAGGAATCTTGGACTAAACATTTTATCATAAACCATGAGAGTGTGTACATGCGTCATATGAGGGTTGTGTCGTCTTTTAACAGTGGTGAGATTCTTGTTGGGTGCAATAATCAAAAACAAAGAAAAATCAAATAAGCAAAAGTTATTAATACTTAGCTCCTTTATAATGGAAGTGATTGCTTTGACGAAACGAACAAGCTCCCCGTATCTTCGCAACAGCAACAAGGCAAAACTTTGGAAAATAGAGTGAGTCACGTGTTCAACACGCTGTCCTTAAGACATTAGCGTCCGGCTACACTCAAGAGTGATGCTATAGCCCTCACAGGACGGATATCTCCAGGATAAAACACCCTAATACACCTACTACTAGCATATGTAGTAGATGCTCAACTTGAGCTTGGCAACTCCGAAAAAACCGTTAAGGAAAATCGCGAATGCTTAAAAACCGCTATAAAATATTTTCCCTTAGGGGTCCCTCTAAAATATAGAGCAACCCATTTCCCATAGATTTTACAAAAGTAGTGAATTTCTTTATATAATTGACAAATACAACTTAAGAAGAAAAACTCCCCGATGTGGGACTAAAAGGTTTATATAGTTTCTTAAAACTACTAAAAATTGGAAACTCCACGATGTGGGACTAAAAAGTTTCATTCACAAAATAAAACAATAAATTCAATTTTTTTATTAATCGTTTTCCAACAATCCCCCACATGAATGAAAACTCAATAAAACATGAAAACACAGATAGATCTTGGTAAATAAACATCCCAACCTCACGATCCAAACAGACTGATCGTGCAAGTGTTGAAATCATACTAGTCATTTCTACGTCCTCTCCCTCACACAAAAGTGTGTTGACCCCAGGGTCATACTATGGATTGCATAAATCATACTAGTATTGAGAGCTTTCATCTTTAATTCTCACATGGTGAGACTATAGGTATCTTTCACCAAAGTGAAAAAGCATGAACTAGTGAACCCTTAGTGACCTTTAGGTCCTAAGTTCCAGTAATACCAAAACCATCAAAATGAAAATCACATAAAAAACGCAGGAAATACCATTTTAGGCAGAGGTGTCCATGAGGTCTTGAACCTTTGCTTAGTGAGATATTACCAGAATTACTTGCTAGAGACAGTGAACTATGTCTTGAACTGCTAGCATTTGATGTAATTCGTGATAACAACCACGGGTGGTATCTCCAAGGTTGCTGCCAAGCTCGTGCCGTTTTGTCCGTTTTGGCCCTGGATGTATCCTGTTTCTCAGAATGCTCTAGAGAATCAGCTCATATTCTCACAGGAAGCGACCCACTTCCTCATTCAGATAGGTGAGTTTCCATAAAGAGTGTTACTGCTGCACCCCACTTCAATCTTAAATTGAAACTATAGAACTCATTAAGACTTATTAAAAAGTCATCCTCCACATGCAGTCACATTATCACGTCTACACCATAGGTAAGGGACAGAGAATGAAAATCTCTGATAGTGTTTACCTTTACCCACCACAAATTAGTTGTCTCATTCGAAACCTTGATCATGGGATCTCCAGTCAGCAAGGTTGAGTATCCTTCATGGCAAGTTTAATACATGAGCTTAAGCCCCAACCCCCTCGATGCATTTTTAACTATCTCTTTGTACAAACCTTTCGTCAAAGGTTGCGCGATATCCTCCTTGGACTTTATCCAATCAATGGAAATAACGCCGATTGAGATTAGTTATTTCTTAGCTTTAACTATTATAGCTTGGCTAACACAATGTATAGATATAGCTGGCACAGGCCTATGCCAAAGAGGAATGTCTTCTAAAAAGCATCTTAGGCACTCGGCCCCCTCTCATGCTTTATCTAACGCAATACTCTCAGATTATAATGAATTGAGCGATATGTTTGTTTGGAAATCTTCCAACAACAAACCCACATGTTAGAGTGAAACCATATCCACTCGTAGACTTAGACTCCTCTGAGTCAACTATCCAGTTTGCATCATAAAGTCCCAAGGACAACAAGATACCTTTCATAAATCAAAAGAGTATTTTAGGTACCATAATACTTACTCAGTGCATCTGAATTCTCTTCTCTGGACTACAATTATATCCACTTAACTTACTCAAATATAGGCAATGTCTGGACTCTTACAGTTCATTAAATTCATCAACATCCTATAACTTTTGAGTATTCAAGTTAAGATACTCCACTACCCTTATTTTTCTTGAGACTACAAAATAATCGTACGAAGTACAAGCAGGTTTACAATCAGACTGATTGTATCTCTTAAGCACAACTCAACATAATGAGAACGACTAAGACTTATAAATGTTTGACTATCTTCTAATCCTCATCCCTAAGATTACATCAAAAGGGCCCAAGTCTTTCAAGTCAATGTTCTCATTCAGTGCATGTTTTTAGTGGAATTGATCACATCTATGTTTGTATCAAGCATATCATCAACATACAAGCATACAATTACACAGACATCCTTAACAAGTTACTTGTAAACATACTTGTCAGATTCATTAATTTAAATCCACTATCCATTATCACATGATTAAATTTTCCATGTCACTGTTTACGTGCTTATTTGAAAACCATACAAAGATTTTTCAAATTACAAACTTTGTATTCACAACCTTTCACTACAAAGTCTTCAGGTTGATCTATGTAAATTTCTTTACCTAATTCACGGTTTTAGAAAAAGCTGTCTTAACATCCATCTGATGTATCTCTACGTTCTTTATGGCAGCAATAACAATTAGTATCTCAACGGAAGTAATTTCCGTCACAATTGAATTAGAATCAAGGAAATCTACACCTTCTTTTAGTTTATCCTTTAGCTACCAACTTAGCTTAATATTTTTCCACAGTTTCATCTACCTATCGTTTCCTCTTAAAGACTCATTTACATCCCATGGTCTTACAACCTGGAGGTAAACTAGCAAGCTCCCAAGTCTGGTTCCAACGGACTGAGTCCATTTCACTAAATGAAGCTTCTTACCAGAATGGGGTTTCAGTAGATATCAAGGCTTCTTTACAAGTCTGTGGCTCAGACTAAGCTAGGCATGTTATGAAGTCGGTTTCATAAGAAGTCTCAAGTCTAATTATTTTACTTCTCTTAGGCTCAACATCAACTTCATCTTCCTTTAAAATAAGTTCTGACTATTTGAAATAAATCTAGGGGATCAACAACACATCTCTAATGAGGTACAGGTTTAGAATAAACATGTTCAAAGAACTCAGCATCCCTAGATTCCGTAATAATATTCACACCAATGTCAGAAAAAATCAGAACACACAACCAAAAATCTATTTGTAGAAGTATACTCAATATACCCTATACGAAAACACAATCAACATTTTTGGTTTCAATCTAGTTCTTTAGGAAGAGGAATTACAATCTTAGTCAAACGCCCCCACACTTTGACACATTCATAAGAAGGTCATCTACCGTTCCATAAACCATATGGAGTTTCATCTGATTCTTAAAAGGGTAATTTATTCAGGATATACTAGTTAAGAGGACTGCCTCCCCCCACAAGGCCGCAGGTAATCCTGAACTAATCAACATGGAAATTATCATCCTTAAGGATACGGTTGTTATGTTCAAGGCTTCTAATTGGTTTCCAACAAGTTTATAAATCTTAAGGCTTCTAAGGCGTCATCCTTATCCTAATCAAGTATACAAGATAGTACCTCGTACAATCATCTACGGAAGTTATAACCATCTTTTACCACAGTGGTTTTGGGTTGAACTCATGTCAACTAGGCCTAACTGAATTAATTCTAAAGGCTTAGAATTACTCTGAACATTTGTGCTAAAAGATTTTATAGCATATTTTGATTCTTCAAGATTTCACTTTTGTGTTCAAAATCCAAACTAAATTTGGGTACGAAGCCTATGCTAGCCAGTTAAGCATTGACTTATAAGTTTACGGTTCCAAGTCTACCACGTAAAACAATCAATCACACAAAGATATCACAAGAATCAACTACGTTCACATCATCAGTTTTTCCGTTAAGCTTATATAGACCCAAAGTCCTATAACTCTTGCTTAAAAAATCACTGCCTAGTTACAACAAGTTTTCCAGATTCAATTAAGATCTTAAATATTTTTCCATCTACAACAGAACAAGATACAAGATTTTCGCATATGCTCGGAACATGAAAACTTCATTCAATGTGAGAATATTACAGATATGAGCTTCTGCTCGACCTTTTCCTTTTATGCAACCTCTATTGCATATTAGTTACTCAATAAGAGTTTCTCGACATCCCCTATCCTATGATAGGAGGTGAACAGGTCTCTGTTTCAACAAACATTCCTGGTGGCTCCAGAGTCCACCTACTGGTCTCTCACATTGGTTATTAAAATAACTTCCGACATCATGCCACCAAACTCGTTCTAGTTTGTTTCAACTAAATTAGCATTAACTTTCTACTTATTAAGGTTTTTATGTTGTCTACAATTTACTGCCGCGTGGCCAGGAATTTTACAAACATAACACTCACCCTTAACTAAATTAATTCCGGATTCAGGTTTATGAAATATACCTTTATCATGAAGACCATGCTTAGAGTTGCGTTCGATGTTCTCACCTTTGCCATCTTTGGAAGATTTGTTTCCAACCACATGAAGCTATTAGCCATGTCCCTCGGAGATGACACCTTTATTCACAAATCACAATTCCAAATCAGAAAGTAAAATATGAGTTTTGAAGATAACATCTATATATACAAACTTCGTTTGAATCAGCGTTTCAAAAAACTCATGGTTATCCCACAAAAATTAATTTAGTTAACAACAATTTTTTGCTCGTCAGAATTTTTCAGAAACGTTTTTCTGTTTTGTAAAATATCAGAAAAATACTTTTACAACTCCAAAAATTCTGAAATTTTACGCGGGTAACTATCAGGATGTCTACTACGTTGTGTCAAAAGGGTTCCAAAAATTCTAAATTAAAAGATAAAATTGAAACTCTACAGCTGACCAGAATTTCGTTTTTGTTTTTTTCACTCCACAATTAACATCCATGATTCACAAACCAATCAATCGTTTTCGATTATTACAAATGATAATGTCTTAAGATTGTTGGGTGCAATAATCAAAAACAAAGAAAAATCAAATAAGCAAAAGTTATTAATACTTAGCTCCTTTATAATGGAAGTGATTGCTTTGACGAAACGAACAAGCTCCCCGTATCTTCGCAACAGCAACAAGGCAAAACTTTGGAAAATAGAGTGAGTCACGTGTTCAACACGCTGTCCTTAAGACATTAGCGTCCGGCTACACTCAAGAGTGATGCTATAGCCCTCACAGGACGGATATCTCCAGGATAAAACACCCTAATACACCTACTACTAGCATATGGAGTAGATGCTCAACTTGAGCTTGGCAACTCCGAAAAAACCGTTAAGGAAAATCGCGAATGCTTAAAAACCGCTATAAAATATTTTCCCTTAGGGGTCCCTCTAAAATATAGAGCAAACCCTTTCCCATAGATTTTACAAAAGTAGTGAATTTCTTTATATAATTGACAAATACAACTTAAGAAGAAAAACTCCCCGATGTGGGACTAAAAGGTTTATATAGTTTCTTAAAACTACTAAAAATTGGAAACTTCACGATGTGGGACTAAAAAATTTCATTCACAAAATAAAACAATAAATTATAATTTTTTTTTTTATTAAAACTTTAAAAAATTATTTTTTATTAATCGTTTTCCAACAATTCTAATTGAGGTAAATGATGAATTATATTATTATGACCATACTCAAAGCTTGAGACACTGGAGAAGAGTTTGAACATTATTTTGAAAGCTTAGTTTCACTCGATGCTTGTTCTTCTTATGTACGGCAAAAGGACCAAATCGAGGAATCATACACGCCTGAGGATGATAGGAGAAAAATCGTACTATCTCGCGTTTAGGCTCCAGGAGTTTTTAATGGTAGTGGTTTTTATTTTTTTTGTTTTTCATCAAGGCAGTTAAGTTGTTCTGGTAAAAAAAATCTCTATTACCATCGTTCTGAGTTTAGTTTCTGTATATACAGATAAATTGGGATACCTTTTTTCTTTATATAATATATAACATTTTCTGGATATACGTTTACATACGTTTCTTCCTTTTGTGTGTGTATATCGGTTGTGACGATATAGCGTACAGACACTCACATATTACAGAGGTACATGTTTAGACCATTTTTTTTCCTTTGTCGAAAAGAGATAACATGCCCATATCTTGATCGACAAGTCGGCTAAAAAATTGAATGACCGTTACAAAGATGATCACAGATAATATTGCAGTCTCTAATACTAAGATAGCTCTACCAATATATGGATATTCATGAAATGTCACATCCTCTGGAAGAGTCTATTCATGAAACTTTACGTCCTTTGGAAGAGTCTCTTCATGGAGAATCATATCTCTTGGTATAGTTTTTTCAATTCAAACTGAAAGGGTCTCACGAAGAGACTTAACCCTTCACAATTTACTTTTTCTTACAGTATATATACCGCCAAAAACTGATAATAACAAGGCTTTGAAAATTCTCTCTTCAATATTTGTTCATCAGCAAAGCCCCGTAAAAAAAGTAAGATGTCATCATTACATACCCGTTCCTTATCGTCCGCATCTTTTATAGGTACCAACATAGATCTACTATCACTGATTTTGATATGTCTACCCATAAAATCTATCTTCGCAGTCATACTGGTATCCAAACTATGGCGATCAGTAATATTAGATTCTAGTTTCCAACAGTCGCTTAAAGAAAAGTGTAAGCATATGTATTCAGTGATGTTGATACGAAGATCATTTTGTTTGAGGAATAGATTTCGAGAATTTGAATACAATTTTCTCGACAAAGATGTTAGTAGTAGTATCCCTTTTGAAACCTTGGGGTTTGGATCGAGTACACAGGGTATACAAATAGATCAATGTTGCAATGGGCTTCTTCTATGCAGTTGTGAGATATCGACAAATAGTTGGGGTCGTGCATACTACGTTTACAATCCTTGCACCGAACAGTATAAACTCATATCTCATCATAGTAGAGGTTTTTGTTCGGATGCTTTAGTCAGTTTGGCCTTCGATCCATCGAAATCACCTTTTTATAAAGTCGTAAGTTTATGGGGTACAGGAGGTAGGTATCAAATTGAAATTTACTCCTCCCAATCTTCTTCTTTGAAGATTTGCAGAGAAAATTTCCGAATATTTGTTCGTATGCCATCTAGCAGTGGTATCTACTGGAATCGTTCTTTGCACTGGATGAGCCCTCAAGGCACTTTAATGTATTTTGAAGTTGATGAAGAAGTAATCAAACATCTTATGGTTATGCCTTACAGAATTGACGGAAGAATAAAAAAGATCCTTTACTTTGATGTTTGTAGGGGTCACTTGCAAACCGTTGTGCAGGACAGCGCGGGTGCAGGTAGCCTCTTTGATGTCATGGAGATGAATACCGCTTATACTGGCTGGAATATAAAATACCGGTTGGATTTGGAAACTGGAATGAGAGACTCATACCCCTTGCTGGTCGGAGACCGTCTGAAATGTAAAGTGATGATTTATGATGAAGTAGATGCTGATGGGAAAGGTTCCCCAAAGTTGTTGCTGGTTATAGATAGTCCCATACTGCATGTGGTTATCTCGTATGATGTAAATGACATGCAATTCAAAAGAATACAGAATTTGGAACAACCGTGCGTTTCCCCCGGGGAGTGCAGAATGTTATCTCTTCGTCTTCACCATTATACAGGGTCACTTGCTCGAGCCTAACGGCCATTTTATCTACTTAAAGAAAATCATTTGCATTTGCAATTTTTTTTTCTATTTAAAGTTAATAATACCCCAATACTACGGGGAGACTGTATTGGCAAAGACAGCAGGTCTTTTTATTCGTTTTGATGCTTCACAGAATCACAGTAATGTAATCTTTATTTGAGAAGTTTTACATTTTAGTTCCAAATTATGGGGCTGTTTATCATATGGTGGACAACCAATTAAACTATGATTACTTCTTGTATCTTTCATTTGCACCACCCATAACCGCCCCATTAACAACATTGTCTTGTTCATTTTTTTTTCTCAAGAAACTTGAATTTGCAAGTAACCGATGCCGAATTATAAACGTGACGAAAACGATCCAGCAGATTCCCGTGACACGAGATAGTAAACAAATACCGAAAGTCAATGACAGTGCAGTGTGTGATCGTGTTTTTGTACAATTGTACACGACTAAACAGAAAGATATAAAGATTTCTATATGATGCAGCAGATTCCGGTGACACGAAATGGTATTCAATTCCTCCATGCGATACACGATTCATTAGTTAAAGTTTTAAGCTAAATGTGAGGTCCCATTTATTCTATATATATCACCATTTCCATAGAGATGAAGAATCCAAAAAAGGTATCAATGGCGTCTCTACAGTGTATCATTTTCTTTTCCGTTATATCTTTGTTGATTTCAGCTATTCAAAATGGAGCCTTCCTGCCTTCAAGTTTTCTGTAATGACAAGTGACTACTGTAACTGCATACAATATAGACAATTCAGGAAGGGCTGCCTTACATGTTTGGGATGTCCTAGGCAAACTTAAAACTTGGGGTTTTTTAGGGATCACATGACCACATTGAGAGTTAAAATTTTAGATTAATAACATTTTTATTTGAGTAATATGAGAAAGAGAGAGAAAATGGAAGAGAGAATAATTTTTCATTAACCAGAAAAGGGAAGGAACCCCATTACATAGTTAAGTATTCTATTTATACAAGAGTAAAGGATTAAACCCTAGTATACTAATGGACCGCACATCCATGGGTTATAGGCCCTATAACACTCCCCCTTGTGTGGTTCAAAAGCGGAACTTCAAATGTGTTGCCTCATTAAAATCTTGACAAGGAAAATCCAATGGGACAAAACCTTGTCCAAGGGAAAAGAGTACAACATGTTGATAAAGCTGGCCACTTCTCTTCAAAAAAACCTAAACTATAAAAACCTTGTGGGAAAAAGATAATTTCAAATCGGAGAGTCATAAACCTAGTGTTTTTGTTGTCTCATTAAAAACCTTGCCGAGTAACAAAAACCTATTGGGACAAAATAAAACTCGACGAAGGGAAAAAGAGTTCAACAGACACTCGCTCCCCCTGATGTCGACATCATACCATTAGATACTCCCCCTGATGTCGTCATCTCCCCCTGATTGCAATCAAGGGAGTTCGGACAATTTCCTTAGTCCAATACTCTTTACGTGCTTTTCAAATAAGGACTTAGGAAGTGACTTAGTAAATAAGTCTGCCGCATTCTCATCAGACGGTACTTTGTTGACTTGAATGTTTAAGAGACACTGTTGTTGCTGATTGTAAAAGAACTTTGGTGAAATATGTTTTGTATTATCACGCTTGATATATCCTTGCTTCATCTGTTCGATACAAGCTGCATTATCTTCATAAATGCATGTTGGCTCTTCAGTGGTGAAATTCAAACCACTCGTCCCTCGAATATGTGTAATGATAGACCTTAACCATATACACTCACGAACCGCATCATGTAGGGCAATGATCTCTGAGTGGTTCGTGGAGGTAGCTACAAGAGTTTGCTTGGCTCTAGGATATCCATTTTGGGATCGATCTTTATGTGGGTCAGAGAGGTACCCAGCGTCAGCAAAACCAACCAAAACATTATTTGGGGTTTCAGTGTAGGGGGTTGATTTAGAAATCCTCCTTTCGTCCTCATAGGGATAAAATAGACCCATGTCAATGGTTCCTTTAAGGTATCTGAATACATTCTTCATACCATTCGAATGACGCTGCGTTGGCGCTGAGCTATATCTAGCTAACAAGTTCACTGAGAATGATATATCAGGTCGAGTACATTGTGCTAAGTACAATAATGCGCCTATTGCACTTAGGTAGGGAATTTCAGCTCCCAATACCTCTTCGTCATCTTCCTTTGGACGAAATGGATCCTTTTGTACATCTAAACTTCTACCAATCATGAGAGTGCTAGCAGGATGCACCTTTTCCATATTGAATTGCCTGAGTATCTTATGGACATATGCAGACTAGTGGATTAGTATTCCACATGCTCGGTGTTCTATCTCAAGTCCTAGACAAAACCGAGTTTTCCCAAGATATTTGGTTTCAAATTCATATTTCAAGTAGCTTGCGATTTCTCTTATTTCATAAAGAGTACCTATTATGTTCATATCATCAACATAAAAAGTTATAATTGCAAATCCGGAACTCGTTTTCTTTATAAATACGCAGGGGCATAACTCATTATTTGTATATCCCTTTCCAATCAAATAATCACTTAGACGGGGCCCGGATTGCTTTAATCCGTAAAGTGAGCGTTTTAACTTAATCAAAAACGCACTCCGTGGTTTAGAGTTACTTGATTCGGGCAATGGAAGGCCATCAGGCACTTTCATGTATATCTCTGAATCTAGATCCCCATAGACATATGTTGTAACCACAAGGAGAGTATGTTTCCTCATAATCAATTCCAGGGCGTTGTGAGAAACGTTGCGCCACAAGGCGAGCCTTATACCTCAAGACTTCATTCTTCTCATTACGCTTTCTGACAAATATCCATTTATGTCCTACGGGCTTTACACTTAGTGGGGTTAGCACTACCGCGCCAAATACCCGTCTCTTTGCTAGTGAATTTAATTCTTCTTGGATTGCAACTTCCCATTTAGGCCAGTACGCTCTTTTTTGACATTCTGCAATAGAGCGTGGTTTGATGTCATCGTGCTCAATGATCTCTTGAGCAACAGTGTATGCAAATGCATCATCAATCTGCGTGGAGGATATTTCCATCAACACGTATGCACTCTCATAGTCCATAGAGATTTCTTTGTTCTCTGGAAACATTTCAAACATCGGAGCATCCTCCAATGTTGATTGATGGACATAACTGTAATCAGAGACAATTTCATGAGAGGAATTATCTGTATTGATGATTAATGGATCGGATTGTGCCTTACTCACTCTTTTCTTCCTTGGGTAAGTATCCATCGAACCAGGTGGTCTTCCCCTCTTCCTTTGGGCGTCCACGGCCTCAGCTACACTTCCACCAAGTGTAGGTTTGACACCTCTATATAAGGTGCCTTTTCCCATATTAAGGATTTATAACCTTGCAGGCACGTTTGCAGCTGGTATGTGTGATCTCGTCACTTTAGCAATATCAGTGAATGCATCAGGCATTGAGTTTTCCACATTCTGAAGTTCAATAATTCTTTTCACTTCACTTTCACATTGTGAGGTGCGTGGATCAAGATGAGACAATGTGGGGACACACCACGACAATTCATGTCGTTATCTTATGAAATCTTTTTCCATACCTTCCCCTAACAACGGGAAGGTTGCCTCATCAAAGTGACAGTCCAAATAGCGGATAATTATTGGGGATTCATATCCAACATAAATACTTAATCGTCTTTGGGGACCCATCTTAGTACGATGTGGGGGCGTAATAGGCACGTATATAGCACAACGAAAAATGCGTAAATGTGAAATATCAGGCTCATATCAAGTTACCAACTGGTACGCAGAAAATGGTTGGCTAATAGTAGGTCTAAAGCGAATAAGTAATGTTGCATGCAATATGGCGTAC
Organism: Papaver somniferum; assembly: GCF_003573695.1. Lineage (NCBI taxonomy): Eukaryota > Viridiplantae > Streptophyta > Magnoliopsida > Ranunculales > Papaveraceae > Papaver > Papaver somniferum. The sequence continues at coordinate 5,362,896 of NW_020619603.1, read as the reverse complement.
CCCCAAGCAGTAATGGTAAGGTTGGAACGCATAACCAATGCCCTATCTATCATCTGTAACCTTTTGATGGTAGCTTCTGCGAGACCATTTTGAGTGTGTACATGGGGTACGGGGTGCTCTACGTCAATTCCGATTGACATACAGAAATTATCAAATCCTTTAGATGTAAATTCTCCAGCATTATCAAGTCTGATAGACTTTATTGGGTGATCAGGGTGGTGATCCCTCAAACATATAACTTGTGCTAGGAGCTTTGCGAAGGCAGCATTTATTGTGGACAATACTGCGACATGTGACCAACGGGTCGAAGCATCTACCAAAACCATAAAATACCTGAATGGTCCGGATTCTGGATGTATAGGTCCATAAATATCACCTTGTATTCTTTGTAAAAATGGAATGTTTTGCTTTGTATCTTTAGCATAGGATGGTCTCGCTCCTGTCTTTGCTAAAGAACAAGCTTTGCAAAATGAGTGGTGTGCTTTTGAAAAACTCCACGAAGTAGAATGAGAGAGAGGTTTCTCATCAGTTGCTTTAGATGGAAGTGACTGGCAGACGTTGTTACTTTGCATTGTAACTGTCTTTTGTCTCATTTTACTTTTCACGCAAAAGAAAGGATGTCCGTATGAGTTCTTTAAAACACGGATCATCATATCACGACCTGGGTGCCCCAAGCGATCGCGCCAAAGCTTGTATAAGTCACTGTTCAACAGTTCATCGTTGGTAACAACATGTGATTCGATAATCCGAATAGTAGTAGTGTACAAACCACTAAAGTGACTCGTTAATTTCTCTAAAATGCGTTTTCTTCCACATGTATTAGAGATAATATTTATATATTCAATTCCATTTTCACAGTGAGTTTCCAAGTGATAACCATTTGCAAGGATATCTTTGAAGCTCAACAAGGTACGGTTAGCTCTTGGTGCATATAAAGCTTCTGTGACTTTCATCATTGTGCCATTTGGAAACAAAAATTGAGCATTACTTCGCCCAATGATCACTTGTGATGATCCAATCATCGTAGTCACAGAGGATTTATAAGGAATTAAGTCAACAAATAATTGACTATTTCTTAAAATAGTGTGTGTGGTGCCACTATCAGCTAGGCACTCAATCTCTTCTGAGGATGACATTCCTACAAGTAAATGGTACTTCAGAGAATTCGGTCACATAATTCAATCATGCAATAAATTATCATAATAAAAATTAAATCCAAAGCATAATAAGTACCCATAAAAATTAAAAACCACTGATCCATCAACAACAAAAAAACGATAATTTAAGACTACCTAACATAGTTTAAGTCATCAAAAGAAATATTTAACCAAAATCTGCTAAACCACAAAGCAAAAAAATACACAAGTTTTTAGGTTCAAAGGATAACTAAAACTAAAAAAAAATAACAATCAATCAAAGTCAGGTGTTTCCATAAGGGCATGGTTCTTGTTGCCCTGGAAGTCTGAAATGGCGAAATTGACATCTGGGGAATGATCATTTTCTTCCACACAGTGAGCTTCTTGATCTATAGATTCCCGGTACTTTTTGTAGTTGGCTGCTACTTTGGCACTAGCTTTGCATTACTGGTACCAATGTACGGAGATTCCACACCTGTAACAAGGTGCATTGTCATTCTCGACCTTCTTAGACATGGGGTTCTAATGTGTTTTTTCAACAGTGTTGCCACTACCACTAGGTCCAAAAGTAACATCTTTAGACCAGGTATTTGAATGGCCTTCACGTTCATGGCCTCCACGCCCATGACCCCATCGCCCATGGCCCCTTCCACGATGACGCTTTTGTCCTCTTCCACGTGGGTTATTATCCCCACGTGAGTATGGAGCATGAGAATATGAATCAGCATTTTTAACCCTCTTTTCTTTGGGGTGTTTTCCCTTGTTATCCTTGCCATAGTGAGCCTCGGGAATTTTCTTCTTCCCGAGGGATCTAGCATTGTTGTTTGCTATAACTTCATTGTGCCTTTCGACCTCCCGCAATAAGTTGATCATCTTGCTGAAAGTTGTTATTCTCTTGTTATAAACTTCTATGCGGTATTGATTGGTTAGAATAACAGATGACAAAGGAAAAGTAGACAATGTCTTTTGAATCATGTCTTTATCTGTTAGTTTTATCCCACAGAAATTGAGGTGTGCTTTTAGCTTAAGCATATCTCTTTGGAAATCGCCTACCTTCACATAATCAAGAAACCGGATGTCATTCCACTATTCATTCAACTGTGGGAGAAGGCAATCCTCAATGCTCCCAAAAAGGCTTGCTAGTGCATCCCACATTAGGAAACATTATGTGTTGGTATCCCCAAAGGATATTAAGGTCAATATGTGCCTTCAAATATCGGAGGGCTTCAGCCTTTTCTTTTTCAGTTGTTGGGGAAGCATCTTTGTCAGTAGAGGGTGTGATGGTGTGGGTGCATCTTTTTCCACAAAAGCGATCTTCACATCAGCCATCTAATGGTGATACTCAAGTCCATCTATGCCAAGAGTCCAAATTCTTGTCGGATATATTCTGTCTTGCTCATCTACATAACACAAGTTTGAAGGACATTAGTATGACTAATGTATTCCTAAAGATCAAGTTTCTTGATGGCCAATGGAGTGAGATCCAGATTTCTTTGTGGTTCTTAAAGTATCCCGGTTGAGTCAAAAACTAACAGATGACAGTACCCCATTAACGGTTTAGATAAATGCAATTTTTAAGGATAAAATATAGGTCATATTATAATAATATAATAATAATAAAAAGAATCGATACAAACACATACATATAACACACACAATACTAAGAAACATGCATTGACCGTAAATAGATATATATTAATAACTATTATCAATAAAGAAATACATTATAATTATCCATTAAAGAGTCTACGTTATAGGGGCGGCGCACATGCGTTAAAATAAACAAATTAAACAAAAAAAACGGTACATATATATTAATTGAAAGAGATTAATTACAGGCAGGGCGTTGGGGTGGGGATCCGTAATACAGACAGACAACACACATACGCAATCACAAATGGACAGAAGATATCATCGTAGTATATAAAAGAAAAGAAAAAAAAAAACTGATATACAATTACAACATTAAATTTAGTCATCTGTCTAGGATCAATAATGATAATATATATATATATATATATAATAATAGTATCATGATATCCAACAAAGTACATGTAGATAGACACTGCAAGGGACAGAAGGAGACAAAATGTAGACCAACAGGATGTAGAGAAACAAGCATATGCGCATAGACTTGCATGGAAAAACGAGAAAATACTGAGAACATGTCATTACACCCGTATCTGACAATTAAAAACAAGGAATAAATTATCTCTTAGACACATAGCAAATGATACACAAACATAAAAAAGAAATGACGGGATGCTTGATATTTTTATTTCTTAAAAAATATGAAACAGATCTGACAAAATCATACCTAAACAGAAACAAGCCATACCTTTGCACAGATTAAACAGACAAGGGCTAGAAACAAAACATTATTTTAGGATTATCATATATAATATATATATATTTTGATTTATTCCTATATATTACGAATCATCAAAACTACGAACAGCGGGTAGGACAGGAGACCAATCAATCACCAATAAGCGTATAAATCAATTAAAAAATATATATCTCGATCGTAGCGCAGTAAAAAAATGATAAGGAAACCAAAAAAAAAATACACCTTCCCGGGACCTTACTTTTGAGTGCAATGTTGAAAACAAAAACAGGGAGAAGTACCGGATCCTGACGGTACTGGATTTTTTTTAAGCGTCTTTGATTTGATTGATTGAGAAGTATATATGAGACCAATCTAAAAAAAAAAAAAAAACTCTTAGCAGCAGGGTTAGAGCTCGTTGTTGATGACGTATTTGAGTAATATGAGAAAGAGAGAAAATGGAAGAGAGAATAATTTTTCATTAACCAGAAAAGGGAAGGAACCCCATTACATAGGTAAGTATTCTATTTATACAAGAGTAAAAGATTAAATTCTAATATACTAATGGACCGCACATCCATGGTCCATAGGCCCTATAACAATTTTATTATATTTAATGACATTTAACATGATAACTTGAATTAGGCTATGCGGCCACTGGCCGCTAAAAAGTTTCAGCCCGATTGATAGGATTTTAGGTTATAAGCTGAAAAATTGGCATAAAATACCCCAAAAACTGGTTGGCGTTTCAAAAACAAAGATTTTAATAAAAGTTATAGCTGTTACAAACTATTTGATAACGACTAAAACTGTTATCAAATTATCGGTAATGCAAACAAGTGTGACAAAACACTTTAGTAACACTTATATATATATATATATATATATATATATATATATATATATATATATATATATATATGTTACAGACTGCCTACTGTTAGAAAAAAGAGTTGTTGGGGCCTAGTCTGCCTAGCCCCTAACACGGCCCTCAAGTAAAAATATTAGTAGGAAATACCAATAGGTCCTATGAATAATATATTAGGATGAGTTTGGTCCAGTTGGTCTAGTCAACTGTCTGTTTGGTGTTTTTTAAATGTATAAATTATAGTTTGGTCCTAGAAATAATGGTTTGGTCCTAGGATGACATCATGTATGATGTAATTATCGTCTTGTAGGGACAAAAATATCCTTTTGGGACCCATATATATGCAAAAAATCAATGGAAAATAATTTTATTTTCATATTCACTTTCTCTCTCTTAGTTTCAGATCTACTTTCTCTCTCATTTGATTTTTTTTCCTGCTGTTGTTTTGTTTGAAGATTTTATACAGAGAAAACTTCGAGATCTGCTGTTGTTGGGTTTTACGTCTCTCAATTAAAGAAAACCTAGGTACGAAATGAAGAAAAAAATCAAGAAACAAAAGAATAAAATGGAGTTTGATTTATATTTTTCGTACTATTCACTTCTCTTTTTCTACCGCTGCTGTTAAATTGTTGATTTTGAAGATTGGGTTAAAAAATATTTGTTTGCTGTTGCTGTGAAATACTATGAAGATGATAATATTTTGGTGTTGCGGATGTTGTTTGATGATAAAGATCTGCAGTTGAAGACGATAAAGATCTGCAGTTGAACATTACGAGATCTGTTCATTTAAAGATGATGAAGACTTCGAGATTTGTTGTTGTTGAAGATGGTGATTGATTTTTGATGATAAATATTTGTTGTTGTTTGTTTAGTTTGTTGTTACTGTTGAAGACGACGTGTTGTTGAAGATGACGAAGAATTTCTGACTGCTGCTGTTTGAAGATGATGAAGACTATGATGATGATGAAGATGATGCTAGTTCATTTTTAGGAATGAAATCTGATTTTTAAGGATTTTTTTAGGTTTTTATGTGGAGTTCATTTCTGGAATGAACTCAGTTTTTTTAGGTTTTTATATGGAGTTCATTTCTGGAATGAACTCTGGTTTTTTTTAGGTTTTTATATGGAGTTCATTTCTGGAATGAACTCTGTTTTTTTAGGTTTTTATATGGAGTTCATTTCTGGAATGAACTCTATTTTTTTAGGTTTTTATATGGAGTTGATTTCTGGAATGAACTCTGGTTTTTTAGGTTTTTATATGGAGTTCATTTCTAAAATGAACTCTGTTTTTTTAGGTTTTATATGGAGTTCATTTCTGGAATGAACTCTGTTTTTTTAGGTTTTTATATGGAGTTCATTTTTGGAATGAGCTCTAGTTTATATAGATGATTTCTGAAAAAATAAGTAGAAATTAACAGGAGTTCATTTTGAAGAATGAACTGCTTCAAAAAAAGAAGTAGAAATTAACATGGAATGGTACTTTTGTCCATTTAATATTCTTAAATAATTATGGACCAAACAGTAAAGGCGTTTTCCCAAAAGACCAAACTGACTTGGGACCACCTAAATAAGGACCAAACGATATTTTTAATTGAGAGACGTAAAACCAAACAGCAGCAGATCTCGAAGTTTTATCTGTATAAAATCTTCATCTCAATCTTCAAACAAAACAACAACGGGAAAAAAAATCAAATGAGAGAGAAAATAGATCTGAAAATAAGAGAGAGAAAGTGAATTTGAAAATATTTTTCATTGATTTTTTGCATATATATTGGTCCCAAAAGGATATTATTGTCCCTACAAGACGATAATTATATCATCCATCACGTCACCGTAGGACCAAACCATTATTTATAGGACCAAACTATAATTTATACATTTAAAAAGGACCAAACAGACAGTTGACTAGCTCAACTGGACCAAACTCATCATAATATATTATTTCTAGGACTAATTCCTACTATAACCATTAAATAGGAATATTGAGAAACTGTGAATCATTATAGAGAAATTTAAAATAAAAATAATAAGTTCATCACTTACCACATCAGTGTCTAAAATAACTTGAAACATGCACCCAACAACAACTAAATTATAGAGAAATTTGAAAAGGTCAATCTCATTGATGTTGTCGTCTTCGGTTTTGGTATCATCAAATTGTTTTATTCCTTTTTCATTTACAACATCATCAGCTTCTCCCTTCTCATTCTCATCAACTTCTTCGGCTCATTCTGCGGTTACAGCCTCAAGAACTCTTCCCTTCTTGTTCTCATTAACTTTTTCTTCGTACTCTTCAGGTGGACCTATGTGGCGCCCATTTTCATTGTAATAAGGGTTGACACCTGAGAAGTCTTAATCTCCTAAAAACCAAAGGAGGATCATCGTCTTCTTATTTTTCCTTCTATTTTAATATAGTTGAGGGGATTTTGATCATTGTTCAAAGGATTGTCATCACTTCTTCACCATCATACAAACTCCGGAACATTCTCCATCCTACCAAGAATTTCTTCTACACTTACCTCTGGATTTACTTTGCAAGGAGATTTCGAAGAATAAGTAGTATTTTCCTTTCCCTTAACTCGTATCTTGTCGAAGTCTAAACCATAAAAATGTGAAATACGAGATACAAAAATATATTGGTTAGGAAAATACAAATTTGTACTCAGCCTGAACCATTTATCTTTTTGTTGCAGCTCTTTTCTGGGAAGTCAAGGCTTGTCTCCAAGTCTGACAGCTAAACAAGAAAGGCACCCCGAAAAATGGCACCGAACAAATTAATTATATGGAAGGACCAGATGAGATTTTGGCCGAAAAGGATTTCAAAAATCGTCCAATGCCACGTATATGCTCAACGTACTGCTGAATTCTAAAAACAGCATGCATGACCAAAAGGGAAAAATATGATCTAAAAGAATGACGTTCATGTCTCTTTGTACGACTGCACGATGAATTTAGTGGAAATATTTTTCGGAAAACACTAATAATGCGTTCGAAATATTGACCAGTCAACTGGACTCATGGTTAATAACACTCGACGTTATTTATCAACGGTTAATGTTACAATTTTCGAGTTTACAGTAGGAGTACACCCGAATACTAGGGTCAGTTAACTAAAATAGTCAATGGTCACCGGTATGTTCGTGATATGTTTACGGGACTGTCCTTATTTGACCAAAATAGTTGTCAAAAATCTACTTTCGAGGGTAAAAAAGTATAAAACAATTACTAAAAGTTCAAAATATTAGTTTTGGAATTTCCCATCAGAAACTGTAAGTGCGAGGATTTCACTTTTTTTTAAGTCTTGTTCCGGTACAGCTCCGACCAGATTGAAATGTCTCGTGCACCGATATTTTCTGAAAGAGTCTGCATAAAATCAGATTCGTAGGGCTGGTGTGCAAGGAAATCAACTTCTATGAAATGAGGTAATTAATTTCAATTTCAAATTTGGTGACAAACTATAGTTTTATTACAGCTTCATTAATTAGGTATTGCATACATAGTGAGCCTTCCATATTAAGCACAACAACAAATTGATCGAGATCGAAAATAAAATGCACAATGTAGCGTCAAAACGACATTACAGAAAGCTGATTTCTTGCAGTGCATGATCGCTGAACCGAAGAAACCAGACTACTGTTTGGTAGTGGTCCACGTAAATGCGATAGCACTCGTCACAACATGAACTCCGTCGCGCCATTCAATCGAACCGAACTCTGGTTCCCTCAGCACGGCACCCTTAACGAGACTTGAGAATGTGATTTTATAAGACAAGGTACGGTTTTCGTTACTGAAAACAGGCTTCCTTGGTGAAACTTTGATTTTCACCGACCGTGGAGCTGTAATGATAGGAGTATATATTGTCGATCCTAACTTCTCAACAGTGTTCTCCTGTACTTAACTGTAGTACTACTACCGGATCTAAAAACAACAGAAAATGATGGGTAGTTCTAGTCACCAGGGTTCGACAATCCAATCGATTTGCAATCAACTTTCTTTGCATTCCTGACGAAATGCAGTAATTGTGTTGAATTATACCCAATGGAACAAAGAAAGCTGATATAGTCACTTGGCACGAGGTCATATATCAAGCCTGGATGAAGGGCTCGGTTCGGGTCAAGATGTCCCGAACCGACATCAAATGGTGTTGCATCACGACCATCAAAAATATCAGTAATGTTTTTACCTGAATTGCCCAAGTTATAACTTGTAGTCATAAGAGCAGATTTTGTCGCAGCTGGTGTCCATGTAGGGTAAGCACTACGGAGCAATGCAGCCACTCCGCTTACGTGAGGGCATGACGTTGAAGTACCGGAAGCAATATTGATCGTCTTGGGTCCATGTCCAAGCTAGTTGGAGCAACAGCTCCGGTCCAAGCGGCCAATATATTAACGCCAGGTGCGGTAATATCTGGTTTAAGTATCTCGGCTGCTAGGCTGTTAGGACCACGGGAAGAAAAGGCAGCCACTTTGGGAGCGGATGGCGAACCACCGGTTACGGTTCCACGAAATTTGATAGTAGCTGACGATTTCTTTTGTGATTTCATATACTTCAGTATCCTAGCTCCATCCTTGTAACTCACTTCTGCTGCTGGAATTAGAAATAGTTCTGGGATAACTCCTCTCCCCCACTCTTTTATATTAACGACAATCATTCCAACGCCACCAGCAATCTTTACAGCATTCCCCATACTAGCTCCTCCATTATCACCCGCAATGCAAACAATGAGCTTTCCAGCCAAAATAGTGGTAGAGTTAAATTCTCCTTCTAAGCAATATTTGTTACCAGCATCACCGGCATAAACTAATTCTATGTATCCTTGTGGAAGTGGTTCTCCAGAATATAATGAAACACCATGAAAAACCCTACCATCACCTAAAATTACGTCCGCTGGAAATTCCCTATCTAGGGTGGACGCTGCAACAGTTAATATCCATGGGGCAATATTCCTTACAGTTTCCGGGTCAGGACCATCATTTCCTGCAGCACAAGAAACCGGTATACCTTTTCCCATAGCACCAAAAGCGCCAAGTGCAATTGGGTCTTCATTGTATTGACGGGCGAGACCACTGGTACCAACGGATACGGAAATGACATCGACACCATCTGCGACAGCTTGATCAAAGGAGGCAAGAATATCTGAATCAAAACAACCATTTACCCAACATATCTTGTACACAGCAATTCTAGCCCTTGTTGCCATTCCTTTAGCTTCTCCAACCGCATAATCAAACAAACTCGCATTCTTAACAGATGATCCAGCTACAGTTGATGCAATATGTGTACCATGTCCCTGTGTATCTCTCGGTGTTGTTGACCGTTTACCAGTTTCATTTGCTATGCCATGAATAGCGGCTTTATGACTTCCATGATATAATGACTTTGCACCAATTATCTTTCTGTTGCAAGACTTTTCTGGAAAATCAGGTCGAATCTCACATGTACCCTTCCATCTAGCAGGCACTTTAGATAGGCCAATATCACTAAAACTTCGGCTTTCTGGCCATATTCCAGTATCGAGAACACCAATGACAACATCATCGGCATAGTTTGACTCGGGCCAAAGACCAAAATAATTGGATAAACCAAGAAACCGTGGAGTACGAGTTGTGTGCACTTTATGAATTCTTTCTTGATGAATCGAAATGATTCCCGGAAGGTTTCGAAGATGATTGGCTTGAGAAGGTGTTAGTCGAGCAGCGAATCCATCAACTACATCTGTGTATGTATAAATAATTCTCTGAGGATGAGGTGAAGCTGGCAGAGATTGGACAGCTGAGTGATACCATTCATGGTGAGAAGCGAAGTTGGAAAGCTTATCGGATTTGAACACCTGAACAATGTAAGTCTGTGGTTGTTCAACATCGGTGAATGAAGAAGGGGCGACTGCTAGTTCCAGTAGAGAAAAAGGCAGAAGGAAAGTAATGAATAATATAGTTGCAGTCTGATTGCTTAGTTATGCACAAAGTTTGCAACATATATAGGAAACAAAAGAACAAGTACTTTTATAGTTTTTTGTAGTACTTTTATAGTTTGTTTATTTGCAGTGGTGGTCGCGGCTTTGTTTGACAAAAGAAAAGGAGAAAAAAAGAACCGCCGCTTCCTATACTGTCGTATGTGACCTAATTATTAGTTGCAGACACCAAAAGGCAAAAGCAGGATTTTGAAGCACCAGTTTGATTACTGAAGAAGAAAGGCAGCTACACCAACAAGCCAAGCGACCCAAGTTGAATGAACATTGAAAAACGGACCCTGTCTTTTGAGTCTCGTTTTCAAATCTCATTAAGGAAGTGGATGCAGTTCCTAGTGAGCCGGAGTTCGGGTCCATTGAATGGTGCGATGGAATACATGTCATTAGGACTTAGGAGTCCTATAATGCTACTCCTAGGTAGTAGCCTGGTTGCGTCAGTTGGATAATGATAGAGATATTTTATAAAAGGATCGTATTTTTTTGGTTATATTAGAGTATGGGTCGTAGGACATGCGGTTGATGCGTAGACTAACTTTGACTTTCTGATTTGTTACTAAAATGCGCTTATAAACTATTTAAATGACATCTAGCTAGCTCGGACATTACCATCTTCTACATCTCAAATGGGATCCATCTCTGTTTCCTAAATTCAATAACTAATCCTAGGCATGATCGTCGACCGTGGTGGAAGAAAGACATTCTAACTTGCAAGGCAAAGTAAAATGCCAAATTTTAGGGTTTATATGATTTTACGGCCGGCGGATGGAGAACAAAGAGTCATGCGCCAAACAATGACAAACAGAGTTACTCTTTTAAACAGTCTTAGTGGTTGACTAAATTCAAAAAGTCAAGTAACATATTTTCTAACAGACTTCCGTTAGTCTACGACCCAGAAACATCAACGGCATGTACTACGATCCAGACCATAATATAGCCAAAAACATACGACCCTTTTATAAAATATCTCATAATAATATGATCAGTTGGCACTTGAGAATAATATGATCTATTTCTTATTAAATAAAAATCGGTCTTATTTTCGTGGGGGTGATTGCTTTATTTCCCGACTATTTTTGTTCTGTCTATGTTCCATTAGTAGCACTTGCTACAGTAAAATTTCGATAAATCAATAACTTTGGGACCAAATAAAGTTTATTATTGTAGTGAAGTTACTATTTTATCGAGATAAAATTTAGCTTATACAAACCTAGTTAGGATCAGAAAATATTACTATTTTAGCAAAATAATTAATTTATTTACTATGTTTTGGACATTGTGGATGGAACGTAACAGCCGTACCTTCGATAATCAACATACCTTCAAAACAGATGATGAACTTGGGAATGAAGCTAAAACCTTTGGTTGATGGTGGTTTTGGGTAAAACCCAAAAACCTCACGTATAGCATGACGTCATCGGTGACACTAAACACATTTACTAGAACATTTAATGCACTTATGTAAAAATTACCAGGGTATCCTTTTTCAAATACTAAACTAGGATTTCGACACACAAAACCCTAAGTCTGCGTATACCGCACAGCAATTGTGTAAAAGCATGGCAAACATGCCAGAATGCACGTACCATGCAACCATCACGCAATACATAGCAATTGCACGTACCGTGCAATCATTGCGCTTCATGGAAACCATGCCAAAACCAAGCCGCACAACCGTTGCGAATCATGGCAACCATGCCAAAACCAAGCCGCACAATCATTGCGCTTCACGGCAATCGTGCCAAATCCGAGCTGCACAATCATTGCGCCACACGCGCCATTGGAACATGCCAAGCATCTCTTCCAACTTAGGGCATGCCAAAGCCGTGCAAACCTAGGGGCCAAGCCGCCACACGCGCCATTAGCACATGCCAAGCAACTCTTGCAACCTGGCATGCCAAAGTCGTGCAAACATAGGGGCCAAGCCGCCACACGCGCCATTGGCACATGCCAAGCAACGCTTGCAACCTAGCATGCCAAGCCGTGCAAACCTAGGGCCAAGCCGTCACACGCGCCATTGACACATGCCAAGCAGCTCTTGCAACCTGGCATGCCAAAGTCGTGCAAACCTAGGGGCCAAGCCTCCACACGTGCCATTGGCACATGCCAAGCAACTCTTGCAACCTGGCATGCCAAAGCCGTGCAAACCTAAGGGCCAAACCGCCACACGCGCCATTGGCACATGCCAAGCAACGCTTGCAACCTTGCATGCCAAGCCGTGCAAACCTAGGGCCAAGCCGCCACACGAGCCATTGGCACATGCCAAGCAACGCTTGCAACCTAACATGCCAAGCCGTGCAAACCTAGGGCCAAGCCGCCACACGCGCCATTGGCACATGCCAATCAACGCTTGTAACCTGGCATGCCAAGCCGTGCAAATCAAGGCCAAAGCCCCCGCACGCTCCATTGGCACATGCCAAGCAACTCTTACAACTTGGCATGCAAGGCCGTGCAAACCCAGGCCAAAGCCACCACACGCGTCATTAGCACATGCCAAGCAACTCTTGCAAACCTGGCATGCCAAGCCGTGCAAACCAAGGCCAAAGCCGCCACACGCGCTATTGGCACATGCCAATCAACTCTTGCAACCTGGCATGCCGAGCTGTGCAAATCAAGGCCAAAGCCTCCACACGCGCCATTGGCACATGCCAAGCAACTCTTGCAAACCTGGCATGCCAACCTGTGCAAACCAAGGCCAAAGCCGCCACACGCGCCATTGGCACATGCCATGCAACACTTGCACTTTGGCATTGCCACTTGCACCCGATGTGCAACCTACGACCAAGACATTCCACACATGACATTGGCACATGCCCTGCAACCCTTGCACTTTGGCATGTCATGCCTACATCAAAGGCCACGATTCCTCTTAAGATTCAAAATCTCGGCCACTGAGCCAGCACGTCTCTCAAGCTCAACTTATCAAACACCAGCGACATGCTACATATTTTCCACGAAAACACTCGAGACATCAAAAACGTATGTCACAAACTGGGGGATGCTCATTAGGGTATTGGTTTGGCGGTCTACAGCGTGCAGCATACACAAATGCTCGTTTCAAGAGAGTGTCATAAGAATAAAATGGTTAGTAAATGCAGGAAGTAATGTTGAAACGCTCCTACATTATGAAACATCAATTCCATCAAATTCCATCAATTCCAGGCGTCACCACCTCTTCCGATTTAACTCATCCGTTTCTTTTCTTACAAGGCCAGAGTACGTTTCACTTAGACTTGTATAAATAGGTCTTACCTATTTCTACCAAAACACAAGTTTTTGGTCAGGGAGAAATAAAATACTCATAAAGGAAACTTTGCTAGCTTTCTAAAAGTTTTCACCTTCTGATACAACTCAAGTACTACTCTTCCAGACGTGTTGTGGTCTCAACACTCTCTTTGCTTCCCTCCCTAAACCATCCGTTCTCCTCCTTTTTGTGACCGAAGCAAATCCGGAACGGCCATCTCTTGGTTTAGGCCAGATTTGTATAGATTGATCTCTCGAATCTAAAGTACTCCCGTGCAGTACATTTGTTCAGGGTTTAGATCTATTTCTCACTCACCCACCGAAATTACCAAAATCAGCAGAAACAATTTTCACCATAAACACTTTTATATTTCTTTGGGCTTCAGCTGCAGGAAGAAGAGTTCATGTTAACTTTTCTAGCTCAGTTCTCAAAGATTGGGAGAATTTATTCGTGTAATGTAATGTTTTTTTCTCTTTTATTCTACTTCTGGTAGCCCCTGTATATTCTCTCTTTCTAATACAAGTTCTTTTCTGATCAATAAAAAATTATCTACTGTAGTGATGGTAATATATTAAGCTCCCCGTCATATTTTAGCTCAAAAAATATTTATTAAACAAGTTAATAAAAACCAACAAAAGAACAAATTTAATCCGAAACATTTGAAAATTGCACCTATACCACCTGGACGGAGGGAGTACAATTTTGGGCGGCCTTTGGCTTTGTTAGTGATTTAAAGATTTGACCCTAGTGATATGAATTCATGGGTTCGTCGCTGCCAATGGTAGTTCATATTACCGACCTATTGTATTAACCATGCAGTGAAACACTTTTTGCCTGCAGGCACATAAATGAACCACTAATTAATATAGAATGGTACGCGAACATGCTAGCTAATAATGTTAGTTTTCGTATGATATCCATAGGCTGCCTTTCTATCTCAAAATATAGAATCCAACAACTTGAAACTGAGGCCTTGTGAGTCAGGTTACCGTGCACGCATATTAATGAATTGAAAATGAAAAAAACGTACATATCTGTATTCTGTTGTAGTACGGTTTAAAAGTCAGAACTGATGTACTGGTACCATTATGATGGATGGACTGTATTCTGAAAGAATGAATAGCACTAAAGCATCTTCTATTACCCAGTTTATAAGCCACACAAATACATACAAATCGAGCAAGAACGAGAGTACTTGTGATGATATTCATTTATTACCCAGTTTAACAGAATCACGTGAAAGAACTAATGAGCGATAGCCCTACCTGGATAATCTCTACAAATAATAATGACAAAAGGAAGGTAGCAGCAGAAGTACTAGCAATTATACACCCGCGAACGTTCATCATCAGAACTTCCCAAACCACAAAATTTTATAGTAATTCCATCAACAGACTTATTAACCCCAAGTATATTAAAATCTCTAGGTATCTGATTTTGTGCTCAGTCAAAAACTGTCGGTGCCACATGTCATCCTTGATCGATTTCGCTTATAAATAAGCCAAACTGTTTGCTTAGCAATGACAACATAAGACTGTGAGAATGCCTTCTTCAGCTACGTCCTTCATTACTCTCCTTCTTTTGTTTTCTCTAATAGCAGAACTTACCCCATCTTCATATTCTCAGCGGCCGTTATCATCGATTGTTGATGCTGAGCAACCACGGACTTATATTGTTCATGTCTTCAAATCCGATAAGCCTTCCAACTTTGCTTCACACCATGAATGGTATCACTCAACTCTCCAATCTCTTCCTCCTTCTCCCCATCCTCAGAGAATTCTTTATACGTACACAAATGTCGTTAATGGATTTGCTGCTCGACTAACACCTTCTCAAGCCAATCATCTTCGAAGTTTTCCAGGAATCATCTCGATTCTTCCGGAGAGAATTCACCAAGTGCACACAACTCGTACTCCACTCTTTCTTGGTTTGTCCAATGATTTTGGTCTTTGGCCTATATCAAACTATGCTGATGATGTTATCATTGGTGTCCTCGATACTGGAATCTGGCCAGAACGCCAAAGTTTTAGTGACACTGGCCTATCTCCTGTGCCTGCTAGATGGAATGGTACTTGTGAGACTGGCTCTGATTTCCCAGAAAAGTCTTGCAACAGAAAGATAATTGGTGCTAGGTCATATTATGAAGGAGCTGAAGCCGAAATTGGTCAAATGGTAAATGAAACTGGTATCGATTCAAGATCTCCGAGAGATACGCAAGGACATGGTACACATACTTCGTCGACTGCAGCTGGATCTCCAGTCAAGAATGCCAGTTTGTTTCAATATGCGGTTGGGGAAGCAAAAGGTATTGCGACGAGGGCTAGAATTGCTGTTTACAAGATATGCTGGGCTGATGGTTGCTTTGATTCGGATATTCTAGCTGCCTTTGATCAGGCTGTCGCAGATGGTGTCGATGTGATATCATTATCTGTTGGCATGGGTTTCAATCAGGAATACAATGAAGATTCGATTGCAATTGGAGCTTTTGGTGCTATGGAAAAAGGAATACTCGTTTCATGTTCTGCAGGAAATGATGGTCCGTCTCCGCGCACTGCTGGTAATCTTGCCCCATGGTTGCTAACTGTTGCAGCGTCCACGCTTGACAGGGAATTTCCGGCAGATGTAATTTTAGGTGATGGTAGGGTTATTAATGGTGTTTCATTATATTCTGGAGAACCACTTCCACAAGGAGACATAGAATTATTCTACGCCGTTGATGCTGATAACCAATTCTGCATTGAAGGACTGTTCAACTCTAGCACTATCTTGGCTGGAAAGATCATTGTTTGCGAATTGGCATATAATGATGGAGGATCAGCAGTGAAGATTGCTGGTGGTATTGGAATGATTGTCGTCAAAAATCAAGAATATGGAAAAGGACTGACGTCTTCACCATATCTAATTCCAGCAGCACAAGTGAGTTACGAGGACGGAGCCAAGATACTGGAATATATCAAATTACAAGAAAACGCGACAGCTACTATCAATTTTCTTGGAACCGTAAAGGGTGGTTCGACATCCGCTCCAAAGGTTGCTTCATTTTCAAGCCGTGGTCCAAACTATCTAACACCTGAGATACTGAAACCGGATATCACCGCACCTGGTGTTAACATCTTGGCCGCTTGGAGTGGAGCAACTTCCCCGATCAACGCGGACCTCGATCCAACTCGAGTTGAGTTCAATATAATTTCTGGTACCTCCATGTCATGCCCTCACGTCAGCGGGGTGGCTGCTTTGCTCCGAAATGCTTTCCCTAAATGGACACCAGCAGCAATTAAGTCAGCTCTTATGACTACAGCATATAATGTGGATAATTCCCGTAAGAACATTACTGATCTTGCCACTGGTCTGGATTCAACACCGTTCCTTATCGGTGCAGGACATGTTGATCCGAACCGAGCCCTTCATCCGGGTTTGGTATATGACCTCGGGCCGAGTGATTATGTAGCCTTCCTCTGCTCCATTGGCTATGATTCTTCACAATTGTCAGTTTTAGTCAAGGACAGGAAAGTTGATTGTGGTTCAATTGGATTGTCGAGCCCTGGTGACTTGAACTACCCGTCATTTTCTGTGGTTTTTGAATCCGGCAGTAACACTACAGTAATGTACAAGAGGTCTGTGAAGAACGTTGAACTGATTGGATCTGCAATTTATAAGCATATCGTTAAAGTTCCTGCATCAGTTAAAATCAATGTCTCGCCAAGTATGCTTATTTTCAGCAGCGAAAACCGCACCCTTTCTTATGAAATTTCATTCTCAAGTCTCATTAAAGAAGGAGTTGACGCAGTTCCTGGCGAACCAGAGTTTGGGTACATTGAATGGCGTGATGGAGTTCATGTCGTCAGGAGTCCTATCGTGTTCACATGGAATGCTGATCCTACAAGTAGTGTGATTGCGTAAATGTAACAAGAATGATCAGTTAGTAATACGCCATATTAATCATTGAGTAACAAAGTTTATGCTTGTTCCAGATATAATAGTATGACTTTTATATTTACAGAAATGCTACGTACCGATCTTGGATATATTAAGAGGCATAAATATTATTGTACGTATTCTATATAAATCAGTAGAATCAGATCTTCTAAACTACACTGATACGGTCTTTGTATACGAGTAACTTAGGCACAATTGATAGCTTAAAAAAAAATTCATCATCAGTTGGTTTTCTAACTCAAATCAGAAGGTTTTCCTCCCGGGCTAGGAACGGAAATTCTAAACTGACCGCCGGTTCAATCGTGCAATCTGTCCCGGCACTAACAGTGCCCGGGATCCATCCCCTAAAACTCATCCCCTGTTATTCATGGGTTGGGAAGGCCCACCGAATTGTTAGAGGCAGGACAAATTGCAGGATTGTTCCGGGATTGGATATAGTTTAGAAGACTAGTTTCTGCAATTATCAAACCTGGAAAACAACAAATACCCATAATCGAACGAAAGAAGACGGTGTATACTTCCAGACAATCTATACTCTACTTTTTGTTCATCATAACTATCGGTGAATCCTTATCATGTTCCGAAGAAGAAGAACAAAAGAAAACTTTAATTTTTCTTTTGATAAATGTGACATGTAAACAGTAACGTATGTCTCTCTCCGACGCACACGCTACCACATCAACATCCCGGTCAAGCAGTTGTTATTCAACTGTTCAATTAGATATCTTCCGATTACGAAAGTAGTCCCAAATAAAAAATTTCCTAACTTTTTTGAATTTTCCTACTTTCATAAACAGCAGTGGTGATGAATTTTTATATACCGGTTATGACCGTTATCTCGGAAATAAATTTTCCCAAAGTTATAAATTTTCTAATTTTTCTTTTTTCATGTTATCTATCTATGGTAATAGTCGGTAACAATTAAAAATAAAAAAGATTATTATGTCACAAATTAATATTTTAAGATTTCAAAAATGTTAGAAGAAAATTTTTTGTAAAATAATAAATATAAAAAAAATGTGTTTAAAGGTGGAAACGTAAATTAAACTAGTAAGGATACTTAGTACTCTCACCATTTTTAGACACCCCTTATCTTTTGCCTTTAGATGGGTATAAATTGGTATCCTTAAAGTCCTTCAGTATAGCCCTAAAAAATCAAGGTAACTTTTTGTCTACAACATTTGTGCAAACTCTTACTCCCTCAGTTTCAGGAAGATAGGAAATGTTTTCATAGAAGGGTATGCCAAAGGATAGGCAAGTTTCCTTAAATGGAAAGTCAAACGTTACTCCTTTGACCAGAAATTACTTGATAAATTAAGGTTTTGCAAAAAATATTAGAATTGAAATTATTTCCATGTAAGCGATCAACATCAAAAATTCTTTGTTTAATACACTGGTTTCAAATCCTGGTTGTTGATTTTCTTCTTGATAATCAGGAAATTTTAGGGGACAATATGGAATTTTTGTGGTATACTTTTAACTAAAAAACGTATTTTATCAACTAAATACGACACGAGGAGGTATTAGTTTAGTAATCTACCCATAGAGAGACCACTTCTCTCTCTTTTTTCTCTCTTGAGAAAAAAAAGGGACCACTTTTCTTTCCTTTTTTTCTCTAATATCAAATGGATACCACTATTTAGCAGAAGGTTAAATTAGAAGAAAACATGAAAAAATGGCTATAATGATCAATCGTGCTACAAATGGATACCACTATTTTTGTGAAACTAAATTGGGTATTCTTAAGGATTCTGATTTCGGATGTTGGGTTTATAATTCTTGTCAAAAAAAAAAAAAGAGTTATGTGGTATTTATGAGTCTGAAATTGGGTTTGATTTGTTAGTTTTCGTGGGCTGTATTGATATATAATTTTTGGTTATCGCTGCTGGTGGTGGAGGTTGTATGGACTGATGGTGGTGGTTGCTGGGTGCTTGGAGAGGGAATCAATGAGTTCGATAAAGCATTGGTGGTGATGGTGAAATCAACTAAATCTCATAGTTGAGTCTCAGCTTTCTTAACAATTGGATTCTGCTGATGTAGAGCGTATTGGCCGTGCGGCGAATTAGCTGTATTACCATAAGCCTTCATACACTTGCTTATTATTTAAGTATGTAGTATTCATGAATCACAATGCTTCAATCACATCTGCACTAAAGGTCACTTATTCTAATTGTACACATACTTTAAGTTGAATGGTTTAGGAAATAATTTTACTTTCAGCCTAAATAATAGTTAAGCATCATATTAAGTCTAATGATTAGGAAATTTTGTTTAAGAACTTGAATAGGTTGGTGGTCCATTAAGTGATTGGTTATTAGAATGCTTACAACGTACACTTTGGGTAAATAACTTTGGTCCTACACTGCTACTGGTAGTAGCCAAACACAGTAGTAGTATATGTATCACTTGTTAAAGTTTTCTAAAATCCCTGCTTTACAATTAAACTTTGTAATGGAGCAGTTTATATACTTACAGTCATTTATATGCCTTGATCTTTTTTATGAACTTTGTATCTGTTGTAATGGTCATAGTGAATGTTTCCTGCTTATGAATAAGTATGATAGGAAGCTAGATAAAGTGAACTATGTTGTCGTCTGACTTAACTTTAAAACTGCCATGTACTTAGATGTGCTGCATACACAATACTTACACTTTCGAACTTCTATTTAATTTAAGTTTGGATCCGTGCCGTGAACTACTTAGTAGCTCGTGTTCTCTTTTCCTTATGAGATCCTTATTTTATATGTATTTGTGCCCAGTACAAGTTTACTTGATTCTATCTGATAACTCTTGGGAATTTAAGAGTTCATTTTTGTTCATGCTTCTTGTATAATGCTGTCTAGCTCAGTTGCTCTTTAAATGCCTGATTTGCACTTTCTAGTCTGGCTAGCACCCTTGTTGGCAGGTCTTGCTTGTATGTATCTTTACCTGTTTTACCTTCTACTTGTGCAGTTCTATGTTTTCAGTTGTTATATAGTAATGGAATTGTTAAGTGCTATTGTGGTGTTCGATTCTACGTTTGTTTCATTTCTCCTTGCTTCTTTGCAAGTTGTATTCATAACTGCATTTTCTAAAGTCTGCCTGCTTGCATTTGTACAGGTATGAGAAAATCCTTCAGGGGAGGGCTTTGAGTTCTCTTGTTCACATGTGCATATATATTGCAAGTTGGCGTGTAAGGATGGAAGCACATCTAGTAAACAAATCACTCTTGGTGTTTTTTCTATTTTTTATGAATCTTTATCAATTATACTGGACTGGTATTATACAGATTTTGGTTCTCCCTGTTATGAGTAGAAGCAAGCTAAACTTAATTTCTTTTTTATTTTCTGTTGTTAATCAACTTGTTAATCTGAATAGCATCCGTCTATCTAAACAGATCATTATTCGTGTGTGTAACTGTGGATTCTGAAATATTGTGACAGGTCATTACAAGTTTGCAGTTAGCAGATTAAGGACCAGATATAAGTTATTACACTCACGATCAACTACGACTTCTCAACAAGGTAAAGTTGGTCTGTTGCGTCTCCCATGTGACTCTAGAATTTCTCTTACTTTCTTTTCTTGTTTGTTGGTTGAAGAGTAAAGAGTTTGATATGTTTTTCTGGTGTGTTTTGGGCAGGTACTAAATGCAGATGATGATATGGTTGATTTGAAGCAATTAGATGAGGATATAGAGGTACTGCAAAGAAGTTAAATGTGGTTATTAGGTATCCAGGTCTCTTCTCGCTTGGTTATTTCTTCAACTCCTTGTGTTTGGTGCTTATGTATCTCGTTGTGTTATGTTTTGAAGCTCTCAAGATGCTCATCTTACTATGGTTGCTAATGAAATGAGTCGGATGTTTTCAGTTGGTGGTCCTGGAAAACGGTTGCAGTCACTACTATGTAAGTTTTTCCTCTACTTTTCTAGTGTATGATGGTTATTTTGAAGCTTCTTCAATCTGAGATAATCTTGTGATCAATTTTCAGGGCTCTTAAAAGGGTGAACATGATCTAGCTCTTATGCAATAGATCTTCTTTGGTAGCGTTGTTAGTAAAACTTCAGGCCAGTCTCTTGCTTGACAAGCACCATTAGGTGCAGGGTTACCTAATACTGTAATCTGCACTACCACTAAAAGTTTGGGCATCAGGAATGAAGGGTGAGATACGATCACTTTTATTAGTATTTTCTCATGAAAATCTGTGCTCCGAGTTTATCGCACCTTATTTACTTTGTATGGCTTATGCGCTGCAATCTGTGCTTCCGTAGCAATGCTAAGGGTAAGTCACACTCCTCATCACAACTACTTTTCGCTGCTGGGTCATAAGATTAGTAATGCTATTAAGTGCACGATAGCTGCAGCTAAGCTGCTCTCATCTACAATCTTATACTGATTCAATGTTGAGTGCTCTTGTATTCCGACTTCATAGTTGCTTTAGTTGGAATCTGTCCAGTAGGTTACACCATCTTTTTGCTAGCTAGTTTATTCAATTGTTGTGATGGTGAAATTAGATATTATGGAGATAATGAAATCTATCTACTGTCATGAAGTTACTCGTGTTATTTTCATATTATGTTCGACTAGTGATGTAACCTAGCATATAAGGTCTGACTTTTTACTATTCTCCTGAATGTAGTTCGAGACCTTCATGGATGCCGTCACTCTCTTTCCGATGGTCTCATGAGGGTTTCTGATGTCATGGTTGATGGTGAGATCATTGTTGCTGCTAGATAAGGAAATGCTGGAAAAGGTTGTGCTTCTACAGGATCTTGTCTCAAGCAAGCTGGTGCAAAGGTCCTAATGACTGAAATTGTGGTTGAATTTTTTTTAGGACTTATTGTATCACTTCTCTTTAAGAAACCTTAACAATAGGGGTTGAATCCTTTTCTTTTTAATGATTTTGGACTAAACTTATTCAATGTAATGGAGCTGTCATTTGGTATTAGATGATTCAGGTTTTATTTGGAATTTGTATTTGAATTTTAATATTTTAATATTAATTGTCATTCGAATTTCACTTGAATTTGAGAATTTTAGTAATTTCATTTGAACTTGAATCTGAATTTGAATGAGTGCAATTTGAGTTTCATTTTAGTATAATTTGAATTTGAATCGGGACTATTTCAGCCCAGTCAGAATAACTGGAGTCAGCCAATCAGACCTGACTTATTTCTTAATATTAAAATAAATCAAATCAACGACGCAATGCAGGTGTCGTGCGTAGAGGCGCTTTGGAAGTATCGTAATTAAAGGGCAACCATATAGCATCGTCCCAGAAAAAGACTAAATCTACGGCACTTCCAGCTGCAGTCAGAAAGTGTTGTTTAACTCGTTAGAACAACAGTATCTGACTATCTTAAATCGGTTGTTTTCCACTAGTGCATCACCTCAGGAAACACCCATGCCCACAGCTTTGCAGGTGTTATGGCCATCCATAGTTTATAGGCAACCTTGCAGTGGAGGAGAATGTGGTCTTGTGACTCGAAACTATCACCACAAACTATGCATGAACTATAAATATCAATTCCCTTATACTGCAACATGTCAAGAGAGTTGAGCTTATCGTGTACATCAGACCAGACCAAAAAATTGATTTTAGGAGGGACTGCAGTTTTCCAAAAAAACTTGTAAGGGAAATCCAATGATGTCGTCTTATTTTGTCAGTGAATCATATAAGGATTTAACCGAGAATTTCCCATTAGAATTAAGAGCCCACTGTCTGGTGTCTGGTAATGTATCACGTGTTGATGGATTTGAACCAATTACCAACAGAAGTTCTGCGAACTAATCAGCTTCTGAATGTGACAATGTTCTCTTGAAATCGATAGTCCAAGAACCATTCAATGTAATATGATCATCAACAGTGCCATTTTGCAACCTGTCTAGTTTATAAATTGCAGGGAAAGTGTTGCAAGACAATAGTTGGAAGACCACATTGATAAACATGAGCATAGATATTCTAATGTAGTTATGAGAATAATTCTCTGTATCTTCATTGATAGTTAAAATCCTGATTTATACATGTTTACACAACTACATAAGGAAAATAAAAGATACACATAACAACTAGATAAGGCAAATAAAAGATACGCCTAACAATATCTAGGACATACACAGAAAGAATATATATGCAGTTACAACCAAATAACAAACACAATAATGTCAAGATATATCATATGTTGACCATATCTTAACACCCCCCCTCAGGCTCAAGGTGGTGGAGTACACATCTTGAGTCTGGAAATTAAGAATCGAAGACGAGCTGCAGAGTAAGTCTTGGTGAAAAGATCATCCACTTGAAATTCTGATTTAACATGCGGAAGAGTGATTGTACCTTTCTTGAAATGATGACGAGTAAAATGCCAATCTATCTCTATATGTTTTGTACGCTCATGAAAGACATTATTGTGTGTAATTTGAATAGCAGCCTTGTTATCACAATAAAGTGGTGTAGGAGCAGAAATTAGAACTCCCATATCACGGAGTAGCCACCGTAACCAAATGAGTTCAGATGTGGTGTGAGCAGGTTCTCTATACTCTGCTTCAGCACTTGAACGAGAAACCACACTTTGTTTCTTACTTCTCCATGAAATCAACGAGTCTCCCAAGAAAACACAATAGCCTGTAATAGATTTTTTATCCGCAATATCCCCAGCCCAATCAGAATCTGAGTAAGCTTGAAGAGTGAGATCATACTTTGATGAGGAACACAGACCTTGATGAAGAGACCCCTTGATATATCTTAGAATTCTGAGAACAGCTGCATAATGAGTAGACCTTGGAGCAGACATAAACTGAATGACTATGTGAACTACATGACTTATGTCTGGTCTCGTAATGGTCAAGTAATTTAGACTCCCTACTAGTTGATGAGAGTCCCATCTGTAGGACTGTATTTTACATTCAATTCAAGAGGTGTGTCAGTTAACTTATTGTCAGATAGCCCTGCACGCTGTAGAATCTCATATGCATATTTGACTTGTGATATGAAATAACCAGTGGGTGACATGCCAACTTCAATGCCAAGAAAGTAACTTAAAGATCCAAGATCTTTCATCTTAAAACAATCACTGAGATATGATTTGAGTTCAGTAATACCTTGTAGATCACTGCCAGTAATAACCATGTCGTCAACATACAAGAGAAGAATGACAATTCCTTTTTCTGATGATCTGACAAACATAGCTAAATCACAGAAGCTTTGTGTAAAGCCATACTGCTTTGCTAAACTTCTCAAACCAAGCACGAGGTGCTTGTTTGAGTCCATATAATGCCCGTCAAAGCTTACATACTTGATTAGGTTCATGAGGCAAACCAGGAGGAGGTTGCATGTAAACCTCTTCTTGTAACTCACCATGAAGAAACGCGTTTTTCACGTCCATTTGATGAATCCCCCATTGTCGTGCTGCAGCAACAGCAAGTAATGTACGAACTGTAACCATTCTGGCCACTGGTGCAAATGTTTCTTCATAGTCAACACCATACTCTTGTGTATAACCTTTTGCAACAACTCGTGATTCACATCATTCAAACTCACCATCTGACTTGGTCTTAACTTTATAGACCCATCTGCTTCCAACAATTGATTTTCTAGAAGGAAGGTCCACCATTTCCCATGTGCGTGCCTTTGCATGTGCTTCCAATTCATCATCAATTGAATCTTGCCATTCTGGAATGGCTGCAGATTCTCTGTCTGTTTTTGGTTCATAAAATGAAAAAATATAAGACAAGGAACAGTGATAGTCTGCATACTTAGCTGGTGGTCTTCGATTGCGAGGTGGAAAGAATTTTCTTCAGAATCAGGATCTCGTTCCTGAGTTGCACTGTTAGGTTGAGTCGTATAGTGGTCTTGGTCATCC
The DNA here is from genome assembly GCF_003573695.1 of Papaver somniferum. Classification (NCBI taxonomy): domain Eukaryota; kingdom Viridiplantae; phylum Streptophyta; class Magnoliopsida; order Ranunculales; family Papaveraceae; genus Papaver; species Papaver somniferum. The sequence continues at coordinate 5,337,585 of NW_020619603.1, read as the reverse complement.
GTATATGGTGGATCAACAACTAGAGGAGATGGACTTTCAGGAGTAGATATAGGAAAAGTGCTAGGATTGGATTCACTAGGAAATGGATCAGAATAAGTGAAAGACTCAAAAGATGATGATTTGTTGCTTGGAAGTGACCAGAATGGAACTTTCTCCCAGAATGTGACATGACGAGAGACACGAAGCTTTCTATTAACTGGATAATAACAATGGTACCCTTTTTGTTCAATACCATAACCAAGGAAGACACACAAGACATTATTTTGACCAAGTTTATGACGTTCACGTTCTGGAAGGAGTACAAAAAAAGTTGAACCAAAGACTCGAAGCTCAGAATAGTTTGGTTTCTTTCCATTGAGACGCTCATAAGGTGGCATTCCTCCTATGACAGTTGTTGGGACTCTATTGATGGTGTAGACTGCAGTAAGGACTGATTCTCCCCAGAAATTTGAAGGAACTGAGCCAGAAATTAACTGAGTTCTAGCTGTCTCTATAATATGACGGTATTTACGTTCTGCAACTCCATTTTTGTTCTGTAGTTTCAGTACATGACAGTTGAAGAATGGTGCCTTGGGTTTTAAGGAATTCTTTGAATGGATTGAAAATATATTCCCCTCCTTGATCAGCACGAAAAACTTTGATCACTTTACCAAACTGAGTTTTTATCATGGTTGAGAAATCAACATATAACTTAAGAAAATCTGCTCTAGAGCTGAATAGATATACCCATGTATAACGCGAATAATCATCAATAAAATTGACATAATACAAAGCACCTCCCTTTGACATAATTGGAGATTTACCCCAGACATCAGAATGTATAAGAGCAAAAGGTTCAGTTGAGACAGAAGTGCTAAGATTAAAAGAAAGAGCTGGTTGTTTTTCCAGTTTACAAGAGATGCAATTTGGTTCTTTATCTAACCGAGTATCTCTTAGTAAACCCTTATTGATCATATATGAAAGACGAGAAAAGGAAACATGACCTAACTTAGAATCCCAAGACATGAAGGGAGATATTGAGACAGGTGCAGTGGGAGTGGCAGCTACGACATGAATTTTATATTCCGATGAGAGAGCAAGAGATTGAAGGAGATACAACCGACCAACTCTACGGCCTATCCCAACTAGCTTCCCGGTTTTGAGATCCTGTATAGCACAACCAAAAGGAAAACAATATGTGTTATAACCTTGATCACATAGTTGACCAACTGAAATAAGATTCATTGTAATATTTGGAACAAGAAGCACATCTGGTACATAGAAGTTATTTGAATTGTTGACCAAGCCTATATGACTTGCAGTTACTGTTGATCCATCAGCAGTATGAATCTTAGGGGTGATGACAGGATGAAGACTTTCAAAAAACTTTTGATTAAAAGTCATATGGTTTGATGCTCCTGAGTCGAGAAACCATTCTGTTGAATAAATACCTGAGGAGATAGAAAAGGAAGATGCAGCTGTAGGGTTGTTACCAATTGAGAGTGCTTGTTTAATCATCTCTTGAATATCAGCAAGGTTTGGTGCTGAACCACCACCAGGTACAACTAATGCAGATAAGGTTGTCGATGTTGCATATGGATCTGTTGCAGATGAAACTGGAGCTGCCGTAAATCTGGTAGGTGTATTGAATTTGTTTCCTCCATTAGCATTGATCCTTCTCATGTTTATTGAGGTTGGTGAGGTGCATAATCTAGATGAGTGACCAAATTCCTTACAATACCCACACTGTGTTGTGTGTGTGTCAGGTATTGTGGCAGCAGGTGATGTATTGGCCGATGGTAGATTGCAGTTCCTTTCCAAGTGTCCAAAGATCTTGCAGTTATGACACTGTACTTGAGACATATCACGTTGCACTTGAGCATTTGAGTTTCTTGGAAAAATTTTAGGGATGGATCGTGAGGGCACAGCAAATACTCCTGATATCTCCGGTGTGATTCTTTTCCTTGTTTCTTCTGTAATAAGTTCAGACAAAGCAACTTCCACCGTGGGAAGAGGTGAACGATGAAGGACTGATGCCCTAATAGACTCAAACTCATCACGGAAAGCCATTAGAAACTAAACTAAACGTGTTTCCTCTCTATACTTCTGCCACAATTCCAAATCTACGGTCCGTATTGGTTCCATGAGTGCTAATTGATTCCAGATTAAGGACATCTCAGAATAAAAAACAGAAATAGATTGATCATGCGATTGTTTCATAGATCTAATATCTTTTTCGAGTTTATACCTCTGAGCAAAGTTGATTTGGGTGTACCTTTTCGAAAGAAAATCACATGCATCTTTGGTTACCTCAAAACTTGTGAGTTGCATGCTTATGGAAGGAATGACTGTGTTTCCAATCCAAGTGAGAATCCTGTGATTGTTAATCTCTGATTCTTCTTTTGGATCCTTTTTCTGTATTTCTTTTTCTTTCCCTTTTTCAACAGAACTGCTTGTTGTAGGTTTCTTTTCTATACCATCGACATACTTCCACATACTCTTTCCTTTAAGAAAACTCCTCATGAGGAATGACCAGTGATTTTGTAATTGGTTCCATCAAAATGGACAGTGATAGGTTTAGAATCTTCTCTTGACATGATTACTATGTTTTTTCTGGGTTGTATTTTCTCTGGATTGTATTGCAGCGGAAACTGGTTCTCAGATCTTTCCTAGCTCTGATGCCATGATAAACATGAGCATACAAATTCTAATGTAGTTGTGAGAATAATTCTATGTATCTTCATTGATAGGAAAAAGCCTGATTTATACATGTTTACACAACTAGATAAGGAAAATAAAAGATACAGTTAACAACTAGATAAGGCAAATAAAAGATACACCTAACAATATCTAGGATATATACAGAAAGAATATATATGCAGTTACAACCAAATAACAAACACAATAATGTCAAGATATATCATATCTTGACCATATCTTAACACACATATCATGTCAGAATGATATAAGATTACTAATGTGAAGACCGATAGTGGAGTTTGCTGCGATAAGAGCACCAGTATCCACAATGGTCTCCATCACGACACCCCATAAGGAGTGTTAACTCTACTTGGAACCCAGTTTGAGTAGCTGCTTCCATATTTCTCCACCATAAGCTTGTACCAAAGATGTGCTTTTTCAATACCAAAAAGCCAACACCATTTTGAGAGTAATGCCAGATTCATCACCCTTAAATTGAGAACACCAAGGCCTCCTTTCTCTTTACAAGCACGTATAATATCCCAATTAACCAAATGTGAACAGCTACTGCCGCTAGTAGTATGATCCGATAAGAAGTTTCTCATTTTCTTCTCAAGAATTTTTATAATTGCAATTGGATCTTTAAAAAGTGAGAAATAATACATAGGCAGAGATGAAAGAATGCACTTGAGAAGAGCAAGTTTACCACCTCTAGAGAGTGAAATTTGATTCCAAGTAGACAACATCAAATCTCTCTATAATTGGAACCCAAATAGTTTTAGAAGTAGCCTTAGCACCAAGAGGCATACCTACATACATGAATGACAAAGAATCTGTAGCACAACCCAGCTCCGATGCACATTCATTAATTTGAGGCGCATCACCAATTGCAATTAACCTAGTCTTGGAAGTATTAACCTTTAACCCTGCAATGTACTTAAAACAATGAAGAATAGAGAAGATATTTGTCAACTCATTTTTTTTTACTGTCAACAAAGAATATTGTATCGTCTGCTTAATGTAGATGATTCACTACGGTGCCATTTTCAACCATAGAGAAGCCATTGAAGAGATTAGCATTCGTATCTCTATCTATGTATCTTGAGAAGCCTTCCATTGCAATGCTGAAAAGTGATGGGGATAATGGGTAACCTTGCCTCACTCCTCTTGAACTGTTGAAGAAACCAAATGCTGAGCCATTTATAAGAACTAATTAAGAAAGTGGCTGTAGAGTAACAAAATCTCATCCAGCTGCACCACCTTCGGCTAAGACCCATTGTTTGCATCATAAACTCTAAATATTTGAATATATGTTTCTCTTATCGTCATCTTCAAGCAATTTTTTTTCTTCCGTTTGAAGCAATATTTAAGAAAGTCGAAAGAAATCACATTTCATGGCTTCCAAAATTCTAAATCAACAGATTCAATTTCATTCAAAAATAAACTCTGAGTCGACAGTTGAATGCCAATAGGGGTTTCATTCTATTCAAAATTTAATAAAATTGTTCCTTTGGTTTTTATTTTAAATATGTTCGTTAAGATGAATGTAAATTTAAGAGAAATAACACTACAAAAAAATCTACCTATTTTAAATATGTTCGTTACGTGCAGAGGATGATCATTTGAATTAGAGATACGTTGGAAAATAATGAGCGTAAAATTGTGGTTGTAGGTGAATTTGATCCACGGAAGAAGGTTGAATATGGTGAACAAAATTTCAACCATGTTGAGATCGATTAGGGTAGCTTAGAATATAGAAAGAAGAAAAAAAAATGTAAGGTTTAGTAAATTGTGTGACTTTACTGTTTTCTGCTTTCCTATTTTTATGAATGCAAAATGTGCATTCATAAAATTAACAAAGTGAAAAGGAAAATTAAAACCACTAATTTAAACCAATAGAATGAGCCGGAATGTGCACCCTATTTTTAGGGGTGCACAAAATTACACTCATATTTCTATAATTGTTACTTTCTTTTAGTTGCACTAAACTTTGTAAGTGTGTATTCTCTTAACCTCTGGTTTATTCTCTTTTTTTTCTTTTTCTTTTTGGTAAAGCCTTGTTTTTGGTTGGTCACAAAAGACAAAATATCTTAGAGTCACCTTGATATCACTAATATGACTTTCAATATCAACTACCATTATACATGCATTCAAGGGTAAAAACGTACATTAAACAGTATTTATATATTCACAAAAATGCATTGTTTAAAAAATAGATCAAAAAAAATTAAAAATTGATATCTTACAAAATACATACCCGATTTTTATAAAATTTGTATATTTGAAAAGCTCTTTGAATTACCAAAATAATGAGTACAAAAAAGAATGTTAAATTTATATTCTACGAAACATAAATTCATTGTTGTCAAATTTAGTGTCGTTAAAAGAATCAAATTCAAGCATATTCATCGATCATGTGCTTTCACAAGTGAAATAACAAAAAAAAAAACAGTTTTTTGGTTGAACAGGCCTTGGATTTGAGTTCCTGGGTCTATAAGACTTGTAAAATATGACCATGGGTGAAATAACCAGGGATCCAAAATATACTATTTTAATCGGAAAATGGGTCATTTGTCCAAATTTTCTTAAATCACGGTTCAAATGGACGAGTAAAAAATAGTTTGGGTGAAATGGCCAAAAAAAAATAGTAAGGATGAAACTGGATACATCCTGTGTAAATTAAAAATAAGAAAAAAAATATTTGAAAATGGGCACGATGAAACTGGTTATATCCTGCCTATTTTTACTTTTTTGTCCATTTAAACAGTATCAAAATCTAACTGTCCATTTCACCCAGGAATTATTGATTTTGGTCTTTTTAACCAATTTTGTGTATTCTAATATCCATATTTGGATATACCGACCAAAATGTCAAATACGTGTAATTATTGATGACCATTATACCCTTATGCGTCCCTGTTAACAGAAACATAGAGAAAAGGATCTTCGGTTTTGATTTTGAGATGTAAACTTGCACAAACGATCTCCTATAGTCTTAAGAACAATCTGAAAGAAGATTATGATTGCTGGAATGAAGAGATGGAAGTAATTTATGTACGGGGCTTAGTTAGTTTGGATCAATTTTGGCTTAAATTGAAGAAAATTTGGTTGAATTGAACATTAATTTTGGGGATTAATCATGAGAGCTGGATCAAGTTCAATTCAGCGATAACTAACACCACAAGCAGTGAGTATATTAATCCACTCGATAGCAAAAACAGCGATCAGAAATCATGAAAAAGCAGTACCGCTGCACGTCGCAGCACCACTGTTATCATCACCAACTATAGTGTTATGGTTGATGGGTTGTCTGCCAATTCAATTTTGCAGGGAAGAAGAGCTAAAAATAGATCCCAAAAATACCACAACAAATTCATCTTTTCACCACTATGAAAACGCGCATGGACTGTTCGATAATATAAAGTCCAAAAATGGTACACCTGAATCTCTATTGCGTTGTCGCACACACTTGATTGAATGGAATTTTGCAGGGAAGGAGCTGTGTTCAGTGTTCCAAAATCCAGCTAAACTCATTCCATTGTCACCAGCAACATGCACACAAAACTGTTTGTATTTATGCCAGAGCCAGTCTCGCAAAAACAGATGGAAAAGACATCGAAAATAGCAAGCCGGTACTACTAATTCCGGACGACCGAAGTCCGAAAACAAAGTGGGAACAATAAAGTTTCACCGAATTATGAAGGGGTACTTGTTGGATGTGAAATTTGGTAACGGGATGTGTGATTTTTGAGTCGTGAATTGGATGGGGTTTCTGACAGAGCTGGTTGTACAAGATGCACCTGAGTGCACAACATATATTCTGACAAAAAATATATTTTCTACTTATTGCACCCGAGTGGATAATGTGTATTTTTTTTTGAACTTTTTGTTGTTCCTCCTGATTTTCTTCTTAATACTTATTTTTGGTTGATGTTTTGAGGATCAGTGTTATTGTAATGGTGGTGGATTTAGCGCTCGAGATCATGAATTAGTCATTTTGATTGTGTATAATATATTGCATGTGATTATTAGGATAGACCTAGATTTATCCAAGAAGTACACAAGATGTACCCAAGCGCATAATACATATTTATATAGAAAATAGATTTCGGCCTGGTTGCACATGGGTGCATAATGCATATTCTTATAGGAAATAAATATTGTCCAAATTGCACCTGGGTCCATAATGCATATTTTCATATGAAATAAATTTTGGCCCAAGTTGCACGTGGGTGCATAATGCATATTTTTATATGAGATAGTTTTTGTCCAAGTTGCACCTGAGTGCATAATGTATCCTCGGCCTGATTAAAAAAAATAAAAAACAATCGAATTCATATTAAAAATGGATCTTGTTTCGTAGAGATTTTTGATCCCTTTCCAAAAATATAAATTTTATTAATATTTAACTTATATTTTGGAAGTTAAGACATTTCTCGTGATAAATTTTATGTTGATGTGAGAAAATAAATAGGAGAGAGAAAATGATATGATAAAGAATAAAGTTTAAAGTTAAGGATATATATGACTAATTTTTCTTATGTTTTTTCCGGCCAGACCTATATTTTACAAGTCCATTGCTCCCACACTTTATGGGTTGTTGTCATATCACCCATTTTCCGAAAAAAATAAATAATTAAGATAGTGTTTTTTAAGAACATTTTTCTCATTCCAATCACGACGGATTCACGTAAAAATATCATTCCGAATACAATGGAGATTGGAGAGTGCTTGTAGGCTGTAGCCAAATTTGACTACTTGGACAAACCAAAATCTCTCAGATAAAAACTGATGATACTTATGTAACTGAACTTCTATAAATATCTCAAGAAAACAAATTGGGCATATATTGACTATAGGTTTCTATATATGTTGGTAGTGCCGTTTGGAATTTAAAATGGTTCAAATTATAGTAACCGAACTATTACCTCTTCAAGACATCCTTCCATTTAGATATATAACCCACTTAGACTGGATCTTATGGGCATTTGTTTGGGAAAATTGGCATCCCGAGCGCAACAAAATCACAGGATCACAAAGGATAATTGGTGATTTGAACCAAACATGAGAGGAATAATAAGAGAGAGACAAAAGATAAAGAAGAACACAACCACAACACAAGATATACATGGTTCACCTTTACAGGCTACGTCCACGGCCAACGCCACCAAAAGAACATCAAAGCCCATTACATGCTCTTTCCGCAACTCAAGACAAGAACTAAAGAGTTAACAAGACATGCCCGAGAACACCATTGGAGAAACCATATAAATCAACTCTCTAACAGTCGCCAAACCAGCCTCGTGTCTTCTCTTCTACACCGTCTCCATAGCTGTTACTAACAGTGGAGAAACATGGAAACTAGAAACTTGGTTTCAGGCAAAGCCCCAAACCCTAAACACTAGAACACCAAAATCCTTTCTCTACAAGTTTTTATCTTCACCGATATTGACCTTCACGGTAGCACACGATCCTCCCTAACAAAGAGACCAAAATTTTAAGCACAAGGATTTAGCACTCTTCTAGATTGGATTCTACGAAATATCTCCAAACACTACCAAGTACCCCTATTTATATTAGTTAGCTAGGTCTTACATTGGGTTTCCTATAAACTATGATTCCTTAGCCGACTAAAACAATTCTTACAAGTTAGGAATTCTTGACCGACTGAACACCCAATAATCGGCTCCAAAAGCCTTTGCTTTCGGAACAAGTATTTGAGTTTAAACAAACTCAAAACTCTGTGACCGACTAACCAACAGCATGCCCACACCCTTCCCAAACACAATAACCGTGGTCATAACTCCCTCTTCCTGCTAGCCTTTCCTGGTCTCTGGGAATCCCAGCATGAAGATTCCGAGCAATGATTGGCCGTTTCCAAAAAGTGAAAAACGGACCACCATCAACCTTTTTACATAAAAAAAACCCGGCTAACGGTTGTCCATTCCCTTAGAACGGTTATTCATTACCCGTTGTGTTCCCAAAATTGCCGATCTGGGAGAAATTTGGATTTGTAAAACAGCCGAAAGAAAAGCTCTCATCTTCTCCAATTCATACACAACAAAATTGGGATTTGATGTTCCATGGCGATCAGTGGATCAGGTTGGTAGTAATGGGTTTAAATTGAATATCTCAATTGCGAAACAAGTGCAACAACAATGGCGATAATATATGGGGTTTGTATGCGATCTGGAATTGGGTTGCTATTGATTTGAATTCGTGATTTAGGTGGTGAATCTGTGTTGCGAAGTCTTAGGCGGTTCTATTCTCATTGAAATGGAGGCTAGGTATTGGAGGAATGGTCTGATTAAATGGTAGCTGTATACGAAGCTGTGGTTATCAAGGAAGAATTGGTTTCCAATTTTTGCAATCCATGGTTCTTGGATGGTCAGAGGGATATAATTGGTTTGGATTTGTGTTCGATTGTTGACATTAGAGATTAGAGATGTAACCTATTATTACTCCTATGGAAATATTTCCATCAAAATTCATGCTATGTAATCCAGACAGGGAGACCTACAATGTCCATATCAGTATATCACATATGTTTGATAGTCTTGAGACAGGATAAGATTGCTAGCTCTTAAATCTCTCAGTTTCTCATTACTCCATTTTATATTCCCCTTAATCTGCCTTATCTGCTAGCAATTAACAATTTTTTCATGCGTCTTCCAGGGGCACCACCCATAAATGCTCCATTTATGAAATTGAATTTGGTGTTAATTATATGTAAACATTGCAAGTAACAGATCGAAAATGAAAAACAATTAATATCATGAAAGTCAATGTCAGTAGAGAGTGTGATCTTGTTTCTATATGATGCAGCAGATTCCAGTGTCACGAAATGATAAACAATTCCTCCATGCGATACACAATTCATTAGTCTAATAAGTTTTAAGCTGAATCTGAGGTCACATTCAACTATTTTATAGATATTACCATTTCCATAGAAATGAAGAATCAAAAAATGGTATCAATGGCGTCTCTACCCTGTATCATTTTCTTTGCCTTCCTCTCTTTGTTGATTTCGACTTCCCAATCATTGCTAAATGAACAACCAGAGACATTCATTGTGCATGTGGCTGCGTTAGATAAACCTTCCGTGTTTGCTTCACACCATGATTGGTATCACTCAGCTCTCGAGTCGCTTCCTCCTTCATCTCATCCTAGAGATATCTTATATACCTACACCAACGCCATGAATGGTTTTGCAGCACGCTTAACACCTTCTCAAGCTTCACATCTACGTACTCTCCTCTGAATTGTTTCGATCCTTCCTGATGGGGTTAACCAACTCCACACCACTCATACTCCTAGCTTCCTTGGTCTTTTTACCCCTTATGGTGCTTGGGAGAAAACAAATTACGGGGAAAACGTCATTATTGGGGTTCTAGATTCCGGAATCTGGCCTGAACAGTTGAGTTTCAATACTACCCCTTTAGGTCCGGTACCTAAGAGACGGAAAGGTATTTGCGAGGTTGGCCCTGATTTTCCGAAGACATCCTGCAACGGGAAGATAATCGGTGCGCGGGCTTTTTATCAGGGTCATAAAGCTTTGGTTGCAAACAAAGGTGGTTTGAGCGCAGACGTTATGTCTCCAAGAGATAATGTTGGACATGGTTCACATGTTGCGTCAATTGCAGCTGGATCTGTTGTTAAAAATGCTAGATTCTATGAATATGCAGTCGGAAAAGCTCAAGGGATGGCAACAAGAGCGAGAATTTCCGTTTACAAGGTCTGTTGGAGTACTGAATGTGCAGATTCAGATACTCAAACCAGATGTTATTGCACCCGGTATAAACATTTTGGCTGCTTGGACGGGAGCTACCTGTCCAACCCATTCTGACACCGATAAGAGAAGGGTCGAATTCAATGTAGAATCTGGTACTTCCATGGCATGTCCTCACGTCAGTGGATTGGCTGCAATGGTTCTTAAGGCTCATCCTAAATGGAGCCCTGCTGCAATCAGGTCTGCTTTAATGACTACTGCATACAATGTAGACAATTCAGGTAGAAATATTACTGATCTTGCAACTGGATTAGATTCAACACCATTTGGAGCGCGGGGCTTGGCATGTTTCCCCAAACCGAGCTCTTAATCCGGGTTTAGTTTACGACCTGGAACCAAGTGACTACGCTGCATTCCTTTGCTCCATCGGCTACAACCAGAAGCAAATCTCACTATTCGTAAGGAATAAGACGGTTGACTGTGCGTCACAAGGATTATCGGATCCCGGTGATCTGAACTACCCATCATTTATTTCTATTTTCAAATCCAACAGTGACACTATTAAGTACAAGAGAACATTGAAGAATGTTGGGGTTTTAGGAAAACCATATCAAGTTAGGATTAATGCTCCAGCATCAGTTAAGGTCAGTGTTACGCCTAATAAGCTTGTATTTAGCTCGGTAAGGCGGAGTTTGTCTTATGAAATCACATTTTCAAGCATGATTCCGGAAGGAACAGCGTCCCCTCAAGCCGATTCTCGGATCGAATCCGGGTCAATTGAATGGTATGACGGAACACACGTCGTGAGAAGTCCGATCGTTTTTGGGTGGCTTGATGCTGGTCCTCCCACCGCTTTAATTTCTTCTGCTTGATTGATGTTTAATTTTGACTAATGTCAATGGCATCTTTATGATATGCACATGATCAAGAGTATTTTATTCTAAGGAAGGAAGTATATATGAAACTTCAGTGCAATTCCATATTCGTTAATTTAAAAAGTTGCCATCTGAATCTGAATCTCAGCAACTTAAATTTCACCATGTGATTTCAGCGGCATAGTCGCTAAACTCAGGCAAATGAATGACAAGAAAATTCAATAAAAACAGAGGAAACAGAGGAGAAACAGAGAAAAAAGAGCTGCGTTGAATTTAACCAAGTTCATAACTGCTTGCTAGAAATACATTAATCGGGAGATGACGGCTTAGTCATTTTTGGGCCACGGCTAGAAATACTTGGGCGACTTTAGCTCACTATGGCAAGACTTATGTTGCGGGCCATTTTTTTGTCCCCGAGCTAGTTTGGTTCATGATGGAAACTATTGTATTGTCGTAAGTGAAAATTACAGACATGCCCATTCTTCAGATTTTCTCCACTATGAAACCCACGCCCAGAAATCTGAAAGCGCACACCCATTTTCTGGGAAAAAAATTCCGACAAGCCCCATATTTTTTTAGAATTAGTTTATCGCTTATTCTTCTTCCTTCGTCTTCGTTTTTTTCTTTTAATTTCATTTAATGGGGTTTCTGTGTTAAATTGATTCGATAACTTGAAAGTCGGGAGATTAAAGAATAACTGGATTGAGAAGTTTGGGATCGAGTTGTTATCTTATTAAACTGCAGCTGCCATTAATGGGGTTTCTGTGTTAAATTGATTCGATAACTTGAAATCTGGGAGATTAAAGAAGAACTGGATTGATGAGATACTGAGAAGTTTGGGTTCGAGTTGTCCCTGATTATGATCGAATTTGTAAGAAATTTGGGTTCCATTTTGTAACAGAGAAGCTAGGTTTTCTGTGGATGTTTGATTCTGTGAAGAAAATAAATGAAGAAGTTGTGTTGATTCAATGGGGTTTGAGTTGATTAGGGTGCTGATTGTCATGGGTATGGTTAGTTTTCTCGAGTTACAGAAGTTAGATTGAATTTGAAGTCGAGAACGGATTGCAATGGTGCTGAAGCATTTTGTTTAATGAACCTGTAATTGAAATAAGAACTACGATATGAGTTGGTATTGAACTCATAGAAGAGGTGGTAGTGATTCTGGTGATGGACTATGGTGATGTTGGTAGATATGTTTTTCTACTGCGGAAACTGGTGTTGTGTTGTGTTTGCTTTCAGGAGATGTAAATTGTGTATGATGCAGATGGGTTGGAGGTTGTGAGTTGTAGGAATGGGAAAAATGGGTTTGTTGTTACTGATTTTAAATGAGACTTGTGATCAAATGAAAACAGATTTGAAGTCAAGAAAATGGGGATGTTGTTGGTTGGCTTGATGGTTGAAATTCATGAGTGTTATGTCTAGGTTAGGGTTCTGCAGTCGTGAAAATAGATGCATAACCTATTATGCATCTACAAAATTTGTTGCATAACTTGTTATGCAGTCCAGAAAACGGTTGCATAACACATTATGCAGCAAGTTTTTTGTCATTATTAAAAAACCAACAAAAACAAAAACTGCATAGCTTGTCATGCACCTATAATAATATCTGCATAATATGTTATGCAATCGTGCATTCGAGAAAATTGTTGCACAATCTTTTATGCATCGAGAACATAGATGCATAATGCATTATGCATCATTTTTTATGTAGTTATGCACTAATACAATGGCTACATAACTTGTTATAGATGCATAACTTTGTTATGCAGAGGCATAATTTGTTATGCAGTCGAGAAAATGGTTGCATAATTTGTTATGTGTCTGCAGAATGTGTTATGCATCCTTTTTGGAGTCTGTGTAATGAATACGTAGTCAATTTTCGAATTTCTCCCATAAAATGATGATCACTTCCGATTTTTTCGTGAAAAACAAAAATTTGATATTGTTGTTTGTACTCGTTGTATAGCTCTCTTTAAAAGATTTCCAACGATATAAAAATTGTAAAATTCCAAGGCGCGGTTTTTTAGATATGTTATATCCAAGTTGCGTTACCAATTATACCCCTGAAAAAAATAGTATACATAACGAGTTATGCCTGAAAAATAGTATGCATTACCAGTTATGCCTGAAAAATAACATGCATAACGAGTTATGTATTGATTCTTAATAATTTCATATAATTATGGGTATCACGGAAATAATTATGGGTGTCACGGTGCCTAAAATTAATTGTGGGCCTGACAATGAGAATATTATTTTTTTTTGGGCCTGCGCCTAATTTTCCCTAAGGTAAATTTTGAGTCATGGCTCATGGGTTAAGTTTGTGTCAAGAAGCGGACCATTTGGATATTATCCAAAAATTCCGGTATCAGATATCGAATACAAATATCATATCAGATAGTTTCTCTCATGGGATACATATACAAATTCAAAATTGTCAATATGAATAGGAGGATTTTTTTTTTCTTTATAATTTTGAGCATATTTAAGATTACAACAAATGTTGGTCTCGATATAAGTTTTGTTTTTTTTTTTGGCCAAGACACATTTTAGACAATGCAATATAATTATGGTTACCAGGTGGGGTACACTTTGTGGGTTATGAGACAGATTTTAGTCCAGGGGCGTAATAATAGACATGCGGTAAATTTTTGCTAGATCTGTCGATGAATAATCGAATATTCGATATCCGTCATGTCATTATTTAATGTTTTGGATATTATCTGAAATTTCGGATATCGGATACCGAACACCTGTATCATATCGGATAGTTTCTCTTATCAGATGCGGATACTCGAAATTTCAGATATCGGATACCGAATACATGTATCATATCGGATACCGAATACATGTATCATATCAGATAGTTTCTCTTATCAGATGCAGATACAGAGTTGTTAATATTTTATAGAATAATTATCCGATATCCGATAACATGATCCATATCATAAGTTAAGGTATATCTTATTTTTGACACGTGTTAATAATTTTAACTGATGTGAACCAAAGGAATGACAAATACATCAAAACTAATTTGGTGTCATGATTATAAGATCAAGAAAAGAAGAAATGATTAGAGACAAACAAGAAAATTAGGTGTGCTTTTTACACAAAATATAGTATTTCGGATAATTATCGGACTACCACGTTAACCTTGACGGAACAGATACACATGTTAATCTTGAAAATCCGCCGCATAATCATCAGAGACGGAGATGCGGATATTCTTATCAAATACGGATACATAATTGGCAATATCCATTGTGATAGTTAACGCTAGCACCCTAGATTTTGGTCTAATAAAAAAAAGTAGAAACATGAAGAAGAAACTATAGTGCTTTATTCCATTTGCAGTCAGCTGATGGGCAATTTGGCAAGAAAGAAATGCTAGATTGCAAGAAGAAATTTTGATCAGCTTATTATTGATAAAATATGTCCTCTTTAATTGGGTTATGCCTTTTAAGATTTTTGATGGCCACTTCTTAAGTACTCTTATTTGTAATTAGGAGACAGTGATCATTGCTAATTACTAGCTTCTTATTTTTGTTTTAGCAATTGTCACTTCTGGTTATTTTTATCTCTTCATATATTTTGTTCTTTTCTGTGTCAAAAAAAATTAATAATTTGGTCACCAAGTTGCTTTTGGGCCTAAGGACCATTTTTTATTAAGATTCGAGTTATTATATTGTCTTTCCATTCCGACAAAGCTGAACCCAATTTCTTTAAACAAACCTAGCCAACGGACCAGTCTTACTGTTGATCTAACCGTGGTCACCCCCAACACTCCCAAGCAAAAATCTATCAACTTCCTTCTAGTCCGCGGGATCACGATTTATAAAGGAGATATCGATATTATTTGGGGTGATATCAATTCATATTGGACAATCAAATATTAACAGTTCCTGACCGTCGGATCGCTGAATTGGTATCACCCGCTAATAGTGGTATCCCCTTATAAATCATGCGCAAGATGAACGAAAAAGGATGCGTATTACAACCTTACCATTGAACTATACCGTGCAAGGTGGAATCCAATTTTTTTTATCACAAAAGACAAATGTAAGGTAATTAATCCGTTCTTTAACATAGTATTTGCCGCTTCTCATGAGGACACTGCCCTACATGATGAAGGTTATCATACTGTTGTCCATACTTTTTTGGCTCAAGAACGATGATAATCATGAGAGATGAGAGATGATCTCTGGTCCCTAGCTGAACACATAAACCAACTACCACCATAGTATTACTTCTGATACATCTCAACCTGGCTCAGATATGATCATATAATCTGTGATTAACGTTTTTTAACATAATTTGATTGGGAGTCAAATTGGAAACAATATACTCAGTTAATTTAGTAACACAGCCATCAGCCCTGCGGTAGGTGCATCAAATGGCCACCATATAATAATTGAGATTCCTCGTAATCTTTAAGCATGAAATTATTCATGAATCGTTATCTCAAACACACTTTAAATTAATTTCTCATATCTGTATACCTTTTATATTATTGTTTTAACATCCTACCTACTACGTATTAGGGTCGTATTTTTACGATGATATTTGGTCTGGGTCGCGGAACATGTCGTTGTTGCGATAGATGTAGACTGACTTTTACCGTCCAATATGTTTACTGAAATACCCTTATGAAACAGTTGAATGACTAGTATCCTAACCCAATTAAATACTTAACTATACCCCTAAGGCTGCATTTTATCAAACATCTGAAGGACGAGGTGAGTTGAGGAGCAGAGAGTAGGAAGAGAAGATGATCTCCATATGTGAACGAGAGGGTGTTAACTCCCAGGTGAGAGTTGAAAGAAATTAAACTAATTTCTTGGGAAGGCGATGGAATTCCAGTTCCTATCAGTATCCATTACTTTGTTACTTTGCTTCATTCCATAACCCTTCTCACTTCTGTTAGCATCGCGGGTAAATTATACAATTTCTAATTTTCACAACATAAATAAAAGTACAGAAACATCTGACTGCAACAGGTTAATTGATATCGGTACCTAAAAGTGATTAAAATATCACACGGTAAGTTCTCTTATCTTCTCTATCGACATGATCTTCACCCCAATCGTAGAAATGTGGGTAAAAATCTTCTCATGGGTTACTTGAAGAAAAAGAATGGAGCCATAGAAAAGGGAGTGTTACTCGTGGAAGAAAGGTTACTAGCCGGTCGAACAAGAGAATGGAGACTAGACAAGAAGCTTAAGCAAACCAAATAAAATAATATTGGAAGAACATTATTTCACATGATGGAAGAAGATGGAAAAGGACTAGAAGGTTGAATATTTTGACAAATTTCTAACTATCAACGCTAGTCAGCAGACGGTCAGGTGTTTGGCAAAATTTAAAAGTCAGGTAGCTATTTTTTTAACGGTCTTTCGTTAGTCTATGATCCTATCGCATCAACGGCTTGTTCTAGAATCCGGATCCTAATATCATCGAAAACATGCGATTCTTTTACAAAATATCTCATAAAAAAAAATATTAATTCTGAATAGAAATTCTTAACTGTCCGTCACATCAAACTCACCCAACTACCATTCGCATAAATCATTTTGCTCGTATGTCTTATGGTTCTCGTGATTATCTTCCGTAAAGATTATTCATTCCCTTTTGGGGCATATGCGGTTTTGGGATTGTTTGATATGGCGGTTTATTTAGAATCATCATTTATTTATTTTTAAACACAGTGCAACACAGCTGAAAAAAAACAATCAAAAAAGTCACATTTGCTCCTTACTAACCTTTAGAGCTAAAATCAGATTTGATGAATCTTAACATTTGCGTATGTATTATCCCGAAATCACACAAACATTCCGTTTGTGTGACTTGGGTTCGGGTTAAATTTGTATGAAGGGACGTTACAAAGTACAAGCTACAAAAACTATTTTTTTTATAATAAAAGAGGGAAAGAACCTCAAGCAGAGAACAAAATTTGAGGATTGGTGCTGCTGTACAGATTGCCAATCCTCCCATAGTTTAGAGAAACATTACTAGAAATTAAAGAGGATATGTTGCTGTCTGGATTGTCTATCATATTAATAAAGTTAAAATTGCCCGAGATAAAAGGAATCAAATTGTGAACAGAATATTGATTCCATTGTCTTGCAAAATTGCAGTATGTACTAATCCTGGCTAGGTTGACAGCTGCATGGTTATTTCTTTCGTTGGTCGTGCTTCATGTACCCACTTCAAAAGTTCCTTCCCATCAAACTCCATTGTAAATCTCTCTCTTATTTTCTCAGCATACTGGTTTCTGACCAGCTTTATTAGACTGCAAGAGTTTGATTCAAATTCAAGTATGCTTCCTAATTCCACCGCCCAGTTGTAGGCTTGGAGAGCCGCTTTTCTGATTACAGCATCGGAGATTCCTTGGCCAAGCTTTGACCCCCTTGCTCCTCTGTAGGTAGATGTGTGATCTGTAAGAAGCATACCCAAACCAACATAGTTAGTAATTTGGTTCATATGAATAGCCACATTGATTTTCAGAGTGAATATTTCAGGGGCTATCCAGTTTATTCTGAATTCAATTGTTTGTTGTTCCGCTTCTTCTTTCGAAAATTCCACAAACATAGGTTTTTTTTCCCTTGTTCCTGGCAGCTCTTTGGTTATTTGTGTAGAGTATAATTTCCTGAGCAATACTCTTTGGATTTGAGACTTTTTTTTTCAAAGTTTAAATCACATCTGGCTTTCCATATATGCCAGATGACAGTAAAACATAACTCAGTCCATCTAATATTCTCCACCTCCTGACTTTTATAAAGTAATATATATGTGATCCATTCATGGAAGTCCATTTTGTGGTTAAATACTTCATAAGGATCAAACTGAAGTTCTCGCCAGACTTGAATAACAAGGGGACAATGAATCAATAAATATGTGGGATAGAGACTCAGATTGACAATTGCAGATTTTGTAAATAGTATCTATGTAATGAAGGTGCTTTCCCATTCTTTCCCCTGTTGGGAGGATGGAATGTGCAGCTTTCCATAGAAATATTTTGATGGAAGGTGAAACTTCCGGGTTCCAAATGGCCATCCAATTTTTTTTATTGGGATTATACTGGCCTCTATTTGTTAGTTTGTTGTAAAGAGACTTTACAGTAAATTTCCCATCTTTTGTTAGAGACCATTTGACCTTGTCATCATGACCAACTTTTATGTCCGTGTTTATGATTTTATTAGCAATAAAGTTCGCAAACAGACTATGGATTAGGGGCCTATTCCACTGCTGGTTTTCAGCAAAAAGATCAGCCACCTTATTCACTCCTATAGGACAGTTGTTTGGCTTGGAGACAGGATCTTCAAAGATTTTGATCCAATTGTCCTGCCAAATATCTATGTTGACTCCAGAGCCAACTTCCCATTTTTCATAATCCTGGATATTAGCTATGCCCGAGGGAATGTCTTTCCATACCCATGAATCAGTTGGTTTAGGTATTGGAGACATATGCATTATGTCAACCTTTTCGAAATATTTAGCTTTCATAACCTGAGACCCTATACTGTTAGGTTGTTTCGTAATTCTCCATCCCATTTTGGAGATAATGGCAGAGTTAAATTTTTCAAGATTGACAAAATCAAGACCTCCCTCTTCCAAGGGTTTACAGACCCCTGTCCAAGCTTTCAGAAAGACACCTTTAGGTTTTCCTTTTACCTTTCCCCAGAAAAAATTCCTTTGGATTTTGTTCATTTCCTCTATTGTGGTTTTTGGTATCTTGAAAGTGCTCATTTGGTAGTTAGCCATGGTAAAAGTAACATGTTTTGTTAGGACCCTTTTTCCTGCTGGATTAATTGCTTTGTAATCCAGCCCACCGTCCTTTGTTTTAGGATATCAATCACAGGATTGATAGCTTTAACTTTGGATTTATGAGTGAAAAGAGGGGACCCTAGATATTTATCCTTTAGAGATATGGGACTCACTTGCATTACTTCTGTGATTTCTAAGCTTGTTTGAGGAGAGGTGTTGTTGCTGAAGAAAAATCCAGACTTTGCTAGGTTTATCATTTGCCCGGAGCAAGCACTGAATTGAGTTATAAGATTTAGAAGATTTTAAGCTTCAGTCTTAGTTGCTTTGCAAAAGATTATGCAATCATCCGCAAAGAGTAAATGGCTTATAGAAGGAGCATTTTTCATAATTTTTATCCCATGAAGTTTTTCTTCATTCTCAGCTTTCATAAGCGTTCTTAAAAGGACCTCCATACAAAGGATAAAAAGGTAAGGGGAAAGAGGATCCCCTTGCCTTAAAACCCTTGTTGGTTTAAAGAATTCACAAGGAACACCATTCAGTAAAATTGCCAGGCTAGTGGTAGAAATGCATTGATTTATTATGTTTCGCCATTCCAGGGAGAAACCCATTTTTTCTAGAACGGCTAGATGGAAAGGCCATTGTTAATGTCTGCTTCATTAACATTATTATATCTTATCCCCTAGAATAAAGTCCTCGAGACCAACAAGTGCAACCACCAGGAAAAAAAAAGGCTAACAAGTTTTTTCCGACCCTTCTTTTTGGACCCTTATCGGTTTCTTTATCACTAGACGTAAAAATAAAATAATACTATAGAGGACGCAATATTGATAGATTTTTGTTCTTATATAAACCAACCAGTTATCAGATTCACCACAACTGCCTTAAATTACAAATCTAAAACTGCTTATTCGTTATCAAATTTTACTGCAGTTACTGATCCAGTAAATGTAATGGAAAAGATTATTTTCTTGTACGTATGTATGGATTTGATAACCCCTATAGCACTCTTACAACAAACTAGATTTTGTGCCCGTGCTACGCCCGGAAAGCTTCGCAAACTTGGTTCACCAATTCAATCTACAACTACAAATATAATGCATCACTGCCTCTTTATCTGATTTGGTAAAGCTCGGCTTCGCCTCGCCCAAGTCCCCATTTGATTTGGTAAAGCTCGGCTTCTCCTCGCCCAAGTCCTCATTTGCTTTGGTAAAGCTCGGCTTCGCCTCACCCTTGTTCCCATTTGATTTGGTAAAGCTCGGCTTCGCCTCGCCCAAGTCCTTTAAATTGATTGGAAGCTGTTGCAAACGAATCCTAGCAAAACTTAATAACCCAAACGGGAATGCATCCACGTCGTTCTTGTGGACACTTGGCGACCTTCGTATTCATTAGAAAAAATTAACTTGACCATTCAGTGGCAATAACATTGGAAAAGCAAGTATCCGTTCATATCTTTTTGGATAGTGAACACATCTTTAATGTATCTGTGGTTAACACTTACATTGTCCATTCAGTCAGTGCCAATATCATTGGTCAAGTCCTAAGTATATACATAGTCAAGGCATGTGCATTAAGAATGAAAAGTTAATGCACATGGTTGTTTGTTTTTCCCATTCAGTCACTTCTAAGAGATTATGCAACATGGTTTTTTTCTTTAATATGAAAATCTAGATTTTGAGAATCTCTTTTCTCCATAGCTTCATGTAATTGCTTAAGATCCTTATTGTACTATTTCTCACGCAACTAACAATATAGGAGAAACATGTTGCATAGTATTAGGAAGACTATAACAGTACCAAAAAAATAACATTCTAAATCACTTCATGTTGCTGACCTTGGTCACCATCGGCGTAATTACTTTATTCTTTCTAGATTGAAAATAATTGAATAGATTGAGTATAAGTTAGATATACAGGTCTTCAATGAAATCTTCTCAAGCCATCATAAAAGAAATGAAAAATAAAGTAAAAAATTTCAGGTTAGACAAAGACCAAAAGTATATATAAGAACCCAAACTAAGAACATAAATCACAATATAAGAACCATAGTAGCCTAGGACGGAGCACGATGGTAGAATATAAACCTTTCCACATTACAATTAGTAGAACAATATGCTGAGATGCATATATAATCATCATCACTTGTCTTACAAACGTTTATCTTAGGAGATTCCATTTCAGAATGGCCATACACGAAAGCCGACTTGAGAGTGTTTCTTTGAAGAAGCTTTCTTCCCTCTTCGAATTTTACTTGCAGCCGTTCTCGTTCTTCTTCTACCTGTGCAGCAGCAGCAGCCTGTCGAAGTCGTTTGTTTTTTGAAGTAAACACACCATCATCCTGTCTACGAAGACATTTAGTTTTCTAAATAGGCGACGTGTCCAACACCGCCTCTTTTCAAGAACATGATGCTACTGTTCGTAGGATATAACATCAAAACTACCATGAATATGAAAATAACCATTGAAAAAAACTTTAGTAGAAGCAACTGGTGGATAGTTTAGTGTCTTCTTTAGCTTGAACGTGGCAACTCCTTCTTACACCTGCAGAAATAGAGGCACAAACCAAGTCAGCAGAATGATGTATCCTTGAATATGTAATATCTAATCACTGAAAGATTCATACATTTAAAAAGACAAAATGCTGCAAGCCCCATATGGAAGAAAACATTGGACTGAACTTAAATCAAGGGATACAAAAATAAAATAAACATTAACTGATATAAGAGGGTTGTGAACCTACTAGTCTCGTTTTCGGGCTCTTAGAAGGACCTGATCTTTACCCCCACCGTTTTGGTAGCTCGAATGTTGTTAGCTGAGAACATGACATTATGATAGAAAGGAGGTACTTGTTCATGGTCCTTGGACAGAATGGACGTCCGTTTATTTACCCCATGTTGTCTCTCAAAAACCCTAATCCAACCAAGAATAAAAATCAAAACCCTAATCAAAATTTAGAGAAAAAATAAAATAAAAATTGAGAGACAAACCACTCCAGGACGTGATATTTTTCTTTTGAGAAAGATGATCGAATTTGTTGAATCACGGAGGATGAAGAAGAAGGGTTTCACCGAAGAGTGTCACAATAAATTGAGAGACTGGAAGATTTTCACAATAAGATGAAAAACGATCAGATTACAAACAAACAAACAAACAAACAAAAAGCTAATAATTTTAATACCTCATCGTTTTGCAGAATCAATCAGATTAAGTCGCACATCTTTCTGATTTTAATCCCTGTGAAAAAACCTGAAAAAATAAACAACCCGCAACAATACAATTAAGTTCAACGTAAAGTAAAAATTGAAAAAGAAAAAAAGAGAACACACAAAACTAATATACGAAGGTTATCTATCAATTTTTGTATGAGACAATCTGTGCATCCCTATTGTGCCAAAACCTAATTTCAGTCCAGTCAGATATATATCCTACAAATCAAACATACAAAACCCAAAATTCAAATATTAGAGGTAATCAAACTAAATCAGAGAAAAACGAAATTCATATATTAGAGGCAATCAAACTAAATCAGTGAAAAACGAAAATAAATCAGAGAAACATATAAGTGGGTCTAAGAGAAAGTTTTTAAAGTTTTTAAAATTTAGTTAATACTAACAGGCTCAAAAATATGTAGCATGTGATAAAATTGTGTTGGGAATGGTGTTCTTCCCTTCTCGCCAACCACGGCAACTTATAACATAGGATGATGGTAATTTAAATGTAAACATATAATCTTACAAATCTACAAAGCAAACCACCTACAGACTACCAATTAGTTCCATACAGTAGAAACTCTTTTAATTAATACTCGATTATTTAATAAACTCTCTTAAGTAATATTTTTGTCTAGTCCCTAGTCGGGGACAACATGCCAAATTAATAATTCGCTAAAATTATAAGATAATACATTTATGATTTCCTATGTAGACCCCACATGAAATATAAATTAATACACTAGTACAACTATGGCCTTCAGTCACGGTTGGCTTTGTCTCGATTGTATCTATAACTGTGACTAATACATTGATTGTCCCAGTTAAATATGTTTCCGAGTCCATTGTATATCTCTTTGGATACGGGTATATTCAATGCGTGTCTAATTTTCATCAATCCCCCTTTCTTAAATCCGATCAAGGGTAGAAGTACAACTGCTTTGATTTTTTAACCCACCACCTGCACTTCCAGTCTCCCACGATCTATGAAAACTCCGCCCATCTTCTTAGGTTTCAAGGTAATCATTCCTCTCAACTTCTTCTCTCCGTCGTTCAGTCCCAAATAAAAACCATATTTTATCTGTATTCACTGCTTGATCTAATTTCTTCTACCTATGGAGTTTGAATCTGAATTTCCAATCAGTCAGTCAATGTTTTTGTTTCTCAGTTTTTCTCTCAACGTGTTTTGCTATTTGATGGTGACACTGGTGTTCGATTAAGTGCAAGTGGCTTGGCATTTTTATGGAGTATGAATCGGAAGTTCCAATCAGTCGATCGATGTTTTTTTGCCTATCTCTTGATCTCAATCACATAGTTTGAAGTTTTTTATGGTTAAAATTGGTGGAAAGCCAGTAAACATTGAGCTTTCTCTTTTGGTGTTCAAGGTAACACTGCTAGTATTTATTTCTTGGTGTTTAATTGGATCTACACCAACATTCTTGAGATTTTTTATTATTGTGCAATCTTGGAATTTTTTATTATTGTGCAATTAGATTATCCCTGTGAAAACTATATTTTTCTTGTAAATTATCTTTTTAGGGCAAACAATTTTACTGGGTTCGATTAAGACCAAGCTGATTATCTGTTTTCTTTTTTCCGGTAAGAGTTTGAAATCGTTGTCAATTGTTTGGTCAATAGATATAACATTTTGCTCAAGTATGAAATCAGGGAGAGTTTTCTTATTTGAAATCATAGTGAATTATTTCTCCAATTTTGATTGAATTATAATTTTAAATGTAGGTACCCTAAATATAAGCATTGCTAGAGTGTGAGAGATCCATCCGTTCTATCTTTATGTGAAATTGTTTCTTTCCTGGCATCATATTTTACGTTGATACCTATTTTAAGGATGAATTGGCTTTCGGTGTTGTTTTGTGTGTTGAGACTCGGATCATGGAGTCTGGCCAATTGACGCATTAATATTTTACTGTAAGACGTTGTTTGCAGAATGCAGCATGTGTTTTGGTTCTTGGGGGATTCGGAAATCGTGGTCAGGAATGATATTGGTTGCAAATTATGCCAGCGAGAATCACATCCCCTGTCTTGTATATGCTTGGGAATGTAGATCAATGTGATCGGTTATGCTATATATCTGTATGTGGTCTTGTATCTTCTTAACAGCTCTTTTCATTTTCCCCATTCTAGTTAGTCTTCCTGACATCAATTATTTATTTACCTACCTTTGGTGGTTATGATTTTGATTAGGTTATGCTTCTTGAAAGAGCTAACAGTGCAGAATTCGACCCTGATACACCTAAACCTCTTATAAATTTTATGCCATACGTATGTTTTATGTTCTAAGATAAGTTTTGTGGGAATTTATATATCGAACAAAAACCGCATAAGGGATACTTCTACGATTGCAGGGCTCACGAACACATGGGAAGTACAATGAGGCGAGGATCACGAAGAACATTATTTCAGACAACTAATTGTATCACCTAAAAGATATATGATACATCTGTTAACTCTCAGTCAACAAATACCTTTAATTACTTTAGTTAGTTGTTTACATTGCCTATCTTTTTTTCTGAATGAGTGCTATATATATTTGTTCAATTTATATAGATAATTACTCTCACGTGGATCAGCGCAATTGTCATCGGTATGAGGTCAGCCTGTAAAACTGTTGTAGCGTTAAATTTGGTGGAAATCTACCCATTGCAGCCAAATTGTCTTTCATTACACTAGATTATATGGAGCGCTAAATTTCCTTTTCCAGTGCTCATTTACCATACAAAAATTAACTGATTGCACTATATTTTGTGGCGCTAAATTTCCTTTTCCAATGCTCGTTTACATTATTTTGACTTGTATATGTAAATCCAAAGTAAACTGACCAGTTTGAGGCAGCTGACCTGAGATTTTTCGATTGGGATGAAAGTGGGAAAAAAATGGAGGTACATAATTTGGTCAATAAGGACCATCCACTTTTGTTCGTTTTAGTTTTATGATGTTATAATATCTGGAAAAAAATGTATCGGTTCTTTTGGAGATTGTAGAGCTTCCAAGTCACCCTTTTTTATGTGGGAATGCATTTCCATTTCATGTACGGCCTCCTAGGTACCTTTTGCTGAAGCAAGAAATTTTTCCAGTATGGATAACGATTCTTTCACTCCGGCTAATCCCGGTGAAACCGTTTAGAACTGCAAGTTCATTTTTTATATTTTAAATCTCTCTTAACAGTAAAATTTGTGCAACTGTAGGTCTTATATTGGCAGCAAGTGGGACAGTTGCAAGCGTACGTTGACAAGCAGCAAAATGGAAACTAGGACAGAAGTTGATTTTCTTCGGTCATCGGCTGATACTTTTTCATGGTACACTAGCTAGTTAGCAGTTTCAATTTCATACGTTTTGGATTTAGGAAATATCATTGGTGCACTACAGACAACACTGAAGGCACCCATGAAACTGGTGGATCCAGAAAGTAGAATTCTGAGTAATACACTTCGTTTTACTTTCTCTTTTGCATGGCCAAGCGACATGCTAGAGATAGTTTGGAGGAGCTCTTGTAGTGTGAATGAACATTGGAGTAGGCATGCAATGGAAATTCAGCTGTCCTTTGGAAGCTTTGTTGGAGATCGCCCTTTCTTCTGTTCGATCCGAATTCATTAACATGTTTTGACACTTACGGGTTATATTGATGTCTTTGTTATTAACTCTAGTAGAATCCATATATCATGATCATGATAAAATGTAAACCATGTTGATTTTGCAAGATATTATCAGATCCAATGACATTAATTTCAATCAAAATTACTGTGCCTCCATTTTCTTCTTTGTAAGACACATAGATGTGCCTATACATCCAAGTATATCTTGTATATTAATATATGTGTTTAACAATTCACAAATTACTCACGGTAACAATAGAATTCGTGTCCAATGATGAGGTTTGGTCACGATGTATTCCAGCATCCCGTGACTAAAGAGAAAACTTGTCACGGTGAATAATAACAACCCGTGGCTGTTGGAGATGTGGTCACGGTAATTTCAAGAAACAGTCTCGAACTAAACCGTGACCAAACGTTAGACTTTTGGCCTCGCAGGCTTTCGTCACGGTTTTAAAAAATGAGTCACCATGACCATAAATATTTGGTCACAGTAAATTAGCGTGACGAAAGGGCATTTTTGTACTAGTGATAATGCATTATATATATATATATATATATATATATATATATATATATTCAATACATTAAAGATTTACGAAGACTTTTTGAAAAATGATTTATTTGTCTTCTGTTTTTTGCTAAAATCAATTTCATCTCTAATTTTTCTTATCATTGTAAGAATTTTTGGCGTTGTTTGCTCTTAACTCAGAAAGAAATTGTTCAATGTGATTGCCGCTTTAATATCCTCGTTTCATGAAGGGGGCTCTATTGTAGAACTTTCATCATCTTCTTCCACATCTTTATTAGTTCCCATAACGCTCTCGATTATTTCTTCATCTGTCAACAACTATGTATTTTATTTTCTTCCGGATAATTCAGGACATCTTCGACATTCATTGAATTGCGATAACCCAACTTCTCGATCAAATTTTTCAAGTCTTGAGTGATTTCATTGTCTGTATGTTCATCCAAATTGTCTAAACTTGTATTATCTGTTGATCGAAGTTTACAACGACGAAAACAGTTTGCAAGTGTACTTGTACGAACATCGATATTCCATCCTGAAATTGCAAGATTCATTGCATCTAACTCATTTATTTTTTCTGGATTTGACGCCCCTATTTCATAGCCTTCCAAAGGACCTCTATAAAATCCATGACGATAATACAATTTAAACGCTCGTATAATCCCTGTGTCACAAGGTTAAATTTTTTAAGTTGCGTTTGGTGGTAAAAAAAAATAATTCAACATTTTTGAAGTTGTGTTCGGTTAATTAATATCTCGCTTAATTAATAAATTTTATGGTCCCGACAGCATTAATTTATAGAGTTTCTACTGTATATTGCTTTTCAAATCCTTGGTGTTAAAATCTTTTTTCAATCGCGTCGAATCAATTGAGCTAATAGGCTTAAATAACAGTCAATGAGAAAATCAACTCACATCAGTGACATATTTCGGAGCATTTAACCATACAAATCTTGCTACCTGCAATATATGAGTAACATACTAAATATATTAAGTCAAACAAAACCGCTCCAAATTAAGATGCATATTTGGCCACTTTTGCACGTTTGCTTAATAGATTATGGTGTTTTCAGTTAACCATATATATATATACATAGAGACCTAACTTCATATCTTTAATCCCCTTTTTAGTAGTTTATACCATCAACCAAATCACTGAAAGTAACAAACTTGTAAAACGATCAGGATACCTTTTCTGTGATGCGACTTTTATGCATACATTTTAACATCTTGTTTGGATGGTCATACAGATAATCAAGTCAATAACTCAAAATCACTTCTTTAAATAACAGTTTAACCATTATAATCACACATTAAGTAACGGCTGTGGAAAAAGGATTTCCACGAATTCTTACCTTAGATAGTGAAGTATTTTGATTGATCAGAGCTCTAGGTTTTGGTGGAATCGGAGAACAAAGAAAAAAAAACGCGATCAATAAATAATCAGAAGAAACAAAACAAATCTAAGAATATAATTCTAGGGTTTATGTTTGTATATCTTTCTCTTCTATTCCTCCTCCTCATCTTTCTGATTATGCTTTTCTTCCTAAAACCCTGAAACAAAAACTTCACTGAAAACACAGAAAGTATATTAGTTAAAAAACTGCAAAAGAGTTGTGAAAGTAGAACAAAAATTAATTAGGGTTTACAATTTAAAATGTCTCTGAATCAGCCAGCACTCACTACTAACCTTAGAGTTAGCAGACATTAAGGTTTTTCAAAGAGTTGGGGTTTAGCAAAAATTGTTTATGCTTTTTTCTAGTGTCTCGTCCGTGCGTTGCACGGGCTTAAGTTTATATTTTTGACGAAAAAATGTCTGAAATAATATTCGAATGAGGATTCGAATGAGGCCCAGAGTTAGTTGGACCGCCAAGTCCGTACTTCATATTTAGGTATGCGATTAGGAGGTTGTCAGGTTTGCCATATCTGAGTATAAAGAGTAATAACAAACCCATGTTGATTAAGCCAGCCAAGTTCTGAAAAGGTTATAGCACCGAGGAAGCATGTTGCGCATTTCATACCAAGATGTTATCTGTATAACTCTTGCCAGGAAAAGACTTACAGTAGATGTTTGAGAACTCGAAGCTCAAATGCTTAGCAGGACACCCGTGAAATTACCAATTGCAAACAAATTCTTGCATCCTCTAAATCTAAGGTGGGAATATTGTTTCTTAAAAATGTATGAAGTGATCATTCTAACAGAAATTGGTGATTGACCCATTGGATACGAAATATCAAGGTAGACAGTAAACTATCGTCAAAACTAACAGATCCGTATATTATTTCTAAACAACTCCATGCATCATGTATTAAATTAAGTTGTTTTTGGTAGTCAATGTAATTGCATTGACGGCGTGTCGTTCAAACTTTTCATGCTTTCTCACTTTCTTGTGATATAGTATTACAGTAAAGTTATGATGAACCTATTTCAAAAAAGATAATGAATGTATGTAAACTTTAAACAATAATGCATGACATGTCTAAGGCTGTAACAGTGTCTATAGTGCCTCTATGGAGAAATTTGATCACCATGTTTCTTCTCCGAGGCTTAACATTTCAATTTTAAAATGCAAAACTTGACCTTCATGTTTTTTTTTTATTTCTCTTATCTAATGAAGACAAATGAACATTCAGATACAACAAACATTTAATGAGTTAGTGATATATAGTTCAATTCAATTTGATGCACATACGTTTTGTTATGTGTTCTTGTTTCCCATCATCCATATTTGGTGCAGGCTCCAGAAAAAGCTTTGCTTAACCAATGAGTTCTAATCTAACTTGTCTGCTTCTCACCTTATTATTTGTGATAGTTTTTTTAGAAACAATTATTCAGCTCAGATGCCAAACTGGTGTTGCAGGAAATCACAGTCTTAGAGAAATATAACTTTCACATGATGGAACTGGAACGGTCGATTTTTAGACACACACACCAACTTTGTGTTTCATATGGTAAAGCTAAAGTTCTGAGATACATGACAGAGCTATCAGTCTAAGGAAGTTAAACCTACAGATTTCATGCAAGACGAAAATTAAATCTAACCTTCTCAATTCCTAGTAAAACATGTTGCACTTCAAAGTGTAGTTCCCAATTTTTCTAAGATATACAAAACCAAACCCAACAAAACGAAAATTAAATTTTAATTTTTCAACTTCTGATTAAGAAAAATATTACCTGAAAGTGACCAATTTAATTAGGAGTTCCTACCCATGTAATAATTTATGCACAACATCAGTTGAGAAATGCACCAGCCACCAAGTACAATTAATTTGTCTATGCTACACAAAGATACAACCGGATTAAAAAATACACATTAGAGATAATGATATTTGAAGTTTCAGAGCAACCGTAGATGACTACAAATATTAAGTAGGGTATATCGGTGCACAATTCGATATGGGATCAGATCACATAATATTCAAGTTATCAAAAACAAAAAGTAAGGTACACACAAAAGGCAGGCAAATGTCAGTACAGGAATTTCGAATTTCTTTTTGATTTCAAAAGAAGTTTAACAGCATCCGTATAAGCCAATTGGACAGAGTCCTTCTCAGCTACATCTTATCAAAAGAAACAAAACAGAACAATGCACATGCAACTTTCCAGTTCACCCGATATATATGACTGCCATATGAAAAAGCATGACTATGTAGTTACCTCTACTTGAAGCTAGCCGACCAGCAACATAAATTGGAATAATATTAGTGTCTAGTTTGAACTGGGTTAGCATGAATACATCTAACAGGATATAAGGATCGTGTAAAGAACCTTAGATGTACCAATGATAACCTTGTTGAACTATGAGCAGCAGTTCTCCCTCTATAGCATGGAGAGTTCGACAATTTTTCCTTCATCTATCATCTAAATCAAATGATAGTGATTCACAGTTTTCATAAGTGAGAGGATACCATTAACCTAACCAATTTAAAATACACGTACTTAGAGCTACCCCTAACATGAAGATACTACGCAATTGTTGACTGCAACTTGTTGGCTTTGTCTTCATGAGATTCAAAATTCTTAGGGCCAGATCTAGAGCTTCTGATAATTTTAGCCTGCTTGAGAACTTTCTTAAGCATTGACACAGAACCATCTTGTAATTTAAAACAATGTCCAAATTAAATACACTGAACAACATAAACTAAACATACAACCAATTAGCGAAGAAGAAGAAGAAGACATGATGGCAGTTCCATCTAGAATATCTGGTAAAGACAAACAATTCGGAGGCACAAGTAATTTTTGTAGAATGTACTTATCCTGAGGAAAATATCACTCTTGTAATAAAGTTTTTTTTTTTTTTTTGCTAGTTTTTGTTTCCCCATGAATTCCTTTTAGAATATCCAGAACCCGATTTTGTTGCATATTTGGAGTAAAGCACAGAGCCTATATTTTATGCCTTGTGTAAATACCCCAGCACCTCAGTCCAATATAATTTGTAAGGGTAGGAGGTAATCCTGATCTTTTCAATATTATTATACATGAAGATACAGATAAACAAAAAATTGTTGGATTTAGATTTTTACCAATATTTCGTTTTCGAAATTCCATAGTTACTCTATGGATTAAAACAAAATGTAGGCTATGACTTCTGGGTTTAGAATTTTACCTCTGTCCGTGGGTTAAGATATATCGTCAACTAAGCTCAAAAAAAGAGAATAAGAGAGGGGAAAAGGGAAAGAACCCTAACTAATGGACCAAAAAAATTCTAGCCATATTGAACCAAAAGAACCCTAACATACCTGATAACTTCTGTGAAAAAAGCTCACATCATTAAGATCGTTAAGAAAAGGTATCTGCAAAATAAGAAAACAATCAAAAGCATTTAGAAAAAGGGTTAGTGAAGAAACCCAAGATATCAGAAGATAAACAATCGTGAGAGAGAAAGAGTGAAAGAGAAACTCCATCTTAATTTTTGCTAAACCCCAATTTTTGCTAAGCCCGTGAAAGTAGAAAAATAAGCAACAAAAAGCCTACCTGCAATTGTTTCTGTTAATAAGTTGAAAAAGAAACACCTTACAGAGAGAAGAAGAGAATAGAATTAGGTCGCAATGTTTTTTTTTCTTTTTGTTTCCGTGGAGAACTGGGAAGTTTGCGGGTTTCTTCTTAGGTTTTTTTTTTCGCTTTCGTGTTGTTCTTTTTGTGCGATAAATATTAAAATTACTTTTTTTAGCAAAAAATGCTTTGTTTTTCTCTCCTTTGAGGAAAAGTTGAACGGAGCAATTCTGTGAGTGGGTGAGGATCACCGTTCAACGTGGAGCCTTATGAGCTTAGGATTTTAAAGGAGTTAGATTTTTAACAAATCTTGTTAATATTAGGGTTATTTGATCCTTCCTATTCAATTTCTTGACATGTCTTACAAAAACATTCAAGTAGAAAACATATGTGCAAGTTAATTAGGGATCAAGGATGTCCGGTTGAGAATCTCACTTATGCCAAGTCAAATAACTTGCACATTATTACGAAATCAACTTCATAGTGTCTTGAATTTAGGTTACTCAAATACTAAAATTACTCAATTTAAATTCAGATAAAGCTAAAACCCATTGGAATTCAAGACATTATGAAGTTAATGTCTTCACCATGCCTTCATGGTAAATGTCAACTAACAAAAAATATTCTGAACTTTATCCAAGACGTGGGTTCCATAACCCACGAACTGCTGGAATCATTCATTCTTTTCTTTCTTTACCTATTTAATTGTGTCTTTTTTTTTAAATTTTTTTTTGATAGGATATTTAGAATTTAAATCTTTTAAAACACCTGAACAATCTCTAGAAACAATGCACGCTGTAAGCTAAGCTGGTAACTTCGTGTACTGGACTGTGATGGGTCTAGAGATATAAATTGGGTTGGGTCAGCGTGTTTATCGCACGTCACGGCGCGTTAAAATTCGAGCACCGCACGACATAGCACATAACCTGGCACGATATGGACACAACATGCATCTAACCTGACACGATACGGGCACAACATGCATCTGACTTGACACGATACGGGCACATAACATTAGTTTAGTGCTCTGTGTTACGCCAGACAAGCAGGCACATCAGCACAGCATGTGGCGCGTGTAAGCATGCGGCACAACATAGCACGACTTGCCAGTAAATCACGCCATATCATGAGCAAAATACTACACAATGTATCATTTCATGTATATTTAACAAAAAAAAATCTTCATGTTAGTCGGTTTTTGACATTTTATTTTCATTATGTTGATTTATTTTTACTTTGGAAAACACAAAAATAAGCGTATTAGCACACCATGGCACAGCATAGCACGATTATTTTTCTGGCACAACACCGCACATTACAACACAACATGTCTGAATCTCTATCACAACCCAGCATGGCATACGACGCATTAAACACGTAAATTTGTGGACTGAACTGTCCCATGCTAGCTCGTTTTACACCTCTAGTAACAAAACAAAAATTCACTTTTTCCAATAGTTTTTTTTTTTTTACCATATCATAAAATTACTGTCGCTGGCTCATGCTCATCATACCACAAAATTGGACATTCCCACATGATATCCATGGAGACCGTATCCCGTCCCCATACAATTCATTATCACTGCACCAGACCAGATATACAGGATCCAAATTCTACCCACAACAGCAATAATAACTTTACCTTATCCAAAAACGTGCCTCAATCAAATTCCACAGAATCAAAAGGAATCCAAACCAAACATCCCTCTGTCAAAAACTCTTCCCTTTTTCTTTATAATAGCCCAACCCCATTCTCTCCAATCTTCAAGGAGAGAGCTCCGATCCGATCCAATCCAAAATCCATGTCTTCTCATAAAATTTCATCATCTACCCTTCTTCTCTTTGTTGTTACTCTACTCTCACTAATCTCAATAACCCTTTCTCACTATGATGAATCAGAGGAATTAGAAACATTCATAATCCAAATCTCAAAATCATCAAAACCAAATCACTTCAGTTCACACCATGATTGGTACTCATCAACACTACAATCATTACCCCAATCATCACAACAAAACCAGAAACAACACAAGATTCTCTACACTTACACCCACTCAATCAATGGGTTCTCAGCTAGACTCACACCATCACAAGCATCACATCTAGTGAATCTCCCTGGGGTAATTTCAGTTCTCCCTGAGAGAGTTCATCAGCTGCACACAACTCATACACCAAGGTTTCTTGGTTTGGCTGATAACTTTGGGTTATGGCCTGATTCTGAGTATGCGGATGATGTTATTGTTGGGGTACTTGATACCGGAATCTGGCCGGAGAGACAGAGTTTTAACGATACAGGGTTGACTCCGGTGCCGGAGAAGTGGAAGGGGAAATGTGATACTGGTCCTGATTTCCCTGTTGGTTCGTGTAATAAGAAGATTATTGGTGCCAGAGCGTTTTACAGAGGGTACGGGGAGGTCGCGGCCGGCGGTGAAAATGTTGGTGAATCGAGGTCGCCGAGAGATACCGAAGGGCATGGGACGCATACTGCATCGACTGCAGCTGGATCTGTTGTTAAGAATGCTGGTTTGTTTGAGTATGCGGTTGGGGAAGCTAAAGGGATGGCAATTCGGGCAAGAATTGCTGTTTACAAGATTTGCTGGAGTTCTGGTTGTTATGATTCTGATATTCTTGCTGCAATGGATGAAGCTGTTGGAGATGGTGTTGATGTGATTTCGTTGTCTGTTGGTGCTAATGGTTATGCGCCTCGGTATGACCAGGATTCAATTGCGATCGGAGCTTTTGGTGCAATGGAACATGGTGTATTGGTGTCATGTTCTGCTGGTAATTCAGGACCTGGTCCATATACTGCTGTGAATATTGCGCCATGGATTTTAACTGTGGGTGCTTCCACAATTGATAGAGAATTTCCCGCTGATGTGATTTTGGGAGATGGGAGGGTTTTCGGTGGTGTTTCATTGTATTCTGGTGAGCCATTAGAGAATGATGATAATGAATTGGTTTACTCTGGTGATTGTGGTAGTAGATTTTGTTATGAAGGGCAATTGGATCCAACTAAAGTTAAAGGGAAAATTGTTGTATGTGACCGTGGTGGGAATGCTAGAGTTGCGAAAGGAAATGCAGTGAGAATTGCTGGTGGAATTGGCATGATTCTTGCGAATACTGCAGAAAGTGGGGAAGAATTGATTGCTGATGCTCATCTATGTCCTGCTACTGAAGTGGGTGAAGCAGCAGCAGATAAAATCCGGGAGTATGTGAAATCGAATAAATCGCCAACAGGTACAATTAAATTTGGAGGAACTGTGATTGGATCTTCACCTTCAGCTCCTAGAGTTGCAGCATTTTCAAGCCGTGGACCGAACCATTTGACGCCAGAGATTCTTAAGCCTGATGTTATTGCTCCTGGAGTGAATATCCTAGCTGCTTGGACTGGTGCTATTGGTCCAACTGATTTAGAAATCGATCCTAGACGAGTTGCATTCAATATCATTTCAGGTACTTCTATGTCGTGCCCTCATGTGAGTGGATTGGCTGCATTGCTTCGAAAGGCTTTCCCCAAGTGGAGTCCAGCTGCAATCAAGTCTGCACTTATGACTACAGCTTACAATGTGGATAATTCAGGGAAGAATATTACTGATCTTGCTACTGGAGGTGATTCAACACCATTTGTTCGCGGTGCTGGGCATGTTGATCCTAATAGAGCGCTGAATCCAGGTTTGGTTTATGACATTGAAGCTAAAGATTATATTGCATTCCTTTGTGCCAGCGGATATAGTTCACAACGGATAGCAGTCTTTGCCAAAGAGAAAATTGATTGTGAATCATACAGCCTGGCTAGTCCTGGTGATTTGAATTACCCGTCATTCTCTGTACTTTTTGGAAACAACACGGTTACATACAAGAGAGTGGTTAAGAATGTCGGAAGCTCAGCTAATGCTGTTTATGAGGCAAGCGTTTATGGCCCATCATCTATTAAAACCACCGTTTCACCAAGTAAGCTTGTATTTAGTGAAGCTGCACAGAGCTTACCTTATGAGATTACTTTCTCTAGCTTGATCAATGAAGCGGTGGGTTCGACCAAAGCGGAGTTCGGGGCGATTGAATGGACGGATGGAGTACACGTAGTACGGAGCCCAATTGCGTTTAGGTGGGGTATTCACTCAACTAGTATGATTTCTTCTGTTTAATGATTTTGCACAGCATTTTACTTGATTGTTCTGTTAATAATGGTTATTGGATCACATTGTGTTAGGATAGGGGTTAGTTCTACTTGATTGGGTAACCCCAAATTTGTGTAATATTCATATGACAATTTGATTTGAAAGGCTCATAAACACGAAATGATTAGGCCAATAAGTACAGTTATTCAAGCTTGTGTTGTTTTCATTAAAATTACTCCTAGATTAACCGCTTGCTTGAATGTCATATGAGTTGCAAAAGTGCTATAATTGAGCTGATCTTTATGACAAAGTCATGGAAGATTCATTCTATCTCCTTTTTTTCTTGTTGTTCTATTTATAGTATTCTTGATTGAAACGATTGAAATGCGCTTTTAGTTTACTTTATTCAAAATAAATTTTGGTATTGGTTTCGTATTATCTTTTATTTACGGTCCGCGAGTTATAATCCCAGAGGTGTCACCATCCTTCCACAAAAAATCCATCAAAACAAAGGTAACACAAAAATCCCATCAAAACAAAATTAACATAAAAACCCCAAATTTAGATGTTGGTTTTATCAGCAAAATAAAATTTGATGAAACCAGCATTTAAATTTGTGGATTTTGTATCAAGTTTTAAAAATTTGGGGTTTTTGTATCAATTTTGTTTACGATGGAGTTTTAATGGATCCCAACATTTGAGTGGGTTTTTTGTACCACAAGTTTGGTCACCTTGGGTTTTTATGACTAGTTTTGTTTATTTATTTCTAGAAAATGTTTGGAAAGTCAAAAAATAGGATTTTTGAGGAGCATGTCCATTAAGGATAATTTGTTTTAATTGGTAAGTCCATTAAGATCATATGGAATTGCAAGGGTCATTCTCTCCTGTTTAACTTGTTAAACAATTAAGATTTCAATTTTTAAAGATACTTATATTCTTCTAAGATTAAACATTATTGGTTTAGATTTTTTCGTGTATCTTTTTTTCCTGATTTTTGTTGTTTTTATGCCTGAATTACTTAATTAAGAAAATGGGGATTTTGTGTTTCCCCCTCAAAATAAATAGTTATTTTGCGTTACCCCCATCATAAATAGCTAATTGGCAAAACCCCCTTTCTGTTATAACGGCCGTTACAATCCACTTAGTTGTGCACGTGCAACTCAGTGTGTGTAAATCAAAACAAGTTCATCGTCATCTTTTCTTCTTCTCCATCTGTTCTTCTCTGTTGTTCCAATACCGATACCTTTCTCACCTCCCAATACCAGACTCCTTTGGTTACCGTTCATTGTAATCCAAATAATCGAAAACAAAATCCTCCTTGATTGTTGTTCACTCTTTCTCTCACACACATCAGTCATTCAAGATCTATGAAAGCCCTAAATTTCATTTCACTTTAATCATAATTTCAACCTTGATTTAGAATTTCTCGCAGATCTTCGAAATTGAATCCATGGGTTTTAGTAATTTGTTGTTCGGAAAATGGGTCATTTGTCCAAATATTTTTAAATCACGGTTCAAATGGACGAGTAAAAAATAGTTTGGGTGAAATGGCCAAAAATAAAAATAGTAAGGATGAAACTGGATTCATCTTAGTTTAAATTTAAAAAATAGCAAGGATGAAACTGGATACATCCTGTGTAAATTAAAAATAAGAAAAAATATTTGAAAATTGGCACAATGAAACTGGTGCCTATTTTTACATTTTTATCCATTTAAACAGTATCAAAATCTAACTGTCCATTTCATTCAGGAATTATTAAAAATCAGGTGAGATCAAGGAGAACGAATTTGTAGCCTTAAGAGACGAAACCCTAACTTCCAGTACTATCACTGTCATACCTTAATCGAAGTTTCAAAGGATCTTTCATCTAATACATGGTCTAGTAAATATATCTTCAATTTATTTCTTGGGTAAAGAATTGTGACTAGCAGCATCCAAAAGAGTGAATATTGCTGATGTTGATGAATTAATGACAGCACGGTGGTGTTGCTAATAGTGGCGACGGCGGTTTTCATGATAATGGTGAACATTGGACAATAAAAAATGATATTGAACGTCCAAAAACCCATTTCTTTTTTGTTGAATCGTGGGAATTTAGATTAATATAGGTCAGATAAAATTAGATTGAGCAAGGGTTGCAATCTTGTCATGGTGGTTCTTGTAACAATCCAGCCGACGTGTTAGCGAGAAGATGTATAGACGACTAACACGTCTCTATAGATTTAAGTAAGGCCTTTGGATTAATGAAAGGCATGAAAACCACGTGTTGTACTCTTACCGTCAAAAAGGTATCGGTGGGAATAATTGTATGCTCTCCTGCCACGCGATGACGAACCGAGAATAGACGGTAAAGATAACAGAAAGGGAGATTTGCCAATTAGCTGTTTATAAGGGGGTAATGCAAAATAGCTATTTATTTTGATGGGGAAACACAAAATCCCCCTTAAGAAAGACATCAATAAAGAGATACAATAGATTTGTAGATTTCAATTTGTACATTATCTTCACCAGACATACCAAGAGTTTGAAGTTTAACTGCAACAAATGTCATGTCTTTCTGTCTTCCTTAATCGTTGTTTAGGATTTGAGAACCAAATAAATTTTTGCAGAATAAATGCTCATAAGCAGAGGAATTTGAAACAGTCTAATACAAATATTTTCTTTAATGGACGGGTTCATCTTTTTTGTACACTAATTAAAAGATTCAGAATTACGGTGTCTGTGAGAACAAAAAATCTGGTCTGCAACAAGTGTAGTCCATAATTGGTTTACACAAAGAAACTGAGCTACCTTGCGGGTTGATAAGAGAATTTCGTTAATCACGGAGTTATTATGCCAACAAGTGCAGTTGTTCCAGTTCTGTTCTATGTACAGAACTGTTTTCAAGAAATCTGTTTTCAAGCTGCATTTTATGACAAAATCATGGAAGACTCATTTAGCGTGAGTCATATACACACCATATCTTTGTTCGTAGATCATACGAAAGAGTTTACCTGGAAAGGAAACATTAAAATCAAAAAAGGAAATAAATAGTCAAACTAGAAAAAATTAGGATGTTTGAGGAAACTGAGTGTATAAGCATAATTTGTTTAATGGCAAAACACATTTCTTAAGTTCGGATATTGGAATGTTTTGAAAGAGCAAAGATCTGCCGCTCATTAACTCACTTGGATCTCGGATCTTCCTATCCCCGTCTAACTCATCTAGTCGTCGAAGTATAAAAAATGAGATCGGGAAACTAAATCCAAGATATCCTCCATCTTATACTATTTATATTGTATATTTACAGAAAATAAAATTAAAATAAATCATATATTCATATTATACTTTTCATGGTAAAAGTTGTATCTCCAAATTTGTTCACTGTCCAAATACTAATCAAGAAATTAGTTTGTTTAGATGCAACATCATAACTTAAAATGTCTTCTTTAATGGGCTTTTTATACACTAAAAGGCTGAGAATTAAGGTGCTTGTGAGAACAAAAACCTAGTGTGTTATGATTGATATAATATTTTCAAGGAATCCTGTTTACAATTACATACAAGAGTGGTAAAAAATGTCGGAAGCTCAATACAGTTACATAAAAGAGAGTGGTTAAAAATGTTCGAAGCTCAGTTAATGCTTTTTATGAACGACTTTTGAGGAGCATGATTTTTTTGAAGGGACCATGGTTTTATTAGGTCACCTTTCATATAATTATAAGGGGTGTTCTAAAACATTAAAATGACTAACCTATTCTTAACCTAATTTAATTTAAAACCAACCCAATAACCACCTATATATATAATCACCACCTCCTCCCACCACCATCTCCCACCATCGCCGATTACCACCACCACCAACAACAACCACCGATTACCACCACCACCACCACCACCTCCGATTATCACCACCAACAACCACCGATTACCACCACCACCTCCCACCATCGCCGATTACCACCACCAACTCCTCCGATTATCACCACCACCAACCACCGATTACCACCACCACCTCCGATTACTACCACCACCAACCACCACCATCACTATATATATATATATATATATAGATTAATTTAAAACATTAACAAAGATATTCTCACAAACGCATTACTTGTCGTTCGTTTTTGGTTGAATAAATGAGAAGGAATCATTTAAATGAGTTGAAAATGGAAGTTGCAGAGAGGTTTAATGGAAGGTTTTTTTTTTCAGAGAAAAGTTCGGTTATCACGAATTAATTTTTTCTTGAACTCAGCGTTCGGTTGATTCGCAAAAAAATACTTTTAACCGAACTCCTTGTATTAGAACAACACAAGTCCATAAGTTCAGTTCCTTCGTAAAATAAGGATATCACCGAACTTTAGTTTACGAAAATAATGAGAAGTCCACAAGTTCGGTTCGTTCGCAAAAATGTTAAGTTTTCTTTGTAACCGAACTCTACCTTCGAAACTTCGTAACCGAACTCTACCTAATTCTCCAAGAAATAAATTTCGTAGTAACCGAACGTTTGCTTAATTGCATATATGCATATATAAGCCCAGTTCGGTTGATTCGCAAAATACGTTGAAGTTTGCGAACCAACCGAACTTCTAACACTAGGTTAATTTTAACCTGCAGTTCGGTTGGGAACTTGGTTGCATTGAAGTTTGCGAACTAACCGAACACATAAGATGTACCCAAATAAATTGTTAAGTTCAAAGTTCGGTTACCTACCATTTTATCCTAGGTAACCGAACATTACACTGTACAACCAAAACCTCCATTAACGAGCGAGTTCGGTAACCTGCGTGTTTGGAAAACGTAACCGAACTACACTTTCAGGTGTGTTCGGTTACATGTTCTTGACATATGGTAACCGAACTGACCCAAATCTACATAAAAATTTTCATTTTTTTTGAAAGTTTGGAGCTATTCAACCAACATTATCCAAGTTTGAAGCATACCTGGGTACCCAAATACCCTTCCTCCGGTTGTGGTTGGTAAAATCCATCCTTTTTCATGTTTTCCTTCTTCATCTTCTTTAACTTTACTCTCTCAATAATTCTACTTCTTTAAAAGAAAAACCATCTGATTTTTTAATCTCACTAAGTATCTTTAACTTAATCATCTCACTAATCATTACACTAACTATTATTAACACTAACTAATCATCACCCAAAATTAATCAGGAGGGTAATTTAGGTACTAATATAAATATCTAGATAAAGGGTGACCTAGATTTACTTCTAATTTCTTTACCCAAAATAAAACCATGGTCCCCAAAAAAAAAACCATGGTCCCCAAAAAATCGTTCCTTTTTATGAGGCAAGGGTTTATGGCCCATCAGCGATGGAAGCAGGAGTTGAAGTCTAGGTGGGCTAAAATAGCACTATGGATAAATTCTTAGGGGGGCTATTACTATTTTTTCCAAAAAATACACATGAGAAAATGACTTTTGGGTGAGTTTTTGAGACTTGGGGATGACTGGCTGGAGCACCCCCAAGCCACCCCCAAATAGGGGTGAGCAAAAAATCCGTAACCGTGGATTTTATCCGTATCC
This sequence comes from Papaver somniferum, assembly GCF_003573695.1. Taxonomy (NCBI): domain Eukaryota; kingdom Viridiplantae; phylum Streptophyta; class Magnoliopsida; order Ranunculales; family Papaveraceae; genus Papaver; species Papaver somniferum. The sequence continues at coordinate 5,296,558 of NW_020619603.1, read as the reverse complement.
GTCCATCAAATAGCGGGTAAAATCCAATCCGCAAGATTTATGGGTCGGTCACGGGTGGGATTCTCAAATCCGCACTTTTAGCGGTTTGGTTGCGGTTGGACATTGAAATCCGCGGATTCATCCGCACCGTAGGACAATAAGGCAAAGCGTTCAAGACGATATATGGGAGACTAGGTCTTGTTTCTACAATAATGATTCTGCTAATGAGATTTATAAGGATATGGAAGATATGAAGCAAAGTAGTAAACAGATGAACAAGAATGCAGTGGATGCTGCTTGCGTGAAGCTAAACAATCCGAGAAGAAATGTTATAAGGAGATTATTTGCTAATGAGCAAGGAAAACGTTCTATCATCCAAGTATATATGTTCACTTGTAGAATTATTGTCCATTATATCCAAATATATATGTTCACTTGTGGAAGCCATTTAATTGAATAAAATTAGTGTAGAAAATCTATTATCCTGTTCTTCTCAAATTTATAATACTATTTTGAAATCAAACTCATTTTACCTGATGGAATGTGTTCAGAACTTCTCCATTTAGACTTGCAAATTGCCCCATCAAAACCAACAGCGCATAAATGATGCGAGAAATGTCTCAGCATACAATTCCGACATCCTGGACTAAAAACCCACATTTACAAATGGTCCTGGTGGTCAATTTGTTTTATTTTTTTCTCTTTTTTTTCGATTAAACCGTTGTTAATCCGCATCCAGTCCGTATCACCCGTTGATCCGTGAATGTTAAATCCACGGGTGATTGGGCTGGACACGGTTTGATTTTCCAAACCCGCAACTTTGTCGGATTGGACGCGGGTAACCCCTAATCCGCATCCGTCCGTCCGTTACACACCCCAATCCCCAATACAGTCCCTGTGGCCCATCATCTATCAAAACAAGTGTTTCACCAAGTAAGCTTGTATTTAGTGAAGGTGCACAGAGCTCATCTTATGAGATTACTTTCTCTAGCTTGTTCGGGCAGTTGAATAGCGCGATGGAGTACACGTAGTACGGAGCCCAATCGCGTTTAGGCGGGGTATTCACTGAACTAGCATGATTTCTTCTGTTTAATGATTTTGCTCAGCTTTTACTTGTTTGTCTGTTAATAATGGTTATTGGGTCGATTGAGTGAGGATTGGGGTTTATTCAGCTTGATTGAGTGACCCCAAATTTGTATAATTTTCTTACCAAGTTGATTGGAATGGTTCATGAACACGAAATGATTAGGCCAATAAGTTCAGTTTTTTGAAATTTCATAAAATTTAAGACCATCTTCAAACAATCAACTAAACTGATTCGAAATTTACATCAACTACCTTTAAACAAACAAATTATATGTTCAAATATCATCATAATCTTGATTGATTTTTCCGGAATCGATCAACCTTTTCATCAAAAAAAAAAAAGAAGAAATAAATATATTCTCAAAATCCAACTCACGGAACCAACAGAAGATGAATTGAGTTCAAAATAATGCACATCAAATTCAAACGAAACCATCTCAATGGTTAAACTTTTTAGTTTTTGTTTAAATTCGACCACTTTGGCAGCTTTCCAAATCGAATTTTACTGAAGAAACAGAGTTTTGTATTGGATTCCCTGTAAAGAAGAAGATGAATTGTTACGGGTGCGGACTACAAGCCCAATATGAAAAATACCCGACCCAGTCCAGTACATCAAAACAGTTGCATCCGACAGTAGACAAGTTGCAGACTCTAATATACTAGCTTCCTTTTTTATTCCAAATTTCAAATCAACACATCAATTATTGTCTGGTTCTTCATTTTCAAACTTCTAATTCATTGTTAACGGTTCATCATTCAAACTATCATCACTTGTTATTGTTGGAAAATCTGGGTTATAACCATGGATACAATCAAATCAATCGTTCACAAACAAGACCCATATTCTAGTTTATCAAAATAACACAAGAGATGGTTGAGACAATTTATCAAATACCTGGTGAGCAGCGATCCTCTTCCTCCAATTTCAGCAACCAAGGAATCCACAATTCACAAAACAGACAATACAATAATTATAGAGAACAAGGACTAGAATTACCAACTTAATTTGTGTATTGAGGCGAGGTACTCCTCTTTCCTGAAAACTTTAACTTCCCGTAACTGGTGCAAAACGAATTCGGAAATAAGTCTAGCCAAGATACAACAATACCTTTGATGTTAACATGCACTCGAATAACATCAAAACAATCGAACTTAAAGCAGCAGCAAACTCTCTTCAATTATACTCTAATGCAAGTTTATTTTCAGTAAAACAATGGATGCTTTTTTTTTCTGTTTTTTTCTATATCTGTACGCTTAAGAACATTGGGTTCTTATAATAGAAAAGATTACGGTTCACCAATGGTTGTGACCCAAACTGAATGGTCACGTTGGTTGGGAACGGGCACAACTTTATTCACCTTTGGGAACGGATTTGGGGGGCCGTCCAAATCCAGATTTCCTACAATCCCCCACATGAATAAAGTTTCCCACATAGACATTTATAAAATGCTTAATTCTAATCCTATACTCTAATGCAGGCACTAGAGAGTTTGTGCGCGGAACATCACTACATCGGGAAAGATAGATTTTGGCTTTGAATCTTCCTTAGTGAATACCTACCAGACTTACTAGTTGTTCAGTGAAAGCGATGTCTTGAACTGCTCAACTTTATAGTGTAAGTCGATACAATAGATATCAAAGAGCTTATTTCCTTACTTCATTGGTTCTCGATTGTGTTCATTTCGGCCCTGAACAATCTTGGAATTCATGAGTGCTCTTAGATTAACATAGCCTTGTAATTATCACGGAAGCGGCCCCACTTCTCACTTATATAGGTGATCTCCTATTTGAAGGTATCCTGCCATACTTTTCTTAGTCATACTAAGCTGTAGGAATCATTAAGAGAAGAATTCTCAACCTCTCACTTGACAGGTGACACTGTTTCATCATAGAAATAGGAAAGAGAGTAATCTCTCTTAGTGTCTCTGGCAAGTGTTTTACAACTTAGTTTTCCCTTTTGAACCTAGACCCTGGGATCTCCAATCACTAAGTTGGGTTACCTCTGTAACTTACTCTATATTTGTAGGCAATAGTCTCATTCCCCTCGGTGATGCAATTACTTACTCTCTGGATAATCCTTTTGTAAGTGGATCCGCTAGATTATCTCTGGACCTTATATAACTCACTGTTATAATTCCAATGGAGCGTAATTGCTTAATGGTTTCATGTCTAAGACGTATGTATCTATACTTACCATTATACATTTTACTACGAGCCTTTGCTATAGCCGCTTGACTATCGCAATGTATGTTTATTGCCGAGACGGGTTTAGGCCATATTGGTATATCTTCAAGGAAATTTCGAAGCCACTCTGCTTCTTCCGCTGATTTGTCTAAAGCGATAAACTCATCCTCCATAGTTGATCTAGAGATCAACGTTTGTTTGGATGATTTCCACGATATGGCATCCCCTCCCATAGTAAATACATAGCTACTAGTATCCTTAGTATCATACGTGTCTGAGATCCAATTTGCATCAACATATCCTTCAAGTACTGCAGGATAATTTGTATAATGCAAACCATACTCCTTTGTATGTCTCAATTATCTCAAAACTCTTGTTAAGGCTTGCCAATCTACTTAGTTTACTCACGGCGCATGCTATGTCTGGTCTAGTACAACTCGTTAGATACATAAGACTTCCAATCACACGAGAGTATTCCAATTGGTTTACTCCTTTGCAAAAATTCATTTTAAGATGGACATTATGATCTAACGGTGTTCTTACCGTTTTCTCGTCATTCTTGTTAAATTCTTGCAAAATTTTCTCAATATAGTGTGCTTGAGATAAGTTAATCCCTTCTCTAGTTCTAGAGATTTTAATTCCAAGAATGACATCTTCCTTGCCTAAATCTTTCATATCGAAATTTTTAGACAACATTTTCTTTGTAGACTTAATAATTTCAGGGTTGCTACCCATTATTAACATGTCGTCTACGTATAAACATATTATCACTATTCATGTGGGTGTTACTTTGGTGTAAACACATTTGTCACACACATTTGCTTTAAACCCATTTGATAATATGGTTGTGTCGAATTTTTCATGCCATTGTTTTGGTGCTTGCTTTAATCCATAAAGAGACATAACCAATCAACATACTTTCTTTTCGTTACCGGGAACGACAAATCCTTCCGGTTGTTCCATGTATATTTCTTTCTCTAACACCCCATTCAAGAAAGCAGTTTTTACATCCATTCGATGTATTTCTAGATTATACAATGCCGATATTGCTATAAGCATTCGTATAGATGTTATTCTAGTGACGGAAGAATAAGTATCAAAATAATCCAGGCCTTCCTTTTGTTTAAAGCCTTTAACCACTAGCTTGGCTTTATACTTATCTATAGTTCCATCCGGTTTTAGTTTTCGTTTGAAAACCCACTAGCAACCCAAAGGTTTAAAACCAGAAGGTAAATCACACATCTCAAGAGTGTGATTTTGCATGATGGAATCTATTTCGCTGTCAACTGCCTCCTTCCAACATGGTGCTTCTGGAGTTGACATTGCTTCTGCAAATTTTCGAGGATCGTCTTCTAACATACATGTTACAAAGTCGGAACCAAAAGTTCTTGCAACTTTGGCCCTCTTGCTTCTTCGTGGCTCATCAACAACCTTTTCGTCTTGTTGTGTAGGCGATAGCGAAGTAGCATCGTTTCCATTTTCAGAAATTTCCTTCCTTCTGAAAAGATTGCTATGATCTGGTTTGAACGGAAACATATTGTCGAAGAAAACTGCATTTCTCGATTCTAAAATCGTATTCTCATTTATGTCTTTGATGTCAGAATTTTGAACCAAAAATCTATAGGCACTACTATGTTCATCGTAGCCTATAAAGACGCAATCCATCGTTTTTGGTCCTATTTTAACCCTTTTAGGAAGTGGCACTTCAACTTTCTCCAAGCACCCCCACACTTTGACGTATCTATAAGAAGGTTCCCTTCCCTTCCATAACTCGTAAGGGGTCTTGTCCTTTTTCTTGTGAGGGCACTTATTGAGAATGTAATTCGCAGTAAGTATCGCCTCCCCCCACAAGTTCTCGGGTGCTCCAGAATTTCTCAAAAGAGCATTCGTCATCTCTTTCAAAGTTCTATTTTTTCGTTCCGCAATTCCATTGGATTGTGGAGAATAGGGTGGTATTACTTGATGAATGATTCCACTCTTTTCACAAAGTTCTCTAAGAGGTTCCAAATACTCACCACCTCTATCACTCTTGATAATCTTAATTTTACGATTAAGTTGATTCTCAACTTCATTTTTATAAAGTTGGAATTTTTCAAGAGCTTCGTCTTTACTTCTCAATAAGTAAATTTGACAATACCTTGTACTATCATTGACGAAAGTCATAATATACTTCTTCCCACCTCTACTCGGAACCATTTTTAAGTCACACAAATCCGAGTGTATCAAGTCTAATGGTTCCGTATTTCTCTCAACGGTAGGATATGGAATCCTTGAGAATTTAAACTCGACACGAATTTCACACCTTTTTGTGAAATCTATATCACACTTGGGTAGCAGTTCCATATCCATTAATGTCTTAAGAGAATGATAATTTACATGACCTAATCTTTCATGCCATATTGAACTAGATTCTGTCATATATACGGAAGAAGTGTCTCTATTTACTTCCGACACAATTGTCGTTGCATTCGCTTTGAAGAGTCCTTCACTAAGGTAACCCTTTCCCACGAATACGTTATTTTTAGAGATAAAAAAGTTATTCGAAACAAATTCTAACTTGAAACCATGTTTCACAAGTAGACCGCCAGAGATCAAGTTTCCACGGATATCGGGGACGTGTAGCACTTCGGTCAAGGTAATTTTCTTACCCGACGTAAACTGGACCACCATGTTACCCTTGCCTTTCACTATAGAAGTTGCGGCCTTACCCATGTATACTAGTTCACCATTCTCTATAGTTTCATAAGTAGAAAATATAGAACGATCTTGACATACATGTCGAGTCGCTCCGGTATCAACCCGCCAATCATTTGGGTTGATCACCATAATCACTTCCGACACAACGGAAACTAGATATGGCATATTCTCTGTTTTCGACTCATTATTTCTGGTAGCCATACTTCACTTACACATACAGTGAATGATAGAAAATAGTATACAGTATATAATACTCAATAACAATAAAATTTTAGAGTCGAGATTCTAATATATCAATCAAGGAATTTAGTCCGGAGTCTGTATACGGTACTAAGAAATATGAAGTTGTTCACATCAACTGCTTATTTTGTATACTGTAACAACACTAAAAGCAAATATCATTCAAGTTTAAATTAATGTCCCTAAACAGTGACCAAACTTTCACTGATTCGTTGTTGACAACGATCAAAATGATGTCAAACTATTTAGGCCCAATAAGAATTAATTTATGAAGACTCCCCGATTAAAGTTCTTGTTTACAAGTAGGAATTGTGTCAACAGGGACAAAGGGGATAGAATACAACATTAAAAATTGTTAAACCATATAACCCAAAATATACTTAAAGTTTTCAGATTGTTGGAAAATCTGGGTTATAACCATGGATACAACCAAATCAATCGTTCACAAACAACATCTATATTCTAGTTTATCAAAATAACACAAGAGATGGTTGAGACAATTTATCAAATACCTGGTGAGCAGCAATCCTCTTCCTCCAATTTCAGCAACCAAGGAATCCACAATTCACAAAACAGACAATACAATAATTATAGAGAACAAGGACTAGAATTACCAACTTAATTTGTGTTTTGAGGCGAGGTACTCCTCTTTCCTGAAAACTTTAACTTCCCGTCACTGGTGCAAAACGAATTCGGAAGTAAGTCTAGCCAAGATACAACAATACCTTTGATGTTAACATGCACTCGAAAAAACAATCGAACTTAAAGCAGCAGCAAACTCTCTTCAATTATACTCTAATGCAAGTTTATTTTCAGTAAAACAATGGATGCTTTTTTTCTGTTTTTTTCTATATCTGTACGCTTAAGAACATTGGGTTCTTATAATAGAAAAGATGACGGTTCACCAATGGTTGTGACCCAAACTGAACGGTCACGTTGGTTGGGAACAGGCACAACTTTATTCACCTTTGGGAACGGATTTGGGGGCCGTCCAAATCCAGATTTCCTACAGTTATTAGTAAGTACTTTTCTTTATTTTGCTTCTTATCCAAACTAAATCCTTCACAAACCTTCTATAGCTATAGAGATGATCGTGTGTAGCCTGTTTTACAGGGATTAGCATACGTTTATAGAGATGCTTAGTAGTTATCGTACATTGATTATCATGTGTTTGTTGGTTTTTAGTCTTATCGTTTTTTCTCATCGGTCGACCCCCACTGCTGTAGCAGTAATCTAGTAGTAAAATTACTTCTAGATTAACCGCTGAATGTCATATCATATATGAGTTGCAAAAGTGCAGGACATTCACAATGTATGTGCTATAGAGCTGAACTTTATGACAAAGTCATTGAACATTCATTCAATCTATATCCTCTTTTTTTGGTGTTCAATTTATAGCAAGTTCATACTTTGTAGTTTATATACAGATTAAGTATTGGTAATGGTAGTATATATATTTTTGGTTCTTTCCAAAAAAAAAATGTTTGGAAAATCAAAAACTAAGATGTTTGAGGAAACTCTGAGGAGCATATCTTAAATAGTTTCGGTTCGTAATTCGTATATGGAGTTAAAAGTGTCACCATCTTATATTTAACTTGTTAATTTACAGATTTTTTAATTTTTCCAATTTATAATTCTTTATCTTAAGATTAATCAGGCAAAAATTTGAACTAGCTATTCTTTTTAATGATTTTTTTTTTCCTGATCTTTTTTTTTTTGTATTTAGGCATCTATGAAATTAAGATTCATCTAATGCTAACTCAATCCTCATTTACATAAAAGTTTGCAACACATTAACACACCAGTTCACTACTTCGCGTTGTTTAATCAACCAAAGAACTTGTGAGTCACAATCTTTAATAAATGTAATTTACCGCTATACTAACTCCTGGTTATATGAAAATTAGTGCTATTATTATTCAACTTGTAGCAACTGATTATGTCTTAAAATAGAAAACAAATGAATGAAAACAGTTCATAGGATCTAAGCTCACAGCTTTTAATAGGCCCAACATACTTGGGCCAGTTGATCGGGTAAATTTTGTCCGTGAGATGTTGGAAGAGACATATCCCTCTTCAGACGGATATGTGTAATCAGCATGTCAAGATTAGACGATAATCAATACATTCAAAACCTATTTTTGACGTAACTTGGATGAATAGTTTACAGGTATTTCATTTTTATAGGTGTTTTTCTTTCTCCGATATGTACACCACATATGTGCATATAATAATTTTAGTTGCATAGGTTGACAAGCTGTTAATCTGTTCTCCGGCTTTCAGACATGATCGGGGGTGGAGCCAAGAATTATAGGATGGGATGCAAAATTTGTTATGGGGTGCAATTTTTTTTAAGGGGTGCAAAAGTGAAAAAATAGGCTTATATATAAAAGTTTTTGTCTAATTGGGCTTAAAATGGGCTTTGGAGCCCGCTGGGCAGGGGTGTAAGTGCACACCCCTGCAATGGGCTGGCTCCGCCCCTGGACATGATGGTGCTTGAATGTCATCATATCGCTGGTTACGGTAGGCGGTTAACAAGGGTGTATTGGATTAGGATTTACATGGATATTTAACAATCCTAAAAACTCATAGGTATCCAATTAGGATATGTAAGGAATCATTATATATCCATGGTATTCAATTTGGATTTTTTTAGATTCCACGATTATCCGAGGTATTCAATTCATTTAAGATTCCTTAGGACAATGTAGTTTCATCTTTTCTAATGACTACACCCAAGTAAAATTTAAGACTAAAAACTACTAAAACATACAAGATTCAAGATGAACAAGATGTAAAGAGCATGAAAAGTGAAGATTAACACAAGCATATAACGTAGTTCGGCCATGAAGACCTACATCCACAGGAAAAAAGATGTTACCTTTATTGATTATATGGTCTTACCCTTGAAAGAGCTACAAATTTCACTTAGATTCAGTACTCTCTCTCTCTATCTAGATCTCTGTTCGAAATTCTCCGTAGAAAGACCATCTAATAATACATAAGTTATCCATATGCTTCCACATGGACTGGTATTTATAGGGAAATTAGACTCGTGGAGGCTTGGTCGTCTGAGCTGGTGGAGATATCGTACATCGCTTTCGCTGCTTCGGACTAGTTCTATACTATCCCTCGTGATGGCTTGTTTGGTTCTCCCTCCGAGTTGTCTTGCTCTCCTCCAGATCGTGTAGCCCTTCTTTGGAGAACCTCGTGCTCTATCATTTCTGGGTTGCAGCATAGATCGTCCGAGTCTCCTGTCACGATGTAGATCTTGCCCTCATCCTTCATTAAATGCGGTCCTCCTTTTTAGACTTGACCGTCTGAGCAGATTAGACTACTTCTTACACGCATCATTCATGCGACGTTGTAGCAGGCGTCTCGATTCAGACAAACTCACCTTTTCAGAGTATGATCCGATGCTTTTATATCATCATCTTATTGTGGATCCTCCCCTTAGGATGTTGATACGTGGCCATCGGGTATTTTACCCTCAAATTTTTCTCCTTTTCTTTGCAACATGCCAAGGGCATGATGGGAAGAAAACTTCGTAACCGTCTCATCCTTTTCGCCACGTCCGTGATATCCGCCACGTATGCACTTTTAGTGCGCTTTTACCCGTTGGACTTGAGGCGCCGGTTGGTTATCCCTTGGTTTATTATAAATTTTTTTGGGAGGAGAGAATGTCGCCTTTATTATCTCTTTTTAGAGTTCAGGACTTTTTCATTCTTTCTCTCCTTTGTCTCTTACTGTTCATTCTTAACTCCTTGTCTCCTATAAAGAAGTTCATAATGTCTGGGAGAAACTCTCCATCTCGCACCTCAAGACGGTATGGTTTCTTGGATTTTTTTTTTTTTTTTGTTTTCTTAGGTAGTTTTACACCGTTACTTTGAACTGTGTGTCTGCTATATTTGTCTGGATCAATGATTCTTGTCATTGATATGTTTTTGTTGGGCTCTGTGATCATCATGATTGCTTTGATGATTTCCTCCATTGTTCTTCGTCTTGGGGAGTTTTTAAGAACCACCATTACTCGCTTGCGTCCATCTTTCTTATTTGCATCTGTTCTGACTCCTACCTTCTGTTTGGTTTTCAGCAATACTGGGAAGGCTCCGATGAGAACTCCAAGTTCCGACCGTTCCTCCGGCATTTCTGATGATGCTTTCCTGGAGTCGGTGAGGGTTAGACATCGCCTTCAAAGGTTTCATATTTCATTTTCTACTCCTGAGGGTCAGTTTGGTGTTCTTTCGGAGGATCTTTTCATGAAGAATCCTTGTGGTCCCAACGAGATTATCGTTGCCGTTGGACAACTCGGTGCTTGCCTTCGTATTCCTCTATACTGTCCGCTAGATTCTTTCTAGTACGAGGTATTGTGCAAACTTGAGACTCAACGAGCCATATATCAGCCCAACGATAATTTTTACTGGATCGCCCGAGAGTGTGGTCTCCGAAGCCAAGGTAAGGTTACCGAGCACGAGTTGAATCGGTTCGTTCCTTCTCAGAAGGAGTTGTACAACTCTGATACTTTTGTAGAGAACTATTGGTGTCAACAGTCTGATACCTTTGACGGCTTTGGAGTTGGGATTTCTAGGTCTCGGAGAGCTATCCGAGGTCCTCCAATTATGACCAATTTAGATCACCCTGTTTCTACTCAGCGTTCGCTTCGTAATACTCACGATCCCAAGTGGCTTGTTTCTCCTATTCGGATTGTGGGACCTTATATTTTTGGTTGGGATGAATTTGGCAATGTTTTCCCCGGTCTTCCTGAGATGCACGCCTATCTTCGCCTCTACAGGCCTTGGGAGCTTAAATGGGTCATTTCTCGTAGGCGTTCTTCTCAGTGTGCTCGAGCTACTGAGGGTGCTAAGGTAGAAAAATACTATTTTATTATTTTAACGTATATATGTATACCTTGCCCCTGTTTTATGCCGTAGAAGCTGATGATTTTATGTTTTTGGCAGAGGATAAGGATTGCTGATGGTTCTGGACCATCTAATGCTCCAACCAATGTGGCAGAGCCTGTCATGGAAGTGGATGTTGATGCGCTATTTGGAGAGTATGAAGTGTTGGACCTTATTGATGGAGTCTTTGATGATATTGAACAAGCTTTGTTGGATGATCCTAATAATCTCGATGGTAGTGCATTCCGGTCGGAGGTGAGTTTACTCCAGGAGAGTGATTTCGCTGACAAGGGTGCTCTTATCGATACGAATGCTCGGATTGGTAGTGATGTTATTGTTAGTGGGGTCTCCCCAGTGGCTCCGAGTGTGAGTACTCCCGGTGTGCCAAGTTATTTTGCTAGTGGCTTTCCTTCTGCTCCAGTGGGTCCGTCTAGTTCGTCTTCCACCGTGTTTGGAGGGTTTGAGGTGATGAAGATGTTGTGCTCGGATCAGTATGCTCGGCTGAGCGAGGACGAGCAGGATCGTATCTTGACTTATTTACCTAATTCTTCTTAGCAGCACCTCGTGCACGCGGTATGTATTGAACTCCTTTTATGTATTTCTCTTAAGTTTCTTAGTGTCCCCGTTCTGACTGGTGTTGTTTTCCGATGTACTAGAGCAACAATTTGAGGACTGGTATGATGTACGAGACTCGTGTTGCTAGGCGTCGAGCCTATGCTTTGGAGCAAGAGATGCAGAATCTTCGTTCTGTCGTGACGATGGCTAAGCAGGAAGCTTTATCTGCTTGCCATAATAAGAAATAATTAGAAGGTATTTACTTATTCCTTCATTTAAGTTTTTGTGTCATCATAGTAGGTTTTAGACTTCAGAACTAACCCCTCTATTGGTATCCATGGCGAAACGGTTGGAGGAGGAGATAGATAATGCTAGTCATAGGCATGCTAGAGAACGTAGCAGTCTTAAACTCGATGTGAGTGCGCGTCAGTGCGAGATTGACTCCTTGGAGCAAGATAATGCAAAACTTCAGGAGGATATAAATGTACATCGGGATCGCATTGTGGAGCTTCGTGGGATGCTAGATAAGGCTAATAAGGTGGTTGTGGAGCACTCAGATGACATCAAGTTCCTCCGAATTCAGAAAGATGAACTTATTGAATGGCAGTCCAATCATTTGCTTCTGTTGGCACAGGCCGACGATGATATGGAAGCATTGAGGAAACTCAAGCAGAAGTTTATCGCAGTTGAGAAGGAGCGTGATAGTCATATGTTATCATGCTCTTCTGGTGATGTGGCCATAACTCATGCTAAAGCAAGGATTAGTGCTCTAGACACCGAAAAAATCCAATTAGAACAGAATTTAGTCGCCGTTTTTTTTTTGAGAATGAAGGTTTCTCAAATGGAAATATTTATATCTATTTTGTATGATATGCTTGTCAGACCAATCGTCTCCGTTTGTTTTGGTTGCAGCAGCTCGTAAGCGAAGTGCAGAACTGGAGAAGCAATTGGAGGCAGAGAGCTGTTAGGCATTACCTTGATGATGAAATGAATGAGTGGTGAATCAACATGAATATGAGCTAGCAGCTGAGCGTGCTGATAAGAATTAGAAGTTGAGCAAGCTTCGCGCGGATTACAAGGCTTTGGTGACAAAGGCCTGTAAAGCCGTCGTGCTTCGTGAGCGTCAACAGGTTGCTGCGGCTGCTGCTGCCAATATTTCGATCCCTCCCCCAGTCGTCGAGCCCGATCCTAAGAAAGAGCGAGAAGCTCCTGATACCGAGGATCAGATGGACACTGATCAAGGCGCTCCTGGTGACGGACAGGCTTGAGCTTGCCTGCCTTCTTGTACATGTAGGTGTTGCATTTTAAAGGCTTTAGATTTTCTTATTTTGACCTCTGGGCTTTGCCCGAGGGCATAGTAGTAAACACTATTTGATGGGTTCTCGTGCTCCTTGCGAGACAAAAATACTTTTTTATCTTTGGAAAGTCCTCAAGTATGGGAGGAACTATTTTGATATTGCCCATTAAGTTGTTTAGCATTATGGCTAGTGACTTTTTTTTTTGTTATATTATGATCCCGGATTGCTTGTTTTTAAAGGATTTTGTTGTATATTCTTGGTCCAACCATGGGTGACATAGCCAGGGGTGATCAATTCCTTAACTTGATATAACAGACCTTTATTTATTCTTCGTGCCCTTGTGATCATTTTAATAGTGTCCAGTTTAGGTTACACTTTGCCTGTAATTGAGTGATCAGATGTTTGAGTCATCGATTGTTATTTGACACAGGTTTTTGGAGGGAGATATCTCGATCAAGTGATTCTTTCCTTGGCCAAAGATAAGTACCTTGATTCTGGATATCTCTTGTTATGTCAGGACATCATCCGATGTTATGATCGTGATGGCATTACCTTACATCTTATATCCATGCAAGGTAGATTAGGTTTTTACCTGCATCATTCGTTGTAGAATGAGAGGTCTGGCTAGCACCATGCCATAGTCTTGATGGGATTTTTTTATAATGCAAGGATGATGGGATTAATCTATATGCACATATAAAGTAAGAAAGTAAGAAAAGAAAGCGAAAAAATAAAAAATAAAATCAGCTAAAAATACACAAAAGGAGTAATTTTATTATCTTCAAAAGAGGGCTCGGTAAAACCCTTAGTACATTTGAGTAATGTCTCACGACCTGTTTTTAAGTAGGGATTAGGCCCTATTCTCACACGTTGACCTTATGAGCTTCAGCCTTCATGGGCTCTGTATTGCTCTGGGTACTTAGTGTGTTATGGGTGCGTTATTGCTTCCCTATTAAGTTTAGGCAGCTTGTGTGCTTCATCGTTCGCCTCGGCAATGGTCACTCGGGCTTCTCCTTAGGTGGGGGTTGGTTACTCCGACTCGTGGTGGCATGGTAGGGTCTCATGCATAATTTTGCTGTTAGGGTCAGATCGCATCTGATGGACATGCTTGTTTTGTCCACGGGTGTACCTTCAGTGGCGGTTGTTAGTCTTTTGAGGGACCATATCTTGGTTCTCCTTAGGATTAGTTGGCTTAGGGAACGCCATCTCCGAAGGGAGCTTATTTCCTCGTATCGAGGCTTCATCTGTTTGTACTGTTGTCTCAAATGTTGTTATTGCTTATGTAGATGTGGTGAGAATGATTGGGGTTATTTCAGCCATCGATCTATGGATGATCAGACTGGCCCATCGTGTGTGGTGTATCCAGTCGCACCTACCGGCTCTCTGTGCATTTATGTTCATCTGAGTCATATGAGTGATTTCTTCGTTAGTGACTCTTTGAATGTGATTTCTTCGAGTTGTATTTTCAACCCATTTTCCAAAGTGGTCTTGTACAATGATCCGTTGTCATGTGACGGTCCGAAGGGGCTCGACGATGTTGAATCCCCTCTTGGTTAACGTCCAGGGGATCAATATGAATCTTCGGAATTCCTAGGGGGTGCGCCTTCGTCTGCTAACCTCGTGTTGCTCTAGGTTCATCACTATTGCTTGTCCTAGGCCTTTTTCTTGGTAAATCCAAAGGTTTCCTTGCATTCTAACCTTGCTAGTTGAAGGGTTATATCCCGAGTATCTATCCATTAGGGATAGCAATTCGTTCGTGGGCGCAACATCTGTGAGTTGGTTGAGTATTTGTGGGCTTTTGCGTGAACAAGCCCTCACAAGTTCGTTGGTGTCACTACTGATTCGTTTGCCTTTATTTTTCTATGACATCTTAGTTATGCAAAATATCGTTGGTTGTGGCATGTTTCGCCATAGGTGTGCTTGGCCCGGTTCCCCAGAGGCCGCCTGTTGGTTCATTAGTGTCACCTTGTGCTCTGGATCAGTTCTTAGTTGGTTTTGGCATTCTCTAGTGTTTTCTTCAATGGTGCCTTATTTTGTGTTTTTTAGAATAAGGGATGTTCCGACCTCTGATTGGAGGTTAGATTCGCGTTCTCCCTTATCGGGAGGTTCTGTGATTGCTATAACGACCCTGTAGGCAACCCTGAGGTTACTGTGTTGCACGAGGCTGGGGCGTCATCCGAGCATTTTGGCTCAGTAGTTATTGTTATGTAGTCATGGACTTCATCTAGATTATTGGCATTTCTGTCCCTCCTTGCCTACGCCTTTGGGGAGTTTTCCTTTTTTTCACCGTTCTGGACGTCCATCTTGTAGAAGTATTTTGCTTCTCCAGAGTCTCCAATAATCTCTGCGACTCCAGCTAGCGTGGGGAATCTTAGCCTTTGATGGTAGCTCGAGGATACTCCTTTGATCCCATGGACCCAGGATCCCCCGACAATAGCTGTGTAGGGTGACAGTACATAGACTACACAGAAAGTAGTTAAGTGAGGATTTTTCCCACCCGGATTTCTAATGTTACCTCGCCCCTTGGGCGAGTCGAGGAGCCGTTGAAGCCAAATATGTTGTAGGTAGAGGGTATTAGACAATCATCCCTAAGACCCATCTGTTTTAACGTTTCATAAAACAGGATCTCAACAAAACTACCTCCGTCAATTAGGATTTTGGGCATTTCCCAAGGCAATGCCTTTGGCCTCTCTTCTTCGCCTTCATGTTCGGGAAGAGCAACGGCCGTCGTGACCACTAGTGGGTTGTTGTGGCTTCGTCCTCCATCAGGTGCCTCCGAGGCCGAAAATCTGATAGGTAATTTCATCCACTCCTCAATCGGGGGTTCTCTAGTTACGCTGAAAACTTCATAACCTTTGAAGTTTCATTTGTGAATTCATCCTGTAATATTTCCTTAAAGTCCGATGTGCGGGTGCCCTGGCTGCTAGTGGAACAACTGGATGCATGATGTACTCTTGAAGCTTTCCTTCATCGATCATATATTGTACCATCTTTTTCAATTCCCTACACGAGTATATCGTGTGGCTATGGAATTGATGGAACTCGCAGAAGTCAGTTCTGTTTTTAGCCCGCTCTGGTTGTTGACTTTTGTTCCATGGATAAGTGATTTTTTATGCTTTTCGTCAATATGTTGGAGGATCTCGGATATGGGAGTGTTCAACTTTGTGTAGACTGGGTCTACGACCGTTCCCTTCTTTTGCTGGGCCTGGTCTCGCCTTTTCCATCCCCCAGTCCGATGTTTGTCGAACTGAGTTGATCGGTTGTTGGATCGCCCCGCTCCTTGGGCTGGCATCTGAGGGTTCTCTGGTTCTACCACATTTGCCCCTCTACTAGTTCCTTTCACCAACTTATCGTAAGTACCGTCTTGAAGTTCTTCCAGGGCTATGTAATCCTCTTGGATTTCTCTTAACTTCCCCAAATTCTTTGGCATAGTTTCTTACATGCGTACGAATATAGGGTCTGTCTTCCAAAGACTATTTTTTAAGCCCAAGATTGTGTAAGCTTCAGGGACTTTTTCAATCTCGGCACATAGTTTTATCCATCGCTGTTACCAGGGAGCAGAGTGACTCGTTTGGTCCTCGGGATATCTGGAACAACGCGTCAACTTCGGGTCGGACTCTGCTACTATGAATATATGTTTCTAGAAAAAGCTCAGATAGGTGAGCAAATGACTTAACTGAGCCTTTAGGAAAGTTATTGAACCACATCAAGGCTTCATCTCTTAGGCTAGACGGAAAAACCTCACCCAACACTACATCATAATGATCCCATTGGGTTAGCATCATGCGGTAAGTCCTTAGATGCTCGATCACATCTCCAGTTCCGGTGAACGGCGTTGTGAACGTTGGTAGGGAGTATTTATTTGGAAATGGCAATTTCAATAGGTTTTCAGACAAGGGGGATTGTCCCGCTTCTTGCATGACCTCCGCTAGCTTCTTGCTTTCTAGATTTCCTGTGGCTTCTTTGTACATGGCCTCGAGCCTACTGAGACGGGCCTGCAACTGATCATCGTTTAGCCTTGTTTTGGCCTTCTTATTTCTTCCCTGAGCCCTCTCGGGGGAGAAAGAGAGTTCATGGTAACGATACCTTGATCGCCCTGAGTCCTCGTCCGATTGTTCAGTATATGATACAATCTTAAAATGAGTTGACTTCGAGGTCTCCCCTCGCTTGGGATTAGAGGTTGCGAGATTCTCGGTCTCACAGTTGGTTTTGACTTCGGCGATTCTATTCTTGTCTCGCCTGTGCTTGGGATCAACGTCTGATGACCACTCGGATAGGCTATCCTCCTGGTTGAGAACGCCCCTGCTTCCCTTAGGAAAGCGATCCGCTGTTTCCTCGTTCGAGGTGTCAGGGATATTGATTCGTTTATCATCCTGCAAGTTTTCAAAAGGGTTTTCCTCCTCGGGGATCTCCTCAACGGTAGCGAGTGGCACCTTTTTCTTTGTTTTACGTTTCAGCCTGCGGTTTCTCCTTTCTAGCCTCCTGTTCCGTTTTTATAATCTTTTCATCCTCTCATCCTGAGCATCTTGTGCTTTTAGGATGGCTGCGATAGTAGCATTGGCATCGCCGAGGTTGGAAGGGTCTTCCTTCCTGGCCTCATTATTTGTTGTTTGCCTTGGCAAACGGTCCAACCCTCCTGGTTGGGTTAGATGGACATCATCATGCCTCTCGAAGGGGTTTTCCTCGCCTTCAGAGCTAGAATTGTCAGTTAGTCCTTCCCGATACAGATCATCGGGCTGTCCCTCTCCTGGAATCACATTGTTTAGCATGGTCTCGCCTGGCTCCATGTCATCTAGTCCTTATGGCTGGCCTCCACCATTCCCTCCTTGGCTCGTGCGAGCAGACCGTCGCGTCACCATTACCTTTCCTATAATATATACAATAATACTTAATTTGTCTCTTCTTTCAGAAAAATGGGACCCTAGATTTGCAGGTTATGTGCAATTACTAAGTCATAATTCAGACTGGACAGTTTAGTACAGGAAGACTTTGCAGTAAATTTTGGAGACATGTGAAGATGTCAAAACATTCCCTACTTGCACAAGACATTAATGATGAAGAAAATGTGTTTTATCAGTTCCATTTTTTTCGAGAAACATACCTCCTTCATTACGTCATACCTTTTATAGGGAAGAGACCAAATAATGACGATTTGAGCATATCTTCCCATTTTCGGAAATATTTCTCGTCATCTTTTAACTTGGATCTTAGACAAACTTTTGAGTTTGATGAATGATTATGTACTCATTAACCTTTCTTCTTGACTTAGAGTTAGGTTTCTAAGAAGAAATTTGTAGGTTTTTTTGAGTTCCTTTAAGGATGAAGAACAACTAGCTCTTTAAACATTCATATGAAGATTTTTTTTTCCATGAAGTCTACTGATTAGCATTCCTCTTTCTGACTCTTTCGTGGAGGAGATCGCTTGAGTGCTGAAGTATCAAAAACTTCATTCACTCCGATCTTCAACTCTCATGAGTACCTTGAGAAAGATATTGGAAGCTGCTGCTAGACGAAAAATATAAAAGAAAACTAGCGAAAAAATGTAGATCGGTTGATTTTGAGGTTCTTATAGACTTCACAGATCGTGTAGACCATATTTGAGTCTGAGTTCTACTCATGCATCTTAACATAAATCTACTCAGTAGTATGAAAACTACTTCTGTCATAATTAGTATAGATTTGTCACTAGGGAGGTAGAATAAATCTTCATACCTCCATGTTTCTAGCGCCAAAATGTAGTTGCATCTTTTCTGATGACTACACCCAAGTAAGATTTAAGACTAAAAACTACTAAAACATACAAGATTCAAGATGAACAAGATTTAAAGAGCATGCAAAGTGAAGATTAAAAAAAACATATAACGTGGTTCGGCCATGAAGACCTACATCCACGGGAAAGAAGATGTTTTCTGTAGTGATTATAAGGTCTTACCCTTGAAAGAGCTACAAATCGCACTTAGATTCCTTACTCTCTCTATCTAGATCTCCCTCCGGAATTCTCTGTAGAAAGACCATCTAATAATACATAAGTTGTCCATCTCCTTCTACATGGACTGGTATTTATAGGGAAATTAGACTCGCTGAGGCATGGTCGTCCGAGATGGTGGAGCTATCATACATCGCCTTCGCTGCTTCGGACTGGTTCTATACTATCCTCGTGATGGCTTGCTTGTTTCTGCCTCCGAGTTGTCTCGCTCTCCTCCATATCGTGTAGCCCTTCTTTGGAGATGTAGGATCAAAATCTCGCAACAATAATGTCTTAGCGAAATTATCAATAGCACATCACAATAGCGTCGCAGAGCAATTTCAGGAAGAATATAACAAATGACGTCAGCTAGGATCATGAGAAATATGTGATGGTCCTGCGAAAATTAGAGAGCTTGCGAAATTAACATTTGTAAGGTTGCGAGAATGTCGCAAGCCATATCCGAAAATAAAGGAAAGATTAGCTGTCATCCACTATGTATTTCCCTATAAATAGTCATTCGAGTTGTAAAGAGAGGGAGAGATCTTTTTTGAGTAAGAAACAAGTAAATAGGAGAGAGAAAGTTCAGAGCAGAGATCATTCTTGACTTCTTTATCTTTCTTGTAAGAACATTCAAAAATTAATCAATAAAATTAAGAGTGAAAACCTAAAAATGAGCTGATCATCCATGAAATCATATGAGTGGTGTAGTGTAGGATTTCCTACAACTATATAATGACGCTAGAAACAGGGATTGAAGATCGAAAGTTGAAGATTGTTGATTGAGAATATTCAAGTCAAGAAAGTTATTAAACAAATCAGTGAATCAGTTAGAAGAAAAATGAATAGAATTAATGAAAATGGCAAAAGATTGGAGTGTAATATGATAACAAAAACGATGATTAATGAATTCCATGAAAACATCAAAGGAAGAATACATAAACGAAATTTTAAAGGAAGGAAAGTTATGGCGGTAGAAAAAACATCACCCTTGAAAGATTGGGAAAAGCAAAAAATTGCATTCATGGCGGAAGAAATACCAAAGGAAAATTTGAACCACAGGTCTCCATTGGTCATCACAATGCCTATTACACGAAAATAGAAGGAGACAACAATAAAATCCACAGGAGAATGGATGTTGAACAGAACTTTAATCGATACAGGAAGTTCAGTTGATATAATATTTTATCACGCATTCCGGGGAATGGGATTTAAAGATGAAGAAATGTCCAGTTCAACATATTTTGTTCACTGCTTCAGAAAATCCACAACAAAACCTAAAGGAGAGATAGTGGTACGAATTCCACTTGGAGAAATCGAAACACATGTAATATTGTGCGTAGTGGATATGGAATCACCATATAATATGTTGCTAGGAATATCATGGATACATGCGATAAAAGTTGTGGTATCAACGTTGCATCAATGTATTAAATTCCCCAATCCAAATGGAGTAGATGAAATCAGAGGAAATGTTGATAATGCGAAATTATGTCATCAGATTGAAGTAAAGCATTATGAAGGACAAGCAAAAAAGAAGCAATTTCGCAGAAAATTGGCAAAGGAAGAAAAGAAAGAAGAAGAATTTAGAGTATATATGATAAGGGCAAAAGAAGGCAAAGGAATACCCAGCGAAATTTCGGAAGAAGGAGAAGAGCCTATGAAAACAATAAAAGAACCAACACCAATGGGAGAACCTAAACTCAGTTACACTGCCGTAGAACCAACAAAAGAAATAAACGTTGGGACTATAGAGGAACCTCTAATATTGAGAATTGGAACCAAAATGGATAAGAAGAAGAAGAAAGAACTGTTAACTTGTTGCGAGAATATAAAGATGTTTTCGCAGGAAACATGGATGAGATAGGAATAGATCCATCAATTGCATGCCACAAGTTGGAGATTAACAAAAATGTGAGACCATTTAAACAGAGAATAAGAAAAATTGCAACAACTTACCATTCCCAAATAGAAGAAGAATTACAGAAAATGCTTGAGCGGGAATCATAAGAGAAGCTAAATACCCAGAATGGATAGCGAATATGGTCATTGTCCCAAAGAAAAACAAAGGAATCAGGATTTGCATAGATTTCACTGATTTAAACAAAGCTTGCCCCAAAGATAGTTTTCCGTTACCAGATATTCCTCAAATGGTGGAATCCGCAGCGGGAAAGATAGGGTATCATCTTTAGATGGACAAAGGGTATAACCAAATCCCTCTCGCTGAAGAAGATCAAGAACATACTGCTTTCTTTGCCCCTAGAGGTTTATATTGTTACACGAAAATGCCATTTGGTTTGCGAAATGCGGGAGCGACATATCAAAGAATGGTAGAGAAGGTGTTCGCAAAATGGATACATAAAACATTAGAAGTATACGTGGACGACATGTTAGTAAAGAGTAAAGAAGCTAAAGACCATGTACAAGACTTGAGGGAGATTTTTGAACAAATGCGGCAGTATAACATTAAATTGAATCCTGAGAAGTGTACTATTGGAGTTGCATCGGGAAAATTTTTAGGCTACATTGTATCAAAGGAAGGAATACAGGTTGATCCAGAAAAAGTGCAAGCAGTTCGTGACATGCCAACACCAGCAACAATAAAAGATGTACAGAAGTTGAATGGGCTTCTAGCTTCGCTGGGGAGATTCATTTCGCGATCATCAGACAAATGCAAATATTTTTTCGATATACTCAAGAAGGGTGCAAAATTTAAATGGAGTGATGAACGTGAAAAGGCTTTTCAAGGAATCAAAGAACATCTTATGAATACAACTATTTTACAAAAGGAAGAACCAGGAGAAGAATTATTGATTTACCTTGCGACAACGTCGCATGCATTAAGTGCTGTGTTATTGCGAGTAGACGCAGGAGTGGAGAAACCCATTTATTACATTAGCAAAACTTTTAATACCGCAGAGAAGAATTACTCAAAGATTGAAAAGTTAATCTTAGCATTAGTTTATGCATCGTTTAAACTCCACATATACTTTCAAGCACACAAGATAAAGGTATTAACAAAAGTACCAATTGAATCAGTGATGAAGAATTCTAAAAGATCAGGAAGGGTGGAGATATGGAATGCACAAGTAGGCCACTTTGATATTAAATATGAAGTTTTGTCTTCACCAAAATCATAAGTTGTTGCGGATTTCTTTGCAGAATTTCCTTTAGAAGAAGATGAAGCAGTAGAAGAAATGATGGATGTAGAAGAAGAGCATGGAGATCTAAAAGATTTATTAACATAACCAAATAAATGGGAAATATTAGTAGATGGATCATCAAATGGAGAAGGAAATGGAGTTGGAATTGTTTTAATTTCGCCAGAAGGAATAAAGATGACTTTTTCATTCAGATTGGAATTTCCATCCACTAATAATGAAACAGAATATGAAGTTGTGATACATGCCTTAAAATTCGCAATAGAAATGAAACTAGAAAATGCCAGGATCACTAGTGATTCACAGCTAGTTATTCGCCAAATAAAAGGAGAGTATACTACAAATGAACCATCCTTGAAGAAATACAAGAAGCTGGTTGAAGAATTATCAGCGAAAATCCCAAAGATAAAATGGAGGCACATTTCAAGAAAGGATAATAGACTCGCATACACTTTTGCTTTCATCTAAAGCATGATGACAGATCCAACTGCGAGATGCATAAAAATACAAACACTTCCGTCACCATCAATAAATAAAGAAGAGGAAGATGTGGATGTGATGTTAATAGATAATGAAAAAGAAGAACAAATAAACAATGTCGCAGACTGGAGAGTGGAACTTCATGCATATTTGGCGAAAGGAGAAACACCAAGAAATAGATTGGAAAAACACAAGTTAAAAAGACGAGCAACGAATTATGAATTAAGAGATGGGTTGCTATACCGAAAATCCTTTAGTGGACCATCACTCAGATGTTTGACACGAGAGGAAGGAGAAAAGGTGTGCTGAAAATGTTACATAGTGGAGATGCTGGCAATCATAGTGGAGGAATATCTTTGGCACATAGAGAAAAAATGCAAGGTTATTACTGGCCATACATGCATGAAGATGCAAAACAAATATCAAGACGTTGTGAAGATTGTCAGCGGCATGGAAAGAGAATACATGCACCAGGAGCACCATTGTCATCTTCAAAAAGTGTGTGGTCCTTTGGAAAATGGGGCTTAGACATTGTGGGGCCATTTTTACCAGGAACTGGAAAAAGAAGATACTTAATAGTCGCAACAGATTATTTCACAAAGTGTGCAGAAGTGAAGGCAGTACAACATATTCGCGACAAAGATATCTTTACATTCATTTTCGAAAATATCATTTGCAGATTTGGAATTCCTGCACAGTTGGTATCTGATAATACAGTTTGAGGGGAAGAATATAGAAATGTTACTTAATGCATTCAAGATAAATTGTGGAAAGTCCACTCCTTTGTATCCACAAGCTAATGGGAAAGTAGAAGCAAAAAATAAAATAATTGCAGATATATTAAAGAAGAAATTGGAAGGACATCACAGATCATGGTGCGAACAAGTACATAATGCAGCATGGGCTTATATACAACTAGAAGAGAAGCTACTGGAATATCACCTTTTTGTTTAACATACGGAGTTGAAGCGGTGTTACCAACAGAAGTTGTTATTCCGACAACAAAAATAGAAGCTTAGGAGAAAAATCTTAGTGCAGGCTTAATTTTAAACAAACTTGATGAATTAGAAGAAAGAAGAGAAAAATATTTACAACATATGGAGAATTATCAGTGAAGATTAGCAAGAGAATATAAAAAACGTGTCAAAATGCGCGAATTTCAACCAGGATATTTAGTTCTGCGAGAAACACTAATATATCAGCGAGAAAATGGTGGAAAATTAGCGAAAAAATGGGATGGACCTTACATCATTAAGGAAATAGTTGGAACATGAGCTTATAGATTAATGGATCCAGAAGGAAGAGATGTTGGTCATAGATTAGATAGACCATGGAACAGATTGTACTTAAAAAGATATTATCCGTAAGAATCTTTGAGAAGTTGTGAATTTTGAAAGAATAATTGCAAGATTATTCATATCAAAACAATATTATGATGTGCGAAATTTTTGCAAAGAAAAATGACATAAAAGAAAGGGGCGAACCTCTATGGCGTACACCCTAGTTCGCGAATAAAATTTCGCAAGAGGCAAATGTAAAACCTAAAGTACGTCATATTAGGGGGTACATGTTACATGGCTCAAGGAAAGGATACACCTCCACCGGAACCTGAGTCATGGAGATTTGGGGTCAATAAAGCCCATCCGGGAGAGGCACCTTGGATTCTCAACTTGAGCATATGACTTGGGTTGGGCGACTAAGGTAATAAGGACTCTCCCAAGGAGTGCAGATCTGATCAAGGAGCCGAGGTACACGGTTGAGTCAAGAGTGCCGTGGGCGTTTGAAGTGTCCTTGTATGATAGAAGTACGCCTCCTTCAAGGGGCAACCAGGGGGGAGATAAGGGCGGCACCCTCCGTTAGGGAGCTGATAAGTGTCTTAAGACGCAAATGTCATGAGGCTTTTTATTCGCAAGGATATTAAGGCTTGTCATATTTGTGCAACAATCCTGAAGAGGCAATAATACAAAAAAAAAGGATAAGACGAGATCAATTGGTTTTCGCATGAAAGTGCGAAGACGTCCTGCGATTTCGTCGCAAGACGGCAATGTCATGGGGCTTTATTTTCGCAAGAATATTTAGGCCTGTCATATTGTCGCAACATTCCTGAAGAGGCTATAATACAAAAGAAAAAGTTAAGACAAGATCAATGGGTTCTTGTATGAAAGTGCAAGGACGTCCTGCAATTTTGTCGCAATGTAAAGAGATGGCATGATAAGACCTTTAATTAGGAAGGCAAAATAAGACCATATGATACAACAAATTAATTATAAGCATTCATAACAGAGTATTTTTTGCAATAAAGATAATGAGAGGCAAGTATGGGAATCGATACACAAGAAGCATTATCTTTCTTATCAACAAAATATTAAAAGGAAAAGTTGACTCCAAAGTCGATTGAAAAATGTAACTCTCGAAAGTGATAAAAATAAGGCAGTTCAAGAAGACAAAGCTAGATAAGAAGCTCAAGCTTCAATATTAATGTCAGTAGCAGGAGATGACAGAAATTCTTCGCCAATATTATGGAAAGCTTCTCCTTCATTTCGGCTTTGATCTTCGCCATGAATAGCACCCTGATTATCGCCAGCAATTACTTCTTCAGGAGAAATTTCTTTCTCATTATGCTTAACACCAGCAGATACTTCTTTAGAAGTAACCTCTTCTTCATCTTCCAGGAAATTATCCTCTGCATCGCTGTTGTAATCATAATCACTATCAGCAGGACGAGGAACTTCATCATCATCTACTTCTAGAGGATCAATTGATGTAGGAGGAAGAGAGTTGGACAGTAAGATTTCATTTACAAGGACTTCATCCCGGAGATGAACTTGGCGAAGAAGTACTCTTTGATGATTCCTATCTTGAATATCCTTAAAATAAGCAAGATAATCAAGTCTTCTTTCTGCTCGGTCGCGAGAACCAGTAAGGGTAGAGACGAGCAATGCATTTTCCTTGCGAATTTTAGCATATTTAGCCTCCAAATCAGAAATAGAAGAATGAAGATTCTTCTCAGACTCTGCGAAAAATAGAGTACAGAATTTTATTAAGATAAGGAATTCAGAGAGAAATGACAAAAGAAAAGATAATTAAGGCAGTCAAACTATTATGACTACCTTCCTTTTGCGAAATAAGGTGTTGAATCAAGGATAGACAACTATTCTCCCAATGGTCCATTGCGTCATCAAATTTATCTCCAACTAAACCTTTAAGTCGAGACTGAAGATTTTTCTCTTTAGAAACAAGAAAGGCATTTTTCTTCGCAAGAGAAGAATAAGATTCTTCTAATTTGGAATATTGTTCTTTAAGCTGATTTGCCTTCACACTTAAAGCTATTCTACCTTGAATGAGTGTATCTCTTTCAGCGATAGATGATTCTGTTACTTCTTTAAGTTCATTTCTCAAAGAGCGAAGAGATTGCTCTTGGTCAGCACATACTTTTTGGAGAATATTAAGTTGTTGCGAAGATATCGCCATCTTGTTTAAATAAGTTCGCTTCTCTTGAGATAAGGTTTTATTCTCATCTGATAAAGTTTCCATCCCTAAATTAGCTTTAGTTAAAGAATAAGAAAGAAGATACTTCATTACTTAATAGATCTTGTCTTTGAACTAATTGGGTATTTTCATTGGTAAGATTATTTATTGATCAAGAGATATGAATAGAGGTTATCTAATTGGTTATATTGATCCATCAAGATTTCTTTATCAACACGGGCTTCTTCAACAGCAGATTCAAATTGATATCTCTCCATTATTCGTTTCTGATTTAATGCTTAACATGCGAAAGAGGGATTTAAAGGATAATTAAACATGGGAAGGATAAAACCATCGAAAAGGAAATTAAAGACATAGATAAGGAAATCATACCTCTTAATTCATCATTCTTCTTGCGAAGATTGTCACGATCCAGCAAAACATTCTGAAGCTTCTGATTTTCAAGACGAAGAGCATTACATTCTTTTTCTAAAGCTGTCTGCGAAGCAGCTCTGCCAGAACCCAAATGCTTGCTCAGAATTTCGCAAACATTAGACTTGGTGGGATCAGTAGAAGACTTCTTGCCATCATCCAGAATTTCAGATAAAACTTTGAAAGCAATATCTATCCCTTTTACATTTTCTTTCGACAGAGGGAGAGACTTGGGTAGAGAACTGGTAGGGACAGAAGGTTGAGAAACATTCTCAATGGGTAGAGAAGAGGTTTCATTCGCAGAAGGATCCACAGGGGGAATTTCAATCATCGAAATGTCAATTGAAGAAATGAAATCAGAGGCAGCATTTTCGCGAATTGGAGATAAAGGTTTATCTTGCGAAGATGTCGCAGGAGATTTGGAAGAAATGAAGTCAGAAGAAGCATTTTCGCGAATTGGAGATAAAGGTTTATCTTGCGAAGATGTCGCAGGAGATTTGGAAGAAATGAGTAGGTGGAAGGGAACAGAAGTTGGGACAGTTTTAAGGTGGCGAGATTTCTTATGAGGTTTATGAAGATCTTTATCACCCTGCGAATTACAATCCATATAAGAAACAGAGGAAACAATATTGTTATTATAAAAAGATAGTGTTTCTTACTACCTTCTCATTCACAGACTTTCTTTTATGTGCGACAACCTTATGTTGTGATTTGGAATGTTAGGGTTCTGAACTGTAAATTTAGTGTTGGAGCTGCTTTTGCTGAAATAACAAGAGTATGGGAATCACATAAAGAACGTAAACAACATGAAACAAGGAAACAAACAAGATCAATTTCAAATATATCAATTTCAACAAAACTCATAAAGAAGAAAAAAAAATACTAACCTTGATGGATCCATGAAAAATAATAGCAAGGAGATCGTCTCGAGGAAAATTACGAACTGTGAAGATCTAGTATGAAGATGAAGAAGAACTTAAGAAGGTTGAAGAAAAGTTGCAATAATGGAATTTGCAGAAGAACGATGAAATTGCAGAGAAACTAAAAAGAGGAAGAAAGAGAGTGAGAAGGAATATATATAGAGGGAATTTCTCCTCGAGAAAATAAACACGAGTAATGCGGAAAGATATAAGCGGTTAAAAGGCAACGGTTACAAAAGACATGTCGAGAAATAAATGGAAGAAAGAATACGTGTGATAATTGTGGAATATGAAAAGATAAGCAGATGCGGCATTTCTCACATCATTCTCTACTTTGCAGAGAAGATATGAGAAGAGGCAAGATGTAGGATCAGAATTTCACAACAATAATGTCTTAGCGAAATTATCAATAACACAGCACAATAGCGTCGCGTAGCAATTTCAGGAAGAATATAAAATTAGAGAGCTTGCGAAATTAACATTTGTAAGGTTGCGAGAATGTCGCAAGCCATATCCGAAAATAAAGGACAGATTAGCTGTCATCCACTATGTATTTCCCTATAAATAGTCATTCGAGTTGTAAAGAGGGGGAGAGATCTTTTTTGAGTAAGAAACAAGTAAACAGGAGAGAGAAAGTTTAGAGCAGAGATCATTCTTGACTTCTTTATCTTTCTTGTAAGAACATTCAAAAATTAATCAATAAAATTAAGAGTGAAAACATAAAAAT
Source organism: Papaver somniferum (assembly GCF_003573695.1). Classification (NCBI taxonomy): domain Eukaryota; kingdom Viridiplantae; phylum Streptophyta; class Magnoliopsida; order Ranunculales; family Papaveraceae; genus Papaver; species Papaver somniferum. The sequence goes on along the minus strand of NW_020619603.1, from coordinate 5,268,468 downwards.
GAACTGATCATCCATGAAATCATATGAGTGGTGTAGTGTAGGATTTCCTGCAACTACAGGAGAACGTCGTGCTCTATCACTTCTGGGTTGCAGTATAGATCTTCCGAGTCTCCCGTCACGATGTAGATATTTCCCTTATCCTTCATTAAATGCGGTCCTCCTTTTTAGACTTGACCGCCTGAGCAGATTAGACTACTCATTACACGCGCCATTCATGCGACGTTGTAGCAGGCGTCTCGATTCAGACGAACTCACCTTTTCAGAGTATGATCCGATGCTTTTATCTCATCATCTTATTGTGGATCCTCCCCTTAGGATGTTGACACGTGGCCATCGGGTATTTTACCCTCACAGACAATTGACAAACAAGACATATTAGGATTCTTATGGATATTTGTAGTAAGAATATGTATGTTATTATCTCATACTAATCTCAACCGAAACCACAAGAGTTTCATGGATTCTTATGGACATTTTTTTTATTTGTTTTCTTTTTTTATCACAACATGCTACGTTTTTCCACCACCACCACCACTACCACCAACCAGCACGTGCACCTCCACCACCAACGACGCCCACACCACCCATCATTATCGACTACCTCCATCACCAACTACCACCATCTTCCACCACCATCGACCATCACCACCAAAAATAACCACCACCATCCACTAACATCGACCGCCAACCACCAGCATCGACCACCAGCATCGGCCACCACCAATCACCACCATCACCCACCAATACTGACCGCCAACCACCACAACTACCACCACCCACCTCCACATGATAACCTTGATTTAGTCATTTTAATTTTTATATATCTAAATTAATCGTAATTCAATCCTTTATAATCCAAAGTTATATATCTATAAGAATCTACGTGATTCTTTTAATAAACATTATAAATCCACTAGATTCAGGTAAAACTAGTATCTATTTTTATCCATGTAAATCAGGATCCAATACACCCCTGTAAATCTTCACTGTTGGATAGATATGATCATTTTCCATTGAACTTTAAAACACTTAACACGATGAAGTTCTTTTGAATTTTGTATAACCTAATCGAACGACCTTAAACAAAATAACTATTCAGGTATTGTTGTTATGGACGATAATAGAAAGTATTAGAAAATTATCCTTACCTAATTCTGAAAACTCTTGCAAGAGGAAGGATAGGTGGGTAGCGGGCCTAAGCACACGACCTAGGTTTCCATAGGGACACATGGACAGATACGGGTAGCGGGCCTGACAAATCTCGAAAGAGAACTTTGTTGTTTAGTATACTAAACTCGGCCCGGGTTAATAGCTAGTCCAGCGAGAGAAGTTATTTACTCGCTAGTCCAAAAAAGGTTTGGAAAGAGTAAAATTACTCTGTTAACCCTAACATATAATACTATGTAAAACCCTCTATTATGCTCTGCATTAGCTTCACTACATACCAATATGTGTTATGTTATGTATTGATAGTACATATGTTACTGGTCTTTGGTACCATCAAAGTTATCTCTCTTTGATAAAAACTCGCAGATTTCTATTTTCTTGAGTAAAAATCAAATCGAGAGATTGAGATATAAACTCTTTGATATACTTTTCTCTAGATTAGTCTGACTGTCTAGTTGATTCTCTAGAAAGTATATTGGAGTTTGTCCATACAGATTGCTAATCGAACTGTTGGGTGTGGTTGTTGTACACCCTCTTTTTCAAAATCGATCTTAAGTAATCACCTGAGATGGGATGATCGGGTTTGTGTTTTGTCTGACCAAATATGGGAAAGGGGAATCGATCCTAGTAAGAGGTGCAGTACATCACAAAGGGGAACCGATCCTTGTATGGGGTGCAACAAGGTTTATAACATAAAAGGGAACCGATCCTATGGACATGTGCAACGCGTTTTTAGGCAAAGGGGAACCGATCCTATGGACATGTGCAACACATATAAGTTAGATACCATATATATGTGGGGAACAGATCCTAGTACCTAGTCAACCGAATTTTGGAAAACTAGTGCGACTATGCACAGTACTCGCATGGAGATAGAATCGAAACTTGTTTTGGTAGAACCGTTAAACCCATGATTGTGATTGAATGTTGGTTTGATCAATCACATAGTTCTTGAAAGTCAGATGAACCAGATCTAAACTTGTCTGGAAGTGTGGAAAATTGGTTTCAAGGTTGTAAGTGTGAAAGAGAACTTACAAAGTAAGGATATCGACATACTTTGAACATGTGATGTGAATGTTTATTTCTTTAATTGTTCAAAGATATTCCTTAACGTCAAAGGGAAGAGAATACCAGGATCGAAACAAAAGTAAGTTAAGAATCTTTTAATTAAGGTTATTAATTTCATTTTGTATGGAAATTCCAGAATTAGTAATGTGCATTACTAATTAGATTTTCCGAGAGATTTCGATCATTATTTTTGGACAAAGCATTTCGAGGAATTATGAAAACCGAATTTGTGCTCTAATGAATATCGGTTTTAGAAATTCCTTGGTGTCCAAACTTCCTTGTCTATAAATACTTGAAGTTTGCCTTCCTAGCAAACTAATCCTGCGTAACAATAGACTTCCTCTTTTGTTGTTGTTACTGGTGTAGCCGCCTATTCGGAGAGGAGAGTAACCTAATTAGGATAAATCTCTTACGGCCGCTCAGTTTAAAGTATTCTTTGGGATTAAGAAGCTCTAGCGTGTATCGTTGGTGGGAAACTAGATAATTGCGGTTTATCTTTTGTTTTCGATTAATTTGATTGACTAACGATGGTTGAAATCTGATTGCACCTAGTTTGTTTATTCTTGAGAATCTTCTCTTCTGATATAAGATTCACTGAAACTAATTCAGAGTTTCAACATGGATCTTTAGACTGTTGTGAGTTCTAAAGACGATCTTGTGATAAAATCCATTGTTAACAGACTTCGTTCTGTGCGTGATTGATCAGAAGAGATTCAAGTGATTGTGTGCAGGTTTTTATTGAAGATTTAAGAAGATTTGAATACAAATAAGATATTGAAGATCTGACTTGGGTTTTATAATCTTTAGTGTGCACAATACTTGTTTTGGTAAAAGAGAATCCAATTAATAATCGGTTTATCCTTGTGGTAGATTGGATTGATTAATTGAGTAGATCGACATCAACAAAATTCTTTGGATTAAGAGTGTTGTTGGCTTAATCTTAAACTATTACTTCGGTTATTTAACATAAGATAGATCTAAGCACCTGATGAAGGAGTTTATGTTAAGATAAACGGAAGAGCCATTGTCTGACTCATATCACTTGGTTGAATAGAGTTGATAACAAACATATTTTTTGTTCCTTTACTGTTTGGAATACGAACCAAAGGAATTTTTCTAAGTACGTGACTTATTTATAAGTTGGAGGCGTGGGAATACAGACGAAACTAAGTGAACTGTAGGTTTAGTTTCTTGGTCTCAACTATACGAAGTTGGTGTAATTTTGTGCAGCGGCTTAATCCTGAGAGTATTCAATTCTGGACAAGGTCCCGGGGTTTTTCTGCATTTGCGGTTTCCTCGTTCACAAAATATTGTTGTGTCATTTACTTTATATTTTCGCATTATAATTGTTTTATTATAATTAAAGTAAATCGCACAAGCGTTAACTCCTATTTACTTGATAAGAAATCCAATTGTGTTTGGTTAAGTCCGAACCTTTGTATCAAATAAACATACTTCGTCGTTATATTGTCTCGATCTCGTATCCATAGACGATCACACAAAGTGCGAACCGATTATTTTTATTGTCTAGACTCAGTACATATACAATCACTTTCAGAGAAAAGACTTATAGGTAGGAAAAGTTTTATCTTGAGGTATATTTGGGTACCCTCGCCTTTTCTGTGGCTACAACCAGGGGAAGCCCAGATGTAACTATGCCCCTGGGGTGAAATACAAGATCATTTTTTTTAATGTTTATCTGACATGAGGTCTGATTCGGGTCATATATTTGGATTTGGACCCAACACTTCCAAACCACTTTACAACTAATCTATTACAAACCTATACTATGGGAATTGAATCCCTGACTTCCTCATTACTGGAGTTGATGGTATACCACTGAGGTATGCTCTTGGACCCTTAGATTAAAACCCACTTTTATGGCGCATGTTGTGCTAGTTACCCTAAAGTGAACAATAAAAATGTATGTTCCAAACTTTTTGTTAAGAACTCGCGATTACTGTACCGGGCTTTTTTTTTCTTTCTAAAGCAAACCTGATGAGTAACGAGAATATCTTTATTAAAATTGTGTTTGATAACAGATAAAGGAAATATTTCTAAGTAAAATTAAATTTAAAACATACTTTAAATGATGTTTTTTTTTTACAATTTCATGGAAATAGATTTTCGATCAAATAACGGAAAACACGTTATTTTGATGGAATGATGGCTAATTTCATGAGATTAACTATCAAACACATCCCAAAGAAAGGAAAAGAGAAAGGATAAGGGATTTCGCCAAAACCTCGTGAGAAAGGGAACGAAAAATAACGAAACAAAATACAATCATCGAAATCTATACATCGATAACTATCTTTCCCTAAAACCGAAATGGTAAACAAATGAGATATTTCGATATATGGATAGCAAACTTTTTGACCTTGTGTTTAAAAAAATACATGGATCATCTTACTCTTTCATGATTTTAGTCTTTGAAAATGTTCACTGGTTCAGTGTTTGTGTTAGGGACAGTTAGAGGTGTAAATCGTGTCATGATCTGCTGACTCATCACCCAAAGAAGCGTACTTAGCGTATTATATATCGTGTGTGATATACTGATGTTCTATAATAAGCGGATTGTGTCATGTCATGTTGTTCTTTTCAGTCAAAAATAAAGCAGCATTGTACACGAGCACATAACACAAATAACCGGATTGTGCCACAACCACACATATGATGAATGGCTCATACAATCAATTGTATATTAAAAATGGAACATTTTTTTGGTTGAATAGCCCTTGGATTTGAATTTCTGGATGTAAAAGACAAGCAAAATATGACCATGGTTCAAATATCCTAGATTCTTTAATATACTTTCTTATCCATGATTGGATATCTTACCCAAATTGAGTAACTAATTTTTATAATGGTTTACTAAAGTACCCTGTATGAATATTAATTTTGTGTTTCTGGATCTAGATGATCAGATTCGTGTGACGACGACGATTTTTTACATGGGTCACCTTCTCCGATTAAATACCTTCTTCTTACTCCCCTGTAGAATTTCCATTCAACTAATACTCTGTTTTTTGTTTGATATTTTTGATTGGGATTTAAAACAATTAGTGATTTTTGAGATAATCTCCGAATCTTTCCATTGCTTGTCCCTATTTCGTATTTCTGAAAGTTTGATCTCGTTCAATGCACATTTCTAGGAATACATATTGTTGGTGCAAAAATGATCACTCCAACAATCTTCGAGATACGGGAAGGTTGATCCAATCGCTACCTTTGATGAAGAATCTCCAAAGAATTGATCAAAATAGGTGGGGATACCTGCAAAAACACTTCGATGCTAAAATCAGCGGATGTTCCATGCAAGTGTATTATGGTGAAAAGAATAGAATTCTGTACCTTTTGATTTGAGATTTTGCCTCTATATATAGGCAGAAAATAGATGTAGCTTTAGGGTTTTGATAGTTATCCAAATAACCTCTCTCATCTGTATAAATCCCAAATAACAACCAGATTCATGATAAATTCTAATATTTATCATAATCTTCACTTATCCCAAATAATTATTATCTTGAATAATAATTATAACTACTTAAGATAAATATCCTCTTTTATCAGGATTTATCTTAAATAATATTTAATAATTATCTATAATAACTATTTCATGAAAATCTTAACCTCTTTTATTAAGATATTTTAACCCATCGAGTTGTGGGTTTCCATAACAAACCCACCGGTTTCCATAATAAACCAAATCCAGGCTTCCATAATAAGCCTTGTGGGTTTCCATAACAAACCCACCGGTTTCCATAATAAACCAACCCCAGGCTTCCATAATAAGCTTTGTGGGTTTCCATAACAAACTGACCGATTTCCATAATAAATCGGATTTAGGCTTCCATTATAAGCCTCATGTGATACGCACGTACGCTATTTTAATAGGGTACAAACATCGCCCCCTCTTAATTCTCAACTTGTTGATGGATTAAGAAAATCAAAAGAAGAACTAACCTTCGCGGCTCGCTATATGTTGTTTATCCGATAACCTTTCGTGTCCTTGGCCAGTTTGTTCTACGGATTAAGAAAATCTTAAGAAGAACTAACCTTCGCGGCTTGTTCAAATTCGTCATATGATGTTTATTCGATAACCTTTCGGGGCCTTGGCCAGCTTGTTGTGTGGATTTTCCCAAATTTGGCTTAATAATTCGAAGAACCAAAAACGTACTCAATCATCTCATAAGCCATTGTTCTTTAATCACCAAACACGTTCAAAGTACCAACAACGTACTTAAAACTCCATACAGTATTACCCAAACGCCAAACAGATCAGCATGTTATGTTCTCTTTTTCTTCCATTAGCTAACATATGACCTTATTGTTGGTCTTGTAAATCTTTTCTAATCTCATCTCCCACCCTTATGGTGAATGAAGCATTTCCTTGATTTTTATCTTTGATAGAAAAAACTCCAATTTATCTCTTTAATAGAAAAATTATTAGGATCAAATTATTAATTCAACTTCGACTTTGAGAACATACCTCACTTGAATGCAGGTTTCTCCCGTAATTTGCTAGGCACATTGGTTGCCTACTTGTTCCCGTACTGGCCTAGAGCTTGCCGACTCAATGCCCGTGTGTCCGTGAATAATATACGACAATCTCTGGTCTACGAGTTGTCTGTCTCTAGCTTTTCGTCGTACATTTCATTTCTTTCGCTCCACCTCCTTTACTAAACGCTTTTCGTTTTATTTTTCTCTTTATCAGAAAAACATTGCAGCTATTTCCTTGATAAGCAAAACACTTTGTTTTTCTCTTTATTAGAAAAACATTGCAAGCATTTCCTTAATAAGCAAAACACTTTGTTTTTCTCTTTATTAGAAAAATATTGCAAGCATTTCCTCCGCATGTGTTCTTCAACATTTTTCCTTTGCTCCTTTCGCTCCATTATAGCTTCAGCTTAATTATATTGTAATACTTAGTTTTCGCCTTTATCTTTACTAGAAAAACATCGCAATAATTTCCTTCATAACCAAAATACTTCGACTTTGTCTTTCTCTTTTATAGAAAGACATTGCAAGTATTTCCTTCATAATTAAAATACTTCGCCGTTGATAACTAAAATATCTTGCCCTTGTCTTACTCTTTATTAGAAAAACATTGCACGTATTTCTTTAATAAATACATGCAAAAAGTTCTCATTTGTGATTATAAATTCGCTTTTATAATGTAACAACTAGTGAGGACATACCTCCTCGGGCTTTTATTCCTTTCATCTTATTCGCCCCTAGTACTTTCCACGATACTGAAAAAGATGTCTTCTATTATTCGACTTCTTTAAACAAGTTGGTTTTGATTGCATGCTAGGCGTCACTTTAGCCGCCCCCAATATCTGAAGAGATATTCTCGAATAGAAAATACGCCCCCTTGTGAAGCAGGAACTAGATCTATTATATCCTCTACTCACTTGCTAGATGGATTTGGGCTTATGGTATCTTTTCCGTTGCCATCTTATATCGGGGTTCATTGTGATTTTTCCTTTTGGAATCGCCTCGAAATGTTATCTTCGTGTGGCGTCTCCCTCGGTTCCGGACCCTTTCGCCGCACATGAAAACTTTGATTTCTTTGCTTATCTTCAATTGATTATGTTGCTGACGAACCTCGAGCAATAAATCAAAATAACTTTGAATTCGATCATGTTTCTATGCACGAACCTCGAACTCGGTCATATTTCTGATTTTCATCTTTTTTCCTTAACCACCAGCTGACATAGTTGGTTAAGGTCGCAGGCATGGAAGCTTCGCTGGATGATGACCTGGTAGGACTATGCGCCAGCGCTGATGTGGCTTTGAAGACTGTTCCATGATGGTGATGATGTGGTAGATTGGGATGACGTGGAATCCATGCAAAAACCACAAGTTGCTGAAGTGCTAGTAGTCGATGATGTAGCACATAGATCAAACACCAAACACGTGGCGCTTAGCATGGCCTCATGTTGTACTTTTAGCTCACCGAAGTCCCACATGCTAGTCTTGTAAACTTTTGAACATTACATTGTTACTTTAAGCTGGCACCATGATTACGGCAGAGACGTACCGTTCTATGACCCATTGTTCTTCTTCCCTTGTATGATGCTTGGATCAATATGTAGGCTGTAGCATTTGGATTTCTCCGACTGTTTGCTTCCATAAGTACGTTTCGTACTCTATTCAAAAGCATCACCGCCATAATCTCCACGAATTTGAATTCGTATAAGATTTCAAAAACTCGGCATCTGATAGGCACATTTTTGTGTCTTATATAATCTCAATTGTATATATTATTAGTGCTCGATTTTATATTTATTATGGATTTTTATGTCCCTGTAGGTATTTTTGGAGAAATAAGCTTTTGGGGTGAAATTGGCTAAAAAAGTGGTTTTTGCGCTCGTGGGAGAAAATTACTATACGGACTCTCACTTTGGATAAGGGGTAACCTAATTACTAAGGGGTGACCCATTTCCAGGCATCTGCTAAAGGGAGACCAGCACAGGATAGGGGGAGGTCACTTTCTTCTCAAATTCGAATGAAATTTTGGTGGGAAAAATATCCAGCAAAGAACCAAACTTTGGGTTGGATTTCGAAGGTGTTTTAGAGAGATTCAATCGCTGAAATTTGTTGGGCTAGACGTGATTGAGCATAACGGGCTTGGTATATGCGCTGGAATCGATCAAATTGGGCTGGATAATCCAGAAAAAGGAACAGAGTTTGAGTTTTGCACGGAAACTGTATGGAATTATTTTAGGAATTTCAGGGAGACTAAAGGCGTGATATTGTTTCCTAAGGTGATATTATATCTAAGGAAGAGTTTCGGATGATTTGGAAGTCTTAGAAACGCGTAAGGAAGTCGGCAGAGAAGATTATTTCCGTGGCTTGCACGAAAAGAAAAAGAGGAATTTAATCGCTATTTTTAGGTCTCTGAGGAGTATAAAAGGTGTGTTCGAGTCCCAGGGAAGGGGATGAAGTCATTGGAGCAGTCGTAGAGGAGTTTGTAACACCACAGAGCTGAATTGATCAAGTTGCAGGAAAACCCGAGTTTCTGCTGCTGCTGCTGAAGAACAAACGTTGCAAATAAGAACATCGTCTCAAATTTGTAACGCTGCTACAATAACTTCTTTGTAACAGTCAGTCCTTTGTTTTGCAACGCCATTACACCGTTGCAAACAATCAGTTTTATAGTTTTTCATTCTTTTAATCAACTTTTGGGCTAAGAACAAATATTTTGAGCAAGTATTTAATATGAGGAGCTAAACCCCATTGCTGAGGTGACGGAGGAAGCCATTTTTCCAAATATTATGTGGTAAATTCTATTTAATTTAATTTTTGTAATTCTTTTATGATTATTTGCATTGAACTGAAATTGAATTTATGATTCTGATTAAGTGGTTGTGTTCTCAATTGATGGGTCATGCTTAGGTTAAGTCTTTTGATGGTCCATGCTTTCTATTACAGCTATTGTTTTGAGAATCTACTTGTCTAGGCGAATATTAGAATCACTTTAAACGTAAAGAGTTGCATAATTATGGACTAGATTAAATCACATAAATATTGGAGATTGGTGGAATCCTGAGTCTCAATGCTTTTTATAATCTTGATAACAATTTCTTTTTAAGTTTTCTATTTTAATTTGAGTCTAAAATCGAGTCTACACAATCCGAGTTGAACGAAATTTACTACCACTTAAAAACTACATCAGCATCTTGTCAAACTCCTGTAGCTTCCCAAGTTCATATTCGTCCATAGTTGGATTTCTTCGGAATTGTAACAGTCATTTGGTGCTACAACCCCTCGTAATGAGTTCATAAACCCAAATTACATAGCCCATCCAAAATATGCAGCCCGTACACATTGGTTCGTGACCTTAATCCGCGCCTTCACCTTTCTTTGACGACCGGACTGAGATAGCACTTGCGCCTGGATTTTGAGGTCACGTGAAATGATGCCAGCTCTTCGCTGTGAGCAACACCGTTCAACTCTTCTCCTCCATAGGAACCAAATTACCGTTCTTAGTCACTGACCATCGTAGCGTATTAAGAGTCCAACTCCGCGTAAAATTATGGAGTCGATTCCTTGTGAAATTAAGAAACTAGTTCATATTGATCTCAAATTTTGTTTTCCTATGATTACTCAAGAGGTTATTTTACGCCGTGTTCTCAAAGCTGGCAGAAGTTTGATCCCTGTAAGAGTTAAGAGTTTGCTTCTACAGTCGTCGTTTCAGCCTTGCTAACTTCGTACGGTGAGTGCTGCTTTGCTCCTTTTCACGCCTAGACTTATTTGAGTGACGATCATTGTTGCGATCGACCCTCTGCCTATGCTTCACATGATTTTTTCCTCCATGCCTATCCCTCTCGGCTGCATAGTAGGGAATTGGGCGAGTTCCCAGTACTTCTGCAAAATCGGGTCATGGATAGCATATTTTCCAGTAATTTGTCGGATTTCCAGCTGCGAGTCGCTAGTCAGTCTCACATCCTGTAGTCCCATTTCGACGATTATCCTTAGAGCATGGATCACCGCCTCGTACTCCGTAACATTGTTCGTTGCTTTGAAATCCAATCGAAATGAATGGACTATCTTCATTCCTTTGGGTGTGGTGAAGAATAGCCCAAGGCCTGATCCATCTTTGTTCGATGCTCCGTAGACGAATACTTCCCACCGTGTCGGGCTGCTCGCCTCCAATAAGTCGTCCGGATTCTCTCGATCTTCCTCCATTCCTGGGATATCCTCGACCTCGTCTTCGTCACTTAATGGAAAATCCACCACTCGACCTCATCTCGTAGAAAACATTAAATTGTTTAATTCCCCCCCCCCCCTACTTAGAAATTCTTCCTGATCGGCATGCATTGTCTAGTACCGCTTCGATGGGAGATTTTGTGAGTATGCGGATCCGATGGGCTTGAAAATATGTCCTCAACTTTAGAGTGGCGAACTCTAATGCCAGAATCATTTGCTCCATCCGTGTGTAATTTTTCTCGGTCGGGCTCAAGGTTTTTCTGATAAAGTAAACGGGTTTCTCTTTGTTTCTTTCGTTCTTAAGCAAGACTGCACTGATAGCATATGAAGTTGCTCCGAGGTATAGTGTAAGGACCTATGATGGCTCAGGTCTTTGCAATAAAGGGAGGCTTGCGAGATGTAATTTAATATTTTGAAAGGCTTCCTCACAATCGTCCGTCCACTTGAATTTTTCTCCCTTCTTAAGAGTGGTGAGGAAGTTTTTACACTTGTCTGAAGACCGGGATATGAATCGCCCTAGTGCCGCTATGCTGCCGTTTAGCTTTTGCACATATTTCACTGTTGCAGGCGACGACATCTCGAGGATGGCCTTGACTTTGTCAGGATCCGCTTCTATCCCCTTGGGTGTGATGATGTATCCCAAGAATTTGCCCGAGGTAACCCAAAAATCACACTTAGCAGGGTTAACCTTCATCTTGTACTCCCTCATTGTATGGAAGATCTACAGAAGGTCTCAGATGTGGTTCTTGGCTAGGCGACGTTTTACCAGCATGTCGTCGACATAGACTTCGATGGTGTTATGGATATTGTCCTCGAACATGTCCCCTACCAGCCTTTGGTATGTGGCAATATAGGCCCCTTGGTGTGAAGAAAGAGGTATGTTCTTGATCCTCGGGGGCCAATTGTATCTGGTTATACCCCGAGTACCCATCCATTAAGGTTATCGCCTCATATCCTACTATCGATTCTACCAGCTGATCGATGCTTGGGAGAAGAAAATTGTCCTTCGAGAAAGCTTTGTTTAGGTCGCTGAAGTCAATACATATTCTGACTTTTCCATTCTTCTTTGTTATTACGACCATGTTAGATATCCACCGTGGGTACTGAGATTTTTGGATTATTCCTGCTTCCTGCAGTTTCTTTAATTCTTTCTCGACTGTCGTCTGCAACTCTGGTGCGATTCGCCTCATCTTTTGTCGGACAGGTTTGAAACTTGGGTCGATCTTTAAATGATGGCAGCATACTGTCGGGTCTATGCACTCCATATCGTGCATGTTCCATGCGAAAGCATCCATATTCTCTCGCAGGACCATTGTGAGTCGATTCACCTGTTCATCCGATAACAATGACCCAATCCTTACTATCCTCGGCTCTTCTCCTGTTCCCAAATTGATCTCTCGGGTGGGCTCTAGGGCCGAGAAGTTTGGTTTTGGCTCCCTTACCGGTGCCAATTCCTGTAATTTCTATAAGGGTTCTTGCTCCTTTGCTTCGTACGCCATGACCACCTGGGAGATAACTTTTTCCAACTCTTCTGCCGCCTTGGCTTCTTTGGCCTTGTTTTTCTCCCTTGGATGACGTGCTCGTCGTTCCTAATTTATTTGAATATCGACTTGCATACATTTCCTGGACGCCTGTGGATCTCCGACGACCTCTGTTATGCCTTTATACATTGGATATCTCAGCCTTTGATGGTAGGCCGATGCGACCCCTTTAATACCGGCGATCCAAGGTCTCCCGATAATGGCTTCGTAGGGTGATGCGACATCGACTACATAGAATGTGGCTACAGTATCCAGATAACCGCCCCCATCTGATATTGTCGGAGTTACCTCACCCTTTGGGATGGTCACCAGTCCCATTGAAGCCGTAAATTCTATATGTTGAGGGGACGAGAATGTCATCTGACAATTCCATTCTCTTGAAGGTGTCGTAGAAAAGCACCTCGACTGAGCTCCCACTATCTACCAGTATCCTTCTTTGTAACACCCCGTGTTTTTAGCATGGCGCGTGCTAAAAGATGCGTCATGGCTTGAGATGAAGCTTCATTCAAAGCTTCCGTTGTTTGGCAAGAGGTAGATTGGCTTAAGGCCAATACCGCGCAAAAATGGCGCATTATGTGTGGCATTTTTCCAAGAACGAAATCTCGCATCATCATGATGCATTAGGCCAGTTGGGTAGGTGGCCTTGAGTTTGCAGCGTAATCATTGCGCATCACGAAAGTTATTGGCCTAGATCCAATTTCGCACAATCATTGTGCCATACGGCAGAGTGTGCCAGAAAGGGCTGGCCGGACGAATGTTGCAAAATCATTATGTACAATCATTGCACGCAATCATTGCGATGAACAATGAAGCAGGCATGTCAATCTCCTCCCCTAAACATATTTGTAGAAATTCCATTAAGACATATATAGGGAGGGGTACTTGGTTGAAGGTGCATATGCGAACTATGTACCAAGTAAGCTTTATAGCTTATCCAAAAGAGTATAAATGATACCTAAAGCTCATTTATAGTTGCGTAATCTTGCAAAGAGGGCATTTGATGCTTAGGCATCACTATGCCATGTCGTGGACCCGATGCTGCATAATCATTATGCATCTTTGACAGAATGGCCTACGGACCAGGATATTACCATATTTTGCTAGGCTACGGCCTTGCAAACGAGTTGGTGAAGTTCATGTCCCTTCGTGGATGAACTACGGTATGTGCTTGATCCCTTTACAGTAGTCTAGGGTACGTAGGCAGCCGCAATGAGTTGCAGCATTGCCGGTCCAGCACGTTGGCCCCTCATATCATCTAAGATCGGTAGTTCGATGCAAGAGATGATTGCGGCCATACTTGATGAGGCTTAGATGCGTGCCAGCAAGTGGGATGCTCATACCTCCTATCAAGCTACGAAGAGTTGGTAAGCAAGATACGGTAGGGAATGGCAAGGGAATGGGGTAGCGTATGCCAAAGTCCAAGGCTTACGCCTGGACAAGACTTGGCGGTTGGATGGTTGGTCAGCTAGATAGGGAATTCAGTGATGAACTTCCTATGTAGAGGCAGAGCCAGCAATACATGCAAAATGCATTTGCCTTGGCCTATGACTTTAGACCCTTTAGCAGACAAGGGTAAGTTTGGAACGGTGTGGAAGCTAATTCATCCGCAATCATGCTTCACGAGCATGCTTGCAAGGGAAAATGGACGTGCATTTGCCAAGATGTCAGGCCCGGTCCGTCGCTTTATCGTGGCGCACCGGGGAGATTACGGCCTGCAGGGCAACGCGCCAAGGGTGTGATTCTCATCGGTCCGTCACATTCTCAATACCCATTCTTCAATTAGCAAGGTAATGACCAAGGGGTCGTTATGGGCTTGACCGTTCATCGGGACATCCTTGGCCGAGAAGGAAATGGGTTGCATCATCCAAGGTTCCATCAGCAGGGTCTTGGCTACACTGAAGATTTCTTTACCATTATGGCCCCTCTTGTGGATTCTAGAAGTGATTCCTGGACTTAGATTGTACTCCTGTGTGGCTGAGTGCGAGATGGTGTTCACAAACTGAGTTGATATGCCGATTCGAACCTGGTGAACAGGTGCATCGGGTGCGGTGGTCATCTGTGGTGCTTGTCGGAAGAACTGCCTCAGGTACCCATCTCGGATAAGATGTTGCACGATGTCTCTCACCTCTCGACAGTTATTGGTGAGTGACCTCTGTACTGATGGTAGTGGCAGTACTCGGGGTGGTCCTTGGTTTCTTTGAACTGTACCCCCCTTGATGCCGGGTAGATGATGTCGTTCCTCTTCTCGACTTCCTTGAAAATTTCTTCCAATTGTGCGTTCAATGGGGTGTAGGCTTTTGGCTCGTGTTTCGGATTTTTTCCTTTTGTTATCCACTCCTTCTTCTCGTTTCCCCGTGGTCGTGGGTACGGTCTCTTCTCGGACCGTCTGTAAATGTCGCCTGGGGTCGCCCTAGTTGTTGCATTAGCGTCTTGTACTCCCCCACCCCTCGCTTCTTCTTGAATCTCTTCCAGTGCGATGTAGTGTTCTTGCAATTTCCGCATTACTTTCAGTGTTTGCGGTTTTTTAGTAAACATGGCTATCCAGATAGGGTCCGACCTTCCCAACGCATTTTCGAATCCAAAGATCTGTTGATCGACTGGTACTTTCCCAATCTCTGTGCACAGTTTTCTCCAACGATCAGTCAATGCTCTGAGGGGTTCCTTGAACCTTCGATCCAGAGTGAACAATCTATTAACTCTAGGCCGAGGTCTACTGTTATGCATGTAAGTTTCTAAGAACTTGCTGGGAAGAACTTACTCATAACTGTCGATCGACCCTGGTGAAAGCGCAAAAAACCAGTTCCTCACCTCGCCCTCTAGGCTTGCTGGGAAGAACTTACACATTACCAGCTCATTGTTCTTCCATTGGATTAGCGACATAGTATACATTTTTATGTGTTAAACCGCATCGCCCGTCCCATCAAATGTAGACGAAAATGCAGGGAGTGTACACTTGGGTGGAAACGCCATTTGCTCAAGCCTTTGAGTGAAGGGGGTTTTCTCGGCCTCGCTTATGACCTCGGCTAACTTATCCTCCTTGATAGACACATTTTTGTGTCTAATTTATCTCGATTCTATATATTGATAGTGCTCATTTTTGTACTTATTATGGTGTTTTATGTGTGTGTAGGTATTTTTGGCCAATAAACATTTTTGGAAAAATCTGCTCGAAAAGTTGCGCGGGGCACCCCGGAGGACACTTGCTATTCGGACCCCTCAAATGGATAAGGGGTAACCAATTACTAAGGGGCATCCATTTCCAAGCAGCTGCTAAAGGGAGACCATCACATGATAGGGGGAGGTCATCCTCATCATTTGACACTGATTTTGGCGGGAAACAAAACCAGCGAGCCTGCAGTTTAAGAAATCAAAATTTTGAGAAGTTTTAGGGAGATTCAACCTCGGATTTTTGTTGGGCTGGACGTGATATAACTAAACAGGCCTGGTATGGGTGATTTAATCGATCAAATTGGGATGAATAATCCGGAAAAAGAAAACAGAGGTTGACTTGTAAAAGGAAACTGTATGGAATTATTTTAGGAATTTCAGGGAGACTAAAGGCGTGATATTGTTTCCTAAGGTGATATTCTATCTAAGGAAGAGTTTCGAATTATTTGGAAGTCTTAGAAACGCGTAAGGAAGTCGGCAGAGAAGATTATTGCCGTGGATTGCACGAAAAGAAAAAGAGGAATTTAATCGCTATTTTTAGGTTTCTGAGGAGTATAAAAGGTGTGTTCGAGTCCCAGGGAAGGGGATAAATTTTTGGCGCCGCCGACGCGGATTTGTATGAGGTTTTAGATTTATTTTATTTCTTTTAGAATTTTTGTTCTCTTTTACGCCTTTGATATTTTTCGATTGTTTTCAGATTGGAGCGAAACTACAAGGAAAGAAAAAGTGCTATAAAAGGAAAGCATCGCCAAAGAAGGAAAGAAAAGAGGAATCCGAAAGGAGTGAAGAAGAATATTTTGTGTATAGTTATTTTTTTTTATTTTTAGAAACTGTAAATAGGGTTTTCTTTTTTGTAATTTTTCTTTTTATTTTTGGACACTTTTTGGACTTTGTTTTTGGACTTGGACATTATTATTTTTAAACCCTAAGGAAGGGTTAAGATTAAATATAAAATGTTTGCAGGGAAGGACAAAAGTTACGATACTGTCTCGGACCCTCGGGTTCGTACACTGACATTGGAGTCGGTGGCCTCAGTCGACTTCAACGGTTCATCACCCGTCTATCCACCCACGAATCCCCTCGGGTAAGACTCTATCCACCCTCGAATCCCCTGTCAATGGGTTTTATTTTGTGTGACAACTCACACCCCTGCAATAGAATGTCGAACTGGTATTACAAGAGCCAATACAACGAATATCCGACTGAGTTTCAAAATGGACGTTACTACTTTGACCATAGTGTGAATAGTGGTTGGGAACATCAGCCTTTTCAAGGTTATGGCTCATACCTTTATGAGCCCAATTACTATCCACACACACACCAGTCATACGAGAAAAATTCTTATATTTCTCTTTTAGAAGAGTCCCTCGGGAAATTAGAGGAGTCGACACGTAAGTTAGCTGAGATGAATAACTTAGTTTATGATGAAAGAGAACTTTCTATAGAGGAATCCTTCAAGCTGATAGCTGAGACGAACGAAAGAATTGCTCGAAATAATCTTAATTTCCAATACAGAGATTCCAATAGTACCCTTGAAAATGGGGATAGTTATTTGCATAATCAAGATGACGAGGATGAAATTGGTAACATTACTTGTTTATATGAGGTTCAACCATTTTTATGTTATTATGATGATTCTGATGTGGATAGTGTTGATGAAGCATTTGAAATATATAGGCATAGTGATCAGGAATTTGTTACTCCAAATGAACTTTATGATGATAGTGTTATTTCTGGTTCAGATCCCGATAATTCTAATGATTATTCACCTATTCAAAAGGACGAGGATTTGATTAGAGATACCACTTCTTTAGATGATGTAGTATTTCCTTTTGATTACGAAGTCAATAATGGTTCAGAGGAACGAGTTTATTATGAGACTACCGTTTTAGAGTCTAGCGATTTAGAAACAATGGTCTTAGACGAAGAAAATGAACTCGTACAACTATTAAATATGAGTGAGGATGCGTCACTTGAGAATAACCTAGAAGAAGCAATTAACTATTTTCAGGATTCCAACGATCTAGAAATTGAGGAAGTTGTGACTAGTCTTTCTTGAGACATTGAAAACTCTAAGTTTGGGGGTGATTATCATTCTCCATGTGCTTTAACTATTAGAAAGGTCCCTTACTTGGGACTTGATATATGTGCCTCAACCATTTTACAAGATTATCTTCATACACGTTTTCCTGAACCTAGTGATGTCCATAAGGAAGTTCAGTTGTTAGAAACCCATCCTCTGGTTGATGTGGTTTACCCAGGCTATGATATCCAGATTGACTTTGTTTCCCACCAAATATTTTTCAACCGATTGTGGGAATGTGTAAGTTTCAGATGTGTCAGTTATTAAGTTTTGAGACTAAACCTAATTACTTTCGGAGATTAGGATCGACACATTTTTTTAAGGAAGACCACCATTCTTATTGTGGTCAGCTGTGTGAGTCAAAACTGATTGACTTTAAGGATCCACACTTATTCAGGTTATTATTATGTGCTTCTAAGTTTTTACTTGAGTTTTTCCAGACTCTAATACCTGAACCGGACCTTAGCTTTGAGGAATTCCAGCGCATGAAAATATTTTATCTAGACCCTTTCATAGAGCCTGAACCTGAACCACAGCTAGATGTAGTTGTCTTAAACAATAAACTAGACAAGGGTGCGCTTTATTTGTTAATTTTCTTGGCATGTTGCAGATTCCTTTTACTTGTGATAGCTCTATTTGGTTTTGATGACCCACGAATATTTCGGCTATTACTTTATGATAAGAGGTGATTAATCCTTTCTTATATATGGCTGAATACGTTAAACTTAGCACTTCTTGGGAGGTAACCCAATCTCATGCAACACGGTAATATCTTTCCTTATCTCTTTTGCTTCAAATGGTAACAGTTTCTCCTTGTTCATGCTTTAAATTTTATCTTTAGAACATTGAGGACAATGTTAGATTTAAGTTTGGGGGTATGGGAGAAACTTTTTAGTTGCAATATGAATAAATAAACTCCAGAGCCTAGGAATTTATGCCTATTTAGGATGGCACTAACTAATCTAAGTGGATGGAAGCATTTTGATTGTAGGAGTTGAGGAACCAATCTGATTAGATGGCAACATCTAGAAGAGTCTATTCATAAAAGAACAAAGCTCAGGTGTTAGAAATAACATGATAGTTTCACCATATCTCGTTGAGTCCTTTTCACTTCTATTTTTATTTTATTTTGTTTTTAACTATGTTTCTAGAAGTGATTAGGTGGGGCCCACGATTCAAGTTGTTACCAATGCTAGGGTGAATTAGAGTGATTGAGTTACAAAGAAAAAGAAAAAAAGACCAGACCATTTAGACCAAACGGATCAAAAAAAAAATGATGAATGAAATGAAAAAGCTAAAAAAAAGAAAAAAAAAATCAGTGAATAAAGTCGACCACTGGTTCCCTTGTATATGCCAGTTGTGTTGATATTAGTCAGACTAAGTATCTCAATCCATTAGGATAGGTTCATTTTGGCGGAGGCCTTCAGAAAGATATGGGAAACGACGTTCACTTAGTAAACATCAAAACCATCTATGTTTTTCTATTTCCATCTTCTTGATCTATCCATGTGATTAGTTTTGACTCCGGATATTGATATCCATAGTGCGACTATCTGAGTAGAGCTCTGTCACCTTATATGAATTTTAGTATGCTTGAGTGCAAACTCGTGTACAACAATTGGAATTTCGCATCAGGGTACTTCTTCCTGTAGTCAATAAGTATGCCAACCAAGGAGATTCTTTAGTGCCTTCCAAGGTTCTGCGTAGATAGCTAAGGTATGGAGTAAAGGTTTTGTGGGTATACCTCTTGTAAGCCCTCTGGAGACAACACTCCGCCACTAGGGATACTTAGGGGTTTAAAGGCTTATTGCATACGCTAAATGCAATCGACGATGCCTGCGTCAGGGAGTTAGGATTTTATTTTCTATTTTATATTTGCTCGAGGACTAGCAAATAATAAGTTTGGGGGTATTTGATAGACACATTTTTGTGTCTAATTTATCTCGATTCTATATATTGATAGTGCTCATTTTTGTACTTATTATGGTGTTTTATGTGTGTGTAGGTATTTTTGGCCAATAAACATTTTTGGAAAAATCTACTCGAAAAGTTGCGCGGGGCACCCCCGGAGGACACTTGCTATTCGGACCCCACAAATGGATAAGGGGAAACCAATTACTAAGGGGCATCCATTTCCAGGCAGCTGCTAAAGGGAGACCAGGACAGGATAAGGGGAGGTCATCCTCATCATTTGAATTCTGGTTTTGGCGGGAAACAAAACCAGCGAGCCTGCAGTTTAAGAAATCAAAATTTTGAGAAGTTTTAGGGAGATTCAACCTCGGATTTTTGTTGGGCTGGACGTGATATAACTAAACAGGCCTGGTATGGGTGATTTAATCGATCAAATTGGGCTGAATAATCCGGAAGAAGAAAACAGAGGTTGACTTGTAAAAGGAAACTGTATGGAATTATTTTAGGAATTTCAGGGAGACTTAAGGCGTGATGTTGTTTCCTAAGGTGATATTTTATCTAAGGAAGAGTTTCGGATGATTTGGAAGTCTTAGAAACGCGTAAGGAAGTCGGCAGAGAAGATTATTGTTGTGGCTTGCACGAAAAGAAAAAGAGGAATTTAATCGCTATTTTTAGGTTTCGGAGGAGTATAAAAGGTGTGTTCGAGTCCCAGGGAAGGGGATGAAGTCATTGAAGCAGTCTCAGAGGAGTTTGTAACACCACAGAGCTGAATTGATCAAGTTGCAGGAAAACCCGAGTTTCTGCTGCTGCTGAAGAACAAACAATGCAAATAAGAACAGCGTCTCAAATTTGTAACGCTGCTACAGTAACTTCTTTGTAACAGTCAGTCCTTTGTTTTGCAACGCCATTACACCGTTGCAAACAATCAGTTTTATAGTTTTTCATTCTTTTAATCAACTTTTGGGCTAAGAACAAATATTTTGAGAAAGTGATTAATATGAGGAGCTAAACCCCATTGCTGAGGCGACGGAGGAAGCCATTTTTCCAAATATTATGTGGTAAATTCTATTTAATTTAATTTTTGTAATTCTTTTATGATTATTTGCACTGAACTGAAATTGAATTTATGATTCTGATTAAGTGGTTGTGTTCTCAATTGATGGGTCATGCTTAGGTTAAGTCTTTTGATGGTCCATGCTTTCGATTTACAACTATTGTTTTGAGAATCTACTTGTCTAGGCGAATATTAGAATCACTTCAAACGTAAAGAGTTGCATAATTATTGACTAGATTAAATCACATAAAAATTGGAGATTGGTGGAATCCTGAGTCTCAGTGCTTTTTATAATCTTGATAACAATTTCTTTTTAAGTTTTCTATTTTAATTTGAGTCTAAAATCGAGTCCACACAATCCGAGTTGAACGAACTTTACTACCACTTAAAAACTACATCACTCCTCGCCGTTTCTTGATAGTTTCTTTATCTTTGCTTATAGCTCCCTGAGCTTGGCCTTTGTTATGTTGTCCGACCTCTCATTTCGTCTGTGCCCTTCTTCTTCTGTTCATGAATCCTCAGGTGGACGATACCCTCGGGTAGGTGGTATCGGGGGTTGCCCTGATCGTCCAGGATTGCTCGGTCCTTCTGTTGGTGGTAATCGCCCTGATCGGCCTGGATTACCCGATGTTCCTCGGCTGGAGGATCCTCTCGACCTGGACCTCTGGTTCCGCAGCTGATAGTTCTCGAATTCCATCTCTAGGTTCCTCGGTTGCAGCTCTCTTAATGCTTCCTCTTGTCTCATTTGTCGTTCAAGAATGGCGAGTAGTATTGGATTCGTACTCTCGTGACTAGAATGGCCGTTGGGGTGGCTCAAGTGAGCAGGAGGTTATGTTGTTGTCAACGGTGGTGGAACTGGTAGTATAGGGGGTATTTGAGTCGTTGGTGGTGGGATGATTCCGCTAGCTGCTTCTCGGCCTAGATGGACTTGCCTAAGTCACTCTTGATCTCTCCCTAGAGCCTCCTGATATTCGTCTTGTTGTCTCGCTCTGCGCCTCTGGGTATGCACGATGAGCGCTTCCTCGTCATCTTATGTGTCTGACGTCGTAAGCCCATCTATCTGATCGACCATCCTCTGGGTCGGGATAATCTGCTCCAATGGCGTGGGATCATCATCTCGTCCCAATTCAACTTCCTCCTCCATAGTCGGCATATCTCTTGAAACTGTCCGAGATCTCTCAGGTGGTGGTGGTCGGTCATTATCTTATCTCGTCCCTGTTACTCCTTCTTGCATGCTGCCGCTGGTAACTGTGCGGTTCCTCAGCGTTCTTCTCATCCCTGAAGTTCTTGTCATCCGCTTAGGTGTGTCGTAGGCCCGAGGATCGTCTCTACCTACGTCAGCAAAGACAAACAACACCTTATTTTGATCTGCCTTTTTGAAAGTTTTCTAATACGTACAGATTTAAATGACACAGGCCTGACACTCAAACTGGAATCCAGAAGTACGATTCCCTCTACTTTGTCAGGCTAGCCTCACCAACCTGACCTGTTTTGACCCAAAGTACTCTTTAGGCAGGTATTATGCTACATCGCTTTCAGTACTACACGATGTCGCTCTCAGTACCCGACTTTGCATTAAAAACAGTTTGTCTTACATTCCCTATGTCATTAACTCCTAGTGTTTTGTAAGTAAAAGGTTCAGATCCGTACTTAAAATCAATTCTAGACAAAATTTCATTAACTTCCATGGAATTACTCAGGGATGAATTCCCTGAACTCCTTGGGTTTTCTCCGGCAACTAGTGATATCGCCTCCCGACTACTTTGTTCCCTGTTTTGGATATGACTCCATGGTTCGAAGTCGATCTGTCGAGAGGGGTTTCAACTAACCCTGAAATAAAAAGCTTATTAGCTACTTTGTAAGATTTTTGACACTTGGTAAGTCAGCACGGAACTTCAAGGGACTTCAACCCGACATCAAAGATGTTACTTGGGAGTCTTGTGAAGTTTATCATCTGTTAGATTTTCGGTAGTGAAAACAATTATCGAAGACGAAAACAAACACTCAAAGATACTCGTTTCAAAGCACAACCAGTCGATCTGTTAACAAAGTCTCTCCATGGTCTCGACCAAACGCTGATGGGGTTTTTTGGGAGCTCTCGAAAGACTTCCTGCTAACTCGACTTCTCAAATCTGACAGAACTTAAAACTTTTCTCTACCACACAACTTTATGAAAAGAAATTTAACTGTGTAAACAAAACTCGAGAAACAAAAGATAGAAGAGACGCTTCACCAAACAGAGTTCATCTCATAGCATCAACTACCACACACGAGGTGTTCTTATGAGCTTTATTGATCGTCTCTGTTGATGTACGCGGCCAAGGTATCCAGAGAACTTAGATGTTCCCCTTAGTCGGCGCCAGAATGTAGTTGCATAAAATCACAAACTACATCCAAAAGTGAAGAAGTTAAACTAAAAAAAGTAGATATGCATACTCAAACATGAACACAAGGATATACGTGGTTCGGAATGATTACCTACGTCCACGGGGTGAAAGGATGATTGATATTACTTCTATTTTTAGGTTACAAAGTGTTCTCTCTTTCCCACATGAACTATCTCTCAAATTCTCAAGTGTAATGCCTTTCTTCTCTCTCTTTCCCAACCTTCCTTTCACTCTAACAAGCCCTTATATTTATAGGCCATAGTCGAGATACAACGAAATTATAGTGTTGGTCACAATACATCAACTCTGTTGTTCCCAATCGGACCTATCTTAGTTATTCCCCCGTCTTTCTGGTGTGGCGATGGAATCTTGGTCTTTGACAGCCTTTCGCCTGAGGCCGAGTCGTTGGTACTTGATTAGACACAATATCTCCCTTCTTCCTTGTCGTCCCTTTGGTTTTGACCAGTTTCCTTTGTTTGACCGAGTACTCCCTGTTCGTCCGTTACTCATGTCAGATGATAAGGGTCACGTCACATACGACAACTGTAGGGCCATCACGTCTGACCCACGTGACTCCTTATTCTTCACGTCACCTGGATCTATTCTGTGTTTCGCCTTTCTTCATTCTTTGATGCATCCTAGCCTAGGATCTTGCCACCTAACCCTGTGGATTATTTACACTTACAATAAGCATACATAGTTCATAAAAAGTAACGAGTAGTGTCACTTTCGTTTTTGCGCAATCTGATATTAGATTTTCTTTGTCACGGTGAGGAAAATCAAACTTCATAATCTTGATTTTGTTTTTGTCTTCAAATCTTTTAAGTTCTTCTTCGAGCATATTTTGTTTTATTTATTACTAAGTATTTTATTTTTGGTGTTTAGTGTAGTTATTGCAAGTATGGCTATGATTGAAGATTTGTATTCAGAATATTCAAAGGAACCACCACAGCTGAAATCAACATCATGGAACACTATTTTCACAAAAGTTGGTCAGCGTTTTCACAGTGGTGTAACTGAGTTACGAATGTCTCTAAGGAAGTATTCTCTTCGTTCTGGTTACAAATATGATTGAGTAAGAAATGATAAACATCTGGTCATTGCTAAATGCAAAAGAGAAACAGAAACAGGTTGTCTTTGGAAAGTTCATGGATATGCAAAGTATAAGGTCGACAGTTTGTTTTTTGTGAAAGAGTTGGTAACTGAACATACTTGTGGCGGTGGATTTGTTGATATTAAGAGCAAGTCTTATGGTGGAATCCAAACTATTCCAAGTGTGGAAAAACCATGAAATGTCAAGTCTAGTAGCTTCCAATTTGGGGTCTTCCACAGAAAATCCAAGCCAGGTTCCACGATTTCGTGGAAGGGTTCGTGGAATCCATCTGAACGCCAATAAGAATAGCGCTAAATGCTAATAAGAATAGCGCTAAAAAAACGCCATCCGTAGATTTAAAATGAGTTGTTGAAATCTAATGGCTGAGAAAAAAGCTTCATTCTTAATAGCGTTTTTTAGCTCCATTCTTAATTGCGTTTTTTTACCTCCATTAAGAATAACGTTTCTACTATTCCACCATTACACTTGCGCTTCCATCCACAATTCCAAATGCTGAGGTGGCGTGGAAGATGGAAGATGGATGGATTCCACCATAAGACTTGCTCTAACAAACCTAATATCTCAAAGAAACTAGCTACTGATCTTCTCATGGAGGAAGTCAAAGCCAATCCTTCAGTAAAACCTAGGGTTTTGTCTGACTGGTTCACAAGAAATTATCTCCTCATTGTATATCAAATGATGAGATTATCTTTACCCACGTTCGCCTAAGTAATACAATTTCAACTCTTAACCAAAGTCGCACTTTTCTGAAATCACTTGTAATTCCCATCAAAATAAAAAATAATTCACTGGTAAGTATATATATTTTACTAAACAAAACATTTTTTTAATCACCTGTTGTAAGTATATTCTAGCTCATTTTGTTAAATCTATCCCGTCTGATCCGATTACTTATTCTTATAATATGACTTTTATCAGCGGCCACAGTTCTTGAGTTCGTAGCCAAGTTCACCTACCAAAAAATACAGCTAGTTAAGTTGATTGTTCTAATCAAATTGTTAATTGTTATGGCATAATATTTATGCCAATGGGGTTGTCATTACTCGTCAATTGACCATTTGACCTTCCTTAATTTCATATAAAGATTAGTTAACTCATCGTGATGATCATCTCTTAATTTTTTTTTCTAACTCAAAAAAGGAGACAATACGAGACGTAATAGTAATAGCGTGGGAAAAAAGATCAATGGAGATTCCAGCAAATGCTGCAAAAAATTCTTCTAATGATCGAGAGAAAATTGGTCATGTTGATGATCAATCTGTAATGCCGGAAACTGACGTATGCACTGGCAATGAGACGTCTCATCCTCAAGCTGTGAACTACCCACTTCCTGCTCCTTCAGCCAGTGGTTCCGCGGATACTCAAGGTGTACCACCTCATCATCAGAAAAATGCACAACCATATCCACCTCAACAAATGTATGCACCACCACATAACCCACAAACGAGTAATCCTGTGTACCAGCAACACCCCCAGCAACATCAACGACCGTATCCATCTCCCATTCATAATTACGAAGGAGAAAAATCAGTACTTCCTCATCTAGCAGGATATGGTCCAACACAACCAGCATATCCTGAACATGCACCTATTCAAATGCAAACACCTCCTCCCACTACTGCATATCAACAACAACAGCATCCCGCGGTAGGGGTTCCAATTCAAAGCCAGCCGATGTATCCGAATAAACCAGCACCAATTCCTCCTCCTAACCCTACCAACAGACCTGATACGATGGCTTGGACTACCGGGATATTTGATTGTATGGATGATCCTAATAACGGTATGCACACATCAAAGTGGTTACTAAATTTTTTTTCCTTGATTATTGATTGATGTAACGATCATGTAATTCATATTGCGTTTGTGGTTGTTGTTGTTTGTGGTGGTGGTGCAGCTCTTATGACAATCGTCCTCCCATGCTTGACGTTTGGACAGATTGCCGAAATCATCGATGATAGCCCTAGCAGTGAGTTCCCAGCTTCACGTTCATCTCATCATCTCTCATCTCCCTAATTAACTTAATGAAACTGCACGATATAAATAATACACACAAGTAGCTTTATTTAATTAATAACCGGATGCCGTGTATCGTGTATGCAGCATGTACAGCTAGTGGGTTAATGTACGCTACGGGTCTCCTTCTGACGCAACCTCATGTAATATCGCGCGGGTATCGTTCGAAGTTGAGGAAAAATATGATCTAGTAGAAGCTCCAGCAGCAGATTGGCCGACTCATGCCTTTTGTGAATTGTGCGCTCTTTGTCAAGAATATAGAGAACTCAAGAACAGAGGTTCTGATCCTGCAATTGGTAAGTTCTTTTCTTTTTCTTTGACCCTAAACAAGTTTTGTGCCAAGTTCCAATTGGAGTCAGAAATCAGGAGCCCTTAACTGGGGGCAACAGGATGGGATGGGATAGAATCCGTTCAGACTGTTCATACAAAAAAGGGTGAAAAATTAGATATTCAAGTTTCATCTTGATTATTTTATCAGCATTCATATCTTAAGTATTTGTAGTGTGGTTACTCCTGGCCGAGTCATTTAGTTCTGCTGACCAATTAGTCAATGATCATGTCAAACAATTTTAGTACGGCAGTGGAAACCTCCTCACGTCTGTCTATCGGCAAATAGTTTAACTTCTGAGGTTCATTATTCACAAGTTACCGTGGTTAAAGAGAATAAATTTATTTGTTCTTCGCTCGGCAGCATGAAAACTTGATTTTTAGGTGCTTAAATTGCTCGCGAGTGATTACATTTCCAATCCTGCTATTGGGGTTACCAAATGGATATAAATTAAAACAACTCCCGCCATTGGAACTAGAGGTGTAAATTGGGCTGTGCCCGCACGAACACAGCCCAACACATCACGCTAAAATCTGAGCGAAGCCCAGCACAATACGTGATTCAGCCCAGCATGTTAGTTTCATGGGCTGTGGTGGGTTTGCCTAATCGGCACGGTAGCACGGCACAACACGGGAACGGATAAGCACGTGGCCCAGCCCAGCACAGCACGTTAAGAAAGCACGTCATAACATGCACAAGTATACCATATAACAAGGCATAATACATTACATTTTGTGTATATTTCACAAAATAGTCACTATTCTAGCTAGTTTTTGACATTTTATGTTGGCTTATTTTTATAACAACACATATAATACCTAACTATTTGGAAAATATTATAATGTCATTACCTATATTTGACTAGAACATTAATACATGACAATGATCGAATTTTATATTTGATAGGCTATTTCTTTTTATTGAATAAACTTGTTAATTTTACTTGAAATAATTTCAAATGATATGTTATCTATTTAAATTCTCGTGATAATGTCCGACTTAATGTATACATTAAGTGATTTCAAATTGTTTATAACACGTGTGACAACACGGCACAACACGTTTATTTGTGTGCTGTGCTTAACTTTTGACTAGTAAAGCACAACACGACACAACACGTTTAAATCGTTGGCACAGCACAGCACGGCACATGACACGTGAAGCACGCGACCTCGTGTGCCGGGCTATGCCGGGCCGACACGTTTTACATCTTTAATTGGAACAACTGAATGACCTGCTGTAGCAACATCACTACAAAAAACCTGAAAAAATGCCACTAAAATCTGGCAACTGCACAAAAAAATTAGTTTCCAAAGCCTTTCGGAACTAGTCAACTGCAACTAGTAGTTCTTATAAACTTTGGCAATAAGTTGATCGCAACTATTGTGTTTATTAGTTTCTAAACTCTTTAGCAACAAACATATGCCAACAACATGATATACGCTAGTAGCCTAATGCTTCCGGAACTAGGCAAACACAACTGGTAGTTCCTATATACTTCGGCAACATGTTGACCGCAACTCCAGTTTTCATTAGTTTCCAAAAAAAATAACAACAAATGTAGGCCAACTACAAAATATACGCTTGTAGCCTAATGCTTTTGAAACAAAGCAGACACAACTACTAGAACTGCTAGTTCTTAAGTACTCCGGCAACAGTTTAATCGCAACTACTGTTTCCATTAGTTTCTAAACACAAAACCAAGTAGATTATGTGGCGACTTGAACTCCAGCATTGCGGGTTTAAGTCTAAGTCATCAACCTTCCTCAATAATGTTCCGATTTGTAAGCTTTGTGCAGTCTTTTTAACAATATTAGATCACTTTTTCACTGACCTTAACTTATAAAATATGGAAGAAGTAGTGCAAATTGCTATCACAAATGTACAGTTAAAATGAATACTTAAACTCAAATAGATAAGAAGATCAACTAGTGCTGTCAGTATCTTCCACCAGCTTTGCGAATCCCCATCGAGCGTGTCTAATTTCATGAACCTGATCAATAAGAGCATCATCTGCAACATGAAAGATCCACCTGATATACACTGGGTGTTGCTCTCTCTTGGTGAACATAATTAGAAATGCTAGCAGCTAGCCGGCTCCCCATGAATTCGCACAGCGAGATTCTTACTATCACCACAAGGACAACTAAATATGATTTCAGGATTTCCAAGTTTCCCATTTACTGTATCTATGAAATTCGTAAATGCATCATGGTATTCAGGAGTTCCTATACATGTATAAGATATATGAATTTTAGCAGAAAAAGTCAAAATATTTTAAACATGATAGGGGGATGCAATGATAATTATCCTACAGAGTATATGGCTGCTTAATTGCTTTCAGAAGCAACCAGATGACACTTGTACTAAACCAAAACCATGATTGATTGGATAAAAGCTAAAGGGCAAGTCATGAAATTAGAACTTGTGAGCCAACTGCAGAGAAAACATTTCAAGTAGTTGCTTGAAGAAACTGCAGAAGGCACGAATGGAAGTTCACTCATCCGCAATGTACCTGAAAAGTAAACCGAAGAAGCAATGAGAAAAAGTGCATAGGAACACAAAAGAAAGTTTACCAAAGCTTATATTGAAGTAATTGGAAGGAGTTACCTACCACGGTTTGTAAATAAAATTTGGGGATATCAATGAGCACTCAATCCTTTGCTGGCAACCAGGAGTAACTGGGTGATCCAAGTACACAAGGCATATGCTCCTATTTGTTTCCAACAAGAAAACAGGAAATACACGATAAGAGTTATGGAGTAGAATGAGAATGTATCCACAGAAAGGTACACCAAATAGATACAGTAATAGTTCAGAAGAACAAGCATATTTCTCGTGGAAACTAAAGTTCACCCCCATAAGAATGACAATTCAGAAATCACTGCAACAGAACAACTAAAGTTCATCTCAGGTGACAATTCACAGATTGAACATGCTTGGGACAGTTTAGGCATTATCCAGAAGCAATATACAGCAAATATACAACAGTCTACTCCATTTCCACTTTTCTTACATGGTGGTTCGAAGACTAATTCTTCATTACAAAGAAGCCAGAAGAAAGAAGAAACAAAACTCTGTGCCCCTACCCCTGCCAGAAACGGATATATTGACTTAAAGCCACTGTTAAGTTGTTAACCCTGTTATGATGAGTGCTAAAAAGTGCATATTTTTATATATTTTTCTTGGCATTTAACTCATCTTTTGTGCATTAATTCTACATTTTATCCCATATTCTGTATTTTCTTTGTTTTCAAGAATAAATATTTTTCTTATTTAATTTTGCATTTTTAGGTACCAAATAAAGTTTGGATGAATTGCGGAGCGAAAAGAGCAGAAAAGTAGTGAAAAGTCGGGAAGAATTACGCAAGGAAGCCGCAAAGAATGGAGCACACGTCCAAAAAGCTAGGAATGGGCTCAAGAAGGAAGAATTGTTCTTAAAGAAGATATGGGCTTGGCATACCCAAGGCCCAAAACCCTTACCCAAACCCATTTTCTATATCCATAACCGCCTCCATTCTCAGCCGTTAGATGGGACTACATCGAAATCCTACGGTCGCTCCTTCGTAGAGCATCAAAATCTGAAGTCTCTGCAAAACACCACAGCGCTTAAATTCCAAGCCTTCATATTAGATTGTAGTTGAATCCAACGATCGCTTCTTTGCCTGCGCATCAAACCTCGATACTTCCGCTTAACACTACAACACCTAACTCCATCTGGTGTCGTTAATTTTGTTGTATTGTATAATCCAACGGTCGCTTCAGGATCCACTTCATCTCACCGTCAGATTGATCTTTCATCTCCACATCCCACGGTCGAGATTCGCCAAACATCGAACTCGATGATCCCGCTACACACCATAGCGACCGAACCCTATGACCTAACCAAACATCCCCTTCTTCCCAAAACAATCGACCTTCACCTTCTTCCTCTCCACCATACCCTGTGCAGAACCACCACCATCACCCATGTCCGTCTCTGCCACCACCACAACTCTCACCAAAGACATCATGGCTCCTACCAACTGAAACCCACTCTTCCCCTACTCCTCTAGCTTTCTATAACATCAATTCCTCGATCTTTTCCTCTCACAGGAACCCTAGGTTAGGGGTTGATGAAATAGATGAGCTAGAAAAGCAATTAGGGCATGGGAAGAACAAGAGAAGACGCAGGAGAAGAATAAGAGGCATGGGTCGACATCTACCAGTGTCATCAGTGATTAGGTAAATTTTAATAGAAATTTTTATAAGAACCCTAATTCCATAAATTGGGGATTTTTGGGGGAAATTGATTGTACGTCTAATTAGAAGCATGGGTCACGTATTAGGGTTGTTATCAGTATGTTAGGTGAGTGAATTTTGGATTTTTGGGTAAACCCTAATTTCACTGATTTGGGGGATTTTTTGGGATTTTGCTTATATGTATAAATAGATGATGTGGGGGTGTGTTGTAACTATCTCTGGACTAGCCGGTGTATCCCCATGAGGGCTGGACTAGCCAGTTCCTCTTGGGTAGATTTTTCTTCCCTGTTTTGTATTTGTAGATTTAATTTTAATTTTCAATTTTAATTCCAAATTCAGTTTTAGTTTATCTTGTTTCAATTCAGTTTGTTTTATGTTTTAATTCACATTTCATTCTAGTTCACATGTTAGTTTGTAGTTCTCTGTCTAGTAAATGTTTCGTTTTTGTTGTTGTTATGTGAGCTCACATGTGTATGTGTATAGCTAGGCTGAGATGATGCCTTATGTCACTGTTAGTGGTGGAATGCTAGGTTATAATTCATGTAAATTGAGTTGATTGAGTAATGGAGGAATTTAGTGCTCAACTGTGCTTGTGATTGATTGTGCTGTCAAAAGACAGTCAATGCTAGGAGTAAACAGTTGAGAAAGCTTCTTCTCCTTCCATTCCATTTATGTATGCCCTGGAACATAGGCAGGCTTGAACCTTCACCTAGCTCCATTAGGGACAGGGATTTAACATAGAATTACACTATCTGGCTAGGTCACAAGGTGGATTCATAACCTAGTTGTGTTGTTTCTCTGTTTTGTATCTGTAATTTTGCTCCCCTGCCATTGCCCTTGGCTTAGGCCTTGGTTCCATTGTTCTTGTTTAGTTTCATTGTTCTGTCACCTGTTTTGTGTTTTGTATTTGTATCTGTTTTCTTGTGTTTTTGTTTTATCATCCATTGTCTCATTATTTCACTACCATCTTCATTGCCATTGTAAATTTGCATCCTTTTGCCCTGTGTTGCTTCCATGTATATACCATTGTCACTTTTTCTTTGTACATGTCATTGTAAATGCCATCCTTGGTCCTGTGTGATTTAGTGCCCTGTCTGCCTAGAGCCTGCTTTACCTTGTCTACCTGAACAGCTCCTGCTCTCCCTTTCCCTGCTGAGCACCTGCCCTTTGCACTGCTGCTGCTGCAACTGAGCTTGGCTCAGCTAAGACCAAAGTTTAGTTCAAGGCCCAGCCACAGTTCAGGTTAAGGCCTAAGGCCCAGTTCACTGTTACCAAGCCCAGTTCACATCAAAAGACCAAAAGCCCATAAGTTCACAGTCAATTCAAAGGCCCAAGGCCTAAAGCACTTCATCATTACAAACAAACCCACTAAGCCCAAAGCACAATTAGAAGCCCAATAGCAATTTAGAGCTCAAATAGCTAGAAACTCCAAACACCCCCAGTCTCTGTGGATCGACCCGTACTTGCACGAGCTACAACTAACGACCGTGCACTTGCGGTATTACTGTAGGCCCGCGTTTTTATCGCTTAATTTTCACACTCCTCCGGGCCCACCAAGTTTTTGGCGCCGTTGCCGGGGACTCGGGTTTGTTTCTCTAGTAGTTTTATTAGCTATTTTTGCATTTCACTGCATAGTATTTGCATCTGCATCTGCTTCACTTCATTTGCTGTTGGACCTGCTGTTCTGAACCAGTTTTTCCTCTGCTGGGACGCCACCAAGGAAAAGAACCAAAGCCCAACTGGGTTTTTGCAACAATATCAGAGCAGCTGGGCTGTGCTTAAAAGGTAACCCATTTAAGAGAACCCGAATTGTGGGCTTCCAATTTTTAATTGTGGGCTTGTAATATTAAAGCCAATTTTTGGGTTTTTTTTTTATTTTCTGTTGGGTTTGTAATTAATTTTTGTGGGCTTGTTTGTTTAATTTGTGGGCTTGTTTAAATTCTTTCATTGGACTTGTATTTTGGACTCTGGGTTTAAACCCAGCTGAGCTTGTAACCGATTGTGGGCTTGTTTCCACTCAAGAGTGGACCTCGAAACCAAAGTTTTAAAACAAACGTCGGGCCTTAACCAACTGGGCCAAATTAAACTTTCAAAATTAAAACTTAGTTTTTCGTGGGCCGCAGCCTTCCTCCCATTCCATTAGAGGACCAACAGTGGGCTTGCTCCCATTCAAAAACCAAATTTTATTTTCTTTTTTTTTTTTTAAAAAAAAAAAAAAAAAAAAAAAAAAGTTTCCAAATGTCTCCCGCCAAAACCAAATGTCTCCCGCCAAAACCAAATTTTTCCCAACAAAACCAAATTTTTCCCAAAAAGTCCAATCCCATGAAAAACCAAATTTTCTTGTAGATAATGTGTTAGTATATATTTTGTGCTCATCCATTGTGACTCCGAATATGTTGGAGTTTTGCCTTGGATAACAGAGTTTTAATTCTGCTTTCGCCGAAATCGGGTTTCTCTCTCCTTTGACTCTACTCAGCATGTCCCTTTCCATATGTTGCATTTTTAATTCTTTCCATATTTTTAAACATTGAGGACAATGTTTAGTTTAGGTTTGGGGGTATAGAGTAGATACCATGATAATATGCCATAATTGAAAACAAGAACTCCCTCTTTTTGAAAAAATTTGAAAAATTCCAAAAAAAAATTAGAAAAATGATAAAAACATAAAAATGGAGCTCATTTACCTTGAAATGTTGACTCTTGTGCAAATATGTAATTATTAGGAGTCTTAGTCTAGATATTTAGGCACCCTGATTCTAGCACAATTCACATAGTGATAAGAAATTTGCACGCGCACGATCTACCAATACATGTATAGCCTCGATCTTCAAGGTGTTTGATAGGAAGTTAGATTGCCAATCACTTTAGAATACTGAATGAGACTTGACTAGCTTGTTCTTTGGTTGGCTGGGATAGAAGTTGGAGGATACGTTAAGAAAAGCAACCATAGAATTTGACCGGATGCATTCGATAAGAGCCACCTCTTGCTAAGAGTCATGTAATTATGTTTTTCTTTTTGGTTCATGTATCAAAAGTGTCACTATGTTGTAAAGATCAAAGTTATTTCTTCAAAAAAAAAAAAAATCAAAAAAAAAAATCAAAAAAAAATAAAAATAAAAATAAAAAAAAATAAAAAAAATATCAAGTATTTATGTATTCCATGTTTTGTCATGTTAAAGACAATAGTTCTCTCTTGTTCCAAAAATAAAAGAGAGTAATCAATGTAAATAAGAGTCATGTAAAGAGTCATCTTTTTGTTGTAAATAGTCTTGTAATAAGCAAGGAGGGTGCAGCCATCGATGTATAACGCGGGTAAACTGAAATATCACCAACTCATTGGGTGAACATTCACAATTCTCGTAAAGCCGGACAGCTAGCTTGGCTTAGAATTCGGTTCTTAGCCTAAAAACTATCTCTTGGTGGTTAGTAGTCATAACTTCAGGTCATTCTAGACACATGTGTAGATACACTTTACACTCTTATCACATGTCTTTTTTTGTTATCAGTGCTAGGATTGTGCCTTAGATAGCTAGATTGACATCTCCATTTTGCTGTGAGCTTAAACTGTCTTGCACATGTCACATTTGATGGAATCTGAGCTTATATTTTGACCTAGAACTTTGTAGGTACGTTCTAAGCAAACCTTCACGAGACTTCAACTCGTCCACTAGGGACACTTAGTGGTTTAAAAGGCTTAGTGCATATGCTAAATGCATTCGAGAGACCAGCGACAGTGGTATAGGTAGGATTTCCTTAGTTTTGTTTTACTTGAGGACAAGTAAAATTCAGGTTTGGGGGTATTTGATGAGTGCTAAAAAGTGCATATTTTTATATATTTTTCTTGGCATTTAACTCATCTTTTGTGCATTAATTCTACATTTTATCCCATATTCTGTATTTTCTTTGTTTTCAAGAATAAATATTTTTCTTATTTAATTTTGCATTTTTAGGTACCAAATAAAGTTTGGATGAATTGCGGAGCGAAAAGAGCAGAAAAGTAGTGAAAAGTCGGGAAGAATTACGCAAGGAAGCCGCAAAGAATGGAGCACACGTCCAAAAAGCTAGGAATGAGCTCAAGAAGGAAGAATTGTTCTTAAAGAAGATATGGGCTTGGCATACCCAAGGCCCAAAACCCTTACCCAAACCCATTTTCTATATCCATAACCGCCTCCATTCTCAGCCGTTAGATGGGACTACATCGAAATCCTACGGTCGCTCCTTCGTAGAGCATCAAAATCTGAAGTCTCTGCAAAACAGCACAGCGCTTAAATTCCAAGCCTTCATATTAGATTGTAGTTGAATCCAACGATCGCTTCTTTGCCTGCGCATCAAACCTCGATACTTCCGCTTAACACTACAACACCTAACTCCATCTGGTGTCGTTAATTTTGTTGTATTGTATAATCCAACGGTCGCTTCAGGATCCACTTCATCTCACCGTCAGATTGATCTTTCATCTCCATATCCCACGGTCGAGATTCGCCAAACACCGAACTCGATGATCCCGCTACACACCATAGCGACCGAACCCTATGACCTAACCAAACATCCCCTTCTTCCCAAAACAATCGACCTTCACCTTCTTCCTCTCCACCATACCCTGTGCAGAACCACCACCATCACCCATGTCCGTCTCTGCCACCACCACAACTCTCACCAAAGACATCATGGCTCCTACCAACTGAAACCCACTCTTCCCCTACTCTTCTAGCTTTCTATAACATCAATTCCTCAATCTTTTCCTCTCACAGGAACCCTAGGTTAGGGGTTGATGAAATAGATGAGCTAGAAAAGCAATTAGGGCATGGGAAGAACAAGAGAAGCATCAGGAGAAGAATTGGAGGCATGGGTCGACATCTACCAGTGTCATCAGTGATTAGGTAAATTTTAATAGAAATTTTTATAAGAACCCTAATTCCATAAATTGGGGATTTTTGGGGGAAATTGATTGTACGTCTAATTAAAAGCATGGGTCACGTATTAGGGTTGTTATCAGTATGTTAGGTGAGTGAATTTTGGATTTTTGGGTAAACCCTAATTTCACTGATTTGGGGGATTTTTTGGGATTTTGCTTATATGTATAAATAGATGATGTGGGGGTGTGTTGTAACTATCTCTGGACTAGCCGGTGTATCCCCATGAGGGCTGGACTAGCCAGTTCCTCTTGGGTAGATTTTTCTTCCCTGTTTTGTATTTGTAGATTTAATTTTAATTCCAAATTCAGTTTTAGTTTATCTTGTTTCAATTCAGTTTGTTTTATGTTTTAATTCACATTTCATTCTAGTTCACATGTTAGTTTGTAGTTCTCTGTCTAGTAAATGTTTTGTTTTTGTTGCTGTTATGTGAGCTCACATGTGTATGTGTATAGCTAGGCTGAGATGATGCCTTAAGTCACTGTTAGTGGTGGAGTGCTAGGTTATAATTCATGTAAATTGAGTTGATTGAGTAATGGAGGAATTTAGTGCTCAACTGTGCTTGTGATTGATTGTGCTGTCAAAAGACAGTCAATGCTAGGAGTAAACAGTTGAGCAAGCTTCTTCTCCTTCCATTCCATTTATGTATGCCCTGGAACATAGGCAGGCTTGAACCTTCACCTAGCTCCATTAGGGACAGGGATTTAACATAGAATTACACTATCTGGCTAGGTCACAAGGTGGATTCATAACCTAGTTGTGTTGTTTCTCTGTTTTGTATCTGTAATTTTGCTCCCCTGCCATTGCCCTTGGCTTAGGCCTTGGTTCCATTGTTCTTGTTTAGTTTCATTGTTCTGTCACCTGTTTTGTGTTTTGTATTTGTATCTGTTTTCTTGTGTTTTTTGTTTTATCATCCATTGTCTCATTATTTCATTACCATCTTCATTGCCATTGTAAATTTGCATCCTTTTGCCCTGTGTTGCTTCCATGTATATACCATTGTCACTTTTTCTTTGTACATGTCATTGTAAATACCATCCTTGGTCCTGTGTGATTTAGTGCCCTGTCTGCCTAGAGCCTGCTTTACCTTGTCTGCCTGAACAGCTCCTGCTCTCCCTTTCCCTGCTGAGCACCTGCCCTTTGCACTGCTGCTGCTGCAACTGAGCTTGGCTCAGCTAAGACCAAAGTTTAGTTCAAGGCCCAACCACAGTTCAGGTTAAGGCCTAAGGCCCAGTTCACTGTTACCAAGCCCAGTTCACATCAAAAGACCAAAAGCCCATAAGTTCACAGTCAATTCAAAGGCCCAAGGCCTAAAGCACTTCATCATTACAAACAAACCCACTAAGCCCAAAGCACAATTAGAAGCCCAATAGCAATTTAGAGCTCAAATAGCTAGAAACTCCAAACACCCCCAGTCTCTGTGGATCGACCCGTACTTGCACGAGCTACAACTAACGACCGTGCACTTGCGGTATTACTGTAGACCCGCGTTTTTATCGCTTAATTTTCACACTCCTCCGGGCCCACCATGTTACAGCTAAACATAAGTGAAAAATTGGTTCATTTTTAATAACCAAGATATTGGTGTATTTCCTGACCACATTTTAGGTGTACTAACATTGAGGTTAACTTAACTAGTTGAGCAGGACTGGGACCAGACAAGCTGTTTCTAGAGAGATCAGCTTCAAAAAGATTCATAAGATCTCCAAAACTTTGAAGGAGTTTTACCCGGTTTTTTTCTAAGTGCAAACGTTCAAGACTTGTGAGCTCTCCCATACTTACAGGTAAATTTCCTATTAACATGTTTTCATGAATTGGTAATTCTTGGAGTGAAGTCTTACCAATTGATGATGTTAGTAATTCTTGGAGTAAATCTGTTATCTGACGTTCCTCGATATGTTTGGGAAATTAGCTTCTGAAATGAACCTGGAATGCTTCCGCCAAGCCGATTGTATTATGGATGACTGTAACCTCCTGAATTTGCAATTAACGGGTTAAGCTCCTGAATTTCATCTTGAATTCTTTTCTCCTGCAAAATGAAGTGGTGGAAATCAGTTTTTACCTTTGGAGTCCAAGCTAAATGTATTGAAAAAAAACAACAACACAGAACAGACTTCAGAAAACACCCTATTGTAGGCAAACACAAAGATCAACAGGTATAATAAACCTCATGAAGCAACGGCCACTTCATTCCATTTCTCCCAAAGCCAGGTAATTGGTGCTGGTTCTAGTGTTGATGACATGAGAGGGTCTGCAATTGGTGCTGCTGAAGGGGATGCAGATTCAAGAGGGTTTGCAATTAGTGCTGCTGAAGGTAAAATACCAAGAAAACACACACCAATTCACAAAGAAAAGACTCGAATCCAAACTAACATAACCCTAAGAAGCCAAGAGTAAATGGTCTTTACCATCCGTGTCGGCAAAACGTAAACTAGAGCAAATTGCTGATGCATTAGATCATTATCAAACCTATACGACCCAACCTAAATCACCCAAGAAAACACCCAATGAACACACTCTTTAATCATAAATAGTAAACCCACTACAAATTAAAATTGTGGAAAACTAATACCATTCCAAAAAAGGGTTTCATAAATGAGTAAAAAGAGACAAAGCCAAGAAATAGGAAGCGTAGCTAAGGCAAATTAATATTGGACTCTTATCTCATTTTTGAACTAGCTTGGAGAAAAGAATCTTCTAGTTACAGAGATTTCATAGTTCAAACCAGAGCACCCTCTTCTTCACCACTATAACTACTGTTGAGAATGCAATCCATAACATTGGCAAGTGAGACAATATCTCAAACAGGTAATACATATCAAAATGATGACTAAGATTAGCTCAAATGAAGGGGAAAAGAAAGACAAGAAGAAAATTACCTCAAACTGATGATTAATTTCAGGTGCTAAATGATACCTAAACATCTAAATCCCCGACACGAACCAAAACCAATACCCAACTCCAACAAAATGAAAACCCTATTAAGAAATCAATATTTTTTCTTTAGATCAACAAAAGACTCTGAGAAACTAATGTGAATCATAAGAAACTTGAAAAACAAAGATGTAACTCAATTTTACCTTTGAGTAAGGGAAGCCTCTATCACCACCTTTCTCAACAGTACTGCAAATCAAAAACTCGCTTCTATAACAGAAGCAAGCCCATTAATGCCAATCAGAAAAAGATCTGTTGGAGAAAATGTTGCAAGATTATGACAAGAACAACTTTCAATCACCATGAGTTCAGCTTGCTTCCTTAGCAATTTTTCTTGAATTTTTTTTTCAATCAATCAATTGTCAACACTAACTGCACAAAATCGAAATAACAAATTGATTAAACCCCCCAAATGAAATGAAATCGGTCAAGAAATCCCAAAATCAAACGAATCCCATACTTACAAAACCCTGGATTTGACAGGGAAAGATAATTGACTCAAAGATTAAAAAAAAAAAATTAAGATCTGAACAACATATAGCATCGACTGCAACTTTCTCGAAGAATACAGAGAGAAATCACAACAAACCTCAAACGTTAACAGCCACTTCATTCCCTTTCTCGCACCACATAAACTCGTGGTTTTAAAGTTTATTTTTAGCCTTGATTTTCCCTTGGTGAAAATGTTTGGTTAACTGATTTGGATTTGGTTTGGCCGGAAAAGGTCAATTTGGAATTTCTGAGAGAAAAAAAGAAGGATGAGAGTTTCTGTTAAACTGTGAGCTAGAGATGTGGGGGATCTGAGTTTCAATTCTGGAAACAAGTTTTGCTTTTTGTTTTAGTTTCTTAGAGATAGGGGAGAGATCAATGTTTTTTTAGAATAATTGATACTGAGAAAGAAAGAGAAAGGGTGAGATAGGAGCTGTGAAAAAAATTTCTAGTCGAGAATTCTAGAAAAATTCATTGAAATTTTAGATTTCACCCAAAAAAAGGCGCCAGCATTCCCGCCAAATCATTTTCCCCAAAATGTTTTCCCGCCACATAAAAATTATAGTTGAAATTCTTTTGCCACCCTTGAATAAGATGGCAATCCTTATACCTTTTGTGTTTTAGTAGATAGCCGTAGGATTAAAAAATCTAATTTTCTATTGGTTGGATATATATCAGGCTGGATCGCGTATATTTAGCTATGGTGTATTGGCGTGGTGTCTTGTGTGTAACCCGAAATTTGCATTGCTAAATATTGTGATCTTAATTATGGTGACTATCAATAGATAACAAGAAATGGGTGGATAATGAGGAGCGAGTTGAGTTTGAGGAAAAAGGGTTAACCTGATAAAATCCTCATAATTTAAAAATATATTTTTAGAAAAATATTCGATTTTAATGTCAGAATCTTATTCACTGTCGATTCATTCTCTCAAACTTAAAATTGTTCTATCTCAAATTTCATATATTATTTTCATTATGAGTTTGGTATTGGAATTTGTGTAAAGTAAACATGACCAAAAAAGCGAATAAAATTGGTGGACAAATGTGTAAAATCTAACGCAGTTGATTCCAAGACAATCATTTGTATTTTTAATTCAATGCATTTGGAGCGGTTATTTCTTGGTATAGGTCAAAGTCTTACAAATTAGCGTCTCGAACTCAAAATACTCCCGTGCAATACATTTGTTTAAAGTTTAATAGAATTTGCTTAATTTGGCATCTGCTTACTCCACCATTTTACTCTTTAACCGGTAAAACGTTTTTACAAACGAACACTAAGTTAAAATAATATAAAATTGGAGAAAATCAATGCAATCCGTGAGAAAATGAGTGAGGTCGACCGACATTAGGTAAGACTGGTGAAATTTTGGTTTGAATGGGTAAAACCCCATGGAGTCCAAGCTAATTCCAATAAAATCAAGCGATATTCGATAAGATTGAGGATATATAACATATGAAATTGGGTAAGGTCGATGGACATTCGGTTAAAATCATGGATAAATGGAGAAACCTACAGAATCCGAGAGAAGAAATCTACCGATATTGAATAAGATTGACGGATAACAAGAAAAATCGAGTAAAGTCGACCGAAAATTTAGTTTGAATTGATATGTAACCATATAAACCTATGGAATCTATGGGAAATCTAGTGAGTTGAGCGGTATTGGATAAGATTGATCGACAACACGCGAAATTAACTAAGGTTGATGAACATTTGGTGATAAATTCCTGATAACTGAAGAAACCAGTAGAACTGGGATAAAGAGTAAGGATGGATGTTATCTAATCATAAGATGATGGATGACAAGTGAAATTAATTGAAGTTGATCAAAATTGGATTTGAATTGATAAATAACCATATAAACCCATGGAATTAGAAAAAAGTTGTGTGAGGTCAGGTGATATAAAACACATTG
This sequence comes from Papaver somniferum, assembly GCF_003573695.1. Lineage (NCBI taxonomy): Eukaryota > Viridiplantae > Streptophyta > Magnoliopsida > Ranunculales > Papaveraceae > Papaver > Papaver somniferum. The sequence continues at coordinate 5,227,416 of NW_020619603.1, read as the reverse complement.
ATGAATAACATGAAATTGACTAAGGTCCATGGACTTTCAATTAATATGATAGATAATTGGACGAATCAGTGAAATCAAGGAGTATTGGGTTGTGTTGACCGATATTGGGTAAGTTTGATAGTTAACAAGCGAAACCATGTGAAGACGATGGAAATTCGTTTGTGTCACTAGGTGACCATATAAACCCATGGAATACTTGAGAAATATAATGAGGTTGAGTGATATTGGATAAAAATGATCGAAAACGAGTAAAATTTCCTAACGTGGGTGGACATGAGGTTTAAATGATGGATAATTGGATAAACCGACGAAATTCGAGAAAAAATCAATGAGACCTAACCACATTGATTAAGGTGTAGCAACCGAAATTAAGTGAAGTTTATTGTAATTTAGTTTTAATTGATAGGTAAGTAACCATATAGATAAACCTATCGAATCTAAAAGAAGTTAGTGAGCTCGAGCGGTATTGGATAATATTGCTACACAACATGTTAAAATTGAGTGAGATCATGCAATATTAGACATGATTGATACATAACATGTGAAATCCATTAGAATCGATAGATCTCACCCTATTGTATTACCAACGAGAGTATATAGATGATATTTATTTAGAGGTCATTCATTTGCATTATGTGGGAAATTATTTATTTATTTTGTTATGGTTTTTCTTTTGTTTGTTTTTTTCTATTTATTTATAAAAAGCTCCAATTTCATTAATGTCAAATCCAAGGATACATAGAATTTTTAAACATGAAGAACCTTTGAGTATCAATAAGAACAAATTGTAAGGAGTACATGGACAAATATTACGACAAGAGAGAGAAAAGGAATATTGAAAATTAACTAATTATGAATACAAAAGATCCGATGAAATCCGATGAGGGGTGATATTAGGACAAAACCCTACCATTTGATGTATTTTCTTCTCGAGAAAGATATGCTCCATCTTCAATGAGGTAGTTTGCACAAATTTTGACCAAAAAAGGCATAATCCGGCGACTGGAGCTCCATATTGATGATCTTCAAAATTCTAGTAACTAAAGTACGATAACTAATAAAGCTAGAGGAGAAACACTTAAAAGTGTAAATAGAAATGCCATAAAGATGCAACCAAACTACAGATGACTGGAAGAATATATCGTGGAAAACGATAAAAACCTTCACAAATCTAAACCCTACCTTCCAATCCAAAACAAAACAATAAATAATAAAATCTAGATACTTATACTGCTCAGATTTGCTCCAGGAAATCGGAGTAGTTTAGAGCTCGCCGAAAATATTTTCCCCTCGACGGAAATCGTCGCTATCTAGAATGGAGAAAAGAAAGAGGAGGAAAAAGTTTTTTGGTTATGCTATTCGTATTTCACAGTCACACAAATTCTTAGAAATACGTATTTTTATTTTAAATTGACCAGTGTAAATTTAGTTTGCATCCATTAATGGAAATCAATAAGATGAATGCATCACAGAAAAGCTGGTTAAGCCGTTATTCAAGCTTTATGAAATGAGTAATAACCAAAGCATCATTGACAATTTTAGAACGACTAGATTTAATGTGTCACATTCCAATGAACTATATGTATGTTTTTTTGAAGGATACATTAATTTTACACGCTAGTATATGCTACCAAATGATTAGTTTTGTGGACCATTTTTTTTAAATGATCATTTGTACTCATTTTAACATCCAAGTTCGTATGCATTTACATATTTCTTATTTTTGATAAACATATACGTTTACATAAAAAGTGCCATGTTTTGAACGGGTCTACTAGCCTCGTGTTCGCGTCAACAAGAAAAAAAGGTCGTGGTACAATACTACAATGGGTCACATGAAACAAGAAGATTCTAAAAAGTTAATCTTAACTGTTAATTTTACATTTAATCCTACTGTCCTCAAAACTTACAGAAACCCTAATCTTTCCCTTCAACTCAAGTGGCCGCTTTTCAATTCTTTTTATCTCACCCTCCCTCTCAGGCTCAGAAACTGTATCCATTTCTCTTATCCTCTCTTTGAATCTTTCATTATTTTGCTTTGCTAAATCTCGTTGATGGATCAATGATAGGAGAAAGGAAAAGCATTCAAGATTTGATGATGATGATTGATCAATGCTTGAAAAATCCATGGATCGAAGAACAAAACCATATGTCCTCTGTTAATTAGTTTATAGCTTGTGTTGGATTGATTAATGTTGGGATTGGTTAAAGTTTGGATTTTTATGATTTGGATGCTGTTAATTTGGTCTTGTTTTGGGTTGTAGTGGTTTATTAGGCTAATTTATTTGAAGGGTTTCGGGGTTTTAATTTGGGGATCAGAGGGAATTGGGTTTATTTTGATTAGGTTACTGTTGATTTTGTATGATTTGGAAAGTTCATGTTTGGGTATGTTGTCTTGCTAACTGATGTGCCCTGCATTTGACAGGTGTTGTTCATTGGGAATATGTGATTTAAGATGCGTGAAGATTAGTTGATGTTTATGTTCACTGGTAATAAAGTGTTGTTGATGTTTTTAGAGTCTTTGCGGGTAGTTTTTATGGATTCATGTCTCAGTTCTTACTCAAAGGTAAACATATGTTCCCGATCTTGAATGTCATTTTTTTTAAAATATAATGAATTTAAATTAACGTTTCTTCTACTCTGCATTTTCTTATATGTGTGCCTCTTTTTCTTTATAATCATGTTTTCCTTGATGATTCGTGAATAATCAAGACTAAGCTTTGATGTGTAAACAATAATTTTGATCTGGAGTTTGTTTCTACACAAATTGTACTTTGAAATTATATTCTAGATTCGGAACGTAAGACATTTTAAAATACATATGGATGTCATCTTCTTTCTCACTATGACATCCAATTGTACTTTGAAATTTTATAAATATGGTTGTCGTCTTGTTTCTCAATTTCTTAGTTTTCTATGTTTTTTTCCTCCATATGGATCCTATTTTTGTTTAAATTTTTTGTTGTTGGAATGAATTAATCAGGTGAGGTCTACTCCAAATTCATCTGATCTTGAAAGCTATTTTTTCTCAATTATCACAAGGTTTATTATTTGGTTTTTGATTCAGTTCTTGATGTTGTATATCCAATTTAGGGTACAGTCTATGTTCTATGTTCCTTATTCATTTGTTTGTATATGCAGGACCCAAGTTTATCATTTTTAGGAGGGAGCGATCCGGAAAGATTAGTTGGTACGAAATCAGAGCTAAAATATAGTAGAACGAAATAGTAGGAATTTAATCCTGTCCGGCGTGAATGAGATTAAGTCGCATCAGCATGAACCTAATCTTGTCCAGTGAAATAAGTTGCAGCATTGCACTATCACACTGTGTTCAGCGCTCTGTTTTATTTTTTATTTTATTTTTCCTTTTATGAAATGTTTTATTTTGTAGTAATTGAAATAATAAATGTAATGTCGAAATGAAAAAAATCAGTAATCAATGTATTATTAATTATAGATAAAAATTGTCCGTTTTAAGATAATTTTTCTATTTGACTTTATTGGTGGTTTACATTCCAACCACCTCTCGCACGGCAATCTAAAATTTTGACCAATTAATAAATAATTTTGTATTAATATAAATTGGGCGGCAGCATGGGAGCCTAAAAAGGTTTTGCACTGGAGTAATCACTTGACCAATTAATTAGGCACTGGAACAAATGAAAAGTAGATTGGTTTGGCACGGCAACCAATAAAAGTTGCATTGGAACACAGAAAGTAACTGGATAAAACGTTTGGCAACGACCCATGTTATTTGTAAAATGATTCGGGAACCGTCTGACAACTATCAACATTAGTTGTTGAACAGTTTGATAACTATACTTGGCAACAAAGATATTAATTGCTAAACAGGTTCACAACAAGACTAAGAGTAGTCGCCATGATGTTTAACAATTACCTGACAACTATAAATTTTGTTGTTAGAATGTTTGGCAATTAACTGAGAACTAAAAAAACTAGTGGGTCTAAGCTATTATATTTAACAAAGAATGTATTTGGATATCACAAACTAAGTTGCCAAAAGCGCGCATAGCAACTAGAAATTTTTAGTAGTTGCCTTTGCATTTGGAAACAACCCATACGGCAACTAAGGTCCCGCAACTACCATTAGTTGCCTTTTTGTTTGGCAACTCAAAACTAATATTAGGCAATTAAACTAGTCTCGTTGCTAATGCTCGGATTTTTTGTAGTGCGTGTAATGTACCGCCATGTTCAATCAAAATTCAAAATGGTTTTAAGACACTTAGGCACCTATTGTGATCTTCTAGCCAGTAAGTGTGTTGTTGCCTTTTCAAATCATCGTAGATTTGATTTGGTGGCAGAATGTGCATGATGCACATGAAAATAAAGGCTTCGGGTGTTGTATAATTTGGTATACCTTAACCAATAGCCTTATGGAAACATTTTTCTTATTGATTTTAACTTCTTTTCCCCAAAAGGATGGTATGGAAATCAAATGAAGCTCCAGCTCCAACAGCAGGAACCACAACAAGTGCAAATGGCCCCTCCAATGAATCAAATTATGAACGGATAAAGATGGTGATTGTTGAGATATATGTTTTTAATTAATTTCCGAATAGTTATCTCTCATTTAAATGGTTTTAATGTGACTTTTATTCTTTCTTTTAAAGAATAAATTTATTTCATTTTTAATGTCAAAAATCGTTTTTTGTTGAATAGGTTAATGGTGCTAATTAAGAACTTAATAATGCATGTCATTTAATCTTATTTAATTTTTTGTTATTGAAAATCAGTCTTTGATAAAAAAGAATTTGGAGAGTTGTAAAAAGTCTTGTTTCTTATGTGAGAGTTTTCTATCATGTTTCTTGAGTTTATTAGAAAATGAATTTGTGTGAGAAAGAAAAACAAGTGTGTGATCATCCTTGATTTTTCTAAAAGTGCTTCTGAGCAAGAATGAAGTGTAGAAGTTTCACATCCTCTCATCGTGCAAGAGTGATTATGTAAGAGATTGAATTCGGCTGTTTTATTCTGGGGACGACGCGACATTGAAGAACTGCTTGCACAATCTTAGGCAGAGCCGCGAAACGTCTTAAAGAAAGCGACTTAGTCCGCGACTCAACCATACTAATTGTTTCGTGTTTGATTTTATTTTTTGCGCATGCATAATTCATCAATTGTTCCAAAAATTTTAAGACGTTCTATTCTGCCACGGAAATCAAAATGAAAACGATTGCTGATATGCTATAAGTATCTTTGTTTTATTTCGTCTTAAAATTATAACCGGAAATTTTTTATTTAGCGATTAAACATGATGCTTGAGATTTTAGGTAACCCGGTACCTAAAGTTAACTTTATGTCTAATCTTGATGGACTAGGAATGTAATATGGATAATATTTTTTATATCATGAATATCTAAAGTAGAAAAATAATATTGATGTGAAACGAATATTTATAACATGTTGTAGAGTTTTATTTTTATCTCCTACATAAAAGTGAATTAGGTCTTGAAATTTTAACCGGGTTTATTAGATATCATGAGGATTATCCACGTAAAATTTCAGAATTTTTGGAATCTGAAAAGTATTTTAGAAAACTGAACAGCGTATCTGAAAAAATTCTGACGGGCAGAAATTTAATCCTGATTGAATATGTTTTTTAAAATGTTTTTGTGGATAATTTGAATTCATATAACATGAAACATTTTTGAAAATGTCCATTTGAAGTTTTAATTTGAGAGATGTGGTGATAACAAAATTGTTATGTATGTATGTCTAAATATTTGAAGTGATACTTGAGTTTAGAGAATACAGATGTAACAAATTACATAAAAAATCATGTTTTGATTTTATACTTCATACTCTTGTTTTGGTAATGAAAAAGAATATCATTGATATCAATCAAGCTAATGCACCCCATATGTTTGATAATATGCTTAATAAAAAGTTATAAGTATATGTATGATGTTATACGACTATATAACTTTGAATCTTTGTTTGAAAATTAAGAGAAACTTGGAGTACTATATTATTTGATTTTCGAGTAATTATGTAAGTGCACACCTTACTTATTTTTTGGTTTTAAATGCTCATATGTACATGATTGTGACAGGTGAAAATTCACTTACTTATTTCCCAATGAAATAAAAATTACGGGAGACTAATCGATGTGAGGAGCAATGGGGTTGCTGATTTCTTTGTTGGTGCGCAAAGAATGGACAATGGTTTATAACCAATTGAGCTTTAAAAGCAATTGAGGTATGTTTGATGAACTATTTGTAGTTATTGTAGTGATCAAATAATGGTATTCTAAATTGAATAAATTGATTTTTCAATCTTAGAATAAATTTTAGGGAAACAAGATATTGAGAATTATTGTATATGACAATAAACATGTGACTCATATAAGTTTGGAACTTATGAGATGGAATTTTATACGAACCAAAAACCGAAATAATTAGAAACCTAGTCAAAACAAATGTGAATATCAACTCTCACCAAGAAATAAACAAACTATTGTTTATGAATTTATTTGCGATTCTTGCACGGCATTGCAAGGATATCAAATGTTATTAACAACGCTTTTCAAGCTTAGTTAATGTGAACTATGAATACGGTGAGAGGTTGATATAGATTGGTGTTTTACACCATATTTGTTTTGATAGGTTATGATTCGAAAGTTGAACCAAATCGTTTTGAAAGAAAGTGGCGTTGAGATATACTCACATCACTAGGATTTTCGGTATTGGTATAGCCTAAAATTTTACTTTGGGTAGAACAATCCTGTTAAAGATGTATCTAGTTTCCAAGATGTTCATCTTGTTAATAACAAGATGTTCATATATTGTATAAACCAGAGTGAGATAGGAAATTTGTTACACATGATATGTTATGGATAAAATGTTTGAGCATAATATTGCAATTTTATCATAACATAAATTGAATTTTCAATATTTGAAATATGAGATTTTGTCATGCTTTTTAAGAAATCAGTGAGTTAGTGATGAATATGAGGATGTTATATTTTCTTATAAACTTGGTAATTTTTTGTATAACATGTATGTAATCTTACCTAACTCATAAAAGCATGTACCCTTTCAAATCTAATGCGAGTTGTATAAGTTTGAAATGAAATAAAATGTTAGAGAATTTTATAAAAACATGTGTGATGCTTTGAATGACTTGTATTGATATCAAATATGATACTTTGAGTAGTTAACTAGGTGATGTTGTCTTCACTAAAATTGTTTGAATTTTTACCCGCTATCTTGTGTAAAACGCTTTGGATTTAAATCATTGGTTCATTAGTTTTTCACAATTTTTGGAGTCTTTTGATATTGTTTCGAAATTCTTGTTTGAGTCAAAAAATAGTGGGGGTTCCATAACCTATGTTTTACAAACTTTGATTTGAATTAGAGGAACTAGAAAAATGAAGGTGATGAATAATTCACTAAGAGTGGACCTAGAAAAGCATATTTAGTGAGACTAAATTTTAGTCATGAATATTTTGTTGCTTATAATTTGAAAGATAACTTCTCATAGAAAGTAACTTTGTTCTTTAAAAATTAAATCTTTGGAAAAATAAATTCGTGAACATATCATCTTTAGACAAGCAAACATAAAATTGTTGACACTTGCATTCATGTATCTAAATTAACTTACATGCTTGTGTTGTTGATGTTGTTTCTACGATATACTATTTTTTATAGTCATAAGTAGAAATATATACTTTTTTGTAAGTCAAAGATGAGAATATATGTAAACCAAGCATGGAAAACTATGTAGCTTCTACAATAAAAGAAAGACTATAAATTATATATTTCTCATTTATATTATGAAAACAACTTTAAAACAATTTAAAAGAGATAAATTGTTTGCTTGATTCATTCGGATGATTTCAGAATTGATGAAAGTGAAATGCAGAATACTCTTTGTTTTGTATGCATAGGTGATTTGTTGAATTTTTATTCTAACTTATAGGATGAAAATGAAATTGAGAACATGCTTAGTTTACTATTTGACATGAAACAATTTAATGAAGATGGTGTATGTTGTTAAAAATAATTTTTTTTCTTTGGATCGATTTCATTTCAATGAAAATAGAATTTTAAAAGAGATAGAAATATATATAATCTTGATTGTAAACAAATTTTCACTCATTTGGTTTAGTGCTAATGATTTTGAGATTGTGTGTGATTGCACTAGACATGAGTATGGTAGCTCAGTATGCTTCTTTGATACGTGATTGATTATATATATATAAGTATTTTTTGTAGTGGGGGTGTAATATATTGCTTCCATAGTGGGGGATAATTTATATTCAGATTTACCAATCCTAGTATGGAAAATTGGTAAAATATTGAGAAGGTTTTGAGGTGTTTCAAACACATCTTACGCCTAGAAATACACTATCTAAATGGTTACCGCAATCCTTTAAGGATATTCCCAAGCTGATTGGAGATACTTTCAGTTGAATCCTTTAAGAGATGAAGCGATTCGATCCTCTAATAGATAGAGGAACAGACATATAAATCCAATATGATAGTACCGCGGCTATTGCAAGAATTGAGAATGCATGCAACGACAACTATAAGAGTTGATATTTTGAAAATGGATTATATAATGTCTGAAAATAGTTTTCGTTAGTCTTTTAACGAAAGGATTGATAAGAAGATGTGAATACATCTTAGGGATGAGGTTTATGCCCATTGAGATTGAGTCATTTGTGATGGCTACCCAACCTAGAAATAGGTTCAAAGGGACTATACGAAGTCATAGATGATAGCATCTTTGAGATTGAGTTATTTACATTGCGGTTACCAACCTATACCTCAAGATCTCAAAAATAGGTTCAAAAGGGTAACCCTTACCTATGGAGTGAGATCCCAAAATATAGGTTCAAATGGAACACCAAGTCATAGATAATATGGAGATGCGAGAATCATGCTTTTGAAGAATTCATCCCACGGCATGATATCCTGAAGTGAATAGAGGTTGAGTTTAAGTTTTAATTTTTTAAACTCTTGATAAACTCACCTATGTGAATGTGAATGTGTGGTCGCTTTCTATGAGAATATGGGCAGTTCTCTAGATCATTTATTAAACTGGGATACAAGCACATGGCCGTAATGTGCTGGCTTTAGATTTTACACTAATATAGTCGTGTGTGTTAAGCGATCTTTTTATCTACTAGAGTTCAAGACTTGTGTTCACTCTATGGTCAGATTTTAAGAGAGCCTATTAACACTATGTAAAGGTTCAAGTCGCGAAACACCTTTGCTTATGCACATCTCTGTATATTCTTGCTCAATGTTTAGAAAAATATAAGTGGGGGATTGTTGAGATATATGTTTTAAAAACATTAATTAATTTCCGAATAGTTGTCTCTCATTTAAATGGTTTTAATGTGACTTTTATTCTTTCTTTTAAAGAATAAATTTATTTCATTTTTAATGCCAAAAACCGTTTTTTGTTGAATAGGTTAATGGTGCTAATTAAGAACTTAATAATGCATGTCATTTAATCTTATTTAATTTTTTGGTTATTGAAAATCAGTTTTTGATAAAAAAGAATTTGGAGAGTTGTAAAAAGTCTTTTTTCTTATGTGAGAGTTTTCTATCATGTTTCTTGAGTTTATTAGAAAATGAATTTGTGTGAGAAAAAAAAACAAGTGTGTGATCATCCTTGATTTTTCTAAAAGTGCTTCTGAGCAAGAATGAAGTGTGGAAGTTTCACATCCTCTCATCGTGCAAGAGTGATTGTGTAAGAGATTGAATTCAGCTGTTTTATCCTGGGGACGACGCGACATTGAAGAACTGCTTGCACAATCTTGGGCAGAGCCGCGAAACGCCTTAAAGAAAGTGACTTAGTCCGCGACTCAGCCATACTAATTGTTTCGTGTTTGATTTTTATTTTTTGCGCATGCATAATTCAACAATTGTTCCAACAGTGATTGAGGAGGTGATACAAAATAAAAAGATGATGATCGAGAATTACTTCAACATGTTTTAGTTTGATGATTGTGATTTGTGATGATTCATTGCAACTATTTTGATAAAATTATAAGTTTTTTCTTTATAATTTCAAAATTAATTCCATATTGATGTATCATTTCTATGGTTTTTCTATTTTTAATGGTCATACCGCATCAATTTCTAATAGAGAAAACTATCAAGGCTGCTGCAGAGGATTATTCTCAAACTATTTCACAATTTCGGGAACATTTTTTTTAAAACTCGACAATGCAATTGAAGCTAACATATTGATAATATTTTCTTCTTATAAATCTCCATACTTAGACTAAAAATGAACACACCCGAGATATATGATACCGTCATCTATCCCTTTGAAGAGTAACCCTTGAAATTAAAATGGGCACATGCTGAGCAGCTGAGGTTTAATATGAACGCGCAATTAGGGATATAAATTACTTCCCCCAACCCATAGTGTCTTCTAAGTAGTGATTTTTAGGTATGAAAATACTAAAATACACTTTGGTTAATTAAAAAATATTATGAATATACTATACTACCCTTTCCCCTAAAACTTAAAATCAAAATAACCAAAATATATCCCCCATTCTCCTAATTTTGTTCCGGCAGTCACCTAGGTTTAGGGTTTTGCAAAATAAATTCATCTTCTTCATACGTTCTTCATCGACGATTAATCGTCGATTCATAAATTTCTTCGTCGATTAACCTACCCGAATCATAACCATGCCTCCACTAAAGAAACCAAATGCCAAATCGAAGTCAAAATCGATTACTCAATAAAAATTAGAAAAAAGGCTTGCTTTGATTGCTCAAGAGCAAGAGGAAGAAGAACAAGAGAACTCGGACAATCAAACTCGCGTAAACATGGATTCTGTGAGAAGGTAAGTACTTCTGAACTAGTTTATAAGTGTTTTAATCGATTTAAGGCAGTGGGTTTAGGTTAGAATCGCGAACACTAACTTAAACAATTGAGTTTGAGTGAGTACCGGCATTGAATTGAATATGAATACAATGCCAGTATTGGATTACGACATTCAATCTAGAATGAAGGCAATGCCGGTAGACTGTTACGGCGTAGAATTTGGTATGAAACCAATGCCGGTACTGATGCTAAAATCACCTGAAACTGAATGTTAGGTACCGACATTGAAATCAGGTTGAATGTTATGCCGGTAGTGCGTTACGGTATTGGTTTAGATTTATTCGAGTATGCCGGTAGTGCAATTTAAATATATAGGAACAACCTAGGAATTTGTTACCTGTACCGACATTGATTTTAGGTCGCATTTTGTGTCCGTACCTGGTTACGGCATGGAGTCGAATTTTTAAATGTGTGTCGACAGTTCTCTTTTGGTATCCAGGAACATTCTAGGAATTACCGGCATTGTCAATAGTTAATGTTCACTGCCGGATTGATGTACCAGCATGACGTATTTTCTACATCACTATGCCGAGTTCTGTCCCGGCATGGTTTATTTTTCTTGAATCTATGCCAGTCTTAGGAATGAAAGTGAGTTGTCTTATATTCATTTCGTGTGTATTTTGTTATAGAGATACAACCAAGGAAGCTAACAAAGGAAATGTATGATCCAAATATCGCACAACGGTAAGAGTTTGCGATATTATAGATAGAGCCTGCGAAGTTATGGAGAGAGTTTGCGAGAAGGTTGCGAAGCTTGCGAGAATGTAGTTTGGGCGCGAGATAATATGAGTTGTACTCCACAACATATGATCTGTCATCCACTATGTAAACACCTATATAAAGGGAAAGTCAGAGAGAGAGAAAAAAAGGTTTAGAATTGGTATTATTATTATTTCGTTCTTCTTCCTCTACCAACCTAGAGCTCCAAATACTCATTAATGGAGATTCTCAATGTAAACCAAATGTAATTTCAATAATTATAGTGAATATTCCTAACCCCGTGGATGTAGATCATATTGATTTAACCACGTAAATCTTGTGTCTTATTTTCTATTTTCATTATCTTTATTTTTATTTTCATATCAAATAAGTTTAGATCTATAAATCATAGTCATGATAATACAGGGGGTGTGTTGTAGGACTTCCTGCAATTACATAATGGCGCTATAAACAGGGAACGAGTAAAGGATTTATCCTTCCTGTAACTTGTTGATTCAAGAAATTTTCAAGAAGATTAGCTACTGTTCATATTTTTCTAGATCTACAAAATTTAAGTTCAAAAATGGAAATTTTATGGAAGAAATCACACTTTCAGGGAGTAAACATCATCAACAATTCAAAGACATGAAAAGAGTGAGAGAAAAAATTAGTTGTTGTGGTGAAATTTAAGGAGAAAATGGAAGTTTCAGTGGAAGATTTTCATGTTCAGGAGAAGAAGGCAAATGTGAAAGAAGTTAAGGAAGGATGAAGAAAAGATAAGAGGCAGATGCTGCAATTTCTATCACAAACAGAAATTCGCACAGATGGTTTGAGCTGGAGCGAGTAAGCGATAGGTCATGGGTTCGAATTTCGCAGAGACACATATTTTTCATTTTCTTCTCATTTGCATGGGAGAATAAAAGAATAAGAGAAAAACATTGTGCGTTTATTTTGCAAAGATATTCTTGAAAAGTTGGTCAAGAGAACAATATGTACGTTCGTGGTCGCAAGTTCGAACTTCCCTGCGAGCATAGTTTTCTTCTTTTTACAGATAGCGAAAAATGAATAATTTCGCAATATTTTTTCATTAGTTCGCAAACAAGAGGTAGCACAGTTGGTCAAGCTTCGCTAGAGTGAGTTGTAAGACTCGAGTTCGAATCCCTCATCAAGCTTAATTTTTCGCACATTTTTGAAATCCTAAAGGCGAAAAAATGGAATAAAGTACAACATTGTGTGTTTCTTTCGCAAGCAACAAATAGCGCAGATGGTCAGAGAAGGAGTATGCAAACTAGAGGACATGGGTTCGATTCTCCCTGCGACCAAATAATTTTTTCTTCGCAAATATTCATTTCGCCGAGTTGATATTTGATTACTTCGCACAGTCTTTGATTATTTCGCAAGAGAGGGTTAGCACAGTTGGTCAGGAGGCACAGTCTTTGATTATTTCGCAAGAGAGGGTTAGCACAGTTGGTCAGGAGACATGAATGCAAGCAGCAGGTCGCGGGATAAGTTCTTGCTTCTCGCATGTTTATTTTTATTATGCGAAATTTATACATAATTGCCTCTTACACAGTTGGAATTTGATTTGTTCGCAAGAAATTTGATTATTTCGCAAAAGAGGCTTAGCACAGTTGGTATGGTGCGAGAAAATCCAAGAAGAAGATCAAGGGTTCAAGTCTCACTTCTTACACTTCTTTTTGATGCGCGAAATTCATACATTTCAAGGCATTTATTCACTTCTTTGATAACAACAGCGACTCACGTGAAAGATAAGTACCACCTCCTTGAACATTTTACTTTATACTAGGAACGAATAAAAAGATTTTTGATTTGATTTACAAAAAGCGATTCAATCGCACGATTACAAAGATTTTAAAGATTACTAAGATTTCAAGATTATAAAGACTTCAAAATTACAAAGATTGCGAGATTTCAAAATTACAGAAAACTGAGAAAATTCAATTTATATATTTCTCTAGAATATTTCTTTTGCAGAGAATAAAAAGATTTTTGATTTGATTTACAAAACGCGATAGAATCACAGAATTACAAGGTAAAGATTTGATAACTCTAGGTTGGGCGACTAAGGTAATAAGGACTCTCCCAAGGAGTGCAGATCTGATCAAGACGCCGAGGTACACGGTTGAGTCAAGAGTGCCAGGGGCGTTTGAAGCGCACCTTGCCATTCTTGACAAGTCTTGGCTTATACTGCACTCGGCCCGAAAAAAACCCCACTTAGGGTGCAGTCTCGTAACCATAAGCCCTATAGGTAAAAGGGATAAGAGGCTGCGAAAAAAAATGGTTGTTGTTAAGGATGGATGGAGGAGCTAACCTTTTATGGTAAAAGTACGCCTCCTTGAAGGGGCAACCAAGGGGGAGATAAGGGAGGCACCCTCCATTAGGGAGATGATAAGTGTCTTAAGACGCAAATGTCATGAGGATTTTTACTCGCAAGGGTATTAAGGCTTGTCATATTTGTGCGAAAATCCTGAAGAGGCAATAATACTAGAGAAAAAAATAAGACGAGATCAATGGGTCATTACATGAAAGTGTGAAGACGTCATGCGATTTCGTCGCAAGACGACAATGTCATGGGGCTTTATTTTCGCAAGAATATTTAGTCATGTCATACTGTCGCAACAATCCTGAAGAGACAATAATACAAAAGAAAAGTTAAGGCAAGATCAATGGGTTTTTGCATGAAAGTGCAAAGACGTCCTGCGATTTTGTCGCAATGACAAGAGGTGGAAAAATAAGACCTTTAACTAGGAAGGCAAAATAAGACCACATAAGAAAATGAGTAAGCAAATAAGCTTGCGAATATGTACATGGAAATGAAACTGAGGCAGTGAAAATGCCGCAGACTTGATATTATGAGCATACTGTTATGAGATACTAATAGTGCAGGAAAAAGGAAAGATGAAACACAAGTAAGAACTTGTGAAGAACAATAACTACACGAAGATGAATGCATACACTAAAGAAAAAGCCAGAGAAATGAAGAATTGAAGCAATTTAAAGCTACATCAATTTTAGACGGCAAAATGAGCTAAGTAACACAAACCTTAACTATACATTGCAATAGATAAGCATTCTCATCATACAAGCATCATGCTAGCATCATAAAAGCATTGCATAAGCATTTCATGGCATAAACATCGCATACACATTTCATAACATAATCATCACATAAGCATTATGTTCACATAAATACTTTACAAAACTGTACGAAATAATATTGCAGAATTTCGCAATAATATCGCAGAATTTAGAAGAATTATTCAGGGTTATTCAGAATTTCGCAGAACTATTCAGAATTTCGCAGAACTATTCAGAATTTTGCAGAACTATTCAGAATTTCGCAGAAGTATTTAGAATTTCGCAGAGTGTGTCCGAATTTTGCAGAATGTGATTATTTCGCAGAATGTGATTATTCCGAACGATATGATTATTTCGCACAATTATAAGCAACTTGAAGAGATTATACTATCGCATGAGCACAAAACATGAGACAGAGGCAAGATAAGAATGAAGAAACAACTCGAACATTCAACATATTCTCAAAGATTCTACCCTCATAGATAAAGAACAGAGGAAACTATGGATTACCAAGAAAATGTTTTATGTTCTTTATTTCCTCGGCAAGAATCATTTCCAAAATGGACGTTTCGCATGAATAGAGGCAATACTTGTTCAAGGGTTAATACTTCTTATTTATTTCGCAAAATTCTTCTTATATATTTTAAGGATTAAGTACTTCTTATACTTCTCAAAGGATACTTCATACTTCTTATATATTTCAAGGATTGAGTACTTCTTATATTTCTTCAAGGATACTTAATACTTCGCATACTTCAAGAGATGATACTTCATATTTACTTCGCAACGCTCCGAAACTTCACAAAAGAATAGAGGCAAGCACGTACTTTTAAAGTCCAGTATTCTTTCGCTCATTCCTTCATCAACAAAGATCAAAGACTACTCCAACGACACATATCTCTCTCCAACAACTACAACAAAGTGGATTTTTCCTTAAAGATCGCTCTTCAAGCAATATTCAAGGAAAAAGAGGCAATATGTAGGATCCAAATATCGCACAACGGTAAGAGTTTGCGATATTATAGATAGAGCCTCCGAAGTTATAGTGAGAGTTTGCGAGAAGGTAGCGCAGCTTGCGAGAATGTAGTTTGGGCGCGAGATAATATGAGTTGTACTCCACTACATATGAGTTGTCATACACTATGTAAACACCTATATAAAGGGAAAGTCAGAGAGAGAGAAAAAAAGGTTTAGAATTGGTATTATTATTATTTCGTTCTTCTTCCTCTACCAACCTAGAGCTCCAAATACTCATTAATGGAGATTCTCAATGTAAACCAAATGTAATTTCAATAATTATAGTGAAGATTCCTAACCCCGTGGATGTATATCATATTGATCGAACCACGTAAATCTTGTGTCTTATTTTCTAGTTTCATTATTTTTAATTTTATTTTCATATCAAATAAGTTTAGATCTAGAAATCATAGTCATGATAATACAAGGGGTTTGTTGTAGGATTTCCTGCAATATAGGAAAAACTAAAGATGATGGCATTAATAAAAGAAGGAAGGATGGTATTAGTACTCCTCACTCTCTACCTCCTCTATGAAAAGATCAAGGTCGCAACAAGCATTTGGGGGCGGATACAAGAGGTGAAGTTTGGGATAGCGGTCGTGACCGTAGAAAACTCATAACCCGTGAACCTACTTGAACAGTTGTGCACGATGAGCAAGATGAAGAGGAAAGTGAGGAGGAAGATAATGATGTTCATGCAAGTTAATTAGAAACCCAAATACAAGTTTTAGAGGAAGATGGTGGTCCAAGTCAACAACCGACTCAAGGCAAGGGCATAGGCAAAGTTAAAGTTAAAGGTTCGCACCTTCCTCATACTGATGACATGATACCTGATCTTCCTCGTGGTAGAATTTTGGGTGAAGCTCCCGATCCGAAAATACTATTTGGCTACAAGGACACGTGGGCTCGTACTATCTATCAAAGCTATGTAAGAATTTTTTATCTTGTGCATATGTATTGTTGTGTATTTATGTAAAATATCTTAATTGTATTGTCTCCTAATTGTAGGATCATAAGAAGGATGTGCATGTTTGCCGAAACCAAGCCGCGGCTCATTGTGATTTTTCTAAGGAATGTGAAGAGGTCCAAACAATAGTAAGGGATTCTGGTCTATATGCTTTCGTTGAAAATTATATGATGACAGTCAATTGCTTCGTTGAAAGGTATCATGGTGAAACTAATACCATGCACTTCTTGTTTGGTGAGATGACCTTTATCCCTGATGATGCTCAGAACATTCTCGGCTTGAGTGTTACCGGAAAATCAGTTGCAGAAGGAGATAACTTCCCGGACTTGGAATGGTCGAAGTTGCACGCTCTGACTAACAAGCTGTTGGGTTGTGAACCCAAACTATCTTCTCAAATTCTTGCATAACGCTCCTCCCTTCCCATTCGACCCCTTCTAATACTTGCTTGTGCGCTATAAATTGAACTTAGAGAAGACACGTTCGTCTCATCCTTTTCCTTGAAGCCTCTGAGAATTTATCTCGGTTTAATAAATGCTTTGGTCAATCTATTTACATCCTCCATTTCATGAGGTTTTAGCTTCGAAACTAGGGAGTTACCAACAAAATCTTTCGGATCCCGGTGATTGGCCGAACCAAACCGCACAATCTTATTCTTTGTTCTTGTCATTTAATTGGAATACAAGCTTAAAGGTGCAATTATCCTTCCTCGTACGAGTCTTGTATACCCTGTTAGTCTTCTTTGGATATACATAATCATTTCTATTGTGGCTATTCTTCGCCTTGTATTGCCCACTTCTCTCAGAAACCATCTCAAAACGGCGTTTTGAACCTTGGGTATTCCTCACCAATACACACATGTTCTTAAGAGCCATCTCTTTAGCGCAAACAATTGCTTCCTTTGGATCTTTTATTCCCTACATAAGGACAACAATGAGAGATTATAAGGTTCATTACAAGCAATATTCAAGATACTAGGTGAAAAGATATCTTTGATAATGTACCAAAGGAATTTTATAGTATTCAGACATATCCCGACCGAGCGGTTTTGCATTTGTTGGATCAATATATGTCAGAACCTAAGGATCGAACGAAAATAAAATACATTAGGTACTAAAAATAAAATCAAATATTATGTCGGTATGCACTTCCGGCATGCTCGATCACAGTCCCGGCATATTCGAACTGCACCGAAACTGAAGACAATTTTGATATGCTTCCGGCATAAACATTTTATTTGAAATCAACGCCGGAAACAAAAATGCCAGCAAGCTCGTAATCTAAGTGACTACGCCGGTATATGGTTCCGGCGTAACCAATATATAATATACCGTGCCGGTTTTTAGCTTTGGAAAACACTCCTTCCTTTTTTTTCTTCTAGGTACCGACATGGTAACGTTATAATTTAACAATGCAGGCGATAATGCCGGCATGCTCGTTATTTATGGTTCTACGTCGGTACGCAGTTCCGGCCTGGTAGTTAATTAGATCACTATGCCGGTATTTAGCATTGGAAGACACTGCTTCATGTATGTTTTTCATGCAGTACCGGCATGGTAACCTTATAATTTAACTATATGTCGGTAGCATATTTCGTGGTAGGTAAAAAATAACTTTTGTACCGGCATAGATTTTTGGTTGCATACTATGCCGATTTTAGTTTCAAAATGGGGGATATCGAGCTTCCGACACGGAAGTAGTATGAATTATATGCCGGCATTGGAGGTTCCGGAATTGTATTCATACCGCGACCATGCCGGTACCGAGCTTTTTCAGAAGCAGAAATGGTGGATTTAAAGAAAAAAAAAAAATCAAATTTTCAACCTATTCGCAGCTTTAGCTGAGTATTTGGAGTGCTAATATGTTGAACTAGTTTACTCTCTTGGGTTGGTTCTTCATGAAACACTTCATCCTCATAAAAATCATGATTCAAAGGTGTTGGTTCCAAAAAAACTTGTAATTTTGAGTTGTTGGCATTGGATGAAGATTCAAGATATGCTCCTTGTTGTAGTTGAGCCAAAGATTCAGCAGCAACAATTCTCTCTTTACAATCATCCTCCATTTTCTCCAAAAGAATTTCCCTCTCAAATTTTCTTTCCCTCCTTCTACTCACATTACTCACCCAAATACAAATAATAATACACACTAATCATTTATCAAATAATCTTATGATTTTACTAATTATTATTAATCACTAAACCTGATTAGTGAGGGGTAGATTAGGAATTACTTAAAATACTTAGATAAGGGGTGATCTTGTTTGAATATTTGGATCCTGTTTTTGTCCTTTTCCTATATCCCCAATTAGTTTCAATATCCCAAATCAGGGGTTCTTTAATATCTCGAAATGCTCTAATCCTTAGTAGAAACGTAGACCATTGTAAAGGTAACGTATCTCTGAATTTTATGACAAAGTCATTGAAGATTCATTCTCCATCCTCTTTTTTGGTGTTCTTTCTATAGCACGCTTGAAATGTTTGTAGTTCATTTTTTTAGTTTATATACAGATCAAGTATTGGTAGTGGTATTGTATATCATGTTTTTGGTTCTTTCCAAAAAAAAAATGTTTTGAAAGTCAAAAACTAAGATGTTTGAGGAAACTGTGAGGAGCATATCTTAAATTGTTTTCATTTGTAACTCTTACACCGTACATGGAGTTAAAAGTGACACTATCTCATACTTAACTAGCTAATTTACATATTTTCTAATTTTTTCCAATCAGTTATTAATCAGCCGAAATTTTACTATCGAAGATTAATCAGCCGAAATTATGAACCAGCTTATACTTCTTAATGTATCTTAATTTTTTGATATTTCTTTGTAATTATGGTTGAATAATGCATCCAATATCTTTATCTGACAAATTTAGAGTTTGTGGTTTAATTGCAACAAACGTCTTATGTCTTCTATAGTCGGTAGTTTAGGATTTGGGAACTGATGAATTTTTCTAGAATACATGTTCATAAGTAGAGGAATTTGAAAAAATGCAACATCATAACTTGAAGTGTCTTCCTTAATGGACTGGTTCCTCTTTTTTATACACTAAAAAGCTGGGAATTGTGGTTATTGTGAGAACAAAAAAGCTGGTGTGCAGCATGTTAACACAGTATCCGGTACATGAATAATGTGACCCAAATTACTCTATTAAGAGTTTGTTTATTTTGGGATTCTTGTATGTTAGGAAATACTTCTTTAGGAAATACTTTAGCCTGAAGAACAAGCAAAGTCTGTATATAAATACAATGTATATTCACGGTTTGTAAGTCAATCAAAAACTTAATAAAGTTACACATTATCTGTATCATCTTTTTAGTCTATTATCTTCTTGTCTAAACCTAAACCTAAGTAGTTCTAACTTGGTATCAGCTAGGTTTTAGATCCTCCAAAACTATGTCTACTGAATCCTTAACAATCTCTTCTACAACCTCTGCACTTATTGATTCAACTTCTTCTTCACAACTTTCAACCATGGCTCCTGTCCAATTCTCTCAACCTCATCATATCATCACTGTTAAATTGGATGGAACTAATTATTCATTGTGGCGTGCTCAGTTTTTGTTGTATCTTCAAGGTTACGATCTCGATGGTCATATTACTGGTACAAAACCATGTCCAACACGTGTTCTTCCTGATGAAGCTCCTAATCCAGCATTTGCTTCATGGAAAAAACAGGATAAAATCCTAGTGAGTTGGTTATTCTCATCTATTACAGATGCTATTTCTCGTCACGTTCATCGTCTTACAACTTCCAAAGAAATCTGGGACTCTCTCGAAGCTCAATATGCCTTTAAATATGATGCTCAAATTCACCGTCTTCAGTGTGAGCTTCGTGCTCTTAAGAAATGATCAAAACCATGCGCGAGTATATCAATCATGCTCGAGATTTAGTGGAAAATCTTGCTGCTGCCAATACCACAGTCACCGACCAGGAATTCAGACACTGTCTTCTCGCTGGCCTTGAAAGTTCGTATGATGTTATCGTTACATCTTTTACTACCACAATGAGATCTCTAACTTTGGAAGATTTTCTTACCTTTCTTCTAACTTTTGAAATCCATATAGAGCATCAGGCCAAAACTCTAACTGCTCAGCCGGTTGATAATCTTGCTGCACTGTCACGTAATACTGCATCCAGTGCGTCACGATACTCTGGTGCTTACAACTCGTCTCCAGTCCAGTCCGCTGCTGCACCAAACTCGAACCGGTTCACTACTGCACCAAACTCAAACCGTTTTTCTTCTTCAAATCGTCCTCCAGCTACTCAACCACAACGTGGACGTTCTGAACTTCCTTGCCATCTTTGTGGCCGTCCAAATCACGAAGCTCCAGAATGTTGGAATCGTTTTGATTGAAGTTTTCGTCCTCCTCGTCGTCAACCACCAGCTTCCGTACCTCACGCATATACTTCTCAAACCGGTTTGTTGCCAACTCCTCCATTGACTCCTGACATTGGTGCTACAGATCATATAACGAATGATCTTTCTCTCTTCAGTTTTCAACTGAGTACACTGGTCCTGATCAAATTCAGATGGGGAATGGTTCTTCTATTCCAATTTCTAATGTTGGTTCCTCTATTTTGGTAACTCCACACCGTAAGTTGCAGCTTCGTAATGTTCTCTTTGCACCAAAAGTTTCTCATAATCTCTTGTTTGTATCTCGTCTCACTGCTGATAATAATGTCTTATTTGAATTTCATCCGAATTTTTGACTTGTGAAGGATCTATGTATCGGGAAGGTTCTTCTTCGCGGCAGTAGGAGGGGTGGTCTCTATCAACTTGATGATTCGTCTAAGTCTCCTAAAGTGTGCATAGGAGAACGTGCTAGCTTACAAGACTGGCACTCTAGATTTGGAGATCCAATGATGCGTACAGTTCGTAAAGTCATCTCTCAGTTTTCCCTTCCGGTTTCAAGTCAGACTATTAAGTTTTGTTCATCTTTTCATGAACATAGGAGTCATAAGTTACCCTTCAATCCTAGTAAAACTACTTACTTGAACCCATTAGATTTAATTGTCTCCGATGTATGGGGACCTTCTCATATTTTATATAATGAAGGATACAAATATTATATTATTTTTATTGATGCTTTTAGTCGTTTTACTTGGATGTTTCCTATGTCTCAAAAGTCTGATGTCTTTTCTATATTCTTTTTATTTCAAAAGCATGTTGAAAATATGTTTAATAGAAAATTCAAAATTTTCCAATCTGATAATGCACCCGAGTATCGTAAACTTACTCCGCATTTTCAACAACTTGGTATTTTTCATAGATTTTCATGTCCACACACTTCTGAACAAAATGGTTTTGTGGAACGCCGTCATCGTCATATCCGTGAAACTGGACTTACAATTTTAAACATGGCTTCTGTACCATCGTCATATTGGTAGATTCGTTTTACACTGCTTGCTATTTAATGAATCGTGTTCCTTCCACTTCTGTTAATAATTCATCTCCATATGAAGCTCTCTTTGGTCTTCCACCGGATTACACCTCCCTTCGTGTATTTGGTTGTTTATGTTATCCTCACCTACGTCCGTACAGGTCTCACAAAATTGAGCCTATTTCCTCTCCATGTGTGTTTATTGGTTATAGTATATCTCAAATGGGTTACAAGTGTCTTCATTCCTACCGTTCGTATTTATGTCAGTCGTCATGTCGTTTTTGATGAGACTACCTTTCCCTTTGCCACCACATCACCACCTTCACCGACATCGATCACTTCTCAGGTAAATAATTATTCACCCTTATCGTTTTCGACACCACAGGTTACTCGTTCTATTACTGCACCAATACCACCAGTTGGTACAGTTCCCCTTTATTCCATAAGAAGTACAACTATACAACTACCAATGCTAGTCTCAGCTAATGTTCCGTCCCTGACAACTCAGCCAGAGTACTCAAATTCTAGCCACGTACTGTCACCATAAATCACATTCACTACTGTATTAGTTTCCTTCTCGGGTTCTTCACCAACGATTAGTTCATCACCAGCGTCGACTTATGCACCAATGTTCAGTTCAGCACCAGCGTCCACCTCAACACCAATAGTCAGCTCAGCACCAGCGTCGACTTCTACACCAATGTTCAGTTCAGCACCAGCGTCCACGTCAGCACCAATGGTCGGCTCAGCACCATCGTTCGGATCTGCACCAACATCCAGTTCTGTACCAGTTTCCAATTCTGCTCCAACGTCCAGTTCTGCACCAACTTCTAGTTTGACTACAACACCGGCTCCCAGCTCTAATTCTACATCTACTCTTGATACATATCCAATGGTGACTAGGGAAAAAGATGGATTTTTTAAACCTAACTCCAAATATGCTCTGGTATGTGATTCTCTTCGAGAACCAACTTGTATTTCAGAAGCTCATAAGGATCCAGATTGGCGTGTCTCCTCAAATGATGAGATTAATGCATTGCTTCGTAATGGTACCTGGACATTAGTACCATTTGATCCTTATATGAATCTCATTGTATGTAAATGGTTATTTCATATCAAACGCAAGTCTACTGGTGAAATTGAACGTCGTAAGTCTCGCTTGGTTGCTAAAGAATACAATCAACAAGAGGGGATAGATTTTTCTGAAACCTTTAGTCCGGTTGTTAAACCATGCACTATTCGTATTATTCTTACATTGGATCTGCCTTCCAATTGGCCTATTCACCAACTTGACGTACATAATGCTTTCTTACATGGTGAATTTAAAGAAGAGGTGTATATGAAACAACCTCCAGGATATGTTGATTCTAGATTTCCTACACATGTTTGCAAGCTGCATCGGTCTCTCTATGGCCTTAAAGAAGCTCCTCGTGCATGGTACCATCTACTCACTACCTTTTTATTACAAATTGGGTTTGTCACTTCAAAATGTGACTCATCTCTATTTATCTACAATGGATCATATGGCACTATTTATCTATTGGTGTATGTGGATGATATTATCGTTACAGGTTCCAATTCTGCTGGTATTAAATCCACTCTTGATCTTCTACAACAAGGATTTGAAATTAAATATCTTGGTGTCTTGTCTTATTTTCTTGGAATTGAAGCGATTCGTACTTCCTCAGGATTGTTTCTTTCTCAACAAAGGTATGCTAATAATATTCTTATTCGAGCAAAAATGGATGGTGGTAAACCTATTCAAACACCACTAAGTACTTCTGGTGACATATCTTCTGATCGTAGTACCTTATTAACTGATGCTACTGAATATCATAACATTTTTGGAGCCTTACAATATTTGACATTTACTCGTCCTGATTTGGCGTATGTTGTTAATAAGGTATGTCAGTTTATGCATGCACCCACTGTTTTTCACTGGAGTCTGGTAAAGCGTATACTTCATTATGTTAAAAACACGTCTACCTTTGGCATACTTCTTCGACCATCTTCTTCTCTACAATTATCTTTCAGTGCATATACTGATTCAGATTGGGTTTGTTCTCTTGACGATCGACGTTCTACTAGTGGTTATTGTATTTTCTTGGGTGATAATATTATTTCTTGGAGTGCTCGTAAGCAGAAAACAGTATCTCGTTCAAGTACTGAAGCATAATATAGGGGACTTGCAATTGCTACTGCTGAAATTATGTGGATTCAATCACTTCTTTCAGAACTTCGTGTTTCCACTCAATCACCCCCTGTTCTATGGTGTGACAATCTTGGAGATACTTATCTCACAGTCAATCCTATATTTCATGCAAGAACAAAACATATTGAGATTGATAATCATTTTGTTCGTGATCAAGTTGCTTTAAAACTTCTCGATGTCAGGTTTATATCATCTAAGGATCAGGTTGCGGATATATTCACAAAACCATTATCCAAAGACATTTTCCCTTCTAAGGTTCAAGCTAACGGTTCAGGATAAGCCGTTGGCGCTTGCGGGAGGGTGTTAACACATTATCCGGTACATGAATAATGTGACCCAAATTACTCTATTAAGAGTTTGTTTATTTTGGAATTCTTGTATGTTATGAAACACTTCTTTAGGAAATACTTTAGCCTGAAGAACAAACAAAGTCTTTATATAAATACAATGTATATTCCCAGTTTGTAAATCAATTAAAAACTTAATAAAGTTACACATTATCTGTATCAGCTTCTTAATCTATTATCTTCTTGTCTAAACCTAAACCTAAGTAGTTCTAACTCAACAGGCGTCATCGTTATTTAATCTTCAGTTTTTATGGAGTCCCATTGGAACCATATTTAGTTTTGATTGACAATTATTCGAAGGATTCCTAAATGGAATCCGGGGGTTACTATAGAGAAGAAATACAGAGCATCTCTCATTTCCAAACGAGAGTCATGTTTCTTGATTTTAGTGATGGCTGTCGAAACAAATTATGATAGATGAGGTGGGATAGCGCCTGACTCAAAATTTAGTTACAATTGTTGATCAATTATGGATGAATATGTCAAGAGGGTAGTTAAACTGCTGGAAACTCGGTTAATGCTTTTTACGAGGCAAGCATTTACAGCCCATGGTCGTCTCTACCACTTCAGAGTCTTAGGGAGAACTTTCAAAAGAGGGCCCTTTTTTCTAGAGTGTCTGGGCATAAATGATAAAGGAATAATCGGTGATTGATTAGTTGAGCGATTGTTATGCGTGCATATAAAAGTCCAATACGAGTTCAGAAATAATCAAAAATTATGTATAAAAACTGGCAGTGATAGCTAATACCGTAAACATTTTCTTAGCATTTTTATCTTGTTTTTCGCTTCAAAGAATATCACCAACACATTATAAATACCGTAAGCCCAACCCCCGCGTTATTCTGCAAGAGAGAAAGAACGAGGAGACCTAGTGACTCGGCGGTTTAGCAGGGGGTCGGTTTAGTGTGGGTCCCACCCCCTTGTGTCACATCGGTACAATCCACGAGATTGGGTCTGCGGGATGTAAATCATTTTCGTTATAAACACGCGAAAATGTGTCAAAAATAAATGAACAAAATCCAGTAATTTACAAATACTGTGTAGGACAAGTTTGAGAGGGTTAGCAAAACTTAAAAAATAATATTAATAAGAAAGCTAAAAACTTGTAAAAATTAGCACCACTTAAACTATTAACTGATCTCATTATTATTTTGAATGTAACCTCAGGTTTTCAATATTTTGATTACTCACCACTTGATTTACATCTAAAATGGCTAAATAAGTCGTTTACAATATATTCGGGCCTAGGGAAGTCGACCATCTCGCCATAGGCCTAAGACGGTTTATCAGGCATCAATAACAACATTTCACCGTGTACACACTACACCATATCTAGGTTTTCCTTATGAAGAAAAAGTGTTACTAAAGATTACAAGCTAATTTCCCTAACTAAGAAAAATAGTTACCTATGGCCCGTTATATATTGTGTTAGGAATTTGTCTAACTCTTTTGCTCCATTAGGAAAGTTCAATAGCCTAACACTCCATTTTCATTACATTATTTATCCTAACTATTGAAATTTTACACTTTATATTTACTTTATAATGTAAAGATTATGTTATAATCTTTTCTAACTCCTTATATAACTGTTCAAGTAGCTAATAAAGAGATGACACGTGTCTTATGTTTCAAAATAGGCTCACGCATTTTTTCCATTAGGAAATTTTCAGAATTTAATAAAAAAAAATAACACTGTCAGGTAATTCCGGCACGGGATTGCACCTGAAAAATGTCAGGTTCCGGCAACTTGGAAATTAACGTTCCGGTGACCTGAAAGTACACTGCAGTTCATATCATGCCAGATTCAAATTCTTAAGTGCAAATTTATAACAAAATTGTTGGTGAAACTACAAATCTGTGTTCATATCAAGTATTTTGATCCCAAAAGTATCAACAATTTTTCAAATTAGAAAGCTGAAACACCTTGGAAAATACAACAAATTGCCTACTTTTACTAAGAGTTGACCCTGATCATAACTATTTCCCCAGCTTCAGCAGCAACCAGCAATGCAAAAACACCAAAGGAAACTGGACCAAACTTTCCAGAATCAACCTGCGAAGTACTACAGCAAATTTACAAATTCGAATTTGATTGACAAAAAAAATTATCTATAAAAATTTGCAAGATGCATATCACATGGTGAGTTTTGTGAATTGTATTATAATAGTGGGATCGTTGGCCCCATTAGTGAAAGAACGTTGAAGAATCTATGTAATTTTGTGAATTATATCCTAAAATAGCAGCAAGTTGAAGTTACCTTTCAAATGAACTCACAGTCCCATCAAACATGTGAAAGAATTGCTGAAGGATCAATCTCATTCAGCTTAAGCTCATCCAAGGTCTAGATCCGCAATGCAATTAAACACAAATAAAACAACCATTTCCAAATTCTACATCTTACTCTCCAATGGTAGAAATCAAACAAGTGTGCATTGGCAATCAGAATTCAATGGAAACAAACCATCATCAACAAAGACCGCAATTAAAGGAACTAGAATTTTTATCAACATGTGAAACCTGACACCGACCTACCTAGTTTTCAGCAACAGGAACCACGACGTAGATCCCTTCTATATATTTTTTACACAACTCATGCAGAAGGATCTATTTTAGGATTCCTCCAGTCACCTATTCTGTCTTCCCTCGGCAAAACATGTATAATAACACACTAGAGGATGCATCATGGTTATAAATAACATCAGAAGCATGCAACTACATAAGAACATCAACAACAAAATTGATCCATCCTCCACCATTCATACTATAGAAGTGCTAATAAGGAACCAACTCAAGAACTATCATCTATGGTTCCAACAATTGATAGAATGCACCAACCGATGGGAAAAAAAGAACAAATTAAAAAAGTTACCTGCCTTGCTGTGCCAAAGCAACAAAGACCACCAGGTTTCCCGCCAACTCCACAAGACTCAATGCTGCTCCTATATCTCTTTTCATCAGATTTTCATCAACTTGCTCCAAAACTTTCCACTGTAGAACAGTAGGTTCAACAGAATTTACCATTTTACTATTAAGTCAATTTTTCATAAATCAACAAAACAAATACGTTCAATTTTAATTCAGCTCAAATTCTCTTTGATAAATTTACATCAACACAATCATAGTAAAAGTCAGAGAGAGTATCGTTGTATACCATCAATGTTTCACCATCTTCTATCAGTTACCTTTGAGTAGTACCTAGAGGGAAACACCAAAAAAGTTAACAGCAAACAAAAAGTTGTACTAAAGTTGTTACGATTAAAGACAAGAACTAAAAATATTCAAGCACAGGGTTGAGAAAAGCATAAACCTATAAAATGCGTACAGAACGAAGAAATACTCACTTCTCATCAGATGTTTTGGTTGTAGAAGTCTTTGTTTAGCTCGGTTTCTGGAAAAATCTGCATAACCACCTCCCAAATTGTTCATAAATGGTGATAAAGGTAACGAAACTACAAATCGCGTAGAACAAAAACCACGTAAGAAAGAACTGAGGACAACCTAAATAAATTTGATAGAAGAACCAACTTTTCTAATGCAGACATGCAGTTGAAGATATGTTCCATCTATAATTTTGTTTTTTGTTGTGGGCCACCAGATTTTTTGATTCAGATTTCCTTTTGAAAGCACTAGGTTTACATGGATCTTTCTCCTGCAACACCCGTCAAGAAAAGCATTAAATGCTAAATGATCATTGTGTTATATCTTGACGTATACATAGTAGGAGAGGATGCAGAAAATATTGAAGCCAATTCAAATACAGGGCCTCACTTATCAGCATTGGTTTGGTCTTCCAGATGTATGCATTTCATCAATCGTATGAATAAATCAACAAGAAACAACATACAGACATTGTAAGTGTACTAGTAGTGTAATTCTGTCATTAATTTAATGAATCCGCCATCAAAAAATACTCTTAGTAACTAAAACAAACCACATATTTAAATGAGTAAAGATTAGTTATATTTGATGTTCACTTTCACAAGATTATTAACCTTGTCGAGCACCATTTTTACCTTGCCAAACGTCACCGATAGGGTTTGCACTTCTATTCATCTGAAACATAACAACAACAACAAAACAGAAGTAAGAACAATAAAAAGTAAACTTCTTCATCCCACTAAACTGAACAGTCTAAACAACTTAATGACTGCAATATTGAAAACCCATGTCAAATCCACACAAAAAAACTCGAACTCGAATAAACAAACCCAATAACAACAAACCCTTCCTTTGTTCAAACAATCCAACCAAATTCATACACAAACCCGTTAAAAAATTTATACATATCATCTTCACTAATAACAGAGTAAGAAAATCCCCAAATTGAAAAACTCTAGTTTAAGATCGAGTAAAAAAAAACAAATAAGAACAAAAATTGAAGATTTATGCCAACAAAGAAGAGAGAGACATCTCATTAGTTCTTATTGTTCTTGTTCATTATTATCACAGAGTAAAGAACAAATCATTTTTGAAGCTCCAATAGTCTTCTTCTTGTTCATTAGTTCTTCTTTTGCCTGAGAAAGAGTAAAGAACAAACCATTTTAGATCAAAATCAAACAATATCATCAAAAACAACAACAAATTAATCTCGGGATTATACCTGAATCGTTGGCTAACAGATCGAAGAACAATTATTATCACAGAAAAAGTTTTTTTTTTATTTCAGGGACAATATCAAATTTTTAGGGTTATGAATGTTTCAATTAGAGGGTTTTCTTTGATTTCGGATTGGTTTTTGATTCACAGATTAACAAGGATTCAAGGATTTTTAGGGTTATGAACACGAATTTGTTATGAGAGGGTTTTGGTTAAGGCGGAGTGAGAGAGGAGAGAACAGACCGAGAAAGAGAAAGGAAAGAAGAGAAAGAGGAAAGTGAGAGGAGAAAAAAAGTTTAGGTTTTTGTAGGAAAAACTTTGGACGTTGGATTCCTCCTCATACGGATTGCGGAGATTTATCAACGGTATACAATTGGTTTTGGATTCTCATTCGGATTAAGACAAGTGTGTTTCTTTTGAACACAAGTGTGTTTGTTTTGCACCTTCGTAAGACCAAAATCCAAAGTTTCGTATTTCAAAATACTCTCATTTTTGGTAGGAATGTAGAGTTTTATAGGAGGAACATGTCACCAAAATCTTAGCTTCAAATTAATCGTCGTTTAGATGTTTTAGAGAAACAAGTGTCACCGTGCCAAGATTAGAAGAATGAATCAATAGAATAATATTGTTATCGACCTTCTGACTATATATAAATCCGAAAAATTTATAAGAATGAATCAAAAGAATCAGAAATGAAATCAAAAATTGTTACTCTCTTTCGATTAAACAAAATTTCAAAACTTAATGACAATAAATCAAGGGTTTCGTTAAAGATTCGGACTTATGAGTGGAAGAGGTCGATAAAAAAATCTGACAAACATTGGTAGGTTTAGTGCTCAGGCGTATATTCCGACATAGTAGGAGATGACATTGAGGATTATATGAACAATATTGGTAGGTTTATGATTCTTATGAAGATTCTGAGTTAGTCGAAGAAGAGATTATTTAGGATAATATAACATATATTAGTAGATTTATATCTTTAGTGTAGATTCCGACTTAGTCGAAGAGGTCATTAAGGATAATATGAACAATATCGGTAAATTTAGGATTCTGATTTAGTAGAGTGGGTCATTAAGGATAGTATGAAAACACTTGTCAGTTTATAGCTCCAGTGAAGATTATATACTTAGTGGAAGAGGTCATTAAGGGTAATCTGAGAAACATCTGTAGGATTAGAACCAGGTGAAGATTTCAACTTAGTAAAAGAGGTTACTAAATGATAATATGAAGAATATTCTTGACCTATATCGACATTTGACTTGGTAGAAATTCTGAAGAATGTGATAAGGGAGTCGATTGAAATTCTAATTAGAAGTTTAGATTTTGTACTTGTGAAATTTGACGAACAAAAAAACAACCTATATCGAGTTTCTGAAAATGAATTATAACGAACTGAAGATTATATCGATTGAACACTCGTTTGAAGATTGTAATTTTAACATGCAACAAACTGAGGATTATCTTGGTATATTGTTTAACTTTATGAGTTTCGAGAATAAATTGATCGAGATTCTGACATTAGAGATTGAACATTCGACAGATGATATATTCTTGACTTGAAACTAATGAGCTTACTGTGAACGAGACGCGACAATAAATCAAAATTGACGAAAATCATGAAGTAGATCTAATTCTCATGGGAACGAACTTCAATATGCGAGAACGAACTATTAAGATACTATAAGTCGACATATTGTATGCATAACCTGGCTCCGAGATGGAAACTTGGTCGTGAGTGGACTACAATAAGTCGGAAACTTGGTAAGAACGATGAATACATCCATTTACAGGTAAGATTCCATTAGAATATTTACCAAAACCTTAACCAAACACTATTCTGGCATATCGTATGCATAACCTGGTTCCGAGATCGAAACCTGGCTGTGAGTGGACTACTATAAGTCAGAAACTTGTTATGAACGATGATTCCATCCATTTACAGGTAAGCTTCCATTAGAATATTTCCTGAAACCTTAAACAAACCCTATTATGGCATATTGTATGCTGACTTTGCGAGAATGAATTGATAATGAACGATATTTTGACAATTAAGATTAAACACTCGTCTAAAGGTATATTTTTGACCTACATCGAATTAATGATCATCTTGATAGATAATAAAATCCGAGTTCCCGAGAATGAATTGATAACTAACGAGGTTTCAATATTAGAAATTAGCGCACTCGTCTGAAGATGTATTTTTGACTTACAACAAAAAAAATATTGCTCTGGAAAATAATAAATACCAGATTTTCAAAATCGAACTGAGGATTATTCTGGTGAATAGTAAAGACAGGTTTCCATAATCGAACTTACAACAAACAAGATCTCTTGAACGATATTGACAAAATAGATGTCAATTCACTATACACAATTGCGAAATTCTTACAAATTAGTTAAAAACCAAAGTCTTTTATCTAAATAGCAGATTGCCATGCTATCGGATGACATAGTTGTCTTAAATTAGGCAAGTGCATACTAAACAAGAAAATGCGCATTTAATCGGCAATAAATCATTATAGTCATAGATAATTTGCATTACTGAAACACGCTACCGTTTCAAATAAACTGCACACACAATTTCACACATTTATATAATTTGCACAACAAAGAAAACATTGATGAAAGATGCAAATGAGTGAACCTGGCGTGAATCGAACACGCATTTTCTGCATCGAAGTCAGACGTGCTACCATTGCACCACATATTCATTAGTATTCAAACACTTAGTTTAAAGAATTATATGATTATCTTCCGAATTTGTCAACTACAAACACATTTAATCACTTGGACAGACAACCAAGAACAAAAAAAAGTCAATCGAACACGCAGTTCCAAAACCCCTACGAAAAAGTGATTTGCAGTTTAGTCACTCATGGCACATAGTGAGTCAGAAGAGAAATTGGGAAATTGTGAGAGAAAAACTGAAACATAACATTCAGCAGCATGTTTTAGAATTGTTATCCTTTGGACAGTATTTCTAGATCAAATGCATCTTTAACTCCGTGGCTTACAAATTATCACGTATCACATTATCTATAAACAAGGAAATTATGAAAAAAACTCATGCTGACCTCAAGCAAGCTTGCCACATTTTACAATGAAACAAATAGAAGTGCAGAACCTATACGGCCTCAAGCAAGCTTACCACTTGCCTCCACTGCTAATGGATTTCTTCGACCTGGATTTATTCTCTGTACACCAAGCTAAAGCCAGAGGAACCTCCCTAATTTGAAGAGCATCAATGACCTTCTTCGCATCACAGAAGACATCAATCTTACTGCACATAGTCTCATAACACATAACCACAAAACTGGACTACTAAATAGAAGCTTTGGACAAATGGGAGCTTTAAAATCTAGAACATTCAATAATCAGTACGAAATTCAGTAACTAGGGACAGAAAGAATACTGCCAGCTTCAATGATAGGAGCTTACCATCAAACTGGCCCCATTGCTAACCTTAACCAAACTAACATGTTGTATCATTCTGTTCCTTCTCTAAACAAAAAAATCCTAAGCAAGCATAGCAGCGAGCCATGATTTTCTTTTTAATATCAGAAAGAGGCGGAGGGTGTGATCTCGGAGTTAGAGAGTGGCAAGGGTACTGATCTCAGCAGGATATGGGGTAGGCTTTCGACTGCTTAACGTTAACTCTATTTTTGACATTCACATAAAGGTAGTCTTTTTTTATTTTATCTGTTTCTATTCACTTAGTTTGAAGTCTGCTTTATATGAAACTTTCCAATGTTTGAGTTGCCGATATCCCAAGGACTCGGAGTAGGTTACAAAACAGACAAAGCTTACCCCAGGAGCCATGGAACGATTAAATTAGCCATGTATCTGGTATCGCCACTATACTAACCTCAATAAAGCTTAACATCAAACTAGCCCCATTGTTAAGCTTAACCAAACTAACATGATGTATCATTTCTATCCAGTATCCCCACTTTTAAGTGTAGAATGACCATTTAAATCAGAGGTCGGAAGGAATATACAAAACAGTAAAAACGGATTCTTAAAGAATCTATGGACCTAGACTAACAACAGTCATTTAGCAGTATTTCCCAAAGAATATCGTCCAAAATCCTGGATATGAGAATATCCAATCTAATTGCATACTTATGGTTTCTGAAAAATCACTAGAGAATGTCAAAGTGAAATGAGCATGATATAAAGATGATGGCCTTTTCACCTAGATAAATATCACAGGACAAACAGAAAATTAGAAAAATAATGGTGCACCTTTGATTTCTTCAAGCTCGTTTTGTTCTCTGCACACCAAGCTAAATCCAGAGCTACGCCCCTGCTTTGAAGAGCATCAATAACCTTCTTCGCATTGCAGAAGACATCAATGCCAACAAGATCCTGTAGGAGAATTCTGATAAGCCTCTTCAACAGAAAATGTAAACGAGAAGCAATATGTTAGTCTTATCAAAATCTTTTGCCATATGCATAATGAAATTTAAGCTGATCAATGCACTTTCAACTAACTCTATTGCTCGACAATTCAGGATATCCTTCATTAACGATAACATCTGCAATTGGTTTTGTTACGCAGTACTGCTAATTTATCACCACCATCAGACGTGTTCCAGTCTTTATTCTAGTACAGGAAAACTTGGAACCACTAGAATATAATACAAATCCTTGTCTAAGTATTCTATCCAAGTAAATGAACCAATAGTACATAAAATAAAATGCTCAAAATCAGTGCGACTAATACACATTCACATATCCGCCCATTTCTGCGATGCTACTTTCTATTATATCAGGGTGTGAACTCCTAAGCGATTCATACAACATTAACAAGCATCGTATACACACATTAACATTTTATTAACATTAAATTCAGCATCTCTAGCTAGAATTTGTGCCTACACAGGGTTGTACAGCTAAGTATATCTTATTAACATTAATATTTTGATGCTGCACCACATTCACATCATCTACTCTACATGGATTAAACCCCGATCTATAATAATGCACAATAACTTGTACTGATAAAATCATATGACACTAAGAGAAAACTTCTCCAAGAATCTTGTAACATCTATGGCATATTGTACTGGTAAAGTTATAATTATCAGTAATGGTCTAATGGGAAACTCAATCAATTCTTTATGTATACCCCTAGTTATCTAACTATCCTCCTGAGTCCTGGAACAGTTTCCCTTTCTAGATAAAACCAGCATTTACCCCTCTGTAACAATTGCATGATCAACTCAAATCTTCCAAATATCTCAAGAACCACAATTTCATCATCTTTCTCTGACATTAATCAATCTAAGAAATCACATATTTGAGGAGATATTGAAAAAATCCACCATAGAACACTAAATGCAATCAAACCCAAATCATAAAACCACCTAATTTAATCATATTTCAACATGCACTAAACCAACTTCAGAGTAATCAAAAACCCTAAATTTCAAACAAAAACAGAATAGAGACTGAAATACATACCATAATTAAGGTTAGATAGATTAATATGTCACCAGAGCTACGATCGAAAGAAGAAGTAGAAGAAATTGAACCTTTCGATTGCCCCTGGTCGTAGAGATAACACAAAATCAATGGTAAAACGGATTATATCAATAAGGGAATCGAAACTATAGGACAAAATTGATCGAGATTGAGTCTGTTTCTTTCAATTTATTTCAAAAGGGAAGCTCGGAGTGTTCTTTCGATCATTTGTTCTTTCTTGTACAGGCACCAGTATTGCTTTGGTTCTATCGAGTGTGACCGTGGACGCTGGACCCATTGGCTCTTGGACTAAAATTTTGGTTAAAAAATGGAACTAAACTTTGGTTCCCGCACCCATTGGCTCTTGGACTTAAGTTATTCTAGGGTTCCAGAATTATCAATCGGTTCCAGTCAAGAGATTTAAGAAACTTAAAAATTCATTTTATTTTTCTAGTTATTCAACATAGTGTGAGATATGTGGAAGTGTGTTATAAATAAAATTGCAAAAAATTATAAAGATGGGGTTGATTTTAGGATACATGTAGTTATGGGTAGAAATATTGATATTAGTTAATTAGTAGAGATGTGTTAGTTTTGTATAACTAAAGAACTCACACTTTGGAATAGTTATTTAATTTTTATAAGTTAATTCCTAATTATAGTAACTATTGATGTAGTGGCAGTAACTTCAATTCCCATTGCTCTTGCACGAGACATCTCTTCCAAGAATGAAGTAGTATCAAACCGTCATCATATACCATCCATTCCACATATCCTTCCTCAAACTTTCAAGTCACGACGAGAAGTACAAATAATTAAGAAACATGTTCAGAAACATCATGATAATAAAGTTAAATACATGGAAAATTTATAAGAAGCATTGGTTTTCGTTCCTTAAACAAAAATATGTATAAACCCGAAACCAGAATTAATCAAGCTCAACAAAAGAACACAAGATTAAAACATGTATACCAATAAGACTACAAGAACTGCTACATCATTAACTTTTATCAATGTTGTTCCACCAAAGTAGTAGTTATAGTAGTAAAAGGATTAGATAACGAAATCCATGAGAGCAGTAGTATTATCACGGTCAGATTCCTGATAATCTTTATCTAACTAAACATGATACTAGTAGCAAACAGGATTGTTATAACAGAAGTAAGAACACCGGCACGAATTTCCAAACGCACCATGAACACTCTGAACTTAAAGACAAGCAAAAGCATGGATGAAAAAACTGGCTTCAAAACGTCGATAAGAAACTTAAAGGCCCTGAACACTTGAGTCGCAAATTGGTCCACAATCACATGCAAAGCAAGTAAGTTAAAGGTTTAGATGGAAAAATATGAGATATGGTCAACTGAACCAGGCTCGTACACATAATCTTTAGGAAACTTCAAGACAAGCAAAATCATGGATGAAAAAAAATGGCTTCAAAATGTCGATAAGAAATTTAAAAGCCCTGAACACATGCCCTGAACACATGCAATGCATTGAAATTAAAAGCAAAGATGGAAAATCTGAGATACAGTTAACTGAACGAGGCTCTGACGCATATTTTTTAACCCCAGCAAAGATCTTTGTCAACTACTTGGTAATCATGGACAAAGACAATTATTTTTACGACCAATGAGAACATGTAAGGATGTGACATGTTTTTCTGGCCTCAGAAGCTAAAAGTGCACTGAAACTTTCATCGCCAGGTCATGATAAACAATCCTACGGTGATTTAGTAGACAATGAAGTTATTATTCACAGACCTCCATGTACTAGGTTGTTAAGAAATTTAAACTTCTTGACGGCTTATTTTAAATGAATCCATGGGGGAAGGCAATTCAGGTTTGCATCTCGTTCTAGAAAAAAATATGTACTAAATGTAATGTGGTTACGGCTGAAATTTTTATTTTATTTTAATATATGGAGGTAAATTTCTTATAACGGGACAATAAAAATTTATTAATATTAAAAATGTGGAGGTTATTACTATTTATATCTGGCCCAAATTGGCCTCTTTTATATTAATATATAGAGCTTATTAATATATGGAGTATCAATATATAGAGTTTTTACTGAATAGAAGTTTTCTTTATCCTAATCCATGCTTTCCATAATGATATTCATATTAGTTTCCTCCGAACCAAATTTACATTCAAACTCGTAATCCAACCAATTTGTACGCCAATTATCATACTGCAGGCATAAGATATGGAAAAATTTACATGCACCAGATCACGATTTTAGTAAGCGCAAAATGCCCGACTCAGGTTGAGTAAGGCCAACAGTTGCACTATTGAGTGTGAAACCACCTGATTCGAAGTGTAAAACAGGAGCAACACCATCACCCGTTAGTTTTTATCAATGATAGGTGAAAAGTTACCATTTTACCGTAATGGATGGCAATAGTATTAAAAGTTAAAATAACATTGGTGTAAAAGTGGTGTAATTATTTATTTATTTTTGGTACTGTAAGTTTTTCGCATTCCATTTATTTCTTCACAAAATTGGTCAAAAAAGACCAAAACAAACAATTTCTGGGTGAAATAGATTTCTAGATTTTGATACTGTTTATATAGATAGGAATCAGAAATATACTTTGTAAATATCCAGTTTGGTTATTTCACCCAGAATGTTTTTTATTACACAAAATTGGTCAAAAAGACCAAAACAAACATTTTCTGGGTGAAACTGACTGCTAGGTTTAGATACTGTTTATATGGACATTAAACAGAAAAATACTGTTCATTTAGCCAAAAAGGATATTTGACCCAGGAAAATAAAAACCAAAAGATATCAATCACCTAAAATACCCCTTAACTGCCAAACGCGACCATTGAACCATGGAAAAGCGCCAGTTCCTTTGCCTGATTGATTGCATAAAAACTTCACCAAAATCTAGTCTTCTAGCTTGTCTTTCAAACTGAACTTGGTCTCTTGTAAACAACATCTTCACACACGACTGCATTCCTTGTAATCAACAACATCATAACCATTTAATTTTCAATCCCCTGTAACTCCAGCTGCCACAACTCCACTAGACACCAAGAATAAGAAGAAAATCCTTGTTCTGCACCACCTTATATCACCGGTTCTCAGACTCGAACCATTATCCATCTGCAGTTGTACTGAAACCTTCTCATTCTGCGACAACATCATCACAACTGCCAATTCCAAAGACCCATTTGTAGCTTCTTGCCTGCTATCTCAGTATCACCAGCTTCTTTATTATAGCTACCAGCTGCATTCATTTACACATTTCCTTCAATTGCCTCAGTTCAGCTTCACAGTAAACACCATCATCTTGTCTGGCCAACAACTACAATCTCAATCCATGCATTATCATAACAACCTGCCATTGCCTGTACATGCATCTTCTTGCCAATCTCTGCTCAAATCTTTGCAATATCTCCTAACATTCATCTTTCATGCTCCAGCTCCAATGCTTGGCCTGGAATTCATACGCAATCTTCATCCATCAACCCAGAGAATCCCATTTACTCCATTTATGTCCAAGTCTCACACAGCTCTAGACACTGCATTCAATAGCACATTCATTTACAGCCTCAACTTCATAATCAGTCATTACAACTCCGTTCAGACCATTAGCTGCAGAACATTTCTTGTTCACCTGCAACATCACATTTCCATTGCAGACTCAAAACCCATTTTAACCACCACTGAAACTTCACAAAACTGCAGCCACTACTACTCCTTGTTCTTGACATCACTACCAACAAACTCAGTTCAAATCCCACCTGAACCTCAATACCACTAGTTTACAGCCCAAGCTAACCTACATCAACTCCATCACAATCTTCACTATGTTCAAGAGCCAGCCACATCAATACAGATTCTTAATAATCCAGACCTGTAGTTCAATAGAAACATCAAGACAACAAATATCAGAAACCCATCTTCATTGAATCTAAACCAAACCTGTTCTTAATTCATCATCATAATCTTCCAGCAACAAAAACTCAACCTCGAATTCATCTGTTTATCAGCAAGAACAACATCTTCTTAGTCTCAGTTTCAACTGCAACCAAGCTCGGTCCAATCCTGCAGCCGCACCTTCAAAACGAGATGAAACTGATTTCATCCAGCATATTCCGATGAAAATACAATTATATCATAGTCTATAACTAGATGAAATTAGTTTTCATCCTGCATATTTTGACAAAAAAACAATTATATTATAGTTTACAACTAGATGAAATTGGTATCATCCTGAGTATTCTTACGAAATTAAGGTATATCAATATGTAAGTTATATGAAACTGGTTTCATCCTGCACATTTGGCGAAAATACAGCTATATGAAAGTTTACAACTAGATGAAATTGGTTTCTAGTTTAGTATTCTGACGAAAATGGTATATCAATGAATAAATTATATGAAATTAGTTTTCATCCTGAGTATTTTGACGAAAACGTAATTATATCACAGACTATAACTAGATGAAACCAGTTTCATCCTAGTATAACATGGATGAAAATAATTTTAGGTCAATCCAAAACAGGATGATACTGGTTTCATCCTAGTATAACATGGATGAAAATAATTTCAGGTCAATCCAAAACAGGATGATACTGGTTTCATCCTAGTATAACATGGATGAAAATAATTTCAGGTCAATCCAAAACAGGATGATACTGGTTTCATCCTAGTATAAAATGGATAAAAGCAATTTCAGGTCAATCCAGATTTTACACAAGCTTAACCCAGATGAAACTAATTACATACAAACAAAATTCAATGAATTTTTAAAATGGAATTTACAAAAGTTAAACCAATAGGATCAAGAAACTTACCAGTGAAATTGATGGAAGAAAATTTTTAATGCTCAGCACCACCATTACATTCAATCGGAAGCAGCTTCAAACCCCCATTTCCTCTGTTGAGTCAAACCCTGAATTTCAAGTTCATAACCTCACTGCAAGCCATCACAGATCCAACCTCAAAACCATTACAATTTTGTTTCAGATTCAACAGCAGCATCTGTTGCTCCTCCTTCTATCACATCTGCTTCTCAATCTTCCATTGTTGTAACTAAGTTCAGTCCCATATCAATTTCTGCAACTTCATCTTCTTGAACTCAATCGTCCATTAAACCCATCAACTACACAGTCTCGAATCAATTTAATTGTGGAAGCTCTCAGATCACGGATTCACAGATCGAACCCATCTTAATTTCATCCTCTCTATCTTTGGAAACCCTTATCAATTCACAATTTCTTCATCTGATTTACCCGAAGAAGCAAACCCCAACTTCATTCATTCACTGCAACTCTCAATTTCATAATCCAAATTCGAGTCAACCCATTACTGATTGTCGATCTTAGCCATCATACCCATCACGTCGACCACCATCTTCTCTTCCCATCAAATCTCTCAATTCTCGATCTCACAGAAGTAACAGCAACCATGACTGAAACGGTGGTGGTGGAGAAACAGAAGATCGAGAGCATAAGAAGAAAGAATGGAAATGGTGGAGATCTGGAGAGGGGTAATTGGGTTAGTTTCAATTAAAAAGATTTCTCTGTCCATTTGACCCAGGCTGAATCCTAACTGTCCATTTAGCCCAGGAAACACACAATTTTGGCTATATAGCCCATTTTCTGTTTTTTTAGGGTGCCTCAAGTTTTTAGGGCATATATATATATATCAAGAGAGAGAGGTGATCCAACGGTGGGGATGTTGGAGTTTTTAGGGTATTGAAAGGCTTTTAGTGCTGCACTGTTCGGTTCAGGGTCTCAGAAATTGGCCCCGAAAAATTTGGCGTACCACTGCTATTCCAGCGTTTTGGGTTGTGGGTAAAGCTCATAAATGGTACGAATACAATTTTTAATTACTGTCTAGTGAGCAAAATTTTCCAAGGGTAGTATTACTTTTAGCGATCCTAGTGTTTCCGCAGTTTTTACCGCAAGATAAAAGAGGTGCAACCAACAGAGAACAAAAAAAAAACCCTGGAGTTGGAGGCTAGGGTTTTGGATCAGCCTCAGCAAAAAACTCAGGCATTTTTTTCAACCTTTCAAGAGTTTTTGAAGAACAAACGAACTTCATAGAAAACAGTAGGGATTCTTACTTTTTAGTGTTTGGTTGATTCAGTAAGAAAAACATATATCGCAATGGTAAAATCTAGAAAGTTATCAGCTTCTTTTGGTGATGAAGAAAAAATAGTAGATAGAATTAGTATGTTACCAGATGAACTGATTCATGACATCATGTCATTCATTGATACAAAGTATGCTGTCCAAACTTGTGTTTTATCGAAAAGATGGATTCATGTTTGGAAGTCCCTACCTTTTCTGAACTTCGATATACATGGTTACAGAAGTATATTTAAAGTTAAACAATCAGAGAGGGTGGAAGATTTTATAAATAACGCAATCATACTCCGCGACAACTATAACATTCAATGGTTTAGGTTGAGATGGTTTTACTATACTATTAATAAAGGTGTAAGAAAAAGTCTTTCTAGATGGATTGATGTTTCCGTTGAGCATAACGTTCAAGAAGTAACTTTAGAACTCCGTCAACGATCTAGTTGTACATATGAGATTCCTCCAAGACTACTTAATTGTACATCATTGAAAAGATTGGAACTGATAGTAAATAAATGTGTGCATATTAATCTTCCTGAATCAATGAGCTTACCACAGCTTCTGTTTATGCATCTGGAAGGACTTTCTGTGTACGGCGAAGAATCTACTAAGAGGCTCTTGTCAGGCTGCCCGCTTCTTGAAACGTTGAATATAGTTGATTGTGACATAATAATTGATGATAAACGGAGTCTCAGTCTCGAGTCGCCTAACCTTAAGCAGTTTGCACACACTAATCATGAGCAGCATAATATTTATAGGGGACATCATCTTAAGCATAAAATTATAAAGTTATCTGCTCCAAATCTCATCAGCTTTACCTGTAAATCTTTCTTGACACAAGACTATGATCTTCAAAACTGTTCTGGTCAGATATCCGATGCGAACCTTAACATATTATATAACAATGAGTTTGAAAAGAAACAACTGTCCGATCATGAAAAAGAAGTGTATGTTATACGTATAATGCAACTTTTCGTAGCAGTTCGTAAGGTGAAACGACTCGAATTATCATCTGGATTCCTCGAGGTTTGTTTTAATTTTCATCTTAAATCGTTTAAGTATTTTTGGCTATCCATGTATAAGATTTAGCTTCAATGTTACTTGATTGAATTTTCTACTATTTCTCAAGGTTCTCTGGAGAGCTGCGGATTCGATAAACTGTCAATTCCCTTGGTTATGTAATCTTCAATCTTTGAGGGTTGAATCAAGGTTTACAAGAGGTAGCTTGCGCTCGATAGCATACTTACTCACGATCTCTCCGAATGTTAAGAGTATTAAACTTGAACCAAACAAGGTATATAACGTTTAGTGTGATACAACTTCAATGCATTGTGTTCACCTGTACTTATTTGGCAGTATTTCATTTTTGTATATTTGTACAACTTCAATGTTTAGTGTGATACTTCCACCATTTTTTTGTCAGTCTAATACCGTTTGTGCTATTTTGTTACTTTTTTGTCAGTCTAATACCGTTTGTGCTATTTTGTTTGGATATAGTCGTATTCACCAGACGTTGGAGATGATTGGGAAGTAGGATTCTCATTGCCAGGCATGTTGTCTCATCTTAACATTGTTCGTATTGAAAATGTGGATGGCTGTGATGCTGAATTCAAAATTCTCAGTTTTTTATTGAAAAATGCGAAGGTTTTGAAGGAAGTTGCTTTGTACCCTGCTTGTTCTTCTGTTAAATCTCCTAGTAGATTGAGAAAACAATTTAAAAATAAGCTAAGAGCACTGCCAAGAGCTTCTTCGGACATCAAAATGAGGTGGGGAGAAACAGAAAGTACCTTCCGTATATAGTAAACTTGTAACAACATTTACTTTTATAAGAAAGCTCAAGACTTTCCCTGGGAAATGAAGTACTTTAATTGTCATTCTTTTTTTTTTTTGTGAAATAGTGGCTTCTATGAAAATATCGAATCAAAATTTTTTTTGGGTCTCTGCTAATTGCTATATTAAGGTTATATTATGCCCTTCGGTGCTATTTGACTGAGCTTGTGCTTACAAGTGCTGCCACCCTTCGCCTTACGCATGTAAGGAATAGCAATTAGGATTTGAAGCATACTTGCGATGTAAGGCAGTTGTTTGATAGTGAAACCGTTAGATTAGGATAAGCCTTCTCAAACATCGCAGGTTCTCTAGTTGTTGTTAAATTTGCTTGCTGGCTGGTGGGTATCCCAAGTGCAAACCCAGTGCAACCAAAATTTCTGAAATGCAATTCACAGTTTCAAATGTAGACCAGACAGATTACAATTACCAGAAGACGGTCCTCACAATGAAAGAGGATTACCCATTACATTTCATTCAGTT
This sequence comes from Papaver somniferum, assembly GCF_003573695.1. NCBI lineage: Eukaryota > Viridiplantae > Streptophyta > Magnoliopsida > Ranunculales > Papaveraceae > Papaver > Papaver somniferum. The sequence continues at coordinate 5,184,348 of NW_020619603.1, read as the reverse complement.
GTGATTAAGTTGTTTGCAAAATCCAAAATCAAAGAGGTACGTACACACAATTACATTCCGACTGCAGTTCCATGCCCCATCTCCCTCTTCAACTTTTGTTTTACAGTGCCCATCCGAAAGTTTCTTGCATCACTTGAGGTTCTGCAATTCAAATAATTCATGATAGATGTTAAGACTTTTTTCATCAAGGAGGAAAGACTAGTTTCCGCCATTATTCTAAACACCATAAATTATCTTGTTTATCTACAGTATAATGACCTGGATAAAAAACAAGGATATCAGAATCCAACACCCGTTCCTTTTCAAAGTGACAGACATTGTCTGGGGAGCTCTGGTGTTTTAGCGAAGTAAAATCAGTTAACAGAAATGTGAAGAAAGCTTTCAATTCAACTTTGGTTACAAATCCAAATATTTTTGTCGTACCCATAGAGATCTTAGACATTGGTAATCTGCTCAAAGCAAAGTAACTAACTAAAAAAATTGAACGCCACGGAAAATGCCCAACAAACAAGGCTCTATATTTTTGTAGTTATTGTAGTGACCCTGGTTGGGATTCGTAGCACCCAAAATGACATGTACAAGAGGATAATGAACAGGATGAACACATATACGCAGCAGTACAATTTGTTTTAGAATTACAAACTAAAATCTTTTCAGTAAAACTACCCAGTGAGACCTAAGATATTGGTAATAAGCTGTGATACTGAAGTCCGGCGAAAATGAGAGTAGTAATTATGTCAACAGATCCTTGTAGTCTCAATATATCACAATTGTTGAATATACGATTAAATCTGATAACAAACATATGAATTAACCAAATAAACAAAATTCTCAACTTTGGAGAGTAAGAGGGAGATTAAATTGTAAGCATATCTACTTGTCCATCAAGTTGATCAAATCATCTGGTTATGCAATCTTCTGGATCTTTCAGCTGCTTCTCTATGAATAAAATCTAAGGAGAGTCGGGACTTGAGATCATAGATTACCGATGACTACAACAAATGCGAATTGCTACGGTTCGAAACTTGATGGTACATTTTTCTACTATGGAGGTCCTGGCGTTTCCGGTATTTGTCACTGATGTATATGTTTTTTAGCATGGAAGTCCCGGTCCTAGTCTAAATGAATGTATTTATCCAGTTCAGTTCTTAGCATTTCTTCTGACCCTAATTGTCAGTGATGGACAAGAATCTTTACTATGGAAGTCCTGGTCCTAGTTTAATCATACTTCTGTGCTCGGTCAAGACACAAGACTAGCAACAGATGCATTGTAAGCATTGCGAAATCAAGTAGTTGGTGTTTTCTTCTGTGAAAAAAAGATATCCAAAAGACTTAGTTAAATGTTGTTATTATTAATCAGTATGCCAGTTATTTCAGATTTTAGTGAGCCCAAAGTGTCTGCCTCAGGTTTAAGCCTGACCAACATGTTTGTAGCATTTTTCCGCATATGAAGAAGTGCTAAGCTATAAAATGTTTGAGAAAGAAGTTGATAGAATCAGTATGTTACCAGATGAACTAATACATCGTATCATGTCTGTACTTGATATTAGATATGCAGTACAAACAAGTGTTTATCAAAAAGATTGATAGATGTTTGGAAACCTTTACGGTTTCTCAACTTCGATATGTATGATTGCTCCTTGATGACTGTAACATTCAATACAAGACGGAAATCCTGTTGATATGGTCTTCAATGAGTACCTTCACGATAAGATGCATGTATAGTCTATTACTCCTAACACCAATGGACTTCATTTTTGACAAGCTAGACGCAGCTAGCAGACTATCATTTACCTGTTGATAGTATATATGCGCAAAAGAAATTAATAAGATTTGACTTCATTGACTTGAAACTAGGGCTGCCATGGTTCGGTTTGGTTTGGTTTTCTGCCAAACCCAAGGACCAAACCAATAGCAATTATAAGAAACCAACAACCAAACCATACCATGTTCTGTTTAGAATATTAGAAATCAGAACCGTCCCACCGGTGTTTTTTTGGTTTTTCTGGGTTTTTTCTTTTTTTTAATAGACTTTCATTTTTAACTCGTAAATCAAATTTATAAAGAGAATTATCAAAATTAGATATATTTTGAGTTATAATTTCTTTATTTATGGGTATACTCATTAAAGAGGAGGGATCCCTCACACCCTTATTTTCACACTATCGTACATGTTTGGAGACATTTTTCTTAACTAAAATTGAATAGTAACGTATTTGAAGTTAATATTTGGGAATATGTTCTCCTTACAAAACTCTACATACCCACAAAAATGAGCTGATTCCGAAACCTATAACTCCACCATCTACTACTTTGAAAACCCTTATGATAAGAAACCTTAAACTCATTGAGATTTTAAATTTATTTTAATAACCCACCTCAATTGATAAAGAGAACCCATGCTGACACCAAGCAAGCTTGCCACATTTTCAGATGCAACAAGTAAATGTGCAGACCCCATACTATCCTCAACAAAACTTACACCCAAACTAGCCTCTTAACTAACCTTAAGCAAACTAAGATGCTGTAATTTGTTATCCAGTATTCCCACTTTAAAGTCTAGAACGACCAGTCAGTACAGAGGTCGGAAGGGATGTTACAGAACAGTAAAAACGGATTCTTGAGAAAACTATGGACCTACACAAAGAACAGTCATTTAGAACTATTGCACATCGTTCAAAATTCTGGATACAAGAATATACACTACAAATATGATGGCCTTTTTGATGAGTGCTAAAAGGTGCATATTTGTATATATTTTTCTTGGTATTTAACTCATCTTTTGTGCATTAATTCTACATTTTATCCCATATTCTGTATTTTCATTGTTTTCAAGAATAAATATTTTTATTAATTAATTTTGCATTTTTAGGTACTAAATAAAGCCTGGTTAACTCACGGAGCGAAAAGAGCAAAGAAACGGCAAAGACTTCCGCTAGGAGGAAGCGAAGATTGGTGTTTGCAAGAGCCGGATCAATTAGAAGTGGGCTTGAAGAGGAAGAATTGTTCTTAAAGAAGATATGGTCTTGGCATACCCAAGTTCCACAACCCTTACCCAAACCCATTTCCAATATCCATACCCGTCTCCTTCGCCAGCCGTCAGATTGGATCACATCTGAATCCAATGGTCGCAGCATCGCCAGTACATCAAAGTCTGAAGATCCTGTCTAACACTACAGCACCTAACTCCATCTTGAGCCGTCAGTTTCGTTGTATTAGAAATCCGACGGTCGATACCAGTCTCTTCACTTGTAGCTGTTAGATCAATCTACCATTTCTGCATCCCACGGCTCAGCTTCGCGAATCATCGAGACTTGATGAAACCGCTCAACACCCTAATACCCAATTCTATACCCATTAGCCAAACATGCCTTAACTCTAAAACTATCGATCCAAACTTTCTTCTTCCATCTTCTTCACCCATTCCCTCCCATGCCGTCGCTGCCAATACCACCAACTCCGTCTACAGCCTCTCAACCACCACCATCCTTCATCATAACACACCAACCCTAAAACCCATCATCACTACCACTTTCACCAACTCTATAGACTTCTATTCCACCAATTTCACGCCTCACCAATCTCATGAACCCTAGATGTGAAATTGGTAGAATAGGTTGAAATAGAGTTGTAATTAGAGCATGGGTAGACGCAGGAGAAGGAATAAAGGCATGGGCCGAAGAAGATTGAGTGATTTCAGAGAGTTAAGTATGTCAATTTTTCTTTTTGTAAAAACCCTAATTTCAACTGTTTAATTTGGGGATTTGGGGATTTTCTATGTAAACCCTAATTGATTAATTTGGGTATAAATATGGGTTGTGGGTGTGTGTTGTAAGGATGCCTGGGCTAGCCAGTGCTTCACCCAAGAGGACTGGAATATCCAGTGCCTCAAGGGTTAGTTCTTAGTTTAAATTATTTTGTAAATTTCAGTTCATTTTAGAATTTAATTTCAGTTCATGTTCTAAATTAATCTGCTAGGGTTTATATGAAACCCTTAATCACATGTTAAGATAATTCAAGTTCATATTATTGTTCTTATAATGCTTCATAGCTTTAGGGATGCTAGTTATCTACATTGATCAAATGAACCTGTGATAAGCTGTATTGTAAGAAGACAGTTTATGCTAGGGGGGAATTAGTGAAGTTGGTTGATAAGTTATCCATTTGAGATCCCACCATAGAATAAGAACTGTGCTTAATTGAGAAAGGAATGAGAGTTAGATAATTGAACCAAATTAGCCTGTGATAGGTTGTGCTGTAAGAAGACAGCCTATGCTAGGGGTGAGTTAGGAAGATTAACTGATAAATCATTCTTTGTAGTTTTCTCTGGAAAGGAACAAGAACATAATTTGAATAAATATTTCCTTAGCATAGGATTAAGAAGGTGGATTCAAGACCCTAGTAGTGTTACCACAACTGTTTACTTTGATCTTCTTTGCTTCTTTTATTCAATGCACTCTTTCCATCACTGCAACTGTTTTACTTTGTTTCTTTGGCTCTTTACTTCACTGCCTTAGGCTCATTGCCTTTGTCTCTTTACTTCACTGCCTTGCACTTAGAGAGTAGCTTAGGAGAATTTCAATACACACCCTAGTCCCTGTGGATTCGACTCGTATTTGCACACTCACTACAACAGACCCTGTGCACTTGCAGGTATTAGTTTGTGACTCTTTTAGAGAGCCACCACTTTTCACCTAGATAAATATCATAAGACAAACAAAAAATCATAGAAATAATGTTGCACCTTTGATTTATTCAATCTGGATTTGTACTCTGCGCACCAAGCTAAAGTCAGAGCTAGCTCCCTGCTTTGAAGAGCATCAATGACCTTCTTTGCAGCGCAGAAGACATTGATTTCAACAAGATCCTGTAAGAGATTTTAGGTAAGTATCTTTAACAGAAAATGTAAATGAGAAGCAATGTAATACTCTATGTGAATCTTTTTCCATGGCCAAAACCGATATCCCCATGCACACATAATGAGATTTAATATGAATGAAATGTATGCTGATAAAAGCATTACAATTAGATCCACTACTAGACAATGCAGGATATCCTTCATTACCGACCACGACTACAATTGGCTTCATTACACAGAGTTGTACGTCTAAGTATAAATTAATATTTTGATGTTGCACCATATTCACATCATCCACTCTACATGGCTTCAACTACGGCACATTGTACTGGCTGAATTATAATTACAAATAATGGTCTAATGGGACACTAAAAACATTCTTTGTGTATACCCTAGTTATCTAATTATTCACCTGAAACGGTTGTGCTTGAATTTTTTTTTTTCTTTCTAGTTAAAATTAGCTTTTACCCCTCAGTAACCACTGCATGATCAACTCAAATCTTCCAAATAGCTTAAGAATCACGACTTCAACAACTTTCTCTAACATTAATCTATCTAAGCAATCACAGTTTTGAGCGGATCTTAAGAAAAACTACCACAGAAAAATAGATGGAATCAAACCCACATTATAAAAGGACCTAATTTAATCATGTTTCAACATGCACCAAACCAATTTCAAAGTAATCAAAAACCCCATATCTCAAACGAAAACAGAAAAGAAATTGAGATACATACCGCAATTTAGGTCAGAGAGTTTTAGTATGTCACGAGATCTACGATCGAAAGAAGAACGAAGAAAATGAACCTTTCGATTGCCCCTGGTCGTAGAGATAACACAAAATCAATGGTAAAACGGATTAGATCAATAAGGGAATCGAAACCATAGGGAAAAATTGATCGAGATTGAGTCTATTTCTTTCAATTGATTGCAAAAGGGAAGCTTAGAGTGGTTTTTTTCTGGAGCGCAGGCTTTGATTTAACTGATTTCAAACCAAAGTTCTCATTAGGTTTTCTTTCGACCATTTGTTCTTTCTTGTACATGCACCAGTAATATTGCTTTGGTTCTATCGAGTGTCCGTGGACGCTGGACCCATTGGCTCTTGGACTGAAATTTTGGTTAAAAAATGGAACTAAACTTTGCTTCCCGCACCCATTGGTTTTTGGAATTAATTTATTCTAGGGTTCTAGAATTATCAATCGGTTCCAGGCAAGAGATTTAAGAAACTTAGAAATTCATTTTATTTTTCTAGTTATTCAAAAAAAATCAATGTGTGAGATATGTGAAAGTGCGTTATAAATGAAATTGTAAACGGTTATAAAGATGGGGTTGATTTTAGGATACATGTAGTTATGAGTAGAAATATTGATATTAGTTATTTAGTAGAGATATGTTAGTTTTGTATAACTAATGAACTCACACTTTGGAATAGTTATTTAGTTTTTATAAGTTAATTCCTAATTGTAGTAACTATTGGTTAATTTGCTAACTCTTTATAAGGGTTACTAGAATTATAATGGATCATTTGTGTTACCATAAAAAAATTAGTTAGAAAGCACATTGTTAGTTAAACCTTGATTTGGTGTAGTGACACTAGCATTAACTGAAGACACTTAGTGTTACCTTACCAGTTGACTTAAAGGGTATAACGCGTTTGGATACACATCTAGAAGTAGCTTTTCGACTTCTAGAAGTCAAAAAGCAAGAAGTTAGTTGGGTGTAAAATTTCAGAACGACTTCTAGAAACAGAAAAGTCAACTTTTTGTGAAGCAAAATGTTTCTACTTCTGACTTCTGCTTCTGACTTGTACTTCTAGAAAAGCAAAAACAGTTTTATTTCTGGTATCCAAACGCGCTATTAGTGAACACCAAATTATTAGGCCAATAAGGGTAGTTGTTCTAGTTCCATCCTATTTAAAACATACTAATTACTAGTAGATTCAAATCCTAGAGGTTCATATGAGTATCATTTGAGTTGCAAAGTGCACGAAAAATGGGCAATCACACGAAATCTTTTTTCGAGCTGCATTCTATGACGAAGTCACATAAGATTCATTTTGCATTGGTCTCTCCATATATACATCATATTAATTTTCTAGATAGATAATATGAATGCGTTTACTCGAAATACCAAAACGAAGAACACAAACAGCAAAATTAGGCAAAGTTAGGATGTTTGAGGAAACTGATATGAGAGTTCAAGTCAAAAGCAATTTATATTTCATGGTGAAGACAATTAGGCATCTGTCCAGTTTTGATTGATGTCCGTGAAGACCCGACCCATTATGACCTGGTCATGTCCAATGCAGGTTGCCTAAGCCTTTCGATCCTACTACCACGGTCATAAACACAGATGGGTCTTGGTCGTTCATAGAAAAAAGAGGTGGAATCGGTTGCATACTTCTCAAGGAGAACCATTAGGCGCATATGCAACGACTTGGGAGAAAATGAAGATTCACGTGATTGAAACTTGGGCCTTTAAGCGGTTTATGAAAGTTTGCGTGTTACATCCGTATCTAAAGACTTAAAAGCCTAGACAAATAAAATTTCCACATGAAATGGTTATGAAATCCTCGCTTCCTATTGGTTGAAATATGTCAATTTTGAATTTTGTGAAACGAGCTTTTTGGTGAGGACACTTGGCAACGTATGATTGGTTTAAAAAGAATAGAAAAAGATTAAAAAAAGAAAATTCTATTTGGAATTTATAAAGTGGCAATATTTAGGTGAAGGCACTTGGCAACATATGATTGATTCAAAAAATACGAACTTAAAAGGAAAGCCTAACTTACCATGTTTGGATTTTATGGAAGTCCAAATTCAATTTGGAAATCGAGTAATTGCTATATTAGGACTATGTTTTCCAAATTAATATATAAAGGGGAAAAAATCCTCATATTTTCTGCGAAAATAAAAGGAAAAAAATAAATAAAATTTCCACACATCCTCCACCTATTTAATGTATTTGCCCCGCCACACCAAATCAAAAATACATCTCCACGGGGCGGGGAGAAGCCCCGCGCTCACCAAATCAAAAATGCATTTCCACGAGGTGGGGCGAAAACCCACGCACACCAAGTTAAAAGAAAAAAAATAAAAAAAATATGCCCATATTTTCAACCCATTTAATGTATTTGCCCCGCCATACTAAATTAAAAATACAATCTCAACGGGGCGGGGCGATGAACGCGCAAACCAAATCAAAAATACATCACCACGGGGCGGGGCGAAGCCCTACGAACACCAAATCAAAAATACATCGCGACGGGGCGGGGAAAGCCCCGCGCACACCTAGTGAAAAGAAAATATATTCGCGGTGCGTAGCATAGGCACAAAGGGAAAAAAATTCACATATTTCACACATATTTTCTACGAAAATATAATAAATAATACATGTCATATTCTCAACCTATTTAATATAATTGCCCCGTCATACCAAATCAAAAATACATTGTTACGGGGAGGGGCGAAGCCCGGTACACATCAAATCAAATACATTTCCATCGGGCGGGGAAAAGCCCCGGGCACACCAAACAAAAATACATTTCCACGGGGCGGGGCTTCGAATAAAAAATGCATCTCCACGGGCGGGCAAAGCCCCACGCAGCCAAATCAAAAGAATAAAAAAATACCCGGTGCATAGCACGGGCACAAATCTAGTCAGATCTTAAAGTTGTTCTTATATTATTGTTTGTAAATAGATTATATGAATGTGTTTACTGGAAATATCAAAACGAGGAACACTGAAAGCAAAATTAGGATGTTTGAGGAAATTAAGATGAGTGTTCAAGTCAAAAGCATATTCTATTTCATGGTGAAGACATTTAGGCATCTGTTGAACTCCAATTCATCTGGATATCTGTCTAATGCTAACTCAATCATCATTTACAGAGAAGTTTGCATCATAGTTACATACCAGCTCACAGTGGCTTTGTACTCCACGCTGTTTAATCAACCAAAGAACTTATTGTGTGTCACATTCTTTAACAAATGTATTTGACGACTAACCAACTCCGGGTAGATGATTTCTATGGTATAATGTGAGTAACTTCTGATTATGTGAAAATTATTACTACTATTATTCAACTTGTAGCTACTGATTATTACTTAAAATGACATTATAAGTTGAATTTCAATTATGTTCAAATAAAGTGAATTCGAAATTAAACAATCTTTGAGAGAAAAAAAAAAAAGCAACGAATAGAATCTAAGCTCACCGCTTGTAATACGCCCAACATACTTGGGCCTGCTGATTTGGTAGATTGACTGACCTCAAATTTTTATTATTTTCATATAACAATTTAATTCGAAGGGTTCAGAAACACGAAATGATTAGGCCAACAAGTGCAATTGTATTGGAGTCTCGTCCTTTAAATTTATTACTAGATTGGTTTCTTATGATAACCACTTGCATGCAACTCATATGAGCAACAAAACTGCAGGACAATCAGGAAAAATAAATGTGTTATGGAGCTTGTTTTTGTGATAAAGTCATAGACATAAAGGATTCATTCTACAGCTTGTTTTCTGGTGTTTTTTAATCTGTACATATATATCATTCCTGGGTTGGCTGCAGTTTATACCATACATGGAACTCTTTCTTGGAATGAAAAATCCAATTAGGATGTTTGAGGAATTTGTGAGGACAAATTCAATTGAAATTATTTTAATTTGGAAACATCAATAGGTTTGAAGAGCAACACTAAGAAAATGTACCTTCCATACGTCCCCAACACATTCGACTGCCAAAGTGACGTCTCATATTTATATCATACTTGTTTTAGTATGTTGGATATATTGTCGAATTATTTGATACGTTTGGCGTATGTCTTTTTATTGATTTCGCTTGGCTTTTTATTATTTCTTGTCTTCTTTGAGTTTGTGCCTTTTGTATTAATTGGGTTGAGGTATCCTTAAACACTTCCTGGGGTTTACTCAATAAATACTTTTATTGATTTCTAAAGAGTTTAATGGATTTACAAAGTATTGTGTTATTGGTTGTATACTTTTAAAATCTTTTTCAAAGTTTATGTTACTCGTTGTAGATTGTCAAAAGGTCTTCTAAAATTTATGTTACTCGTTGTAAATTTGAAAATTCGAAGACCTTGCATACTTACCTATTTTCAAGATTTTGAGTGACTTTTGTGTATATATTTGCCTTGATAAAAGTCTTGCAAAATATGTAAAATTTCGGAAGACTTCCAAATTTTTTATAAAGATGTTTTTTACTCTCTTTTATTTTATTTCATGAACGCACAATCTATAAGACTCCTATTATAGATGAGTATAAATTATATTATATAACTTTTTTTTTAATTTTAATTATTATGTACAAATGTACATTAATAATTATTTTAATTTATTGTTACACTTTATTATATTTTATTGAAAAAAAGAAATAATTTTTATATATAAAATACTAATAATTTATTTTAATTTAGTTGAAGGTACTATAATAAACAAGCTACAATAAATTTTGTATTTATGTCTATCATGCATATTTCCATATAAAATTTGTTTTTACAATTCTTCATGATTCTACAAATGTATACAAGACATTTAACAACTCTGCATAACTCAACAAAAATTTGCTCAATTCTATATAATTCTCGCACAATTATTAATTTTCACAACTCTTTTAAAATCTCTACAAATCTGTAAATGTATTTATTGAGTAAACCCATTGTTACTTTTCAGTGAATCTTTTCATGTTAACGGATAATAAAAAAAAATGGAATTTTCGCCATTCTTGAATCTAATGTTAGAAGAGACATTTCCCACCTATGGGCCTCCTGATTGGGTCCTTGAGTGTATTCTATCCAATCGCACTGTGGTCCCCTTGGGTCTAAGCTGGTTCTTGTTGTGCATAAGTTCACACGAAACAGACGTCGTTTTAGTTACGAATTTATATACAATTCATTTTGTATCATCTTTTCATGGTGATCGATTTATAAGTACTTTGCATGAATGTCAAAACCCCAAAAATAGGCTTTAGATGTGGTTTTCACTTTCCATGACACAGTCATAGAAGATTTATATTGTGTCTTTTGTTAATCTTCCTACATAGTGTTTTTGTTCCTAAATTATATGTAAAAGATGAATTTTGGAAAGAGAAACCGAGAAACAAACATTTACAACAATAAACTTAAACTAAGATGATGGGGGAAATCGAGGAATTTTTATATTCAAGAATTACGGAAGGATTAGGATTGTTTAGAATTTTGTTAAACTTTTGTAGATTCAGCGGTAAAAGCGGATATTGCGCCACAATCTTACCTTGCAAGTTGCAATCATATGTACAGAAATTCGAAACACAGTGGTATCTCAGGGTGTCATTAAATTAATTCAAAACCGGAACTTTTCCTTAAGATCATTGTCCTTAGCTCGAGGAATATGATTCTTCATTTTAAGACTCATCAAACACAACTTTTATGATCTAATGTTACACGAGATGCTTCCCACTTTTGGGTTTACTGACTGGGGTAAGAATCGCAGTAAGGTGCCCTAGACAGGGCCTAAGCCTAAGCAGTTCTTGTTGTCCGCTGAACTTGTTGTCCATTAATTCACACAAAATGTATGCCACTAAAAACGGAAAATGGGTCATTTGTTCGAGTATTTTTAAAACATGGAACAAAAGGACGAGTAAAAATTAGTATGGGTGAGATGGACACCAAAAAAATAGCAAGGATGAAAATGGATTCATCCTGACTTAAACTTAAAAAATAGCAAGGAAGAAACTGGATGCATCCTGATGTAAATTACAAATAAGAACAAGTATTTGAAAATGGGTAGGATGAAACTGTTTACATCCTGACTATGTTTATATTTTTGTCCATTTAAACAATATCAAAATTTAAATGTCCTTTTCACCCAGAAATTGTTGATTTTGATCTTTTTAACCAATTTTGTGCATTAAAAATGATATGCAATTCATTTGATATCAACTTTTGGTGGTGATTTAAATGTAGTTTACGTGAATGTCACAACACAAAAAATAGGTTCTGGATGTGGTTTTCACTTTCCATGACACGGTCGTCGAAGATTCATTTTGTATCTTTTGTTAATCTTATAAAATGCATACAAGTATTTTTGTTCCAAAAGGACATTTAAAAGACGAATTCTGGAAAAAGAAACCTAGAAACAAACAAAACAAAACAAAAAAGCAAAAAAAAAAAGTTGACAACACAAAACTTAAATTAATATGTCGGGGGAAATTGAGTATAGAATTTTTACACACGACATTTTTTCACCAAAGTATCGGGATTGTCTTGGATGTTGTAAAAGTATTTTTGATTCAAATAAGTTAAACCAAGCGAATAAGACATTATTGTATTATACATGGCTTAATTGATACGGAAAATGAGTCATTTATCTAAATATTTTTAAATCACGGTTCAAATAGACGAGTAAAAAATAATTTGGGTGAAATGGCCAAAAAAAAATAGTAAGGATTTCATCCTAGCTTAAATTTAAAAAACAGGAAGGATGAAACTGGATACATCCTGTGTAAATTAAAAATAAGAAAAAATATTTGAAAATGAGCACAATGAAACTGGTTACATCCTGCCTATTTTTACATTTTTGTCCATTTAAACAATATCAGAATCTAACTATCCATTTCACCCAGGAATTGTTGATTTTGGTCTTTTTAACCAATTTTGTGTAATTGATACTAATACACAAGGATCATATGTGCAGAAACTCCAAACACAACAATATATAATTTTCCATATGTGCAGAAACTTGAATGGGTAAAAATTGATAATGTACCACTCTTATCTTTTCTTGGTGCTATATAAGTATAACGCTTCCATGTTCATTGCTTGTAGCTAGTTTGTTCAAAATGAGATTTAGGTTAAAACATCACAAGAAAACCACATATGATGGAAGATGAAATTAGGGATGTTCGAGGAAACTGTAAGGAGAACATACACTATTGATACCTCAAATTCATTCATAAAAATATTAGGCCATTTATGCATCACGGGTTTATTCGAGTACAGAAAAATGAAAACAACGTTATTATCTTGCAATAATTTGTAGTATTTTGGTCAATCTCTGAAAATGGACGATTATGTATTTGTACAATGTCAATTGGCAGTTGCGGTATAAGAATATACTTTGAGTAAATTAAAGAAAGACATCACATTACATTGAATTTCCTTTTTCTTAATGAACTGTCAGAGATAGTTGATTAACGTATGACTATTCTCAACCCGTCAAAGGGATAGTTGAAAATTCATATTAAGTATTAAAATCGGTCTCTCAAATCTCAATTGTTACCACCACTACGGCAGGTTAGTTTTTTTGATTAATGAATTTGAGAGATTATACTTTTGCGTTTCTCTTTTTGTGTACATTATCGTCATATGAAAAACCAAGATTTTTGAGATTTATTTGCACTATCGTACCTTAAAATGTCTTACTAATAGATTATGAGTATCGAGAGATCATGGACCAAAGAGAAATCGTGACATGAGACAAAGATTTAACGTGGTTCGGTCAACTCGACCTACGTCCACGGACAAAAACTCGAAGGGAGAAATATTATTGATCACCAGTTTTGATGTCACTGGGATGATTTACAATTACAATGACACTCTTTATTTATAGAGTGAATATGAAAATAATTAATTAATCAAGATATTATCTTATTCTTGAGTATTTCTTAATTAACTATAACATATCCTAATTAATTAGAATATAGAAAATATAGAAAATTAATTAGATACTTTCCTCTATAGAAAATAAGCTAAATTGCACAAGATATCCTATTCGCGTAAACTTAGCTCGATCTCTGTCAATCTTCTGTACTTCTTCATCTACGTCGATCCTCTAGTAGCTTGAGTCTCGACTACTTCATTTTGACCTTTGACGTATGACTTGAGTCTTGGTCATTTTACCTTGATCGTTGACTTCATCTTGAGCTTGACCACCTCGATATATTCTAACATCCCCCGCAAGTTGGACACGAAGAGAATCAAAGTGTTCAACTTGAATACTGACTTAACGAACACAACTTCAATCACGTATTAGGTGTTATCTATAAATTCTTCGATATCTTGATCACATTTGGAAGAAAGTGATAAAAAGTGTTGTCGTAGAAGTATATTTGATCATCTACGTCACTTCAACTGAAAAGAATCGCTAAAATAGCAAGGTAAAGTGACCAAGACTCAAGTCATACGTCAAACGTGAAATTCCATGAAAAATCTTTCTTTGAAATGAATGACTAGTCATATTGCATTTGTATAAATTTTCCTCATATTGCATTTGTATAAATTATAATATTAAAATGAATGACTCAGTCAATTGCGCCCATTTGCCGTGGGTTTATTACGTTCAATCAATTTTCGGAAATCGAATTTTTTTTTAAGTTTCAAATCTTAAATACAACTAGCAGGGTGACAGAATGCGTGTTAAGTAAGGAATAGTGAAGTCAAACTCTAAATGATCAAAAGAAAAAAACAATCATAGTTAAAAGAACCCTGATAGAGTGCAGTGAAGGGTGCACACGTAGTTTTGCTGCACCTAAAATTTCCGTTCACTCCTCTAATAGCTTCTCCAAAGGCAATGTACGTGGATATAAATGTCAAAATCCATCTAGGATACACATATATGTTCTCAAAAATCATTCTCCAATCCTGATGTCTTAAACCAATGTATAGGTGACTTTGAGTAGACAATGTCAAGGAGGATGTAAACATTCTCCTTGACATTGTCTACCATCCTGGTTAGATTTTACTTAATTGACTTGACTTTTATATGTTAAATAACCATTTTTAGCTTTAATAAAATCTAATAGAATCTTATGTTATTAAACTAAAATTTTATGCTAATAAAAAAATATGTCAAATACAATACTATTGGAGATAGATTTTTTTCCCCTAATTTTAAGGAAAAATAAATTGAGAATGTCTTATTTGTGTTGCCACATATAAAACACATACAATGACCATTTTGCTCGGTCGGCCCTCTATATGATCATTTTTTTGTAATAGTAAGTGTCAATTGACATAAAAGGATTGAATTTGGTGTCCCAATTAGATTTCAATAAACAATGAAATGTCAAAAAAGCCCCTCCATGTTTCCCTTTCTTATTAAAGCTACTGTAAATACAAACCAAAATGAAGGTAGTCGCGTAAATTTAATGGACAAGAAAAAGGACACGGAGGTTGGAAGTATTTTAATTGTTGAGGGGCAGTTTAGTAAAACCCGAGTAAAGTGCCCTAAAGGTTGCAGGATCGAATCCCTACCACCTCCTTCTTTTTTTCCTTCTTCGTTCTTCTTTCTTCTTCAGCCATGATTGAAGAATAAAAGTGACCGGGACAGAA
Source organism: Papaver somniferum (assembly GCF_003573695.1). Classification (NCBI taxonomy): domain Eukaryota; kingdom Viridiplantae; phylum Streptophyta; class Magnoliopsida; order Ranunculales; family Papaveraceae; genus Papaver; species Papaver somniferum. Next base: position 5,169,159 of record NW_020619603.1, on the reverse strand, counting down.
TGATTGAAGATATAAGTGATTGAGGATAGAAATTGATATGGATTCGAGGTAGAAGATGTGAATGATGTCATCGATTAACAACAGGAAGAATGGAAATGGTTGCTGCTGTTTAAAGTGAAGAGTTGGGGTTTTACAGCGGAATTCGAAATTAATTGAAGAATTAAATCCAGGGTCTGAGAATTTGAAGGGTTGCATCTTAACCTGAAATTTCAACTGAAATTGGGTTGTTGATTGCTGTTATGTATCCATACATCATCAGTTTTACAGGGGCATATCAGATGTTCGATAAAAAGTCTAAATCGAGAACTCAGTTGAAACCTAGCTGCTACCACTGATTTTTGGGGCTTCATGTTGGTATTTCTGAAAGTCCAGGACATGAAATGGATGCTGACCGAGAAGACTTCCCAGAACACTTCTCTCTATGTCCAGCTTGCTTGTAGATTTATTCAAGTTCATGGAGTCGCACTTGAGAAATGCTGAGCTTGGAGCCTGTAAGAGCTTCTCCAATAGTGAATGTGAATATTTTATATGTGGCATCACTTCTAAGACATCCTATGAGTATAAAATCCTAAATATTAGGAAAAATAAAGTTTCATCTCCAACCCATAAAGTTTTCTATCATTTGTTTACTTATTTGTAGACATATAATTGGTTAAAATCCTTTCTATTTTTATTTTCCATTGACTTTTATTAACAAAAGTGTGACTAGGATGGGAAGATATCCTCTAAGTGAATGTCTAGAATTAAAGATTCATATAGAGGATGTCCAACTTTTTTTTTGCCACATCATCTTCACATCAATGGATTGGAGATGATTTTTTGTGAAAATTGTTGTGGATCCTACCTGGATTAGGATTTTTTCCTTCACACTCATTCCATTTGAGAGATTCTAAACTTATTTTGCTCGAGTCGCGCAGTAAGTTACTGCTTATCTGTTCAGTTTGTGCGCGCTCTTGTTAAATTTTACCATTCCGGATCACATGTGTAACATTATCTTGAGATTAGGACATTAACTCTTTTGCTGGGTAGCCTGGAACATGCATCTCCTGTCAGTTATACTACTTTCATGTTTGTGGATATCTCTCGGTGAAATCTATTTGGCAGTGAGTTGGTGGGTGGAACATGGTTTGTTATATACTTGCATTTACATGGAAATTGTTGCGTAATCTTTGTTTTGTCTTGGATTATTAAATAACTCTTGATCAAGAGTCCTTACCAATATCTAACTAAACCGAGGGACAGTTGACCCATTTTGGATTTAGTGTCTCCCTATTTTCCAGGGGTTGTATTTTCATTTTGCAGGGTTTTAATTTCATGTGTAAACCCAAAGTTGTTCAGGTTTTTGTGGAAGGATGACCAAAAAATTGGGGCATCAACTGATTTTAGGCTCTCATTTGTCACTGAGCGATTATTATTGAAAATTTTGAATTGTATTGGTTTCCTTTAAAGACGATAAGTAATTGTTTGGTGAATGCTTTTTACATGTGCAGGTTCAGTTCCTCTGCTGGTGCTGATTCATGAGTTTATACCAACGGAAAGTGATAACCATTCTGGTAAACCTTCTTTACTATACTGATATGAATTATGGTCCATTATTGTTGATTTCTCATTAACTTTTCTTTTCCCTTTTTTCATCAATGAAAGTTGATGGTTTAGACAAATGGCTGCAATTGTTTAGACTAAACATGTTGAATTGGTGGTATTTGATTAGGATTATAAATTAAGGGGGTCTCGATTTGTTACTTAATGCATTTGTTTTTCTCTTAAAATCATTTTCAAACAGAGAGCTCTGAAAGGTGATCTGAACTCTTAGCAAGAGGTACAACAGTGAGATGGATTGAGAAATATAGGTTAGTGTATCAGGATCATACACTTCAGTGACAACCTTTCTCTAGGATAGAAGCACTTTCTGGGCACTAAATAAGGTAGTCCTATGTACATTAGAGTCACTTCTTCGTTCCAATGGACCAATCTTAGTTATATCAGACTTGGCATCAACATATTTGATGGACCAATCTTCTTAGTTATAATTGTCTGCCCTAGTTACCCTGCACATTATCTATTTCTGCTTCATTACAATATGCTTCGACAGAAATGGGTACCACCCTTTGTTTATCTTATGAAATTGAAATAACATTCAAATTTGGAAGTGTCTTCATTATATCTAGTACTCTATTGTCATTGTCATTTGTTTTTGTTTTTTTTTGGTAAGTTTTGGAGTGTCTAACCTTTAACCTTAGTGTTGCTTAGAGAAGGGAATGATTAATCATAAGTAGATTGTTCTTTTTTGCTCTTCTACAAACTACTTATTGGGTCTTTAATCAGATAAAGCGTCTAACTACATGTTTGCTTTTGCTATTGGTAACTTGGTTGTACCGGGATTTCGATTTTCTAGACTTCCATCAGTTCTCATGAAAATTCGATTTTCTAGACTTTCATCAATAAAATCATGTGGGTTCTATTGTACCCTTTTTTGTTTTTCAAATGATTGCAGCGCACAGTGCAGTATGGACTTCCGGCAGTTGGTTTTTAGTCTTCACCAGTTCTCGAGAATAATGGGACAATAGCCAACATATAAAGACTAAAGAGGAATGGGAACTTAGGCGCATGCCCAAAAAAAAAAATTCTTACCGTCAGGCCCACAATTAATTTCTGATACAGTCGCACCCATAATTATTTAAAAATATTTAAAATGTACTGAAAGACTCTATTCCCCTACATCGTTTTTGGGCATAATTTTATTTCTTCTCCGCCGGTTTCTTTCCCTATTCCTCCATTAATCTCTGTAACGGATCTGTCAAAGATTTTTTCTCCATCATTTAAAGAAATAAATCATTTAAAATCGATGATTCAAAGAAGTAAATCATTTTTGACTAAACCCTAGAATACATTTCAACAAAAATGGATGAAACAGACGAAGAAGAAAAAATCAAGTAGAAGAAACAGAAAAAAAGTTACGCAGAAGTAATAGTATGTTGCATAACTTGTTATACAGTTAAAAACTAGTTTATAACATGTTTTGCAGAAATAATAATATGCATAATGTCTTATGCATCTAAACAAAAAGGATGCATAACCAGAAAAGTGAAAAAAAGTAATGCATAAGACATTTTGCAGCTAAAACGAAATAATGCATAATGTCTTATGCATCTAAACGAAACTGATGCATAACCAGAAAAGTGAGAAAAGTAATGCATAAGACATTATGCAGCTAAAACAAAATAATGCATAATGTCTTATGCATCTAAAAAAAACTGATGCATAACCAGAAAAGTGAAAAAAAGTAATGCATAAGACATTTTGCAGCTAAAACGAAATAATGCATAATGTCTTATGCATCTAAACAAAACTGATGCATAACCAGAAAAATGAAAAAAGTAATGCATAAGACATTATGCAGCTAAAACAAAAATAATGCATAATGTTTTATGCAGAAATAATAATGGCATAATGTCTTATGCACTAAACAAAATGATGCAGAAGACATTATGCACGTGCATAAAAATTCATAAATCAGAAAAGTGAAAAAAGTAATGCATAAGACAATATGCAGCTAAAACAAAATAATGCATAATGTCTTATGCATCTAAAAAAAAAACTGATGCATAACCAGAAAAGTGAGAAAAGTAATGCATAAGACATTATGCAGCTAAAACAAAATAATGCATAATGTCTTATGCATCTAAAAAAAACTGATGCATAACCAGAAAAGTGAAAAAAAGTAATGCATAAGACATTATGCAGCTAAAACAAAAATAATGCATAATGTATTATGCATCTAAAAAAACTGATGCATAACCAGAAAAGTGAAAAAAAAGTAATGCATAAGACATTATGCAGCTAAAACAAAATAATGCATAATGTCTTATGCATCTAAACAAAACTAATGCATAACCAGAAAAGTGAAAAAGTAATGCATAAGACATTATGCATTACTTTTACAAAATAATGCATAATGTTTTATGCATCTAAACAAAACTGATGTTATGCATAAGACATTATGCATAACATCTTTAATTCAAATATAATCATAAATTTCCGATTGAGATCAAAAACATGGAGACAAATAAGGTATGAAAATTTCCAATTCAGTTGATATCGAAATACTGCAACACACTTCTTACCCTTTTCAACTTCAATTTTAATTTCTTTTTACTTCTCGAATAATCAAAGACAACAGAAACCCAAAATCTCCAGATTTAAACCGCAGATTTTGAAACAGAAACCCTAGTTTTATTGAGAAGATTATTCAGAAAAGGATATGGGAAAAAATTTGACAAAGGGAAAAATCCAAATGTTAAAAACGAAGAATCGGAGTTCACCATTGTTTTCTTCTCGCTTCTCTCTGTTCGTCGCTCGAAGAAAAGGGTAGTTTGGCCTTTTAAAAACTGAGAAGCAGAATTTCATAAATTATGGGTCTGCTACGAATTTTTGACGGGAAAATGGGTGCGTGCCTGAACTTTTCTGTCCGTGGATTTGGCAGTGGTGGAAGTTGAGAAAATGGGTTTGTCTGTAGTTTTCACAAGAGGAATTCTGACGCTTAAGCCCAAAACCCGGATAAGCACACTGCAGCATGTCTAACCTTTTTTGTTTGGAGCTGATTCGAGTAATCGTTTACACAAGTATCCAGGCTCAACTTGACTTGTAGCAGTAACAGGATAACTCTCAAAATTTTGGTAGTAATCAGCAAGGAAATCAATGATCATATGACCTTGCCTTCTGAACTTATGCGGGTTTTGTGAACATATTGACATGCTTTCAAGGTGACCAGCAGGAAGAAAACCCATTGTAACTACTTCAGCTGATGAACAGAGTTGTTGTTGAGAATTTGTTATATTGTCAAATTAATTCAATTTTGTTTTACAAATTAGAATTATGATAAAAAAATTCTGAACATTTTCATCCGTTCAATCACATTATGGTGTTGTTTCGTCAAATTCTTCGATCGATCCTCCCACCGTGGCAAGAGTTGTACTTGTAATCACCTTCAAACATGAAGAAAATCAGTTGGGGTAAATGAAAATTATTAGGTAAGTAAATAAATTTAGTTGCAAACATGCAATTCAAATTGTTTTAAGCTGTCGACAACCCTGTTTTCAACAGTTTGGTGATACAAACCAAACAACCTTGAATTCTACATTCTTGACACAAAAAAGTATGATTATGGCAAAAAGAAAACTAAATAATTTAGCAAAAAGAAAGAATAAGTAAATTTTTGTGACTCTCCTAAACTATCTGTATCTAAGTGGCATAAACTAAAGAGCACACATCAGTCTTCAAATATTTAAGTTAATACCTTAGGAATGTTTGTGCAGTCATCCTCCTCTTCGTCGGGTGTGCAGTCATAGTTAATAGTTTTCATCCTCTTATAGGGACCTTCACCACCACTTCTTGACTATTTTTATAATGACTACTGTTATTCCAAAGAAAGCTAGAATATGGAATTGAACGCCAATTAGAAGCAATTTTTATAATGAAAATAACAAGTCATTGTTATAAACAAAAAACCCAAGAAAACGAAACCCAACATCCCCACCCAAATTAGCACAAATACAAGTGATTTCAATATGAGAAGAAGATATGTTGAGAAGTAACCCAACATCCCCCACCCACCCAAAAAAAAAAAACCGTAATTTTTAGAAGCTGTTGTAGGAATGTTACCAGAGATTAGTGCCAAAATTTCCTTAACAACTGGCGCGATTTATTGTAAAGGAGGAAGATAACCAGAGGAAACGCTGTTGATAGAAACCCCTCTATCGAATTCTAGGGTTTTGACATGAATTCTTAGGACTGGCTGAAAACGAGTGTATAGGGCTGGCTGAAAACGAGTGTATATATAGATATAATCTGGCTGAAATCCAGTCATTCGATGGCTTAGATTTGAGGATGGGAAGATATAACACGCGGGTTTATGACCGGAAACCCCGGTTACCCGTTGACTCTTTTCCAGTCTCTCTCACTTCGATTTTTCTTTTTTAATAAGAAAGCAGAAGATTCCATTGATAATTTAATAAACTACATAAAGTTTTTTAGATATTAGAGATGATAACCACTGGGGCAAATTTTCGGACAAAAAAACAATATTATTACTTAGCCTCGCATTTTTGGCTAGTAGATCAGCTACCTCATTAGTTTTTCCAGGGACATAAACACATTTCCATTTATTGAAATTTCTAAGAAGTTCTTGACAATCACAAATTACTCTATGCGTAGTCAATTTCATTGAACCTAGTTTGCCATTAATGGCATTCACCATATTAACCCAATCTCCTTCAAGTTGAAGATTTATGATCTGATTTGTAACTGCCCACTTGATTCCTTCGAAAGCAGCTTGCGCCTCAGCTGTTTCTGCATCCTGAGCTACCGACGGAATACACCCTTCTTCTCTCTACCTCCTTGCATCATGAACTATTATTAGTCTAGTTCTCATAAGCTTAGAGTCCTTTGAAAAGGACGCATCGAAATTAACTTTTGTAAAACTCTCGGGTGGTCTAGTCCAAGGAATATGGAGCCTCACTGTAGCCCCATGTTGATTACCAAACAACTGATTACTATTACTAGTAACCCAATCATGTTTACTCTGATTGATCAGACCGACTATTGTAGATATATTTACATGAGCATTATCGAAAACCACTACACAATACAACTTCCAAATATGCCAAAAAGTAAAGGAAGCAATCTCTACCAATTCTTTATTAGCTACTGTTAATCTATAATTAGTTGTATACTAAATAGTGACCCAATCAATGAGATTTCCACCATTGCATATCTCTGTAATATTAAAATTCACAGCAACCCAAATGGATTTTGAAATATCACAATCAATCAATAAGTTTTCCATATCCTCATCTTCTCTACACAGAAGGGGCATCAAGGATTATGTCAACTGTATATCTATCTAAAGTTTCCCTAACCGGAAAGCGTCCATGTACATATTTCCATATAAAATGCGTAAACTTAGGAGGTAAACTAGTTTTCCAGAACTTAACCCATGGAAAGTGTTTATTCTAGGATTAGTAACAATATTTCTATGAAGTGAATCGAGGACTCTATATGCTTTGTTGACTGAAAAATACCATTTTCAGACGGAACCCATCTCAACTAATCTGTACCTGCAGAATGAATTCTAATATTAAGAATATATTTAACAGTAGAATTATTAAACAAAGAAGTTAAAATATCAAGTTTTCATGTCTTGTTGTCATGGTCAATAAGTTGGTCAACAAATTGGGAAGAAGGAGGAGTTTTCCAACCTGGAATCCAAACACCTTTCCAAATGGAAATATTTTTACCATCACCAACCTCCCGGCGATAGTTTTCCTTGATAACACTAATTTTTTTTGCAAACACCTTCCGAAACCCAAGAACCAGACTTATCATTAACATAATGAAGAAGATTATGAAACAGAAAACACTTACAATTATCACTTTACCCCATAAAGTATCTTCTTCATGGATTAATCTCCATGCAAATTTAGTAAGAAGAGCTATTCATAACTTCTGTTTTCTTAAGATTCAAACAACCTAAGACTTTAGGATGGGCCACTATTTGCCAACCGATAAGATTAAGGCTTCTACCATTTTATTTTTTAAATGGGAAAATATATATACTCATATAGTCTAGCGAAATATCAAACTGGATGGAATTATACATGCTCATATACTCTAGCGAGTTCCTCGTAACCAAGAGATGGACATGATATCGTTGACACCGATAGAGTTGCTTCAGCGAAGGAAGCTTCTTCGGCTCGCCTACTCACTCGTGTTGAAGGGGAAAGGACGACAGAATGAACTAGAAGCTTGAAGAACCTCAACCGTAGCTTGTGCGCTGGTGTACTTGTAGACTGACGGGACGGAAGGAACTACCACGGCTTGCGGGGGGGCTTTCAATTGACTACACTATGGACCCTTGAGCCGATTTGACAGACCATCAATCCTGCAACTTACTAGACTGATTTTCTTTTGCCCACTAAGGGAGCGATTTATTAAAAGGAAAAGAAAAGAAAGCATACAAATAAATGGAGGGGGACATAAACCTAGACGTACAATTAGGTACAAAATAACTACTTGAATCGAAACTGAGGTAGACCAGCACGGTCTAGCCCCATATTACCACGCAGAAAAGGAGGAGGACACCAAACAACTGTGTTCGAGTTGGCTCCAAACTTAGATAGAGCCAAACTTAGATATAGACCCATAAACCTAGACCTCCAACTAGGTACAAAATAACTACTTGAATCGAAACTGAGGTAGACCAGCACGGTATAACCCCATATTACCACGCAGAAAAGGAGGAGGACACCAAACAGCTGTGTCCGAGTCGGCTCCAAACTTCTTTTTATAAGTTACAATCGGTTAAAACCAATGTCAACAACCAAAATTCAAATTTTTTGGTTATGTTTTGATGACTCATTAGTACAAGTTAATTTCATATTTAATACGATAATTTTATTACTGGTCAACTAAATTAACACTGATAATCAGGGATAAATTAACCATGAACAACAATAGTTGGACAAGCGGTTTTTTATTTTACGTCAGAATATCCCTTTTTATCTTTTAGTCGTAGTACCCAAATAATAAATATAGACCCCAAACTCGCCAGGAATAAAAGATAAAAATATGGAACAAATATTCAGAATTGATATTTGTAGGATATATAAATAACACTTGGTATACACCATGTGTGGTAGTAAAAATAGTAATCTATTGATACTATGTATGTAAGATGATGTAAGAATAAAAGTGTGGAGAGATCCTCTCAATATAATATTAATCAAAAAAAACTTCAAGAGCCGCCCTAAAAATCCATCCGAGAACTATCTCCTCACTGTTCTTTACGTGGGGCCAAAAGATTTCCTTATTGATCCCAAAGTAGCAGGACTCATCCTCATACAAGAGGGCGGTTTTTATATGGTTTTGATGGTTAGCCCATATGGAACCACTCTAAATTATTCTCCCGTGTGCAAAATTAATAAGACCACCACTCCTTACAAAGTACAGATAACTCACTTATCAGGTCAAACAAATTAAACTGAAAAATAGAAACAGACATGAAGTGAACCCATCAAACTCAAGATATCAAGCTGGTATTAGTAGTCGAATCCCAGATGAACGCAATTGGACTCCTTACGTTGTGTTCTCCGTCGGTCCATTCGATGGACCCGAAACTCCATTGTTTGTCCTCACCCGAGCCTGTTACTTTCATATCATTTGACCTACTTGAAAATGAGATTTTGTAGGATAAAAATTGATCTTTTTTACTGAACACAAGCTTCCCAGGTGAAACAGTGATATTAACAGATGGTGGAGAGTTTATCTTAACCTTATAAACTGCATCTGCTTTCGGTCCAACATTCTTTACCGTTCTTTCATACTTCACCGTATTAATTCCCGATTTGAAAACAACAGAGAATGAAGGATAGTTCAGGTCACCTGGACTTGCCATCGGAGACTGCCTGCAATCAACCTTTTTATGGACGAATATCTCTGAGATTATTCTGGAGGAATAGTTTATGGAGCACAAGAATTGTGCATAATCTTTAGTTTCCACGTCGTATACTAAACCTGGGTGAAGGGCTTTGTTTGGATCAACATGACCTGACCCAAGCTCGAACAATGTCGCATATTTTCCATCAGCAAGCCGTGTGATATTTTTCCGCGAATTATCCACATTGTAAGCAGTTGTCATTATGGCGGACTTAATTGCACCCGGAGACCATGTAGGATGAACACTTTTAAGCAAGGCAGCGATTCCACTAACGTGAGGGCATGCCATGGAAGTACCTGATTGCATACTGAATTCGACCATCCTCCGATCTTCTTTCACCTTGGTTAGAGCATTGGATCCAGTCCAAGCAGCCAAGATATTGAAACCGGGAGCAATAATGTCCGGTTTAAGAATCTCTGGCGTTATTGGATTTGGACCACGACTGGAAACTGCAACAATTTTTGGAGACGATGGTGAAAAACCAATTGATGTTCCTTTAAATTCAATCATAGCTACTGGATAGTATTTTCGTGATTCATTCGTCGTTCTTATATAATTTCGAATCTTACGACCACTTTTATAACTAATCGTAGTCCCAGGAATTAGATGTGGAATAGCAGATAAACTTTCTCCTCTGTTTTTGGATTCCACAAGAATTACTCCAATTCCACCGGCTAATTTCACTGCATACGCCGCAGCAGCTCTAACGCCACCAGTCTCACAAACAACAATATTTCCCTTAACTTTGTTGACATCTAATTTCCCTTCTTCGCAGGTTTCACTACCGCAGTCACCACCATAAACTAGTACATTAGATTCCGAAAGGTTGCTTTTGCCATAAAACAATGAAACACCGGGAAGAACAGTTTTATCGCCTAAAATCACATTTGCGGGAAATTCCCTGTCAATTGTTGATGCTCCAACCGTCAGTACCCATGGTGCGAGATTCGTTACGGTCTTTGGTGCAGGTCCATGGTTTCCTGCAGAGCACGAAACAGTAATCCCTTTCTGCATAGCATGGAAAGCTCCAATCATGGCTAGCTGCTGATTATATGGTAGAGGTTCCAACCCGAGTGACATAGAAATCACATCCACTCCGTCTGCAATAGCGCTTTCAAAGGCAGCAAGTATATCTGATTCAAGACAAACAACGTCTGGCCAACAGACCTTGTAAACAGCAATTCTTGCCCTAGGTGCCATTCCTTGCGCTACTCCAGCTGCATATGGACCTAATGAAGCACCTGGAACAGCAGATCCAGCTGCAATTGATGCACAATGAGTACCATGCCCCTTCATATCTCTCGCTGATATTGATTTTGCAGCGCTCACATTCATTTTGCTTTGAAGCAAAAACGCTTCATATCCTTTCGAAAAAGTCCTAGCACCTATTATCTTCTTGTTGCAGGATTCTTTTGGAAAATCAGGTCCTACCTCACAGATACCTTTCCATCTTTCAGGTACTGGACCTAAACCCTCGTCATGGAAACTGCGCCTTTCCGGCCAAATCCCGCTATCAAAGACGCCGACAATGACATCATCGCCATAACCTGATTCCGGCCAGATCCCGACTTTGTCATCAAGACCGAGAAACTGAGGAGTACGTGTGGTGTGGAGTTGGTGACTTTGCTCAGGGAGGACAGATACTATTCCGGGAACATTGCGAAGATGGGACGCTTGAGAAAGCGTGAGTCGAGCAGCAAAGCCATGCATTGCATGGTCGTAAGCGTAGATGATTTGTCGAGGCTTATGATGTTGATTATTAGATGAAGAAGCAGGAGTGCGAAGAGATGCTAGAGTTGCATCGTACCACGTAAGGTGAGATAGAAAGACGGATGGCTTATCAGGTTTGGAGACGAAAACAATGAACGTCTTTAGCTGTTCATTATCTTCCTGATTATAAGATGTTGCAAGAGAAAGTAATGGAGATACTAGAAATATAATAATAAGAAGAAAATTTGCAGAAGCTCTGCTGGTAGGCATTGTGATCTGATTTTCCTAGAGAGATACATCCGACTAAATGGGATGCCATGAATATAGAAATGGATCTGTCTCAATCCACCAATTTCGGAGTAAAGCATGGTTAATTCAGTTGTCCATTTTCCATTTAAATAATGGTTGTGAAATCACATTAATTCTGTTAGGATAGATTTTGAAGGTTCATAAACACTAATTGGTTAGACCAACAAGAGCTATTTTTTTCAGTACTCCCCACATTACAGAAAACAAGTAGAAATCCTAACCAATAATTCGTAGGCCCTTGGATGCCAATCACAATATTGTGAAGGGAAACTTAGGCGCACGCCCAAAAAAAATAATATTTTTATTGTCAGGTCCATAATTAATTTTAGATACTGTGACACCCAAAAGTATTAAGAATCAATACATAACTCATTATGCATACTATTTTTTTCAGGCATAACTAGTTATGCAGCCTAATTTTTCAGAGGTATAATTGGCAACGCAACTTGGATATAACATATATAAAAATCTGCGCCTTGGAATTTTAAAAATTTTATATCGTTGGAAATCTTTTTAAGAGAGCTGCACAACGAGTACAAACAACAATATCAAATTTTTGTTTTTCACGAAAAAGTCGGAGATGATCATCGTTTTAGGGAAAAATTTCGAAAACTGACTACATATTCATTATGCAGCCTCCAAAACAGATGCATAACACATTATGCAGACGCATAACGAATTATGCAATCATTTTCTCGACTGCATAACAAAGTTATGCATCTATAACGAGTTATGTAGCCATTGTTTTGGTTGATTTTAGTCCGTAAATAAAAAAATTGATGCACAATTGGTTATGCAGCCATATTTAAGGATGCATATCAGGTTATGCATCCATTTTCTCGATGCATAAAAGATTATGCAACAATTTTCTCGATGCATAATGCATTATGCAGCCGTATTTTGGATGCATATCAGGTTATGCATCCATTTTCTTGACTGCATGATGCATTATGCATCAATTTTCAATTTCACACAAAATAACAAAGATGCCGGATAATGTGTTATGCATCCATTTTTTGATCGCATGATATGTTATGCACTCATAACAGCATCATCTTTTTCTTCTTATTCGTCGTTGTTCATCATCCAAACTCAAATAAGCTTTATTATTATTCCCTGTATTTTCTAAATCTCAAATTAACTTTTCTTCCTGTTCTACTTTATTGAAACAATTACAAAATGCTATCTCCATCTCAGAAAACATCTCAGATCCATCTTCTCAATTATAATACCTAATTAAAAAAAAACCATTCATATATCTTTCGGAAATAACAAACAACAAGATGTCGATTCATCTCATAACATCACCTCAAACCCTAACTTTCGATTGCATTCATCTATTGTTTCCAATCTTCATGTGATTATACTGTCTATCAATATTATTGATCGTAAGTCACAGTTGGGAGGAAGAAAAGAAAAATGGAATTGAAGAAGAAATTCCCGTGAAGAAGAAGAAGAAGATAAGTTACGAAGAAACCAAATTTTATAAATTGTGGATTTGGGAGAAATTTTCTCACGAAAATTGGGTGCGCGCGTGAATTTTTCCGTCCGTGGATTTCACGATGTAGAAAATCTGAAGAATGGGTGTCCCTGTAGTTTTCACTATTGTGAAAAGCTCACAGCTATTGAAAGCCCAAGCCACGAAACAAAACAAGTCAATGGAAAACCCTAGTCAATTATTCTGTTTTCAAAAAAACAGTAGAAACTAGAAACCCTTAAATGGCTGCCGCCGCCAGAACTGAAATCACTGCCTCTTCGCAAGCCACCACCACCATTTTCACCACCTCGATAGATATAGACATCAGCATAGACTTGATTCGGATACCATTTGCCGATTGGAACTGATTGCATCGCAAACCCCACAAGATCAAAAGCCACCAGCATTTTTCATAATCCGCCACCACTATCATGGACCATACGACCACCACCACGACACCCAAAGGAATCACCCTGGTCAAGAAGAATATGACCTTGTAGTCGTTAAAAAGAAGAAGCAGAAGATATGGAAATGACTTTGTTGGAGAAGATAAAAAAGAAGGTAAACTTTCAGATCTGAAACCCACAAACAGGAAAGATTGGATTTCAATTTCATATGAGTTGTAAAAGTGCGGCACAATCACAAAAAATATCTTATAGAGCTGTATTTTAATGACAAAATCAAGGAAGATTCATTGTATATATGGTATCTTTTCTTAATTCTCTATATATATATCATTCTTGCGTTGTTTGTAGTAGTTAACACAAAGTATGGAATTTGTTCTTCATCATCTTTGATTCCTTCCGGAAGATTTATAAGGAAATATCGAAACAAGGTCAAAAAATAAGATGTTTGAGGAGAAAACTGCAAGGAGAATATGCATTGAAACAAAATCGTGTAACTTGCTAACATGCTGACAGAAAGAGGAGTATATAAATTCTTAAAAATTCCTTAAATTCTTAAGGTTATAATTAGTATTGGTGATTTGGTGTATTTATAGTTGAATTTAGAGATGCCCATGAATCTGTCCTCCTTTAAAACACTAAGTCATATAAGTTTTCACGTCACACAGTGAGTGTGACACCCCTCTCAGATTAAATTAGATAAAAGTTTTGAACTAGAGCAATTCTGGAGAGGACAAGTGGCGGGAATCCATTGGTCAAGGCATTAAAACATGAACTATACTCCGTTTACACTCTTTATTTAACTGACCGTTTGTAACACCGTTAGCAATAACATGGGTAGACAACACTTATGTGAAGATTTACAGCTAACTAATAACTTACACTTCGTTTACACCAAATACTTAACGGGACGTTAGTAACGCCAGTTAGGTAGACCATACTTTCGTCCAAATCTAACTGGACGTTACTCTGTTTGCGGAATCTTATTTGTTCATCTTCTTCCCGAATCTCTTAAAATTGATAAACAAAGAAAAAGCAGCGGCTGGTACTATATCTCCTGAAGCTGCTGTTTTCCATGAGATTGAGAGATAAAAATAGAACATAAATGGAAGATGGTCTGAGATCAAAGATTCAGGTAGAGAAATTATAAAGAAAGTGGAGTTATTCCTGAGTTGCAGAGCAGGTGAAATTGAAATTAGGGTTTGAAGGAATCAAGCCGAACGAAACATAGGTTAGGGTTTCTCTGCTTGTTTTGATTTTTGAAAATATAAGCTCTTGATTTATGATCATACGGGCTTGGTTAGGGACCTGAAGCTGCTTTTATTTTTTCTTCTCCGTTACCGATTTCAGATCCTTTTTTTCTTTTATTGCAGGTGATTTGGATATGCTACTGGAGAAGATTTAGCTCTGTAAGACGATTGAATGCTAATCTGAATTAGAGTTTTAAATTGATTGATAGTTTTATGTGAAATTAGGGTTTTAAATTGATTGAACGAGTCTCATGATTTCAGTTCAATCAAATCGATTTGAAAATAAGAATTTAACAATCTGAATATATTATAGGGAGTAAGAGATGAATTTGAGCCTTGGGTTTTTGACTTTTTCGGATTATGGGTGAATCAAGTCATAGTTTGGGTTACTTAAGAACTTTGATTGATATAGCAAAGTCAAATCCTTGATTACAGTAGTTTTATGATTCAATATGTTTTTTTGAAGAGTATGGTCTAATTTTAATAGCTCATAGGAAAGATTAAAACCTAATTAGCTTTTGCTTTTTTTCTTCTTTTTTGCGGTTGTCTCTGCTTCTGATCTCCATGTTTTAGGTGTAGTTTGATAGACGCATTTATGTATCTATATTAGTCTCAATTCTCTGTAATGTTAGTACTCGATTTTGCGCTTTTGGGCTTATTTTGGTGTTTTATGTCTTTGTAGGTGTTTTTGGAGAAATAAACATGCTTGGAGAAATCGACTCGAAAAGTTGCTAAAAGGCACCTCCGGAGGACATCTGCTAAAGGGACTCTCAAATGGATATGGGGAATCCATATGATAAGGGGTAACCCATTGTTATTTGCATCCCAAAGGCGTCTTCTAAAGGCACCCCTACTCTGGTTAAGAGGTGACCTTTCTTCAACATTTCAAATAAAAAAATTGGCGGGAAAGTTGTTAAGCAGCGAACCAGATTTAGGGTTCGAATTTCGGACTAGTTTTGGTGAGATTCAAGAGATGATTTTGGCGGCCTGGTCTTCTGATGGTTAAACATGGCCGGTATGCTTGTTGGAATCGGTCAAAATTGGCTAGAATAGCCGGTTTGGAGTAAAACAGGGAAGGAAGCGCACGAGTTTTCTGTTGGACTTTTAGAAGAGTTGCAGCGAAATTCAACCACTTATTTTTGTCGGGAAGGGCCTGTTAAGACTAAATAAAGATGATATAGGTATTTGATTCAGATAAAATGGGATGGATAGTTGATTCTCGACAGCACAAGGGAATGAGTTTTCTCGGGTTTGTTTGAGCTCCTGGGAAAGATTTGAGCGAATTCTGTTGGATTTATTCAGGGTTTTGGACTGGTTTAAGCCTGTTTTATCTAAACAGGGAAGGTAGTTGGATTAGTTTCGATAGAAAATGAGATTTAATCGATTCTCGACAAAACAGGGATAGTTATTCTCGAGATACTTGTATATGGAAGTTTCTGGAACTGAAGACGAGATATTGTCGAAATATTTGACTCTATCTATTACTGAGATAGTTTTGGAAGTTTTCAAAAGAAATTGAAGACGTGTGAGAAGAATATAGAGATAATAAAAAGGAAATATTCCCGGACTTGGAAGAGAAGAAAAGTCAAAGATATTCTCGGGATAGGAGATGTCATCCTTGGAATATTTCGATATGAAAGATTTAGGCATAGCAGATGTCATCCTTGGAATTAAAATCTCTAGAACTGAAGATGGGATTAAATTGTCTCAAGAACATTATGTTGAGAAAATTTTGAAACGATTCCACCATGATGACAGGTGGCTAGAACACCATTAGATCCTAGTATCCATCTTAAAAAGAATTTGGGTAAAGGAGAGGATCAATTGGAATACTCTCGAGTCATTGGAAGTTTGATGTACTTGATGAGTTGTACTAGGCCAGACATAGCATGCGCAGTGGGAAAGTTAAGTCGGTTTACAAGTAACCCAAACAAAACTCACTGGAAGGCCATAGTAAGGGTCTTGAGATATTTAAGAAACACGAAGGAATATGGTTTGCATTATAAAAAATATCCGGCAGTTTTAGAGGGATATGTTGATGCAAATTGGATCTCAGACACCGATGACACTAAAGATACTAGTGGTTATGTATTTACTATGGGAGGGGCAGCGGTATCTTGGAAATCGTCAAAGCAAACGTTAATCTCGAGATCAACTATGGATGCTGAATTCATTGCTTTAGACAAAGCAGCGGAAGAAGCCGAGTGGCTTAGGAATTTCCTAGAAGATATACCAATATGGCTCAAACTTGTGCCTCCGATAACTGTATATTGTGACAATCAAGCAGCTATCACGAAAGCACATAATAAGTTGTATAATGGTAAGTCTCGACATATTCGTCTAAGACATGAAACCATTAAGCAATTACTCTCAAGTGGAGTTATAGGAGTGACCTATATAAGATCAAGGGATAACCTCGCGGATCCGTTTACAAAGGGGTTATCTAGAGTTCTAGTAATTGCATCATCGAGGGGAATGGGATTGTTGCCTAAAAATACAGAGTAGTATTTACAGCGGAAACCCAACCTAGCGATTGGAGATCCCATGGTTATCTAGGTTCAAAAGGGACAACCAAGTTGTAAATTTATACTCGCCGGAAACACTGAGAGAAATTTATCTTTCCCATTTCTATGATGAAACAGTGTTGCCTGTCATGTAAGAGGTTAAGAATTTCTTTTAATGATTCCTATAGCTTAGTTTGACTAAGAAAAGTATGACAGGATACTTTCAAATAGGAGATCATCTATATGAGTGTGAAGTGCGGCCGCTTCTATGATAACTATAAGGGTACGTTAATCTAGAGCACTCATGATTACCAAGTTTGTTCAGGGCCGAAATGAACACAACCAAGAATCGACAATGTAAGGAAATAAGTTGTGTGATATATATTGCATCGGTTTACATTACACAGTTGACCAGTTTAAGACATCGTGTTCACTGAGCAACTAGTAAACCCGTATATTCACTAAGGAAGATTCAAAGCCACAAGCTATCTATCCCCATGCAGTGATGTTCCGCGCACAACTCTCTAGTGTCTTCATTAGAGTTTAGGGTATAAGTCTGCATTTTTATACAATTTCATTCATGTGGGGGATTGTAGGAAATACGACTTTGAGTTGGCCACTCAGCCTGTTTCCAAAGTGATTGGAAATTGGGTTATAACCAAACAAGAACGTTTGGTTTGTAAAACGAATGGATATATGCCGTTTGAAAGGTTTCAACCTTACAGGAACAGGTGCAAACCTTATGCAACAGGCGCAAGAAAGAATAAGTTACCTTAACTGTATGGCATCCAACGGTTAAGTTCAATTTAATCCTAACCGTCGCTTCGTTTCAGATTGTATTTAAACCCAATCAGTTTCTCCCATTAGAACACAGAAGAAAGCAATAGTTTGTACAAAAGAATAAAGAAAACTAGAAATACATCTGTTGTCGAGAGTTGCTGCTACGATTGTCGCATTCGTTCGTTTGAAGATATTCTAGTTTTGGTTATCTTCAAAGGCACTGTTGAATCTTGGTAAGCATTCATCCACTTCTCATATTAGCACCTTGGTATGGGATGCAAATTCTTTAAGGAAAGAGGATTTTCTCGCCTCAGTGCACCCTGGTTTGATTTTGTTTATTGGTTACATCATTGGGTTGTTGTCAATTTACTTAGAACCAATCTCTACTTGTTTGATTTCTATTTTATCAATTCTCTCTGGTGAAGGTTGTAAAACCTTGAATCTGTACACCAATTGTTTGATTATTTTCCTAATAGAAATACTGTTGGTTTTGTGAGATTTGATTGTTGTTGTTGTGATTTTCATATTCAGTAATCATATTCCAACATTATTTCTTATATATAATGGAGTAACAATCTTTCTTATGTTTTCTTTTCGTTTAATAATAAGAGAATGTTAAGTATCTTTTGCCGAAATCTTTCTTATGTTTTCTTATATATAATGGAGGAAGAACCATACAAGATCAAAATCCTAAGCGACGGGCGAGGCGAAACCCCGCGACACCAAATAAAAATGCACGATGGGGCGAGGCGAAGCCACATCAAACCAGACCAAAAATATGGTTGAAAGTTAAAAAAAAAAAAAAAAAAAGATGGTAGATGGTTTTTGAGTCCGCCCGATGCGTAGCACGAGCACAAAATCTAGTATTTTTTACAATTTTACAGCCGTTAAAAATCCTGACTTGATTGGGATATACCTAAATTAATTGGGGTATATCTAATGAGACAAAATAGAATTATTTGGAAGTAAATCTCAAAACCCCTTTGTCATATATTTTCATTAATGTCTAACTTATCCTTTTTAATTAACACTAATAAACTTTGTTTAGCTTAATTAAGTTAAATTCATTAACAGGATTAGAAATGTACGAAACCATGATTTGGTAGAGGGAAATAATGGATTGTGTAGGAAGATTTTTGAGATTTTTTTTTTTTGAACGGAAAAGAAACCACACTAGTCAAACATTACTAAAATGGGTTCCTAGGACGGTTTAATGGTTTCAACTTACTCAAAATCAGAAGAAAAAAAAAGAGGAAAATGGGTCATTTGTCCAAATATTTTTAAATCACGGTTCAAATGGACGAGTAAAAAATAGTTTGGGTGAAATGGCCAAAAAAAATAGTAAGGATGAAACTGGATACATCCTGTGTAAATTAAAAATAAGAAAAAATATTTGAAAATGGGCACGATGAAACTGGTTACATCCTGCCTATTTTTACATTTTTGTCCATTTAAACAGTATCAAAATCTAATTGTCCATTTCACCCATAAATTGTTGATTTTGGCCTTTTTAACCAATTTTGTGAAAAAAATTGTACTTTCAGAACTGAAGGTATGAAAAGTAGACAAGATCGACAAATATCGACCGTACCGACCATCATAGGTCGGCGTCTTGTGAAACAATAACAGTTCCGGCGAGAATACTTTCATCAGTCGGCAGGGTATACATTTCTTAACCTGCCGACGAAAATATGGTTGGCTGGGTATACATTTCTTAGCCCACCGGCGAGAACTTGGTCGGCTGCATATGTATTTCTTAACATGCCGTCTGGCCAGTCTCTCAAGTTGGGGAACTTGGTCACGACACCTATCCCACTTCGACTGGTACACAGGGGCGGAACTACAACCATACTAGGGATGGCTTAAGCCACTCCTAAGAGCCCTAAAAGCCTTATTTTCGAATGATTTTTTAGGGACCATGGTTTTTTTGGGGGGACCATGGTCTTATTAGGCTAACCTCCCTATACTTATAAGGGGTGTCCCAAACTTAGGTAAATACTCATTTACCCTTTACTTTAATTTTAATTAAAAATAACTTAATAACTATATTAATCTAATAATATACATCTAAATGAATTTATTAACCAAAATCAAAATCAAAAGAGCAATCGAAAAATTTTAGTTTTGAAAAAAAGTTTATTCTCTTCTTCTTCTCTCTTTCCTTGACGTTCCTCGTTCGATTGAAAAACCCATCAATCTTTTTAATTCGTTCTTGGATAGGAAAATTGAGTAGTAATCATCAAAATATGGTTTAAATGGATGTTAAAGTGGCATGTTCGGTTAGGAATAGTTTTAAAAAAAACTAGTTTTGTAACCGAACATTCTGAAACCAAGAACACGAAGAACACTTCGGTTATCACGAATTTAATTTTTCATAACTGAACGCGCAGTTCGGTTGGTTCGCAAAAATTCTAAAATTAGTTAGTAACCGAACTCTACCCATAATACAAAAAAAAATGTAACCGAACTGTGTTATTTTCCCTACTATGTTGAGTTATGATATAACCGAACTTTACCTACCTTGTTCGGTTGGTTCGCAAAAATTTCTAAAACTATCTAGTAACCGAACTCTACTCATATTCGAAAAAGATTTTTTTTTTCCAATGTAACCGAACTGTGTTATTTTGCCTATTATGTTGAGTTTCAATTTAACCGAACTTGTTCCACTATGTTCGGTTTGTTTGCAAAAATTCTTGACAAACCGAACTCTTTACTAATTGCATACATGTGGAGTTCGGTTAGTTATGTTGTTGGGTTAAAGTTTGCGAACCAACCGAACATTACTCTGTAAGTCCTATAAACAAAGTTCGATAACCTGTGTGTATGGAAAAGGTAACCGAACAACTAAAAACCTCTATTAAAGAACGAGTTCGGTAACCTGCATATATGGAAAAGGTAACCGAACTACACTTTCAGATGAGTTCGGTAACCCGTTCTTCACATGAGGTAACCGAACAAGCCCAAAACTACCCTAAAAATTTACAGTTTTTTGAAAATTTGGAGCAATTCAACCAACATTATCTAAGTTTGAAACATACCTGGGTACCCAAATACTCTTCCTCCGGTTGTGGTTGGTAAACTCCTTTGTTTTTCATGTTTTCCTTCTTCATCTTCTCCAACTTTACTCCCTCAATAATTATGCTTCTTTCAAAAAAAAAGCCATCTGATTTTTTAATCTCATTAATTATCTTTAACTTAATCATTTTAGTAATCAGTGCACTAACTATTATTAACACTAACTAACACTAACTAATCATTACCAAAAAAATTAATCAAGAGGGTAATTTAGGTATTAATATAAATATCTAGATAAGGGATGACCTAAATTTACTTCTAATGTCTTTACCCAAAATAAAACCATGGTCCCTCAAAATAACCATGGTCCCCAAAAAACATTCTTATTTTCCACTACCTATTTTAGTTGGGCTGCTAAAATTGAGCCCACGAACTAGGCTTAAGCGACCCTAAAAGCCCAAAGCCACCTTAGGTTATATTTCCAGCTCCGCCACTGGTGATACAACAAGAGAACTCCACGTGAGTCACAAATGTGAATCAGTGAAGCCACGCGGAACAGTAATTAAACTTAATGATGATTTCCAAAAGATGGCCACTCTCTCAAGAATCACTAGATACGTGTACGTCCACTACTTCGGAGGTTGGACACCTGTTAAAGGATTGGCATGCATCAGAGGATAGTTATCAACTAAGCTTCTCTTTCTTTTCTTAACACATTTACAGAAACTTAATAGCAACAACAATATGATCTTCACAACAAAAATTGTTGGGTGCAATAATCAAAAACAAAGAAAAATCAAATAAGCAAAAGTTATTGATACTTAGCTCCTTTATAATGGAAGTGATTGCTTTGACGAAACGAACAAGCTCCCCGTATCTCCGCAACAGCAACAAGGCAAAACTTTGGAAAATAGAGTGAGTCACGTGTTCAACACGCTGTCCTTAAGACATTAGCGCCCGGCTACACTCAAGAGTGATGCTATAGCCCTCACAGGACGGATATCTCCAAGATAAAACACCCTAATACACCTACTACTAGCATATGTAGTAGATGCTCAACTTGAGCTTGGCAACTCCGAAAAAACCGTTAAGGAAAATCGCGAATGCTTAAAAACCGCTATAAAATATTTTCCCTTAGGGGTCCCTCTAAAATATAGAGCAACCCCTTTCCCATAGATTTTACAAAAGTAGTGAATTTCTTTATATAATTGACAAATACAACTTAAGAAGAAAAACTCCCCGATGTGGGACTAAAAGCTTTATATAGTTTCTTAAAACTACTAAAAATTGGTAACTCCACGATGTGGGACTAAAAAGTTTCATTCACAAAATAAAACAATAAATTATAATTTTTTATTAAAACTTTAAAAAATTATTTTTTTATTAATCGTTTTCCAACAATCCCCCACATGAATGAAAACTCAATAAAACATGAAAACACAGATAGGTCTTGGTAAATAAACATCCCAACCTCACGATCCAAACAGACTGATCGTGCAAGTGTTGAAATCATACTAGTCATTTCTACGTCCTCTCCCTCACACAAAAGTGTGTTGACCCCAAGGTCATACTATGGATTGCATAAATCATAATAGTATTGAGAGCTTTCATATTTAATTCTCACATGGTGAGACTATAGGTATCTTTCACCAAAGTGAAAAAGCATGAACTAGTGAACCCTTAGTGACCTTTAGGTCCTAAGTTCCAGTAATACCAAAACCATCAAAATGAAAATCACATAAAAAACGCAGGAAATACCATTTTAGGCAGAGGTGTCCATGAGGTCTTGAACCTTTGCTTAGTGAGATATTACCAGAATTACTTGCTAGAGACAGTGAACTATGTCTTGAACTGCTAGCATTTGATGTAATTCGTGATAACAACCACGGGTGATATCTCCAAGATTGCTGCCAAGCTCGTGCCGTTTTGTCCGTTTTGGCCCTGGACGTATCCTGTTTCTCAGAATGCTCTAGAGAATCAGCTCATATTCTCACAGGAAGCGACCCACTTCCTCATTCAGATAGGTGAGTTTCCATAAAGAGTGTTACTGCTACACCCCACTTCAATCTTAAATTGAAACTATAGAACTCATTAAGACTTATTAAAAAGTCATCCTCCACATGCAGTCACACTATCACGTCTACACCATAGGGAAGGGACAGAGAATGAAAATCTCTGATAGTGTTTACCTTTACCCACCACAAATTAGTTGTCTCATTCGAAACCTTGATCATGGGATCTCCAGTCAGCAAGGTTGAGTATCCTTCATGGCAAGTTTAATATATGAGCTTAAGCCCCAACCCCCTCGATGCATTTTTAACTATCTCTTTGTACAAACCTTTCGTCAAAGATTGCGCGATATTCTCCTTGGACTTTATCCAATCAATGGAAATAACGCCGATTGAGATTAGTTATTTCTTAGCTTTAACTATTATAGCTTGGCTAACACAATGTATAGATATAGCTGGCACAGGCCTATGCCAAAGAGGAATGTCTTCTAAAAATCATCTTAGGCACTCGGCCCCCTCTCATGCTTTATCTAACGCAATACTCTCAGATTCCATAATGAATTGAGCGATATGTTTGTTTGGAAATCTTCCAACAACAAACCCACATGTTAGAGTGAAACCATATCCACTCGTAGACTTAGACTCCTCTGAGTCAACTATCCAGTTTGCATCATAAAGTCCCAAGGACAACAAGATACCTTTCATAAATCAAAAGAGTATTTTAGGTACCATAATACTCTACTCAGTGCATCTGAATTCTCTTGCTCTGGACTACAATTATATCCACTTAACTTACTCACAATATAGGCAATGTCTGGACTCTTACAGTTCATTAAATTCATCAGACATCCTATAACTTTTGAGTATTCAAGTTAAGATACTCCACTACCCTTATTTTTCTTGAGACTACAAGAATAATCGTACGAAGTACAAGCAGGTTTACAATCAGACTGATTGTATCTCTTAAGCACAACTCAACATAATGAGAACGACTAAGACTTATAAATGTTTGATTATCTTCTAATCCTCATCCCTAAGATTACATCAAAAGGGCCCAAGTCTTTCAAGTCAATGTTCTCATTCAGTGCATGTTTTTAGTGGAATTGATCACATCTATGTTTGTATCAAGCATATCATCAACATACAAGCATACAATTACACAGACATCCTTAACAAGTTACTTGTAGACATACTTGTCAGATTCATTAATTTAAATCCACTATCCATTATCACATGATTAAATTTTCCATGTCACTGTTTACGTGCTTATTTGAAAACCATACAAAGATTTTTCAAATTACAAACTTTGTATTCACAACCTTTCACTACAAAGTCTTCAGGTTGATCTATGTAAATTTCTTTACCTAATTCACGGTTTTAGAAAAAGCTGTCTTAACATCCATCTGATGTATCTCTACGTTCTTTATGGCAGCAATAACAATTAGTATCTCAACGGAAGTAATTTCCGTCACAATTGAATTAGAATCAAGGAAATCTACACCTTCTTTTAGTTTATAGCCTTTAGCTACCAACTTAGCTTAATATTTTTCCACAGTTTCATCTACCTATCGTTTCCTCTTAAAGACTCATTTACATCCCATGGTCTTACAACCTGGAGGTAAACTAGCAAGCTCCCAAGTCTGGTTCCAACGGACTGAGTCCATTTCACTAAATGAAGCTTCTTACCAGAATGGGGTTTCAGTAGATATTAAGGCTTCTTTACAAGTCTGTGGCTCAGACTAAGCTAGGCATGTTATGAAGTCGGTTTCATAAGAAGTCTCAAGTCTAATTATTTTACTTCTCTTAGGCTCAACATCAACTTCATCTTCCTTTAAAATAAGTTCTGACTATTTGAAGATAAATCTAGGGGATCAACAACACATCTCTAATGAGGTACAGGTTTAGAATAAACATGTTCAAAGAACTCAGCATCCCTAGATTCCGTAATAATATTCACACCAATGTCAGAAAAAATCAGAACACACAACCAAAAATCTATTTGTAGAAGTATACTCAATATACCCTATACGAAAACACAATCAACATTTTTGGTTTCAATCTAGTTCTTTTAGGAAGAGGAATTACAATCTTAGTCAAACGCCCCCACACTTTGACACATTCATAAGAAGGTCATCTACCGTTCCATAAACCATATGGAGTTTCATCTGATTCTTAAAAGGGTACTTTATTCAGGATATACTAGTTAAGAGGACTGCCTCCCCCCACAAGGCCGCAGGTAATCCTGAACTAATCAACATGGAAATTATCATCTCCTTAAGGATACGGTTGTTATGTTCAAGGCTTCTAATTGGTTTCCAACTTCAAGTTTATACATCTTAAGGCTTCTAAGGCGTCATCCTTATCCTAAGCAAGTATACAAGATAGTACCTCGTACAATCATCTACGGAAGTTATAACCATCTTTTACCACAGTGGTTTTGGGTTGAACTCATGTCAACTAGGCCTAACTGAATTAATTCTAAAGGCTTAGAATTACTCTGAACATTTGTGCTAAAAGATTTTATAGCATATTTTGATTCTTCACAGATTTCACTTTTGTGTTCAAAATCCAAACTAAATTTGGGTACGAAGCCTATGCTAGCCAGTTAAGCATTGACTTATAAGTTTACGGTTCCAAGTCTACCACGTAAAACAATCAATCACACAAAGATATCACAAGAATCAACTACGTTCACATCATCAGTTTTTCCGTTAAGCTTATATAGACCCAAAGTCCTATAACTCTTGCTTAAAAAATCACTGCCTAGTTACAACAAGTTTTCCAGATTCAATTAAGATCTTAAATATTTTTCCATCTACAACAGAACAAGATACAAGATTTTCGCATATGCTCGGAACATGAAAACTTCATTCAATGTGAGAATATTACAGATATGAGCTTCTGCTCGACCTTTTCCTTTTATGCAACCTCTATTGCATATGAGTTACTCAATAAGAGTTTCTCGACATCCCCTATCCTATGATAGGAGGTGAACAGGTCTCTGTTTCAACAAACATTCTTGGTGGCTCCAGAGTCCACCTACTGGTCTCTCACATTGGTTATTAAAATAACTTCCGACATCATGCCACCAAACTCGTTCTAGTTTGTTTCAACTAAATTAGCATTAACTTTCTACTTATTAAGGTTTTTATGTTGTCTACAATTTACTGCCGCGTGGCTAGAAATTTTACAAACATAACACTCACCCTTAACTAAAGTAATTCCGGATTCAGGTTTATGAAATATACCTTTATCATGAAGACCATGCTTAGAGTTGCGTTCGATGTTCTCACCTTTGCCATCTTTGGAAGATTTGTTTCCAACCACATGCGGCTATTAGCCATGTCCCTCGGAGATGACACCTTTATTCACAAATCACAATTCCAAATCAGAAAGTAAAATATGAGTTTTGAAGATAACATCTATATATACAAACTTCGTTTGAATCAGCGTTTCAAAAAAACTCATGGTTACCCCACAAAAATTAATTTAGTTAACAACAATTTTCTGCTCGTCAGAATTTTTCAGAAACGTTTTTCTGTTTTGTAAAATATCAAAAAAATACTTTTACAACTCGAAAAATTCTGAAATTTTATGCGGGTAACTATAAGGATGTCTACTACGTTGTGTCAAAAGGGTTAATCGAAATTCCTTCTAGATTAAAAGATAAAATTGAAACTCTACAGCTGACCAGAAATTCGTTTTTGTTTTTTCACTCCACAATTAACATCCATGATTCACAAACCAATCAATCGTTTTCGATTATTACAAATGATAATGTCTTAAGATTGTTGGGTGCAATAATCAAAAACAAAGAAAAATCAAATAAGCAAAAGTTATTGATACTTAACTCCTTTATAATGGAAGTGATTGCTTTGACGAAACGAACAAGCTCCCCGTATCTCCGCAACAGCAACAAGGCAAAACTTTGGAAAATAGAGTGAGTCACGTGTTCAACACGCTGTCCTTAAGACATTAGCGCCCGGCTACACTCAAGAGTGATGCTATAGCCCTCACAGGACGGATATCTCCAGGATAAAACACCCTAATACACCTACTACTAGCATATGTAGTAGATGCTCAACTTGAGCTTGGCAACTCCGAAAAAACCGTTAAGGAAAATCGCGAATGCTTAAAAACCGCTATAAAATATTTTCCCTTAGGGGTCCCTCTAAAATATAGAGCAACCCCTTTCCCATAGATTTTACAAAAGTAGTGAATTTCTTTATATAATTGACAAATACAACTTAAGAAGAAAAACTCCCCGATGTGGGACTAAAAGCTTTATATAGTTTCTTAAAACTACTAA
Source organism: Papaver somniferum (assembly GCF_003573695.1). NCBI lineage: Eukaryota > Viridiplantae > Streptophyta > Magnoliopsida > Ranunculales > Papaveraceae > Papaver > Papaver somniferum. The sequence goes on along the minus strand of NW_020619603.1, from coordinate 5,141,899 downwards.
AAATTGGTAACTCCACGATGTGGGACTAAAAAGTTTCATTCACAAAATAAAACAATAAATTATAATTTTTTATTAAAACTTTAAAAAATTATTTTTTTATTAATCGTTTTCCAACAAAAATCACTGCGAAACTCATATACGAAAGGTGTGAAAAGAACCAGTAGTAAAGTACTAACTACTAAGATGGATACTTACAAATAGAATTACAGAAAAGGATTTGAGAAGAACCAAAAGATGGAATCATGGATTTTTTTGGTTAAGTTAAGGTGGTAAATCAATGGAATGCAAAGGTAATTTGTAGTGTTATGTAGAACCTACTGTAATGGAATAAATTTTTTTGTGTCTTCCATAAATTTATTACAGTATTTTTATTATGGTTTTTCCAGTATTGTTCTAATTTTTAAGCAATGATTCTTCTACTACTAATTTTATTTTGAGGGGAAAGTTCTTCTACTACCAATGACTCATTCTGTAATTTTTCTTCAATTTTTCTGTTCGTTTTATTTTGTAATTGACGTTGAGACATGGCTAACGGCCTGACCAGGGAAGGCGATATCAGAAAAGCTCATCTTCTCCTCCCAATTCCCTGTTATTGTAACACTGCCTGTTCATTTCCATGTTATTTCAAGAGGTCAAATTTATCAAAAATTGCAAGTCAATGGGTTGAACTATAAAAGTTAAGTTGATTAAATTCATAAAATGAGCGGAGAGATTTTTTGTAGTTTAAATATTTTGAAGAAAAATCATATCAATACTGGTTAGAGATTTTGATAAATTTGGGACATGTAATTTGATTCCCTGTATTTGAAGAAAACTCTCGATGGGATATTTTCATTCTAGTGTGATGGGATATTTTCATTAGTGTTGGGATAACTCGAAAGTATATATATATATTTGTCAATATCAAGGAATACAAAGTGATATTTGGTGATGGTTTTGTAACAGAAAACCCATTGAATACACCGATTGTACTGCACAGCAATTAGCCGGCAAGGTGCAAATTGAAAACAGTCACACTAAAGGGAACTTGGTCTATACTGGTGTGAAGCGAATGACCACTTCACCAAAATCCGGATTTTGTAACAATGCAACGTGTCACAGTTTATCTTTCAGTCATAATTACAACTGTGATAAGTCCCGCAATAATTATAACTATTATTATTGAATTTGTATTCGTGATAATAATAAGGAATATTAAACTTTTTTATTAGTCTTGATAATTTTGAAATTGTATTCGTGATAATAATAAGGAATATTAAACTTTTTTATTAGTCTTGACAATTTTACAGAAAATCACAATTATAATTCAAAGTGATGATTCCATCCAAATATTTTACCACATATATAACAATCCCAAAATTATAACACTTTAAATTTTACTTGTCACTGATTTTTCCACATTTATACAAACTAACAATTATATTTCATTTTTATAAATTAAAATATATTTTTTATTACGTAAACATGAGTCATACGATGTCCCACCATTTCATGTCCCAGAAAAATCCAGCAGATACTGGATATATATTTCGGTTAAGAAACCGACTTAGATTGGGATAAGTCTCAAGACTTAATAGTTAAGAAAAGGCTAAAATGTGAACATGTGTACATTTCCTATTTACCGACTTAATGTACTTGCTATAAATAGCCATTCAACTACTCGTATATGTATGTACATACAGGGAAGAAATTAAGTTTAAGAAATAAAAATGGAACTCAGTTCCATGTTCTCCTTTTATACACTTTCGTATAAAGAACTGGTTGGCTTTAATGCGAGTTGATAAAACAAAACACGTTATCAGCACGAGTTTTCTCTAAAGAAAATAACTGATTCACTTGATGTCCAATTACATATGGAACGATCTACTAACAACGAATTGGCCAGCTCAAATTCACAAGCAAAGAAAACAGGGAGCTGATTGCATGAAGAAGATAGACAAACATTCTTCTTCTCTTTACTTAATTTATTTTCTCCATTGTTTATATACGTATATAGCCTTGCCTAATGTTGTATCTCACTTTGATCATTATTTTTGTGTGTAGGATACGATTTGATTATGGATGGGTTGGTTGCTCCATCCAATCCTGTCTCCATCATGTATCATCAAAACCAAGGCTAATTTGTTTTTTCTTAAAGACATCAGCCAAAAGTTCATATTTGTGCGTAAGTTAATTAACGGAATTGTATAACAATGGTGAGTTCATACACTAATACTGGATAATTTGGCGTGTTACTTCCTCTTCTACTTTTGGTACTAAGCGTTTTAATTAATTAGAGTGAGGGATCGTTTGCATCCTAAATGGATAGCACAAATTTAATTTTCCTTTGCTACAATAATCTCCATAAGTGAAAATTATTCCACCAGAAGTTGGAATATCGTGTAGCATAGTATGGATGTAAAAGGCGTGCCTGGATAGCCGATCGGTCCCAGAAGTGACCCGTTATAAAATGCTAGCCGGTTTCTATCAGCAGTTCCCAGAAGTGACCTGTGACTGATATTGAGGAATTTTCCTATAAAACATGTATCCATTTGCACACTTGTAAATTAATATCCGTCGATCCCGAGGGACGAAAATGGAGATTTATTATGTTGGTACCATATTTGTACTTATGTTTTCTTTGTTTTGAGTTTTTTTTATTTTATTTACTTGTTTTGGAAATGGTGGATTCCCGAAGTAATCCATGAGACGTTGCTGACTCCAGAAGCAGTCCAACCTGCAATTTGTGGTTTCCTATAGTAATCCATATTAGGCTCCGGAAGTGGTCCATGGATTCTAAGAATAAGCCATAAAATTTTGGGTTCTAGAAGTATCCAACGGTCACCAAATGTTTTTTGTTGATGACTCCATTATATTTTCTCTCGTCTATCTGCACTAAAGGATATGGATTCCAGAAGTAATCAATCCAGTGTAGATATGGACGACAGAGATACTTGTCTCAAATTTAGGCGGGACAACAATCACATATTTTCGAACCACTTTATAACCTTTGTAGAGGTTTGAGAAATGTGAAATACCATTTCGGGTTCGGTTAATATGATAGACGACTTCGGAAGAGCGTGTATCATTCTGGTGGTATAAAGGCTAGTGTTCTTAACGCCTTGTAGTATTATGGATTCCTAAAGAATCCGTTGACTCTTGAAAATATTTGGCATTAGCACCATCAAATGGTAAATGAGCATTTTTATGGAGTACTTATTACTTCATTTGTTTTTTTGCCAGAAGCACGTTTAGAGAAGCTTGAGGCTCTCTCTTTTATGGGTGTGCCATATGAAAATTCTATCAGTAGAATCTCACAGTGTCATTAACCAGAATTTTAATGACCTTGATTTTTCATGCTTAGGCATGGTCGATATGGACATCAAAAGTTCTACCAAGATGAGTAGATGATTCAAAATGCTCATGTAAATCCTTTACAGAACCTGAAGCTTCCATTATATGAGGATGTAAATTGTGTTGCTGGTCCCTGAGACAATTAATTGTTTTGCATTAACATTAATATTATGGTCACCCGTTGCTGAATCACCAACATTAATCCCTAGAAAGGATTCAAGGTGGCATATGCAGGACTTATTCACCCTGCAGTATGGACAATTATTTCAATACTTTATCGTATTAATAGACACATATACTAGATGGTCTCTTGTTATATTAACACGTGATGTTAGATTTTGCCAAACTGTTTGTGCAAATCTTGTGGTTGCGTATCCATTTTTGGACTTTCCAGCTAAGTCCATTTATTTTGGTGGTAAATTTATAGGCTTTTGATGTTGTGCCTTCAGTTGGTATTATATCGAGCATATAGTTAGCACATGTGCGCACTCGACATGGTCTAGTTGAGTTCTTTGCTTAAGCATCTTTAGTTTATTGCTCGACCAACTATTTACCATCAATTATGTCTTGCGAAGCAACCTTACAATTTACGTGTTTGGTCAATAGCGTCACCAAGCTATATATGTTGATTTCGATTTATAAGACATTTAAAACCCTGAGCTAGTAATGTCTTATTGAAGATGAGACTGTATTTTTGCCGTTAGGGGGAGGAAGTAAGCCGTCAAAAAGAAACGGCGTGAGATGTCTCAGCTCTTGTCGAGCCTGCAACTGTTTTTAGGTACTTTTTCGTAGTTAAGTTAAAACCCAAAATCTATCATGAGCAGAATTGCCTTTGAAAATCAGGAAATTATGGAACCAGAAGTTTTCAGAAATGAGATAGTAATATTTCCGCCATGATCAGAAAAACTAAAATGCCACCAGAAGTTGGCATGACAACCCGCCACCAGAAGTTCGGCAAGAGTAGGGTTGATAACCTTTAAGGTTCTCCCACTTTAGTCAGGGGGAGAAACGTCACCATAAAAAGATGGTGCAAATTATGATAACCTAAAAGGTTTTCCCTCCCTAACCAGGGGAGAAATAATGCCACCTGAAGATGGCACTATAACGTCGACAAAATTTAAGTACTTTTCCCTTGAAGTCATAGAGATGACAGACACCACCTAAAGGTTGTAGTAAGCAATGTCGACAATTCAACAGGTTATCTGATTAAGTATTTATCCTGATCAAACAAAGTTTGGCTGCCGCTATATATTGGCGTGAAACTATCTCAGTTTGTTTTCTCACACCAAGATATTGGATGTAATTGAGGTGTTGGATATTACTCATGATTAAAACAAATAACTGCAGTAGCTCTGGGGAAAATATTGCTCGTCACTTGCTTGAGGATGAAGACACAGGAAGTTGTCTCAGCAGGTTAAATCATGCATCTCGCAGTGACAAAGTCGTGTGTTAAAACACGCTTGAGGCCTGAATAATTGCCTCATATATGCCTCTTAAAAGAAATTCCAATCACTTTTCTAATATGTAGTGCTCTTGAAGAGAGACACAGATAGTGCTCGTGGAGACTATCAAAATATGATCCACATTCTCTAAGTTTGAAACTCCTTATTGAAGATGAGGATATGATAAAGCCCTAGAAGTGGCGCTGGTACCAGTTTGTAAAATTTTCTTGAATGTGCATGCACCAGAGAATGTGCTAAATCATATATGATTGTCGATTACTGTTTACAATAATGGTTGTGTACCCCTCTGCAGAGGAACATCGACATTGTGATTGGTTGGCATATGACATGTTACCTCAAACTAAGGTAGAAGATGGAATCTCTCGAAAAACTGCAAAAGTTCGGATCCGACTCACACCGTAAAAATTGTGAGGCCTGAAAATTACAGGTTGATGTTTGAGATGAAGCGCAGAGAGAGTAATATAATTGCTCAATGTGCGATTTAAGGGTTTTTCTTGCTGAACCCCCCAGGATTGATTCTGTAAAACAAACAGTATTCTCCTAATATAGATGCACTTTAGCGTGGTATTCCATGAAGGAATCATATTGCATCTTGTTATGACTAGTGAATGTAATGAATCCCTGAAGGATTCGAGTTTCCAACTCAGGCATCCATCTGATTTTATGAACTATGTGAGGCTTGAAATCAAGTCATAATCACCGGCTAGAAGAGGAGAATTTTGTGAACAATCCTTTGTGTGTTTTGAATTGTTGAAAAATGACTAAAGTACGGATAAGTTGATGATATCACCCTTGGCCTCTTAACGAGCACTTAATAGCGCTAACATCCACGCTTAAACTAAACTGTGAGATCTCGTCGAAATTGAAATATTTCTCGACCAGAAGTTCGAGAATATGTTAGCACAGACTAGAGTATCTAACTTTTAATACTGGTAATACTTATTGTGCTACTAAAATTAACACCATTACTATATGATTCCCAAAAATTGGAACTGATCGATCTATCTGATACGTACATAAAAATAATACTTTATGGTCCAGAAGTACCATATAAGAATTTAATGCATGCTTATCTTGTTGTTTTCTAACTTTTGTTTTGCAGGTTACACTTTTAAGGACGGAAATTGATTCTACAGATTTATGAGTTTACAAAAGGCCTTTCATTTTAATGCCTGAAGTTAAAGCTCGAAACTCAATTTGGTGTGCAACAGATGGAGGATCTAAATGCGAGGTGTACATTGGTGCACTCGGCGCAAGACATGCAGTCAATCCTCCATAAACTGCAAACAGTAAAGCATTTTTGTGAAGGCCCTATAATACTTGCACCACCAGCCGCTTTAAGATGTCATGCTTCAGGGGGAGTAAACTCGTAGAATCATTGGATGGACTTAAACGCGCTGTACTCTTTTTCCTTCACTAAGGTTTTGTCCCGATGGGTTTTCTTTGTCAAGGTTTTAACGAGGCAGCATATGCGTGTCCAACACCATCATCAGGCGATGTCCGTTGTACTCTTTTCCTTTGGTCTGGTTTTATCCCACGTGGTTTTCCAGCCGATGTTTTTAACGAGGCAACACTAGCATCGATATCGGCATTATTTTGAATTTTAGGCGCTCAAGTTTTGTCCCAAGTGGTTTTCCTGATGCAGGCGTGTAGGTTTTGTCCCAAGTGGTTTTCCTAACGTAATTTGTTGGAGGAAGTATTTCCTGACACTCAGGTTTTTGTCCCAAGTGGTTTTTCCCTGGTGCAATTTTGACGGAAGTCATGGCGATGACAAATCTCACTCCAAATTCAGGTTTTTCCTAAATGGTTTTCCTGACACAATTATCACTTTAAAGCTACCAGCGTTGTACTCTTTTTCCTTCGACCAGTTTTTGTCCCAATTAGATTTTTCTGGCAAGGTTTTGACGAGGCAACAAAATTTCTTCTGCTCGGATTTTGTCCCATCGGATTTTACCGACAAAGTCTTAACAAGGCAGTATTCTTGAATGGTGGTTCAAGGAGGAGTATTACGTAAACATGAGTCATAGGATGTCCCACCATTTCATGTCCGAGAAGAATCCAGCAGATACTGGATATATATATTTCGGTTAAGAAACCGACTTAGATTAGGATAAGTCTTAAGACTTAGTAGTTAAGAAAAGACTAAAATGTGAACATGTGTACATTTCATATTTACCGACTCAATGTACTTGCTATAAATAGCCATTCAACTACTCGTATATGTATGTACGTACAGAGAAGAAATTAAGTTTAAGAAATGAAAATGGAACTCAGTTCCATGTTCTCCCTTTTTACAACTCTTCATCTTCTTGAATTATTTCTTTTTGGAGCATCACAGTAATAATGCTTGGCTTATACACTTTCGTATAAAGAACTGGTTGCATCTTTACTGATTGGCTTTAATGCGAGTCGATAAAACACAGCAATTTTCTTTTTCTTTTTAATTTTAATTTTCTTAAAATTAGAAAACAAGATGAAGACCCAGTCAACAAGTCATGATTTTATAGAAATTTGACTTTGGTATATCTGCTTCATCCGAAGACGGTGAAAACCAGACTACCCTTATCGAAATAAGTGCAATAAAAATTCCGAAGATTGTGAATATGACCAGACTACCCTTATCGGAAATAAGTAAAGTAAATATTACATACTGTTAAAATGACCATATTACCCTTAATGGAAAAAAGTGCAACAAAATATTATGCAAACTGTGAAAATGACCAGACTACCCTTATCATAAATAGGTGAAGTAAATATTATAGACTGTGAAAATGACCATATTACCCTTAATGGAAATTAGTGCAATAAATATTATGGAAACTGTGAAAATGACCAGATTACCCTTATCGGAAATAAGTAAAGTAAATATTACAGACTGTGAAAATAACCATACAACCCTTATAAGAAATAAGTAAAAAAAAATATTACAGACTGTGAAAATGACCATTTTACCCTTACTGGAAATAAGTGTAATAAATATTATGGAGATTGTGAAAATGACCAGACTACCCTTATTGGAAAAAAGTAAAGGAAATATTACACATTTTGAAAACAACCATATTACCCTTACTGTGAAAATTACCATATTACCCTTACTAGAAATAAGTGCAATAAATATCATGGAGACTATGAGAATAACTATTACCCTTACAAGAAATAAATGCAATAAATATCATGGAGACTACGAAAATGACCAAACTACTCTTATCAGAAATAAGTAAAGTAAATATTACATATTATTAAAATGACTATTTTACTCTTACTGGAAATAAGTGTAATAAATATTTTGGAGACTATGAAAATGACTAGACTACCGTTATCAGAAATAAGTAAAGTAAATATTACAGACTGTGAAAATGATCAAATTACCTTACTGGAAATAAATGCAATAAATATCATGGAGACTTTGAAAATGACCAAACTACTCTTATCAAAAATAAGTAAAGTAAATATTACAGACTATGAAAATGACCACTTTACCCTTATTGGAAACATATGCAATAAATATTATGGAGACTGTGAAAATGACCAGTTATTGGAAATAAGTAGAGTAAATATTACAGACTGTAAAAATGAGCATATTACCCTTACTGGAAATTACTGCAATAAATATTATGGAGAGTGTAAAAATGACCAGACTATCCTTATTAGAAATAAGTAAAGTTAATATTTCAGTCTGTAAAAATGAGCATATTACCCTTACTAGAAATTAATGCAATAAACATCATGGAGATTATAAAATGACCAAACTGCCCTAATCAAAAATAAGTCAAGTAAATATTATAGTTGTGAAAATGACCATTTTACTCTTACTGGAAGTAAGGTTAATAAATGTAATGGAGACTGTGAAAATGACCAAACTACTCTTATCGACAGTAAGTAAAGTAAATATTACAAACTATGAAAATGAGCATATTACCCTTAATGGAAATTAGTGCAATAAATATTATGGAGACTGTGAAAATGACCAGACTATCCTTATCGGAAATAAGTACAGTAAATATTACAAACTGTGAGAATGACCATATTACCCTTAATGGAAATTAGTGCAATACTGTGAAAATGACCAGACTACCCTTATTAAGAATAAGTAAAGTTAATATTTCAGACTGTGAAAATGACCATATTACCCTTACTGAAATTATTTCAGAGTATCATATTTACTTAACTTATTTCTGATACGGGTAGTCTGGCCATTTTCTTTGTCACCGTGATATTTATTGCACTAATTTCTAGTAAGGATAATTTGGTCATTTTCACTGTCAGTGATATTTACTTTACTTATTTCCGATAAATGTATTCTGGTCATTTTCACAGTCTCCATAACATTTATTGCACTTATTTCCCCTAAGGGTAAAATGGTGATTTTCACAGACTATAATATTTACTTTACTCATATCCGAAAAGGGTGGTCTGGTCATTTTCACAGTCTCCATAATATTTATTACACTTATTTCCAGTAAGGGTAGTATGGTCATTTTCACTGTCTATAATAATCACTTTACTTATTTCCGATAAGGATAGTCTTGTCATTTTGAGAGTCTCTATTATATTTATTGCACTTATTTCCGATAAGGGTAGTTTGGTCATTTTCATCCGAACGAGAAACTCAGGTTTAACTCTAGCAATCTTTGAACCTGCTTTGACGTTCGAATCTGATATATTTCCTCTACAGTTCATCCGAACGAGAAACACAGGTCTAACTCTAGCAATCTTTGAACCTGTGATGTTCGAATATGATGTATTTCGTCTTCAGTTTATCCGATCGAGAAACTCAAGTCTAATTTTAGCAATCTTTGAACCTGTGATGTTCGAATCTGATATATTTCTTCTTCAGTTAATCCGTTCGAGAAACTCAGGTCTAATTCTGGTAATCTGATATATTTCGTCTCTAGTTCATCTGAACGAGAAACTCAGGTCTAACTCTAGCAATCTTTGAACATGTGATGTTCGAATCTGATATATTTCGTCTTCATTTCATCCGATCGAGAAACTCAGGTCTAATTCCAGCAATCTTTGAACCTGTGATGTTCGAATATGATATATTTCGTCTTAAGTGCATCCGATCGAGAAACTCAGGTCTAATTCTAGTAATATGAATTATTTCATCTTTAGTTCATCCGAACGAGAAACTCAGGTCTAACTGTAGCAATCTTTGAACCTGTGATGTTCGAATCTGATATATTTCGTCTTCAATTCATCCGATCGAGAAACCCAGGTCTAATTCTAGCAATCTTTGAACACGTGATGTTCGAATCTGATATATTTCGTCTTCAGTTCATCCGATCGAGAAACTCATGTCTTATTCTAGTAATCAGATATATTTCGTCTCTAGTTCATCTGAACGAGAAACATAGGTCTAACTCTAGCAATCTTTGAACCTGTGTTGTTCGAATCTGATATATTTCGTCTTCAGTTCATTCGATCGAGAAACCCAGGTCTAATTCCAACAATCTTTGAACCTGTAATGTTGGAATCCCATATATTTTGTCTTCAGTTCATCCGATCGAGAAACTCAGGTCTAATTCTAGTAATATGATATATTTCGTCTTCAGTTCATCCGAACGAGAAACTCAGGTTTAACTCTAGCAATCTTTGAACCTGTGATTTCGAATCATATATATCTCGTCTTCAGTTCATCAGAAAGCGAAACTCAGGTCAAACTCTAGTAATCTTTGAACCCATGATGTTCAATTCTGATATATTTCGTCTTCAGTTCATCCGAACGAGAAATTCAACTATAACTCTAGTAATATTCGAACATGGTATGTTCAAATATGATATATTTCATCTTCAGTTCATCCGATCGAGTAACTCAAGTATAATTCTAGCAATCTTTGAACCTGTGATGTTCGAATCTGATATATTTCGTCTTCAGTTCACCCGAACGAGAAACTCAGGTCTAACTCTAGCAATCTTTGAACATAAGCTGTTCGAATCTGTTATATTTCGTCTTCAGTTCATCCGACCGAGAAACTCATGTCTAATTCTAGTAATCTAACATATTTCGTCTTCAGTTAATCCGAACGAGAAACTCAGGTTTAACTTCAGCAATCTTTGAACCTGTGATGTTCGAATCTGATATATTTCGTCTTCAGTTCATCCGACCGAGAAACTCATGTCTAATTCTAGTAATCTAACATATTTCGTCTTCAGTTCATCCGAACGAGAAACTCAGGTTTAACTTCAGCAATCTTTGAACCTTTGATGTTCAAATCTGATATATTTTGTCTTCAGTACATCCGAACGAGAAACTCATGTGTAACTCTGGAAATCTTTGAACCTGTGATGTTCGAACCTGATATATTTCTTCTTCTGTTTATCCGATCGAGAAACTCAGGTCTAATTCTAGCAATCTTTGAACCTGTGATGTTCGAATCTGATATATATCGTCTTTAGTTCATCCTATCGAGAAACTCAGGTCTAATTCTAGTAATCTGTTATATTTCGTTTTTAGTTCATCCGATCGAAAAAACTCAGGTCTAACTCTAGAAATCTTTGAACCTATGATGTTCGAATCTGATATATTTCGTCTTCAGTTCATCCGATCGAGAAACTCAGGTCTAATTTTAGCAATCTTTGAACCTGTGATGTTCGAATTTGATACATTTCTTCTTTAGTTCATCCGATAGAGAAACTCAGGTCTAATTCTAGTAATCTGATATATTTCGTTTTTAGTTCATCCGATCGAGAAACTCAGGTCTAATTCTTGCAATCTTTGAACCTGTGATGTTCGAATCTGATATATTTCGTCTCCAGTTCATCCGATCGAGAAACTCAGGTCTAATTCTAGTAATATGATATCTTTCGTCTCCAGTTCATCTGAACGAGAAACTCGGGTCTAATTCTAGTAATCTTTGAACCTGTGATGTTCGAATCTGATATATTTCGTCTTCAGTTCACCCGAACGAGAAACTCAGGTCTAACTCTAGCAATCTTTGAACATATGCTGTTCGAATCTGTTATATTTCGTCTTCAGTTCATCCGACCGAGAAACTCATGTCTAATTCTAGTAATCTAACATATTTCGTCTTCAGTTAATCCGAACGAGAAACTCAGGTTTAACTTCAGCAATCTTTGAACCTGTGATGTTCGAATCTGATATATTTCGTCTTCAGTTCATCCGACTGAGAAACTCATGTCTAATTCTAGTAATCTAACATATTTCGTCTTCAGTTCATCCGAACGAGAAACTCAGGTTTAACTTCAGCAATCTTTGAACCTGTGATGTTCAAATCTGATATATTTTGTCTTCAGTTCATCCGACTGAGAAACTCATGTCTAATTCTAGTAATCTAACATATTTCGTCTTCAGTTCATCCGAACGAGAAACTCAGGTTTAACTTCAGCAATCTTTGAACCTGTGATGTTCAAATCTGATATATTTTGTCTTCAGTACATCCGAACGAGAAACTCATGTGTAACTCTGGAAATCTTTGAACCTGTGATGTTCGAACCTGATATATTTCTTCTTCTGTTTATCCGATCGAGAAACTCAGGTCTAATTCTAGCAATCTTTGAACCTGTGATGTTCGAATCTGATATATATCGTCTTTAGTTCATCCTATCGAGAAACTCAGGTCTAATTCTAGTAATCTGATATATTTCGTTTTTAGTTCATCCGATCGAGAAACTCAGGTCTAACTCTAGAAATCTTTGAACCTATGATGTTCAAATCTGATATATTTCGTCTTCAGTTCATCCGATCGAGAAACTCAGGTCTAATTCTAGCAATCTTTGAACCTGTGATGTTCGAATTTGATACATTTCGTCTTTAGTTCATCCGATAGAGAAACTCAGGTCTAATTCTAGTAATCTGATATATTTCGTTTTTAGTTCATTCGATCGAGAAACTCAGGTCTAATTCTTGCAATCTTTGAACCTGTGATGTTCGAATCTGATATATTTCGTCTCCAGTTCATCCGATCGAGAAACTCAGGTTTAATTCTAGTAATCTGATATCTTTCGTCTCCAGTTCATCTGAACGAGAAACTCGGGTCTAATTCTAGTAATCTTTGAACCTGTGATGTTTGAATCTGATATATTTCGTCTTCAGTTCATCCGAACGAGAAACTTAGGTCTAACTCTAGCAATCTTTGAACTTGTGATGTTCGAATCTGATATATTTCGTCTTCAGTTAATCCGACCGAGAAACTCTTGTCTAATTCTAGTAATCTGATATATTTCCTTTTCAGTACATCCGAACGAAAAACTCAGGTTTAACTCTAGCAATCTTTGAACCTGTGACGTTCGAATCTGATATATTTCGTCTTCAGTTCATCCGAACGAGAAACTCACGTTTGACTCTAACAATCTTTGAACCTGTGATGTTCGAATCTGATATATTTCGTCTTCAGTTTATCCGATCGAGAAACTCCGGTCTAATTTTAGCAATCTTTGAACCTATGATGTTCGAATCTGATATATTTCGTCTTCAGTTCATCCGATCGAGAAACTCAGGTCTAATTCTAGTAATCTGATATATTTCGTCTCCAGGTCATCTGAACGAGAAACTTAGGTCTAACTCTAACAATATTTGAACCTGTGATGTTCGAATCTGACATATTTCGTCTTCAGGTCATCCGATCGAGAAACTCAGGTCTAATTCCAGCTATCTTTGAACCTGTGATGTTCAAATCTGATATATTTTGTCTTCAGTTCATCCGGTCGAGAAACTCTGGTCTAATTCTAGTAATATGATATATTTCGTCTTCAGTTCATCCGAACGAGAAACTCAGGTTTCACTCTAGCAATCTTTTAACCTGTGATGTTCGAATAATATGTATCTCGTCTTCAGTTCATCCGAACGAGAAACTCAGGTCAAACTCTAGTAATCTTTGAACCTGTGATGTTCAATTCTGATATATTTCGTCTTCAGTTCATCTGAACGAGAAATTCAACTCTAACTCTAGTAATCTTCGAACATGGTATGTTCAAATATGATATATTTCGTCTCCAATTCATCCGAATGAGAAACTCATCTAAAATTAAAATTATCCCAAAATATTCGATAAGATAAACAATTATTCTTAAAGTGTCCGGTCCGGTTTAAAGGTTTGACGATAACTATACATAGCCCGAGCGAAAACCATTCCATTTTCAACCAGTCATTCCCTCACTCAAACATAAACATCTTTTAGTCTACATTTTTTAGTCTATGGTTATCTCTCACCATCAACTTGTCCATCTCTAGCCATCCATTATGCATTGATCCAATTATAAACACAACAGAAACTGAAAAGGTCATATGGATCGATGACCTGTCAAAAGTTCTACACTAATTCAGCACATGCACATCGCACACGTTCACCACGCACTAGAAACTAACCCTAATCCATTCCTTCATTTCATATCAATCTTCTCTTTCTTTCCTTTATCCCTCTTCTCTCCTATCTCTTTCCTCCTCATCGACGAAATTTTTTTTTTACAATCTTCTTCTTCTTCATTCACTGAATCAATGTCCAATTGATTAACAATAAGATCCAATATTCCATTGATGATAACAAAGAAGAAAATCTTAGATCATTTTCTTAATCTAAAATAAATCACGACGACACAGATGAGAGAACAAATCGGAAGGTAAATTCTTTAATCCCCGTCTCTCTGTAGGTTTTTTCTCTTCTGATTTTTGAATTGAAGATCCAATTGTTTTGATTACAGTGTTGCTGATGCGGTATTCTTTGCTGAAGATGGTTACTCTCTTGTTGGTTTTAAGGTTACAGATTAGGGGGGTTTGTTTTGTTGGATTTAGGGTTACAGATTAGTGGGGTTTGTTTTTAGGATTACAAATTAATGGTTTCTCTATGGTGAAAACATGGCTTACTTTGGTTTGTATGATTTGCAGGTGATGCCCAAGTTCTTGAAAGGTTTGGAAGCTCGGGATCAAGGTTACTTGTTCTCAAGTGACTGAATCACATTATTGAAAGGTTAAATCTGATTGATGTGTAGGTGACAAGACATACACTATTGAATATCTGATGTTTTGTGCTTTGTTGTGATAGCCTAGTAGTATGACAGAAGAAAGCTGCTCAAGAAGCCACTATAACCTCAGTTGCAGGAGAAAGTATTATTGAGCTTAAGGTCAAGACCTTGGGTTCACAGATCTGTAAACTACGCGTTGAAAAAAAATGTAAATCTCTCTCACAATCATCGAATTTGGGGTTTGTTCTGCTATTTTAAGTTACAGGTTGAGATTAGTATGTTGATTTACGGTTCCTCAATGATTCTTGAGTTGCATTTTATTTTGTTTAATTCTTGATTTTGGTAAAGTTTTGATAGTCCTTTTTTGGGTTTGAAGTTTCATTTATTTATGGAAGTGATAGTTTTACTGTGATAGCATGGGGTGGGGTTTTGATTTCGGTTCAGATTTGAACTTGGTTAGCTTAGTGGAAGTAATGTTTTTGGTAGCTTTTTACCTTTATTTCTCTATTTGCACAAGCAAAATTGCTGCTTTTCTTCTCTATGTATTTGTATTTTTCTTTACTACTTACTTGGTCAAAGCATTTGATCTTATTCTCTCTGTAACTTGTGTTACTAGGAGAGATAAACTTTGCATATGTTCACAGGTCAATACTCAGTTGAATAGCTCTCTGAATCTAACTGGCTGTTTCTTGGCGTCTCATTCTAATCCTTGTTCAGAAATGCATTGGCTTCTTGAAATTCTATAGATTTAACTGTAGGTAACCTAAGTGTGCTGGTTTACTATGACCAGGACTGGAATTAACCCTCAAATGTGCCAAGCTCTTTTTTTTTATGCGAATGAAAAATCATGAGTAGATTCATTCCACTTATGTAAGGAAAATCTATCTTAACTAAGACTGACTGGATTTCTTATGTTTGTGAGAACTCTTAAATTTTGCAGAGTTTTTTTTTATAATTCTGAAGATATTATATATACTAGCTTTGTTTCCCTTTTGACGTATGGTTTCAGATTTCTCAGGTGTTGATGAGCTAAAAAAATATACAGAGAAAGAACTAGTAGATGCCAGGTGTAAACTTGTCCTTTGTTGATGAGCTAAAAAGCATTTCTGGTATGTTACTTGTCATTTGTTCCAAAGCTTGTGTTTTGAACATTTCTCTTGGATTTGACATTGTAGGCAATTGTAGATTTGAGCTTTAATAGTGATTCTTTTCTAGTGGCTTTATGTCAGGTGTAAACTTGAAATGAGTGTGTTGTTTCGGCTTAGGAAATTAATATTTAAACAAATCAGTTCTTGGTAAAGCGACACAACTGCAGTGCAAGGTTTAGAAGCAACAGAACTGCAGCATGTACACTGTGCAGGTGGTGCTCTTTATCTCTTTTCAATTATATTGTTATGGGTTTCTTACATTAGTTAGATGCCAATGTTGTAGGTCTAGCGCATCACCATATACCTGTTACATTATAGTGAATAGAGAGAATATAGCAACAACCTGTTAGTAGACAGATATAGCGATTGTGGCACCACAGAGGGAAGTTCCTCAATATAAGAAAGTCAGATTACTACTTTGTAGATATATAATTCTCTTCTTGAGATGTATACCTTGCGAAATGTATCTGTTGGCATGAGGATTAAACACAAGAGTATGAATGTAAAATATCTTTTTCCATAAAAGGTGTTTTACAATCTTTTATAAGTCGTTTAACTCTGTTTCACATATCTTTGTCATACACATAAATTGATGTTCTGTTATGGTTTTGAGAGAATCTATTTTGTACAAGGATGATGACTATTTTACATGCACAACCATCTGATCCGTCTTTCTTTATTTTTGAATTACTGAATCTGAATTCATTGAAGCTGGGCTGATGTCACAGGTTGGTGTCCAAGCATCGAAAATGCAAATGTGTAATACCAAAGGTAAGCCTTATTATACTCTTATATTTATCTTTGATCACTTGGATTTGAAAGTTTGATTGTATTTTTATCTCCGCCTCCTTACCAGGTAGAAGGTTCCGCAGTTGGTGGAGTACAAGTATTGGTATTGTAGATGGTTATTGAATTAACAGTAGCTGCTGCAATGTCATTTTTATCCAGACAGGCCCATAGGTACTTACTTTCCATAATCGTCTCTGATGTAAGAAACATAAAATGTGAGCATCATGAGTTAGAGCTTTTCTTATTATCTTTCTTAACTAAGTTGGTCTCACCAATTATGTTGCAACAAATGATGGCTTAACTAACTGCTTTTGTAATTTGAATAGGTGTGGATGAAACATGACATGATGCTGCATTATAGATGTTACTAAGTAAGTATGTTTTCTTTCACTTCGGATTTGTGTGCTTACACGGTGACCAGAAATGACCGAGTGGTTTAGTGCAATTGGTAGTTTTATCGAAGGTGCTAATAACACACTCTTGTAATGGCATGTTGTGGTTTAGTGCAATGGATCAGATGTTGCGAGTGTTTTTAAGAGAGTATGTAAGAGGAATAGAGCATTAACATGAATCTACAGTTAACCATCATTCTTGCTTCTGATCTATAGTTCTCTTTCGCTCAAGTAATTCTCCATTCTGAATATGTTCATATGGTTTACATAGTGATACTTGGTATAGTTTAGTAATGGTAGCGCAGTTGATGGGTAATGGCTCTAGTGAATGATGCTACCAATGTCTTATTAACCCTGGCGTATGTTAGAATAATTATGGTGTTTGCTTGATCTGCAGTTGTCCTTATTGAAGTTGGGCTTGTTTCTGTTTGGTTGCAGCTCACGAGTGTTTGCTTGATCCTAAACATGGAAAAGGCTCAGAAGATAGATGATGGTGGTCTTTGGAGCAGTTGCAGTATAAAATGTATGTGTGGAATATGTATGAAGAGGTTGGAGAACTTTATCCATGTTTTGAAGTTATGGTGAGGTTAGGGATTGTAGATGTGATATGTATGAATTGCGGATTGAAAGAGATAGATTGCAGTTGTGTTTCAGGTTTAATTGTACTGCATGTTTGTAAACTAGAAAATCCAGGTGCATGATGGTAGAATCTATGTAGTTTGCGGTTTATTTGTAGTTCAGGCCTGTAAAATGAGAGTGCAGGTCCATCATCGTGACCTGTATCGCAGGCCTGTAAACTGGAAGCCCGGATCCATGAAAATCTGGGCTACCCATTTTTTTTTAATTGTGACTTGAAGAATTGTCACGGGTTTACTGTAACAAGAAATGTAATTAAAAGAAAACGTGTCAACCTCTTAAGAACAACACGCGTCAACAAATATTGTTGCAAATCAATAGCCACACTTATAGGTGTTACTATATCTGTAACAAAACGTGTCACGTGTCATTCAAAGAATTGTTGTAAATAGAGAGTAACAGTTATAACCGTTAATATATATGTGACAAATATGACACGTATCACAATCATAAAATTAGGTCAATTGTGGCTATTAATATTGTAACGCCTTTTTATCTGGATATTGTCACAGATATGACCGTTACAAAACACCATCACAATTATTATTAACGGCCTATTTAGTCCCGTTACAAATTCAATCAGTAACCAGTATAGTCTGTAACAAAATCCTGGAAATGGTGTAGGGCACACCAGTATGAAAATCCATTAGATCTTTGTCTATACGTACTTTTGAAGGATTTCTAAACACAATATTTGATACACTTTCTTGTTGTCATAACCTTCACACATTGGATCTGGTTTCCTGACTAGATATTGTCGATCTCAAAAACTACACACCAAATCTCACCGAGTTATCCTTGAATGACACATTGTTTGTATAGCATCCGATAGTAACTCTTCAACATCTCTCACAATCTGGTTCTGAAATTGGATTCATGTTATTATGATGGGAAGAAAATCGCGTGCTCTTCTAACGGATTCCCTCAACTCCAATATTTAGTCCTAATATCCTAGGTCGGCTTAAAACTGTACTGGAGTGGAAAATCGACCAAGGTGGAATGCCTCAGCTTATAGAATTACATGTAGTCGGCGGGAAATTGGGAAAACTTCAAAACATATATAGATGGATTTTTTTTTCGAAGAAAAGGTTATATTAAAAGAGAAAAAGAGAAATACAAATGACAAAACTAATCACTCTCTCATTAGAGTTTCCCAATTGCTCCAAATGAGGCTAGGAGTAACAAATTTAAAAGAATCTGAGTCACAAGATCATAAGCCAACAAGTTGCTTAACAAGATCAATATTTTCCGCAATACTTTTCTGACGACCACCAAATACTCTCCCATTTCTCTCCTTCCATAATATCCAACAAATAGCATAGTGAATAATCTTCCAAACCTCCTTCCCTCTTCCTTTAAGCACATTGGTATTCCAAGCTTCAGACAATTGTAAAAAAGTTCTTGGCATCGGCCATGATATCTTAAAATCCTTGATAAAATAATCCCATATCGCAAAAGAAAACGGACAATGTAGAAACATATGATCAGAAGTTTCTCTTTCATCATTGCAAAAACACACAAATCAGTTTGAATGCTTATACCACGATGAACTAACATGTCTCTAGTAGGGAGAGAGTCATGAAAACTTTCCCAAAAAATGAAGCTTACCTTGTTTGGAATATAGCTCTTCCATAAATGAGAATCGAAATTACATGGAGGATAATTACCTATCAAAATCTCGTAGCACTTCTCGACACTAAAATTCTCCATAATATGCACTTCATCCTCAACTTTTCGTAACTCTGGAACGGGACAATCACGTCTAAGCAAGTCCCACTCTAACCTCTCATTTGCATTCAAAGCCCTCCTGAAATCACAATTCCATTTATTGTTCACAATTATATCAGCTATTGACGCATCTTTCGCCTTGGTCGTCTTGAAAATAACCGGAAATAAATCTTGAAGTCTCCCTTTATCTAGCCATTTATCCTTCCAAAACCTTATCCCTTTTCGAAACAAGAAAGGGAACGGTGAGAAACGGTGAACGGTGAGAAATGGGATTATTCAGGTGAGCAAGAAAGGGAGCATATGAATAGGATATAGAATTCATTATTATCCTAGAGGGATAATGGGATTGTTCATGTCACCCAGCTTCGATGGTAGGAGTATATGAAGATCGATAAATTTTTATTTTATTTTTATTAATGTATTGAGTTTGTTATAATGCCAATTTTAATTGTTGTAAATTGTATATTTGAGTAATGAGCCATTTTATTGTCTTGGACTCGGCCACCTCCCCCCAACTGTAAATGTGTCTCAGATTATTGCTGTTAACTACTACGTTTGGTATCATGCAAAAGCTAATATATTACTTGCTTTCTCATAACAAACTTAATTTGGCATATATGTATCGCAATCGCTTGAAGGGAATGGAAGAAGATTTGTGGTAAAATCAAAATGAGGTAGAAAATGAGAAACCTTGACGTTGACTTAACTAGCTAAAGTCTCAATCGTACAACTTATCACAAGCCGTGTAGAAAACTAGGACACAAATTTCTTGTCACTGCAAGTTGAAAGGCCTTAGTCCTATAAACACTTCAATGAATTATCGGTCTTCTTCGCTTCCTTGCAAATTCTCTGTAAGTAGCAAGCAGAAAACAAACAGCTGAAGAAAGTAAAGGACGAAAAAACTTCTTCCTGGACCGGACATATAGTGCCGGTCGTGAAAATTTTGGTGTCCCCCAAGTGAACAAGAAAAATATGACTTACTGTTTACCGGTCTTTTTTTTTCTTTTTTTTTTCCCCCTCAAAAGAGGAGGCCGGACCATATGCTGGAAAATTCAACTAATACACCCTTTGTACACAGATAAGGAAATTAAAGTGCATCATAGGTTCATAGTATTTGATAAAATGTTATTATAGCGCTTACTAATGCAACGCTTTGTCTACTTTAATTTAAATAACCATGCAACAGTTTCCTTTAAATAGATAGTATTTGGTTATAGGATCATATCATACAGCTTATCAGAACCCGTGAAAATTCGAAAATGCTTCTTTCACCTAATATTCGAAAATACATAATCATATCTTTCATATGCGACAAACAATTTCCAAACAGTAAAGCACTTCAAGCACCAGAAAGTCTTACGTTCAGTGCCGGTCCTGACACTCTCTTGTCTCTAAGCGATAAGAAAAAATAATTCTATAAAATCATTATTTGAACCTGCACCACAACCACAATCATTATTGGACACTTCTATTTACGTTTTCTCAATCAATGGGTGCCGAAGAAATCGAGTTGTCAATTAATGCAATAATTTGAACATTTGTAACTTGATATCCAAATCATTGTTTTTCACCGTAAATTTCGCACATATTTGATACCTGTAGTTGCATAAAATCACAAACTACATCCAAAGGTGAAGAAGTTAAACTAAACAAGTAGAAATGCATATTCAAACATGAACACAAGGATATACGTGGTTCGGTATGATTACCTATGTCCACGGGTGAAAGAATGATTGTTATTACTTCTCGTTTTAGGTTACAAGGTGTTCTCTCTTTCTCAAATGAACTATCTCTCCAATTCTCAAGTGTAATGCCCTTTCTCTCTCTCTTTTTCCACCTCCCCTCACTCTCGACAAGTCCTTATATTTATAGGCCATAGTCGAGATACAACGAAATTACAGTGTTGGTAACAATACATCAACTCTGTTGTTCCCCATCGGACCTATCTTAGTTACTCGCCCGTTTTTCTGGTGTGGCCGATGGAATCTTGGTCTTTGACCGCCTTTCGCCCGAGGCCGAGTCCTTGGTACTTGATTAGGCACGATATCGCCCTTCTTCCTTGTCGTCTCTTGGTTATGACCAGTTTCCTTAATTTGACCGAGTACTCCTTGCTCGTCCGTTACTCCTGTCAGATGATAAGGGTCACGTGACATCCGAAAACTGTAGGTCCATCACGTCTGACCCACGTGGCTCCTTATTCTTCGCGCCACCTGAATCTATTATGTGCTTCTCCTTTCTTCATTCCTTGGTGCATCCTAGCCTAGGATCTTTCCACCTAGCCCTGTGGATTATTTACACCTACATTTATGCCCCTTCTTCCGCTCGTGTGCTTGGCACGAGGGGAAGAAAATCGTTCCATCTTCCCACGTCCTAGGGCATGCCGTGAATCCCGCCTTGCAGTTTCCCACTATCACCCTTTTATGACCTGTAACCGTTGATGTCGGTCGAGACTCCTCTTCCTATAAATACCTCCATTTACTTTCGCTTTCATTCATTTACGATTTTCAGAGAGTTTAAGAACCAAATTATTTCCTTCATACGCTGCTTCCTTACTGCCGCCATTGATTCCGGTGATCTCTGTTTTCTTTATCACTTGGTTTCATTTTCTTCGCTGGTGAAGGTTGTGATAGTCGCCGCTGGTCCTTCCTCTTTGCTTCTTTTCTCGTTCGTTTGATATTAATCTTTAGGGTTCTTCAACTGGTTCCGCCATGGCGACTTCTTCTCCATCGATGACTGAAAAGCGGTGCGTGAGTGATACCTTTTCCGATAGCGATGTTGTTTCCCTTGATTCCTTATTTTTACTTGAGAGTCCCTCACATCACGATTACCGTGCTATAAAATCCATTTTCCCTGATGGTTCTCCTTCTTTTTCATGTAGGGTTTACAAGAGAACTTCCAAAGATTTGACTGATGAAGAATTTATCGATCAGCTGAAGGACGAGTTTTCTCTTTAGGACTATGAGGTAACCCTAGTCTCGGGCCAAACCGGTGTGTTGAAGAAGGCCGATGTCGATAGGCATGAGCAATCTTCTGAGTCGATTATCATTACCCGAGGGCAACTAGAGTTTGGTCTTCGCTTTCCTCTATACAACCCTGAAGATCCCTTCTATTATGAGGTGTTGTCGCAGCTCCTTCCATATCGGGCCTTGACTCAGTGGAATGGAAATACTTTTCGGGTGATGAACGAGTGGAAGAGGCGAGGAGAGGGTAGTTTTACTGAGGCCGAGTGGTCCACCTACAAACCGTCTTGAGCTCCCGAGTACACTTCTGCCAACTTTGTTGTTAACTATCGGAGCGGGACCGCTAACAATGGCGATCTTGCTGGGTTTGCCGCTAGTCCTCATCGCCAAAAGACTCTTCCTGAAGGTGCTTCAAGGTTAATGCTAGATGCTGATCCTGTTGACAAAGTTTCGAACAAGCATGCTCGTCACACTAATGACCCATACTGGGACCGAGTTGCGCTTCTCGTTCGCGGCCAGATCTTGCATGGTAGTTTTGCTCCTCCTGAATTTCCTGCTGAACCGTATCCTTTCCGGGTGATTAATGATGATAAGGTATGATGTTCATTCTTAATTTTCTTTGACTCCCACTATATCGGCTTGAGGTGCTGATTATCTTCTCGTCGTAGGCTAAGCCCCAAGGCGAGTCTGGTAAGGCGGATCTTGTTTCCAAGAAAATAACTGCTAGCACAAGGGTCGAGGAATATCAGGGGAAGGTAACAAACATACATCTTTTATCCTAAGTACATGTACTTTCCCCTGTTTTTTGCCTTCACGTGTTCTGACGCTGAGCCTTGTGCAGAAGTTACCTAGGCGCGAGGAAGAAGATGTCAGAGGGTCCTCGGATCAAGATGGTAACACTTTTATCCCTCGGCCCTTCCTGCCTTAGCTCTTGGGAGAGTTGGCAAGGAATCAATCTGACGCTTTATTTGAAGTTGTAGGTGGTGAGGGGCACGTTCCGAGGCGTAATCCTCCTCGAGGTAAGGTAGCTGCAAAGGGTGTGGTACTGAAGGGTGCAAACGTTGTCATCGATATTCCTAACCAAGACGATGATGATGATATCTTCGGCGATGACTCTCTTCACGAGAAGGAAACAGAGAAGGATGTGGAGGCCGCTGTTGCGACGTCCGGTTTACAGTCCGGCAATCAAGGGTTGGTCGAAACATATGTGTCGAGTAAGGTGGTTAATGTTGAGCCAAAAGTATTGCAGAGGCTTCCACAGGTTAATTTTGGGTTTACGTTGGGTTTCCAAATGTTATTCACCATATCGGGCCCCGTCTGTGACTCGCTCGACGCACTAAATTCTGCGGAATTTGGCTCCTTTACTGATGAGCAGATGATCGCCACCGTGCCCCAGTATCACGAGATGACGCACCTTTGACACTATGGTGAATGATTTGTTTATGATTTCTCTTTGATGTTATCGACCCTTACTGACTTTCCTTGAGATGGATCATGTCGGACGTGAATCGGGCGAGATTGGAGGCTGCTCTTCGCCGACAGGAGGTCCGACAGCTTGAGTCCGTCAAGCTTCAGTTGCAGTTGGAGAAGGATCGATGTCGTGAACTGAAGGTCAAGCTTGCTGACGCCCAAGGTACGCTTCTTAGACACTTGTGTTACTGATTGAGTTCTTCTGTCAATATACTGAGTCGGGTATTATTCTTCTAGCCGAGTTAGCTAGTCTAGATCTAGATGCTGCTTCGGAGTATAGGATCATTAAGAGGAAGTGGGATATCGAGAGAGATCTCGTGGAGAATCTTCGGCAACTAATTTCCAACAAGGATGGGAAAATATACCGTCAAAAGGCCGAGATCCAACTCCTGCACGAAGAGTTGGATAGATATCTCCTGTTCGAGTATGTGCCCGAGGAAATAGATAACCTGCGAGCTCACCTGGGCACTTTTCAAAGACTCGCTGCTGATAAAACATTATTGGTCGATAATCTAGAAAGTCAGAATCGTTCTTTACGGCTACAGAATCGAGATCCTCATGAGGATCGACGCCGAATCTTGAGAGATAAAACTGTGGCCGAACAGTCAAATAGAGATCTTCTTGAAAGGACTAAGGAATTTGATAAGAAGGATAGTGACTTAGAGTGGGCCCAATCTCAATTATCGACGCTACAAGTATCCCATAACCGGTTGAGAGTCGAGTGGAGTGATCACAAGAAGTATTTCCCCACCAACGAGTTCAACGAGCAGTACTACAATGAACTGACCATGAAGATTTCCAAGGCCGAGGACGAGTTAGCTAAATCTGTTGAGTTGCTAGAATTCATATTGCCAATCCGTACAGGTCTCTAGAGAGCATGTCGGGTTGACTTCGGGACTAGGCTAGCTTATTGTCCTTGTTTTGTATGATTGATAGATTGTTTGTGTTGTGCTACAGCCGAGCAGGGTCGCGTCAAGGATCTGGAGCATGAGGTACATAGGTTGAAGAAGGTCGAGGGAGATATGCAGGTCAAGCTTACTACTGCCGAGGCGACTTCTCAGCTGCTTACTCAACAGATTGCTCAGGAGAGGACTGCTCATCATAACGAGCTTGTAGACGCGATTACTGCTGGTATCAATGAATACATCGAGCGCAAGCGTCGAGAGGTCGCTCTGAGGAGGGGAGTAGTTGGTGTTGTTCCTCCCAAATATTGAATGGTTCTTTTGTAGTGTTGTGCCACTAGTTTGCCCCTTGTCTTGGGTTGTAATTCGCTTAAACACTTAACCCTCCTTTCTTGATAAATTTTATTAATGGGGCGCTGCATCGCCATGTTTGTTGGTTGCTTTTTCTTTGACACTGTTTGTTGTTTATGTTTAAGTTAACGATGTGTGACTTTGTTATAGTTATCTTGCCGTTTTCGTTCCATACCTGCATTCCGTATCACACATGTTAGTATTTAAAACCTTTTCTGTCGAACACACTCAACAAGGAGGGTCATCGGGCCCGATGCTATGTCCTGGTCGAGGTATCTCATCACTATCTTTTAAATTCAGTGGAAGGATATTGGTCGTCCTAGTTACTGGGCCTGATAATCCCGAGCGGTTATCGATCAACCAACTCGGGTAAGTGGTCACGGCCACTTGCGATGGGGGTAACCTTTCAGATGTAAGTAGGTTACCTGGATGAGAAGAAACCGTATCTTAAAAACCTTTGGTATCTGGTTTCCACCAGTACCCTTAGGCTACCTCGGCACTTGCACACTGCCACTACCCAGAGTATCGAATAACCAGTCGATTGTAAGTCACCTCGGCACTTGCACACTGCCACAGCCCCGAGTACGAATGACCATTCGAGTGTAAGTCACCTCGGCACTTCTACATTGGCTTTGCCCCGAGTACGAATGACCATTCGAGTGTAAGTCACCTCGGCACTTCCTCACTGCCATTGCCCCGAGTAAGAATGAAAAGTATCTTTATCTGTTTTTCTCGAACTCCTAACGGGTGATAGAGCTTCATATATTGGGCGTTCCACGGTTTTAACTCTGGTTTTCCGTCCGGTTTTAGTAATCGATAAACGCCTTCACCCACTTTAGACATGATTGTGTATGGTACTCCACACTTTACCTCCTTTTTTATCACGCTCCCAATCGGCTAAACACTTTAGTACTAATTGCCCCGGTAGGAATTCTCTTGGAAGAACTCGTTTATTGTATTCCCGCTGTAATATCCTTTGCTAGTTTTCCATTTTTTGTAGCGCCATCTCTCTTGTTTCCTCTAAGTCGTCGAGCTTGGCCAAAATGAGATCGGCCGAGATGTTTTGCCTTCATGCTTCGGTTCTCGTGGTGAGTACCATCGCCTTTGTTGGTAGAATCACTTCAGTTTCATAAGTGAGCATAAAAGGTGATAGCCCAGTTGCCTCCCTTCGGGTTGTTCTATAAGCCCATAAAATGTTGTAAAGTTCCTCACACCATTCACCGCACTCCCATCCAATTTTTTCTTCAAATTATCGACGTTGTTTGTAATTTCGGCCTGCCCATTGCTCTGAGGATATATGGGGGTGGCCTTACTTTTCCTAATGTTGTAGGTGTTGAACAACATATCAATGTTTTCTCCTTGAAGTTGTTTTCCATTGTCCGAGACGATAGCTGCCGGTATTCCAAAACGACATATGATGTGTTCCCAAATGAATCTGAAGACATCTTTATCTCGGATATGTTTCAAAGGTGCTACCTCTACCCATTTAGTAAAGTAGTCCGTAGCCACGATTAAGTACTTTCTTTGCCCCGATCCCACATGCAGTGGTCCCACAATGTCGATTCCCCACTTGGCGAAGGGACATGGGATTACTACTGAGTTCAACGTTACGGATGGTGCATGTATCTTCTTGCCTTACCGCTGGAACTCCTCGCAAGGTTGTGTCATCCGTTTTGCGTCATCATTCATATAGGGCCAGAAATATCCCATCGTTTTATCCCTAGCCGACAGACTCCGACCCGAGCTATGGTTTCCAGCTGCTCCATAGTGTAGTTCATTCAAGATTGATTGGCCTTCATCCTTGGTAAAACATATTAGTAATAGTCCTAAGTAAGACTTTTTGTATAGGATTCCGTCCCTCAGCTTATACGCAGCCGATTTACTCTTGACTTTGTTGATCTCTGGTCGCCCTCTGGGTAGCTCGCCTGTTTCTAACTAAAAATGGATCGGCTTTATCCAATCTCCTTCCTGATACCTATCGGCCGTGTTGACAGCCACGTCGATGCGTATTTATGGTACCTCTGGTATTGAGGGTGTAAGAAGCCTCACGACTCGGATGCCTTCCACAGTAGGATCCGTTAACCGAGACGCTATGTATGACAAAGCGTCGAAATGTCGGTTGTCTTTTCTGCTTATGTGACGAAATTTGATGTTGGGGATCTGGTCGATGTATAATTGGGCAAGTTCCCAGTACTTTTGCAAAATCGGGTCATGGATAGCATATTTGTCGGATTGCCAGCTGCGAGTCACTAGTCAGTCTCACATCCTGTAGTCCCATTTCAACGATTATCCTTAGAGCATGGATCACCGCCTCGTACTCTTTAACATTGTTCGTTGCTTTAAACTCCAATCGAAATGAGTGGACTATCTTCATTCCTTCGGGTGTGGTGAAGACTAGCCCAAGGCCTGATCCATCTTTGTTCGATGATCCATTGACGAAAACTTCCCATCGTGTCGGGTTGCTCGCCTCCAGTAGGTCGGCTGGATCCTCCCGATATTCCTCCATTCCCGGGATATCTTCGACCTCGTCTTCGTAACTTAATGGAAAATCCGCAAGGAAATCTACCACAACTTGTGCTTTCACCGCTGTTCTCATCTCGTAAAAAACATTAAATTATTTAATTTGCGCCCCCACTTAGAAATTCTTCCTGATCGGCCTGCATTGTCTAGTACCGCTTCGATGGGCGATTTGGTGAGTACGCGGATCCGATGGGCTTGAAAATACATCCTCAACTTTAGAGTGGCGAACGCTAATGCCAGAATCATTTGCTCCATCCGTGTGTAATTTTTCTGGGTCGGGCTCAAGGTTTTTCTGATAAAGTAAACGGGTTTCTCTTCGTTTCCTTCATTCTTAACCAAGACTGCACTGATAGCATATGAAGTTGCTCCGAGGTATAGGGTAAGAACCTCCGAGGGCTCGGGTCTCTGCAATACTGGGAGGCTTGCAAGATGTAATTTAATATTCTGAAAGGCTTCCTCACACTTGTCCGTCCACTTTAATTTTTCTCCCTTCTTAAGAGTGCTGAGGAAGTTTTTACACTTGTCCGAAGACCGGGATATGAATCTCCCTAGTGCCGCTATGCTGCCGTTTAGTTTTGGTATGTCTTTCACCGTTGCAGGCGACGGCATCTCGAGGATGGCCCTGACTTTGTCGGGATCCGCTTCTATCCCCTTGGGTGTGATGATGTATCCCAAGAATTTCCCCGAGGTTACCCAAAAATCACACTTAGCAGGGTTAACCTTCATCTTGGAATCCTTCATCGTCTGTAAGATCTCCTGAAGGTCTCGGATGTGGTTCTTGGCTAGGCGACTTTTTAACAGCATGTCATCGACATAAACTTCGATGGTGTTATGGATCTTGTCCTCGAACATGTCCCCTACCAGCCTTTGGTATGTGGCACCCGCATTCTTCAATCCAAACGACATCTTGGTGTACCAATATAGGCCCCTTGGTGTGAAGAAAGAGGTATGTTCTTGATCCTCGGGGGCCAATGGTATCTTGTTATACCCATAGTACCCATCCATTAAGGTTATCGCCTCGTATCCTATTATCGATTCTACCAGTTGATCGATGCTTGGGAGAGGAAAGATGTCATTCGGGCAAGCTTTGTTTATGTCGCTGATGTCAATACATATTCTGACTCCTCCATTCTTCTTTGGTACCACGACCATGTTATATATCCACCGTGGGTACTGAGATTTTCGGATTATTCTTGCTTCGTGTAGTTTCTTTAATTCTTTCTCGACGGCCGTCTGCAACTCTGGTGCAATTCGCCTCATCTTTTGTCAGACAGGTTTGAAACTTGGGTCGACCTTTAAATGATGGCAACATATTGTCGGGTCTATGCCCTCCATATCGTGCATGTTCCATGCGAAAGCATCCATATTCTCCCGCAGGACTATTGCGAGCCGATTCACCTATTCATCCGATAACAATGACCCGATCCTTACTATCCTCGTCTCTTCATTCGTTCCCAAATTGATCTCTCGTGTGGGCTCTACGGCCGAGAAATTTGGTTTTGGCTCCCTTACCGGTGACAATTCCTATAATTGCTATAAGGGTTCTTGCTCTTTGGCTTCGAACGCCATGACTGCCTGGGAGATAAACTTTTCCAGTTCTTCTGCCGCCCTGGCTTCTTTGGCCTTGTTTTTCTCCCTTCGCTGATGTGCTCGTCGTTCCTCATTTATCTGAATATCGACTTGCATACATTACCTGGACGCCTGTGAATCTCAGCCTTAGGCTACCTCGGCACTTGCACACTGCCACTACCCCGAGTATCGAATATCCAGTCGATTGTAAGTCACCTCGGCACTTGCACACTGCCACTGCCCCGAGTACGAATGACCATTCGAGTGTAAGTCACCTCGGCACTTCCACATTGGCTTTGCCCCGAGTACGAATGACCATTCGAGTGTAAGTCACCTCGGCACTTCCTCACTGCCATTGCCCCGAGTACGAATGAAAAGTATCTTTATCTGTTTTTCTCGAACTCCTAACGGGTGATAGAGCTTCATATATTGGGCGTTCCACGGTTTTAACTCTGGTTTTCCGTCCGGTTTTAGTAATCGATAAACGCCTTCACCCACTTTAGACATGATTGTGTATGGTACTCCACACTTTACCTCCTTTTTTATCACGCTCCCAATCGGCTAAACACTTTAGTACTAATTGCCCCGGTAGGAATTCTCTTGGAAGAACTCGTTTATTGTATTCCCGCTGTAATATCCTTTGCTAGTTTTCCATTTTTTGTAGCGCCATCTCTCTTGTTTCCTCTAAGTCGTCGAGCTTGGCCAAAATGAGATCGGCCGAGATGTTTTTCCTTCATGCTTCGGTTCTCGTGGTGGGTACCATCGCCTTTGTTGGTAGAATCGCTTCAGTTTCATAAGTGAGCATAAAAGGTGATAGCCCAGTTACCTCCCTTCAGGTTGTTCTATAAGCCCATAAAATGTTGTAAAGTTCCTCACACCATTCACCATACTCCCATCCAATTTTTTCTTCAAATTATCGGCGTTGTTTGTAATTTCGGCCTGCCCATTGCTCCGAGTATATATGGGGGTGGCCTTACTTTTCCTAATGTTGTAGGTGTTGAACAACATATCAATGTTTTCTCCTTGAAGTTGTTTTCCATTGTCCGAGACGATAGCTGCCGGTATTCCAAAACTGCATATGATGTGTTCCCAAATGAATCTGAAGACATCTTTATCTCGGATATGTTTCAAAGGTGCTACCTCTACCCATTTAGTAAAGTAGTACGTAGCCACGATTAAGTACTTTCTTTGCCCCGATCCCACATGCAGTGGTCCCACAATGTCGATTCCCCACTTGGCGAAGGGACATGGGATTACTACTGAGTTCAAGGTTACGGATGGTGCATGTATCTTCTTTCCATACCGCTGGAACTCCTCGCAAGGTTGTGTCATCCGTTTTGCGTCATCATTCATATAGGGCCAGAAATATCCCATCGTTTTTTCCCTAGCCGACAGACTCCGACACGAGCTATGGTTTCCAGCTGCTCCATAGTGTAGTTCATTCAAGATTTATTGGCCTTCATCCTTGGTCAAACATATTAATAATAGTTCTAAGTAAGACTTTCTGTATAGGATTCCGTCCCTCAGCTTATACGCAGCCGATTTAATCTTGACTTTGTTGCTCTCTGGTCGCCCTCTGGGTAGCTCGCCTGTTTC
This sequence comes from Papaver somniferum, assembly GCF_003573695.1. NCBI lineage: Eukaryota > Viridiplantae > Streptophyta > Magnoliopsida > Ranunculales > Papaveraceae > Papaver > Papaver somniferum. The sequence continues at coordinate 5,111,121 of NW_020619603.1, read as the reverse complement.
TAACTAAAAATGGATCGGCTTTATCCAATATCCTTCCTGATACCTATCGTCCGTGTTGACAGCCACGTCGATGCGTATTTATGGTACCTCTGGTATTGAGGGTGTAAGAAGCCTCACGACTCGGATGCCTTCCACAGTAGGATCCGTTAACCGAGACGCTATGTATGACAAAGCGTCGGAATGTCGGTTGTCTTTGCTTATTATGTGACGAAATTTGATGTTGGGGATCTGGTCGATGTAAAATTGGGCAAGTTCCCAATACTTTTGCAAAATCGGTTCATGGATAGCATATTTGTCGGTAATTTGTCGGATTGCCAGCTGCGAGTCACTAGTCAGTCTCACATCCTGTAGTCCCATTTCAACGACTATACTTAGAGCATGGATCACCGCCTCGTACTCTGTAACATTGTTCGTTTCTTTAAACTCCAATCGAAATGAGTGGACTATCTTCATTCCTTCAGGTGTGGTGAAGACTAGCCCAAGGACTGATCCATCTTTGTTCAATGATCCATTTACGAAAAATTCCCATCGTGTCGGGCTGCTCGCCTCCAGTAGGTCGGCTGGATCCTCCCGATATTCCTCCATTCCCGGGATATCTTCGACCTCGTCTTCGTCACTTAATGGAAAATCCGCCAGGAAATCTGCCACAACTTGTGCTTTTACCGCTGTTCTCATCTCGTAAAAAACATTAAATTATTTAATTTGCGCCCCCCACTTAGAAATTCTTCCTGATCGGCCTGCATTGTCTAGTACCGCTTCGATGGGCGATTTGGTGAGTACGCGGATCCGATGGGCTTGAAAATACGTCCTCAACTTTAGAGTGGCGAACGCTAATGCCAGAATCATTTGCTCCATCCGTGTGTAATTTTTCTGGGTCGGGCTCAAGGTTTTTCTGATAAAGTAAACGGGTTTCTCTTCGTTTCCTTTATTCTTAACCAAGACTGCACTGATAGCATATGAAGTTGCTCCGAGGTATATGGTAAGACTTCTGAGGGCTCGGGTCTCTGCAATACTGGGAGGCTTGAAAGATGTAATTTAATATTCTGAAAGGCTTCCTCACACTTGTCCGTCCACTTTAATTTTTCTCCCTTCTTAAGAGTGCTGAGGAAGTTTTTACACTTGTCCGAAGACCGGGATATGAATCGCCCTAGTGCCGCTATGCTGCCGTTTATTTTTTGTATGTCTTTCACCGTTGCAGGAGACGGCATCTCGAGGATGGCCCTGACTTTGTCGGGATCCGCTTCTATCCCCTTGGGTGTGATGATGTATCCCAAGAATTTTCCCGAGGTAACCCAAAAATCACACTTAGCAGGGTTAACCTTCATCTTATACTCCTTCATCGTCTGGAAAATCTCCTGAAGGTCTCGGATGTGGTTCTTGGCTAGGAGACTTTTTAACAGCATGTCATCGACATAGACTTCGATGGTGTTATGGATCTTGTCCTCGAACATGTCCCCTACCAGCCTTTGGTATGTGGCACCTGCATTCTTCAATCCAAACGACATCTTGGTGTACCAATATAGGCCCCTTGGTGTGAAGAAAGAGGTATGTTCTTGATCCTCGGGGGCCAATGGTATCTGGTTATACCCCGAGTACCCATCCATTAAGGTTATCGCCTCGTATCCTATTATCGATTCTACCAGTTGATCGATGCTTGGGAGAGGAAAGATGTCATTCGGGCAAGCTTTTTATAGGTCGCTGAAGTCAATACATATTCTGACTCCTCCATTCTTCTTTGGTACCACGACCATGTTAGATATCCACCGTGGGTACTGAGATTTTCTGATTATTCTTGCTTCGTGTAGTTTCTTTAATTCTTTCTCGACTGCCGTCTGCAACTCTGGTGCAATTCGCCTCATCTTTTGTCAGACAGGTTTGAAACTTGGGTCGATCTTTAAATGATGGCAACATATTGTCAGGTCTATGCCCTCCATATCGTGCATGTTCCATGCGAAAGCATCCATATTCTCCCGCAGGACTATTGTGAGCCGATTCACCTATTCATCCGATAACAATGACCCGATCCTTACTATCCTCGTCTCTTCATTCGTTCCGAAATTGATATCTCGTGTGGGCTCTACGGCCGAGAAATTTGGTTTTGGCTCCCTTACCGGTGACGATTCCTGTAATTGCTATAAGGGTTGTTGCTCTTTTGCTTCGAACGCCATGACTGCCTGGGAGATAACCTTTTCCAGTTCTTCTGCCGCCCTGGCTTCTTTGGCCTTGTTTTTCTCCCTTCGCTGATGTGCTCGTCGTTCCTCATTTATCTGAATATCGACTTGCATACATTACCTGGACGCCTATGAATCGCCGACGACCTCTGTTATACCTTTATTCGTTGGAAATCTCAGCCTTTGATGGTAGGCTAATGCCGCCCCTTTAATACCGGCGATCCAAGGTCTCCCGATAATAGCTTCGTAGGGTGAGGCGACATCGACTACACAGAATGTGGTTAGAGTATCCAAATAACTGCCCCCATCCGATATTCTCAGAGTTACTTCGCCCTTTGGGATGGTCACGGTTCCATTGAAGCCATAAATTCGATATGTTGAGGGGACGAGAATGTCATCTGAAAATTCCATTCTCTTGAAGGTGTCGTAGAAAAGCACCTCGACTGAGCTCCCACTGTCTACCAGTATCCTTCTCACTCCCCATTCTTCAATTAGCAAGGTAATGACCAAGGGGTCGTTATGGTCTTGACCGTTCATCGGGACATCCTTAGGCGAGAAGGAAATGGATTACATCATCCAAGGTTCCATCGGCATGGTCTTGGCTACACTGATGATTTATTTACCATTATGTTCCCTCTTGTGGATTCTAGAAGTGATTCCTGGACTTATATTGTACTCCTGTGTGGATGAGTGCGAGATGGTGTTAACAAACTGAGTTGATCTGCCAATTCGAACCTGGTGAACAGGTGCATCGGGTTCGGTGGTCTCCTATGGTGCTTGTCGGACGAACTTCCTCAGGTATCCGTCTCGGATAAGATGTTGCACGATATCTTTCACCTCTCGACAATTATTGGTGGAGTGACCTCTGTACTGATGGTAGTGGATGTACCTACAACTTAGAGTACCTTTCTAATAGTTCCAAGTGAGGTACCTTTCTAATATTTCCTTTTGATCAAGTCCCAAGTGAGGTACCTTTCTAATAGTTAAAACACATGGAGAATGATAATCACCCACAAACTTAGAGTTTTCAGTGTCTCTAGAAAGACTAGTCACAACTTCCCTACTTTCAAGGTCATATGATTCCTGAAAATGGTCAATTGATTCTTCTAAGTCAGGTTCATCCTTACTCATCTCTACGAGTTCACTTTCTTTGTATAAGACTAATGTTTCTAAATCGCTAGACTCTAAAACAATATTCTCAGGAAAAAACTTGTTCCTCTAAACCATTATTAGCTTCGTAATCAAAAGGAAATACTACATCGTCTAAAACGGAGTATCTCTAGTCAAATCCTCGTCCTTTTGAATAGGTTAATAATTATTAAAATTATTTGGATTTGAACTAGAAACATTATCATTATTAATCTCAATTGGAGTAGCAAATTCCGGATCACTATGCCTACTTATTTCAAATTCTTTATCAACACTATCCTCATCATAATCATCATTATAATAACATGAAAATAGATGAATCTCATATAAACAAGTAGTGTTACCAATTTTATCCTCGTCATCTTGATTATGTGAATAACTATCTTCATTTTCAAAGATACTATTGGAAACACTATATTGGAAATTAAGAGCAGTTACAATCTGGGCCTCTAACAAAATATTTTGAGTCGACTCACATGACTTCCTGATTGAATCTAGGAAAGAAAGTTCAATCGTTGCATTTCTTTCGTCCATAACTAAGTTATTCATTTCTGCTAACTTACGTGTTGACTCTAGTAGAGAGGAATTTTGCTCGTATGACCGGTTGGCGTGTGGATAGTAATTGGGATCAACATGGTATGGAACATAACCTTCAAAAGTCTTATGTTCCCAACCATTATTCACACTATGGTCAAAGTAGTAACGTCCATTTTGAAACTCAGTCTGATATTCGTTGTATTGGCTATTGTAATACCAGTTCGACATTCTGTTGCAGGGTGTGAGTTGTCACACAAAATAAAACCCACTGAAAGGGGATTCATGGGTGGATAGAATCTTATCTCCCGTACCAGAAGGGCATTGAACCGTTGAAGTCGACTCAGGCCACCGACTCCGATGTCAGTGTACGAACTCGAGGGGCCGAGACAGTATCGTAACTGTCGTCCTTCCCTGCAAACAATTTATATTTAATTTTTAACCCTTCCTTAGGGTTTTAAAAATAATGTCCAAGTCCAAAAAATAAAGTCCAAAAAGTGTCCAAAAAGAAAAAAGAAAAATTACAACAAACCAAACCCTAATATAGTTTCCAAAAATAAAAACAAATAAAATAATTATGTACAAAATCTTCTTCTTCACTCCTTTCAGATTCCTCTTTTCTTTCCTTCTTTGGCGATGCTTTCCTTTTATAGCACTTTTTCTTTCCTTGTAGCTTCGCTCCAAATTTGAAAGAATCGAAAATACCAAAGGCGTAAAAGAGAACAAAAATTCAAAATAATAAAATATCTAAAACCTAATACAAATCCGCGTCGGCGATGCCAAAAATTGATGTAGTTTTTCAAGTGGTAAATAAATTTCGTTCAACTCGGACTTGTGTAGACTCGATTCTAGACTTAAATACTAATTCTAATAAATATATACAAAAATATGGTAGCAGTATCGGAAGAAACTGGGACTTAGGATTCCACCAAACTCACAACATAAGGTTCAAATATTAATTCTTTTAACAATTATAGAACAATAAAGACATGGAGTCTTATTTTTGTCAAGGTAGATTCTCAAAACTTTAGTTGTAAATCCTAAGCATGGGACATCAAAACATCTAAGCAAGCAGGACCCATCAAACTAGATGACAACTAATTAATCAAAATCATAACTCAATTTTAATTAGTGCAAAACTCATATAAGAATTAAATATAATTACCCAAGTATGATATTAGGATTCCTCCGTCATCCCAGTGTTGGAGTTTAGCTCTTCATGGTGAAAACACACTCAACAGTTATATCTCATGGCTCAAAAGGTGTTTTTACTGAAGGTATGTGAGAAAAGAATGAAAGTAGCTTAATCATAAAAGTTATAATTGTTACAGATCGAGTGTTACAAGGAATTGTTGCAAACTGAACATAATTGTACTAATGGACTGTTACAGGATTTGAAATTTAAGACCTTATGAACGACTTTCCTGCACAGTTGTATGTTCTTCAGCTTCGTTTTCTTCCTGCTGCTGCTGCAACTCCTCCTGCAGCCTGAGTTTCGGCTCTGCAGCCACACAGAAACTTCCCCAAACTCCCTCCTCGACTCTCGACCTATCCCAACTCCTTATATACTCAACAGTTCCCCAAATCACTCGAGTTAATCTCTGTTTTCTTCACCCACAATCCATGGGATATTTTTCTTCTTTTCCACGAAAAATAACTCTCTGGGATAACTTCTTACTTTTTTTTCCGTCCGTCTGTTGCTGTAAATATCTCTCTCATTGATATAGTAAATCTGCAAAGAGATATTTCCTTCATGTCGGTCACGTATCTTCCATAATTAAGATAGAATATTTCCGAATATGTCTTCCCTGTTTTGAAGAGACGAGTATGGAAACTTGAATATTTTCGACTAAATACACGTAACTAATCTTGTTTTGAATTAATCAAATCATTCCCTATAGAAAGTCCGACCATATCTCCTCTTTGTTGCATGCAACTTCCCGAAATAAAAGCCAACAAAATACCCGATAAACCCTTTTCTCTCTGTGTTGTTTATAACCGTTGATTTCCGATTCTATACCCATTACCTCGCCTTTTTTGTCATAAAAGGATCATACCATTACCATGAAGATATCAACGAGATTGTCGACCAAAATCCCACACAGGCAATACGCAGATGAACAACTCTTTTGAACGCGACATTTCCCGCCAATTTCAATTCTCACGTAAAGAAGGTGAAGTCCCCCTAACAGAAATGGGGGTGAAAATAGCAGTTGGTGGTGAATAGTGATCTGGGTGTCCCTTAGTAATTAGGTTACCCCTTATCCTAACTGAGGGTCCGAATAGTAATTTTCTCACACGAGCGCAAATATCACTTTTCGAGCCATTTTAGGGAAAGAGCTTATTTCTCCAAAAACACCTACAAAAACATAAAATAACCAAATTAATACAAAATCGAGCACTATCAATATATACAATTGAGATAAAAATAGACACATAAATGCATCTATCACCTGGTGAAAGCGCGTAAAACCAGTTCCTTGCCTCGCCCTCTAGGCTTGTTGGGAAGAACTTACACATTACCACCTCATTGTTCTTCCATTGGATTAGCGACATAGTATACATCTTTATGTGTTCAACCGCATCGCCCGTCCCATCAAATCTAGAAGGAAATGAATGGAGTGTACACTTGGGTGGGAAAGCCATTTTCTCAAGCCTTTGGGTGAAGGGGGTTTTCTCGGCCTCGCTTATGACCTCGGCTAACTTATCCTCCTCGCCGTTTCCTGATAGTTTCTTTATCTTTGCTTCTAACTCCCTGATCTTGGCCTCTTTTGAGTTGTCCGACTTCTCATTTCTTCTGCGCCCTTCTTCTTCCGTTGATGAATCCCCAGGTGGACCATACCCTCGGGTAGGTGGTAGTAGGGGTTTACCTCATCGGCCATGATTGCTCGGCCCTGCCGTTGGAGGTAATCGCCCTGATCGGCCTTGATTACCCGATGTTCCTTGGCTGGAAGATCCTATCGACCTGGATATCTGGCTCTGCATCTAATAATTCTCGAATTCTAGTGCCAGGTTCCTCTGTTGCAGCTCTCTTAATGCCGCCTCTTGTCTCCTCTGTCGTTCAAGAATGACGAGTAGTGTTGGATCCATACTCTCGTGACTAGAATGGCCGTTCGGGTGGCTCAAGTGTGCAGGAGGTCGTGTTGTTGTCAACAGTGGTGGACCCGGTAGCATAGGGGGTATTTGAGTCGACGGTGGCGGGATGATTCCACTAGATGCTTCTCGGCCTATCTGGACTTGCCTAAGTCTCTCTAGATCTCGCCCTATAGACTCATGATATTCGGCTTGTTTTCTCGCTTTGCGCCTCTGAGCATGCACGATGAGCGCTTCCTCGTCATCTTCTGTGTCTGATGCAGTAAGCCCATCTATCTGATCGGCCATCTTCTGTGTCGGGATGATCCGCTCCAATGGCGTGGGATCATCATCTCGTCCCAAGTACATTTCCTCCTCCACTGTCGGAATACCTCTTGTAGCTACCCGAGGTCTCTCAGGTGGTGGTGGTCAGTCATTCTATTGTCTCGGCCCTGTTACTCCTTCTTGCATGATGCCGTTGGGAACTGTGTGGTTCCTTAGCGTTCTTCCCGTCCCTGAAGCGCTTTCCATCGAATCAGGTATTTCGTAGGCCCGAGGATCGTCCCTACCTACGTCAGCAAAGACAAACAACACCTTACCTTGATCTTCTTTTCTGAAAGTTATTCTAATATGTACAGATTTAAATGACACGGGCCTGACACTCAAAACTTGACTCCAGAAGTACGATTCCCTCTATTTTTTCAGGCTAGCCTCACCAACCTGACCTGCTTTGACCCTAAGTACTCTTTTAGGCAGGTATCACGCTACGTCTCTTTCAGTACTACACGACGTCGCTCTCAGTACCCGACTTTGCATTAATAACAGTTTGTCCCACATTCCCTATGCTCTAAATCATTAACTCCTAGTGTTTTGTAAGTACAAGGTTCAGATCCGTACCGAAAATCAATTCTAGACAAAATTTCATTAACGTCCTTGGAATTACTCAGGGATGACTTCCCTGAACTCCTTGGGTTTTCTCCGGCGACTAGTGATCTCGCCGTACGACTACTTTGTTCCCTGTTTAGGATCTGACTCCATGGTTCGAAGTCGATCTGTCGAGAGAGGTTTCAACTGATCTTGAAATAAAAAGCTTATTAGCTACTTTGTAAAATTTTCGACACTTGGTAAGTCAGCAAGGAACTTCAAGTGACTTCAACCCTACATCAAAGATGTTACTTGGGAGTCTTGTGAAGTTTCTCAATTGTTAGATTTTCGGAAGTGAAAACAATTATCAAAGATGAAAAAAAACACTCAAATCTACTCGTTTCAAAGCACAACCAGTCGATCTGTCAACAGAGTCTCTCTATGGTCTCGACCAAACGCTGATGGAGTTATTTGGGAGCTCTCGGAAGATTTCCTGCTAACTCGACTGCTCAAATCCGACAGAACTGAAAAACTTTTTTCTACCACCCGACTTTATGAAAAGAAATTTAATGGTCTAACCAAAACTCGAGAAACAAAAGACAGAAGAGACGCTTCACCAAACAGGGTTCATCTCATAGCATCAACTACCACACATGAGGTGTTCTTAAGAGCTTTGTTGATCGTCTCTGTTGATGTGTGCATCCAAGGTATCCGGAGAACTTAGACGTTCTCCTTAGTCGGCGCCAGAATGTAGTTGGATAAAATCACAAACTACATCCAAAGGTGAAGAAGTTAAACTAAACAAGTAGAAACACATACTCAAACATGAACACAAGGATATACGTGGTTCGACATGATTACCTACGTCCACGGGATGAAAGGATGATTGTTATTACTTCTTGTTTTAGGTTACAAGGTGTTCTGTCTTTCTCAAATGAACTATCTCTCCAATTCTCAAGTGTAATTCCCTTTCTCTCTCTCTTTTTCCACCTCCCCTCACTCTCGACAAGCCCTTATATTTATAGGCCATAGTCGAGATACAACGAAATTACAGTGTTGGTCACAATACATCGACTCTGTTGTTTCCTATCGGACCTATCTTAATTACTCTCCCGTCTTTCTGGTGTGGCCGATGGAATCTTGGTCTTTGACCGCCTTTCGCCCCAGGCCGAGTCCTTGGTACTTGATTAGGCACGATATCGCCCTTCTTCCTTGTCGTCCCTTGGTTTTGACCAGTTTCCTTTGTTTGACCGAGTACTCCTTACTCGTCCGTTACTCCTGTCAGATGATAAGGGTCACGTCAAATCCGATAACTGTAGGGACATCACGTCCGACCCACGTGACTCCTTATTCTTCCCGCCACCGGAATCTATTTTGTTCTTTGCCTTTCTTCATTCCTTAGGGCATCCTAGTCTAGGATCTTGCCAGCCAACCCTGTGAATTATCTACACCTACAATACCAATAAAAGTGAAGAACTTGTCGGTACTGGGGTGGGGAATTTTTCACTTTCTTTTCTTAGCTATACTCGTAGGTAATAGACCTTTTTGAAGTTTAAACTTTAATATAATTTTTGCCGTTTAAACCCCAAAATGATAGTAGGTACACAAGAAAGACTTGAGCCCCGCGACAGAAACATAAATTCAATGTGTAGTGCTCTCTTCTTCTTTTTTGGACAAAGTGTAGTAGGGCTCTTAAATTGCAGACTACTTCAGCCTGCTAATATAAGCCACCGTAGATTAAAGGATCAACGGCTAACGTTCTCCTCTGACTCCTTCACATTTATTTTTCCCTAGAAAAACTTTTTGTTGGTGACTCACTTAACAACCATGCAATTGCAACCGTTTCACTTAAATGCATAGTATTTAACTGCCATATATCGTATAAAAAAAAGAGTAGCTAGTCCCAATGGCTGGCTCTACTACCACGTTCAATCGAAATTCAATAATGGCATCCAGATTGAATTTTTAGGTAAAGCTTCTTCATATTTATAAAATAGAGCCTACCACTGCCCTATTTCTAGGGGTAACCATCGTAATCTATGTGGATCAGCTTGACTTCAATGACTTGTACATACTTATAATATTTTGAATTATCAAGTTAATATTTATGTACTTAAATTCGCTAAATATACCAAGCAACTGTTTCCTCTAATTATACCATACGCTTGCTCAAATGAGACCTTGACTAATGTGGTTATAATTTCGTACACAGCTTAAATCAGAACCCCCGTTGAAAGTTCAAGGCACTTCACTCGTCATGGGTTCATCTTCGTAGTAAGACATTAGACTATTCAACGAATTAGATTGTTTAGTTAGCAAATGCAACCCTACGTTTCGACGTTCTGGTGATATAAAAGTGAACCTCACTCTTCATCTTCCTGTAGAAATAAGATCCAACAAGACTTGAGAGGAATACTTAAAGAGACAGGTTATGGCTACTTCTGTTACTCGTCTTGTTCATTTTCCTTTTTTGTTTCTTTTTCTCATACTTCTACCAATAAATTCCAATGCTCAAACCTACAAAAATATAAGTTCCGGTTCCTCTCTAACTGCTGGTGATGCCGATACTTCATGGCCATCCCAGTCTGGTGACTTTGCGTTTGGCTTCCGTCAAATATTGCAAGACAATCAATTCCTACTTGCAATCTGGTTCAACAAAATTCCTGATAAAACCATTGTCTGGTTTGCAAATGATGCGGATGAGAATAATCGAGAGATACAAATCCGAAAGGGATCCAGGGTTGAGCTCACCACTGATGGTAAACTCATCCTCAACGACCCCCAGGGCAATGAATTATGGTCAGCCGGAAAAGCAGGTGGTGCTGATTATGCAGCCATGCTTGATAATGGGAATTTCGTTCTTGGAAGTAGGAGTTCTGCTGAACTTCTATGGGAGAGTTTTAAGGATCCTACAGATACAATCTTACCTACACAAGTATTGAAAGTGAATGGCAGTGTTTATTCGCGAGAAACTAAAGATAGTTACTCGAAGGGAAGGTTCAGACTTCGCATGCTTCCAGAAGGAAAACTGGTACTTAATGTTGCTGCCTATCCGAGTTCGAGTGAGTTTCAATATGATGAATATTACCCGAATAATAACGATGATAGTCAAAAGGAAGGTTACGAGGCTGTCTTCAACCAATCAGGTTACATCTATGTTAACCTAAGCGATGGAACCAAAAGGTTTCTCTCAACTGAGAATTTACTCCCGATCAGCGATGTATATTATAGGGCGACGCTCGACTTCGATGGAGTTTTCACTCAGTATTCTCACCCAAGGAGTAAAAATGGAGAGCAGGTTTGGTCCACAGTGTGGTCTATTCCTGATAACATATGTGTTGCAATTGGTGGTGTACGGGGGGCTGGTGCTTGCGGATATAATAGCTACTGTAGACTCACATCCGACAGAAGGCCGCACTGTAAATGCCCACCTAAGTTTTCATTTGTAGATCCAAATAACACATATGGAGGTTGTAGACCGGATTTCTTACAAGGATGTCAACTAGATGAATGGAAAACGAAAACGAATTCATTTGAGTTACAGACTTTAGATGCCGTAGATTGGCCTACTTCTGACTATGAGGAGTTGGGGAATTATGATATAGAAGAATGCAAAACTTCATGCCTCAGCGATTGCCTTTGTGATGTAGCCATTTTCAGAAACCGGACCTGTTGGAAGAAGAAGTTACCACTCTCAAATGGGAGAGAGAATGGAGATACTAGCATGGCAGTTCTTATAAAAGTAAGGAAGGCCAATTTGTCGGAACCGAATTGCTTCTTTCCTCAACCTCCGGACGAAATTAATGACCGATCGACACTATTACTGGTGGTGTCATTGCTTTTAGGAAGCTCAATACTTTTCAACTTCATATTTTTAGCAAGAGCGTTATATCTTAATTCTCTAGCCTTTCTGGTCTGCTTCTTCTCCACGGAAAAGAAACTGAGAGGAAAAGCACAAGATTCAAGTGTTTCAAGATCCAGTCTCCGATCATTTACTTATCAAGAACTTGAAGAAGCCACAAATGGGTTCAAGGATGAGTTAGGAAGGGGCGCTTTCGGCATCGTGTACAAAGGACTTATTGAAGAGATGGATTCAACAAGGTTCATAGCAGTGAAGAGGTTAGACAAGGTTCTTCAAGAAGGCGAAAAAGAATTTAAAACTGAAGTCAATTCAATAGGTCGGACACATCACAAGAATCTGGTACAACTGTTCGGGTTCTGCGAGGAGGGACAACAAAGACTCTTGGTGTATGAGTTCATGAGCAATAAAAGTTTAGCAGATCACCTCTTCGGAAACTCTAAGCCAGATTGGAAACAACGGGTCCAAATTGCACTTGGTATATCCAGAGGATTATTGTATTTGCACGAGGAGTGTAGCACCCAAATCATCCACTGTGACATAAAGCCTCAGAACATACTATTAGATGACAGTTTTACAGCGAAAATTTCAGACTTTGGATTGGCAAAGCTTTTGATGACTACCCAAAGTCGAATTTCTACGATTACAGGGATTAGAGGGACTAAAGGATATGTTGCACCAGAGTGGTTCAGGAACACACCAGTCTCGGCAAAAGTGGACGTTTACAGTTTCGGTGTAATGCTACTTGAGATCATATGTTGCAGGAAGGGAGTTTTTCGGGAGGAGGGAGAAGAAGATATGAAAGCCATTCTCACTGACTGGGCATACTATTGCTTCAGCCAAGGGAAACTAGAAGATTTGGTAGAGGATGATGAGGAAGTGATGAACGACATGAGGAGATTTGAGAGGCTAGTGATGGTAGCTATTTGGTGTATTCAAGATGAACCATCACTTCGACCATCGATGAAAAGAGTAATGCAGATGCTAGAAGGGGTGCTTGAAGTTCCCGTGCCCCCATGTCCTTATCAGTTTAACACCCATGATGAAAGCTATAGTGAACCAGACTACGTCTAATAAGCTAAGAAATATATTTATATATTGTTATTTGTGATGTTAGTAAAGTAGTTAATGTTTGAGATGTATAAATATGTACGAGTCCAACTGTGTTTAGAGTGTTGATTTTTTAATAAAACTAAAAAATATATTTCAATGTGAATTGTAGTTGTGGAAAATCCCACAACTACATCCGATGAGATGATAAGAACATTAAATCTATGTCATGGAGATAAACTTAAACTTTGTAAGTTGTTTTTGATAAGTTTTCAATGTGCAAAGTTTTGTTCTCTTTTTTATTATATGTATGTGTGTCAGAGTCCTTGATCGGATTTTTACTGACAAGAGTGTATCCAACTTTGAGGGATGAAGAACACTGTTTGATTATAACTGATTGCGTAGAACTTTGTATTACCGAACAATAGTATCAAAGATTACAACTTTGATGGGATTCAACACAATCAAAATGAGATTCTCCATCTAAAAAAGAGAGATGGCTGAAATTTCTATTGACTGAGAGTCAACAGCTGTGAGACAAATGAATTAGGTGCAACTTCAGAACATGCTTTACGGGCTTATAGTGTAATTAGCTTAGAAAACTGTCTTTAATTGTTTCACTTTCATCCTACAATCCTGACCTCAATTATTTGTTTACAGGTTTCTAGATTGGATTCTGGATGTTGAGGACTATGGGATATATTACACTACCTTTATCTCATGAATTAGGATTGTAATAATTAGAGATGGTTAAGGTAGAGGAATTAATCTTCACGGAGATGATTGCGACAATGAGATCATGGTTGGGAAGGTAATTTTATTTTCGTTTATATAATCTTAAAACACATGTACAAAATAGAGGAGGAAAAAGTTCATTTTAATTTCCTCGTGATATTTTGCTAAACTTTTCTGATCATGCCTACAATTTTTTCAAAGAGATCTTTAGGTGATATGTATACGTATCAAATCAGGCATTTTTCGCAAGTACTTTTAAGCAAATGTCTTTTTTTCTTCTAGGTTTGAGACAAAGTGCTAAATCATGTTTCAAGTCCTACGAGAACAGAATTTGATTCATAACAAGAAAATTATTGGAGTTTGTTCAGTCGAGACTACGTTAATGGTGGTAGTCCAGCCAGCCATACCAAGTAATTTGACGTCTCTTTCCTCAATTGTGCAGACGTGGGAATTCCAAAGGTGTGTTCATATACATAACCAAGTTCAATATTGATAAAGCAAAGCCCAGATGGGAATAGATGATTGAATGGAGGAAGGGATTTGATGCTGACACTGTTAGTGAGGTATGTATATACAAAAACAACAGATGCTAGATTAGAAATTCCTTTCAATGATCCTCATGATAATTTTAATTCGCAGGCAATTCTAATTCTTACTTTTGAATGTCAAACTAGAGTTTGTATGGCTATATTCAATATTTAATTCTCACCATTATGAGTGTGCTATGAATTAAAGTTAAAGAAGAAAGGATGTGTAATCCACGCTTCACTCTTGATCAGGGTTATATAAACTGCTCATTTTCTCAGAAGAGATTATAGAATTATAAATTTAGTGTCATGCTTGCCCTTCGTATTGGAAATTCTTTAGGATTATTTTGCTTGCTTACTCCCGTTGCTCATTACTTTAGAAAGGGTCATTGGTCTCGCTGCCCGATAAATTTGGTGTACCTTCTTTTTTGATATTATGATTTCCTGTGTGAAGGATGTCAACAGTTAAAAGACATATTTCCATTTCCCCCAGGAGAAATACTCTAAGATGAGAGGGTCAATGGAGGAGCATTCACGGGTACTGACGGTTTCCAGTTCTTATTCAATCTAATACCTGTAAGTTTCTAGGGGGCAAAAGGGATAATTTTTTCCCCATCAATTTCCAATTTTGGCGCAAGCATATCACTCTTTTATCTGGAATAACAAACCCGGGCACTCTTTAGTCTTCAATTATTTTAACTTATTGGTTGTTGTGTATTTATATGACTGTGGGTACGGCCGGTATGGAATCTCATATAATGATATTACCAGATTTATTTTTCTACAGTACTGTTTTCATTGAGTTCCCCATTATTTTTGATTCTTATTGTTAATTAAACAATATAATGACAACTACAAGTTCCGAGAAGACTGATGTAGGACCAAAAAAGTCACTCCTGGGTGAAAAACTCCATCTTTATATACTCTTAGGTTTAGAAAGTCTACCTCTGAACTGGGTTTTGTTTGTAATCCAACCAAAGTAGGATTAGACATTCTTGACAACGTTTTGGTTTTGCTGATTTAGTTCGTCAAGTGTATAAAACTACTTTTTGCACAACTTGGAATATCAACTCTCCGTGCTGATGGTAATCTGTTATTTCAATTTTAGAATGTCGTTAAAATTTTATGTTGGTTTAGTATCACTAGTACACAGAGACCCTAGCCTTTTGCCACGCCAAATTGGCGTGTCCATAGGGGTGTTGTCACGCCGCTTCGGTTTGGACTAGGCGTGACTTCTGCTTGCATGGTTTTAGGTAACATGGCGTGGTTTTAGGTAGCTTATAGCCACGCCTGCCATGCGTGTCTATTTCTGCATGAAATAGACATGCCAGAGCCATATAGGCGTTGCTATATAGGGTCCCAAAAACTTAAGTACTGGTACTCTATAGACACACGATTTATTGTTTTGGCGTGGCTATTTGGTTCACTATAGACACACAAATTTCTTTTGGCGTGGCTATTTGATTCACTATAGACACGCAAATTTCTTTTTGGCGTGGCTATTTGGTTCACTTTAGACACACAAATTGCTTGTTGGCGTGGCTATTTGGTTCACTTTAGACACGCAAATTGCTTTTGGCGTGGCTATTTGATTCACTATAGACACGCAAATTTCCTTTTGGCGTTCCTATTTGACTCACTTTAGACACGCAAATTGCTTTTTGGCGTAGCCATTGGTTATCCGATAGACACGTCATATAGATTTAATGTGGTTATATGTTATGTTTTAGCCACGCCAATTTCACTTACTTTCATCCACGTGGCTGCATTAGGAACCGTTGAATACCATCCACATGTAATGTTGTGAACCGTTCATTGGATATTCTATAGACACTCCCCATAGAGCGTGGCTATATATGATATTTAGCCACGCCAATTTCCAATTACCTTGGTCCACGTAGCCGTATTACAAATCGTTGGATCTCATTTAAGATGATGCAATATTGCCCGTTAAATTACATGCATCCTTCACCGTCCACATGTAATGTTATGAGCCGTTGATTGGATATCCTATAGACACGCCCCATATAACGTGGATATATGTGCTCTTTAGCCACGCCAATTTAAAATTACCTTGATCCACGTGGCTGTATTAGGAATCGTTGGATCTCATTTTAGATGATGCAATATTGACCGTTAAATTATATGCATCCTACGCCGTCCACATGTAACGTGGTGAGCCGTTCATTGAAGAACCTATAGACACGCCATAGAGCGTGGCTATATGTGATATTTTTCCACGACAATTTACAATTACCTTCATCCATGTGGATGTATTAGATACCACTGGATATCGTTTAAGATGATGCAATATTGACCGTTCAGATGTAACGTTGACCGTCCACATGTAATGTTGGGAGCCGTTCATCGGAGAACCTATAGACACGCCCTATAACTGTGGCTTTATATGATATTTAGTCACACCAATTTATATCTGCTTAATGTGTCTTTATGTTATGTTTAGCCACGCCAATTAATCTCGAAGCGTGTATATTACGCGTGTGACGCCTCTAAGCCGTTCAGATATGGCGCATCTAAACCATCCACCTGGCACTATTCAAATTCTCTTATATACTTTATAAATTGTGGTTAAATATGAAATTCATATATGCCAGAAATTCATATTATTATTAATAACACATTAAAAAATGTTGAGCTTTGGTATAACAGTTTGCAAAAAAATATATTAAAGAGCATTTATCCAAAAATCATCATTTTTTCTTCAACTTTTTGATGGTGGTGTCTCTCCATGCAATGGATCAGGTTGTGACATTCTCGACGCGCCAAACCTTGTCTTCCTCTGTTGCCCATCTGAAAGTTGGTATGCCTTCTGCACAGTTGGTGCATATAACCTTCTTTGCGCCTTTTTAGTCTTTTGAGAAAGATTTTCAGAGGCTTCATGCATGACTCCCCGAAGGTGGATTGACTGCTAGGTGCTCCTCATTCAGTTTATCACTGTCCAATTTCTTCTCAAAATCTAAAACTGGTTCTGGTTGCTTATGAGGTTTTCCATGTTGTGGAGTTTCCTGCAGCAAGAGATTAAATGTATTATATATATATATATATATATATATATATATTCTAAATCCAAGGAGAATTCGTCTGTCATATGAATTATTCGTCTGTCATATGAATTCTCAATAAGAGACAGAAAAAAGTCATTTTTCCAACAATGTGTTAAAGCCAACTTCACTGAAGGCCGCGCCATTTTTCACATCTAACACCCATAATAAAATCCGTAACCAAATATCAATTTTCTAATTTACACTGGCATTCATGTTCCATTAGGTGTTAATATATTTCTATCTCGTACTTATTATTTAATCAAACCGAATACACGATTGATTTACGTAAAACAATTTATATACTTGATTAACAACGCAAAAGAGCTAAGAAACTAACCTTGTCATCAGAGATGGAACAATTATCTTTCGGCCATGCCACAAAACCATCTTTAGCTTCCCCTAATAACTTAAACTCACCGCTTGGTTCCGTTAACACGAATGATGGATCTATGACCTCCAGAATATTGGCAGCATAATAGTGTTCAAGAAGCTCTTGTCGATGTATTTTCTGGTTAGGCACCTTAGGAAAAATACTTCCTCTAGCAACGACGTTTCCCCTAGATCCATTCCAAAAGTCGTATTTTGCTTTCTGCGGAGATACGACATATGAACATCATATAAAAAGAACATGCTAGGATTAGCAATATAGATTTATGAAGAAAAAAATAATAATAAAAAAATACTCCATTAGATGTCTTAGCCATAGGTTCTGCCATAGATGTGCACGACTTCTCTAGAGATATTGAAGGATTTGGTTGGAAATTACTGGTAGAGTTCTGCATAAGATTAGGAGACTGCTTCTTAGACCATGAATGCGAAGACACTGATGAATTGAATAGGTAACAAATATACAAGGTTCTCCAAAATATACCCTAGCATCCATGATTCATATAGTTGATATCATATTTCAGACATATGGTTTAAGATCATGTAACTGGTTTAAGAAAACAAACTTACTAATTTTAGTTTTAATCCATAGTATCCTCCTCGTCCTGTTCCGATATGGGAACTTGGATTGTGATATTTCCTATGTTCCCTTCTCCGAATTTTTCTTGTAGAGGAAATAAAAATAATTTCATTAGTATGCTGGGATAGACAATAAGAACGAAACACAAATTAGAAAAATCAATGTGTATTCCATACATTAAATATAGGCGATTCTAGTACATACTTAAGGTATTCGTCCCAGTCTTCTTGGTCCATTACCGTTTCGTACTTTCTGGGGAAAGTTTTTAGTTTGTCTGGTCTTTCCAGGAAGGGTTTTACATGATTATTGTATAATTTCCTTCTAAAGTCCCGCAGCTGAACAGCTAGACGCTTCATAACCTCTTGCTTAATTATATTCATGGGGCACCTCATAATGAAGATGCAATAACAACTAATTTATGTTCATCACAGACTCACAGTTTGACAACAAAAACGACGAATTGATAACCGCATATGCATACCAGAATTTCCTCCCACATATTTTGTTTTGTTGTTGCAGGGACTTCCTTCCAACATAAATGTTTTATGCCAACCATATCACGGTCCAAATATGATAGGTAACTAATGAATTCAATTCTATGGCCACCATCAGAATCTACCTCATCATCCCATTGGTCCTCCTCTGGGGGCACGTTTTAATCATCTTCTGCCATGAAAAAAGTTGTGTAGGTACGTGCATCTCAGTTAGGAATTTGAGCTTATTTTGGAAAATATTAGCTAAACCTAACAGGATAGGCTACATGTGTTACACCTCTTTTCTATTATATGAAAAGAAAACAAACATGAACTCATTGATGCATGTAACTTGAGGCTAAAACATCACTGCAACACACAAAATATCCTCATGAATATTGTGTTATCCATAAAGCGAAAGGTACCGGTTAAACGGTCTTATATAACTTTTTGTTACAAAAGCCAAGAGTACTAAAGCACCACATAATGATTATACATTTTTAGCTTGAAGATGATAGTCAAATTGTCCAACTAGCAACATGGTATCATTTAAAGTGGCAACTAAAAATGCAGACGTTATAGACTCACCAAGTAACAAAGACTCAAATGATTAAATCTTGAGAAGCCCTATATATATATATATGATTGACACAACATCGTCCATCAAAGTAGAGTTATATCTAAATCAAACCCAAACAATAACAAAAACCCGAGAAAACAATTAGCATCGTTAAGTTTTGTAAAGCCTAACTAACTAGTAAAGCCTAACTAAGTAACACGAAAGAAAGATCCTTACCTAAATCTTATAATAGTTCATGCATGTAACTTAAGCCTAAAATAGTATTGTTGTAACAAAATAAAATCACCTCTCATCGTCATTAACTTGTTCTTTGATACAGCCGAATAAAAACCCTAGTCATGCTTTAACTAGTAAACCTATAAGATCTAACATCTGATTCCATGAGATCGAACAAAAAATCTAACATCAGTTTAATATTCATTCGATAATGGGTTGTATAAATAATACCAACAACAAAGATCGAGTCTGAAAAGGTAGGTTCCTTGTAAAGATTAGAGATAGTAAAAATAGAATAAAAACCCTAATCATGCTTTAACTAGTAAACATATAAGAAGTAATAGAATAAAAACCCTAATCATGATTTAACTAGTAAACCTATAAGATCTAACATCTGATTCCATGAGATCGAATAAAAAATCTAACATCAATTTAATATTCGGTTGTAGAAATAATAACAACAACAAAGATCGAGTCTGAAGAGGTAGGTTCCTTGTAAAGATTAGAGATAGTAGCAGAATTATGATTTCAAAGAGAGAATGAATCTAGTAATAAAAACTGAAAAAGTAGATCGAACTCATCTTTCTTTTTCCTTTTGAAATCATCCCGCCCAGTAAAATTCATTTTCATCGCACGCCAAACAAAAGATTTTTGCTGTTTTTCTTTTTTTATTTCCAAATTTTTGATGTGTGACCAATATGGTTAGTTTCCTTTATTTTATGAGAGAATATATCGTAGACAGTTATGATAAAATTTTTTCCAAAAATTTTCGAAATTTAGTTTCCTATCTCTAACCAACTCGAGAAAAAGCCATAGAAAAAAATTACTTTCCTATTTCGAATAATATTTTCCTTAAAAATTTTAACCTGGGTTGTATCATGTATTATTCTTGGTTTAGGGAGGAAACGTATGAATTATTAGTGGCACCTATGTAGGAAACGTATTCTTCTAATCATACAGTATTTTTTTTAATAGGAATGAATAAATATATTGATAAGCAAGCTTACATATTGTTTTTATCCTGTTGAATCAGAAGATTGATCCATACAGACAGATTATTAAACCAACAAAAGAAAATTGTTTGAGTTCTTGCATACTTCTTTATAGAGTCTGCAATATGATTTGCATCCCTATAGGCATAAGTGCAAACCCAAGAATCAAAATAACTTAATATAACTAATGCATCGTGGATTAAATTATATGTTGTCCATTTAACTGTTGTAGCCTTCCCATTCACAGCTGCTATAACATTCTGACAATCTCCTTCCAAGTGAATTTTTCGCCATCCCTTACTGTGAGCCTATTGTACTGCTTCTAGGAGAGAATGTGCTTCAGCTTGCTCTGGATCAATGGCTAGAGATGCACCTCCTCGCAGTCCATGGTTGAGAATCTCTATAAATAAGTCCCCATCCTGATAATACAGTTTTATCAATATAAGAAGCATCAAAATTCAGATTGTATATATCATCTATAGGAGCCTTCCAGTTCTTATCAATTATTCTCAAAGCACTGTTGCTACTAGTTTGCATACTTTTCTCCCTTTTACAGTCCTCAATCTGCCAGACAATATTTTTATAATAATTTTACTGTTAAATGTCTTGTTTTCAAAAAATGTATCACATCTAGCCTTCCAGGTTAGCCACAAAATGAAACTGGCACTCTCATACAAACCAAAATCCTTGGGAATACCATTGTTTTCCTTTAGAAAGAAACCACTTATCCAATTTTGTAAGTCTAGACCCTAGAGGATAGTAGATAATATAGAGTCTACTGAATCCCATATATGTCTGACATGATGACAATCAAAGGACAAATGTTGAATAGTTTCAGGGTTACCACTACAAATAGCACATCTACTATCTTTATGTTTAGTGAACCTAGCAAGTCTATGTTTAGTAGTAATGCAACCATGTAGGAATTTCCATATAAAATACTGAATTCTGGGAGGTAGCTTATATCTCCAAAAGGATTTCCAGCAGATGTCTAAGTTGTTCTTAGTTGTCTTAGTAGATAAGTTTTCATTAAAGATGGCATTGTAAGCAGATTTTATAGTAAACATTCCATTGATGGAAGGCTCCCATCTCAGCTTATCTTTACCTGCAATATGAATTCTTATGTCAGTAATCCTTTTAACAGTATCTTCATCAAACAAAGCATTCAAAATATCAGAATTCCAAGACTTAGAGTCTTGGTCAATGAGATGATTCACATTTTTCATATTAAAAGAGCTAAAATGACTATCTGGAGGTCTGTGCATATTTGGAATCCAAGTGTCTTTCCAAATATACACAGAAGTACCATCACCTATCTCCCATATGTAGTGTTATGCCTTGCCAAATCCAAGACCCCTGTTTGTTCACAATATCAGTTAAAGGATTAACAACATGAAAATATTTTTCCTTCATAATAACAGCCCATGGTTCATCTGGATTGGTAATCAATCATACAGTAAGCTATTAAAGATAAATAAATTAAACCCATCCATTTTCATGTTAATCGTATCCAGAAAACATAAAAATTCAGCGTGAATCATTCATCACATAAATGTCAACCTATCTATCAGCGTAAAAAGCATGCATCTAGTGCAGTTTTTAAAAAATACGTAAACTAAAAGTTCACACATCAAAAACCCTGTTTAAAAAAGTAAAGAACTTGTTAGATGAGCATTTATCAAAAAATCATCAGTTTTTCTTCAAATTTTTTGATGGTGGTGTCTCTGCATGCAATGGATCAGGTTGTGACACTCTCGACGTGCCAAACCTTGTTTTCCTCTGGTGCGCAGCTTAAAGTTGCAATGCCTTCTGCACAGTCATATAACCTTCTCTGCGCCTTTTTAGTCTTCTGAGAAATCTTTTCAGAGGCTGCATGACTCCCCGAATGTGGATTGACTGCTAGGTGCACCTCATTCAGTTTTTCACTGTCCAATTTCTTCTCAGAATCTAAAACTGGTTCTGGTTGCTCATTGATGTGATTGTAGATTGTGGTAAATAGAGTATCGTTCAAAGTCGAACTTGTGAAAGATTTTTTTAGACTTAAGTTCAAAACTAAATAGAAAACTCATAGATATATGATAACAGTAATAAAAGAACACTGAGGCTTAAGATTCCACTATTTTTCCAAATTCAAAGTGATTAAACCCAATACTTATATTATGCAATTTTTCCGTTTAATTCGATTCTAAACTATTGCAACAAGTAGATTTCCAAAATAACAACTGTAAATCCAGAGCATAAAGCATCAATACCTAAGCTAAGCATGCTATATCAAAAGAAATCACAATCGCTTAACGAAAATCATTCAAACAATTATCATTCAAGGCAAAATAATCATATTAATATTTGCAATAAAAAAGATAAATAGAAAATACCACTCTTTATTGGAAAAATAGCTTCCTCTTCGCCTCAGCAATGGGGTTTAGCTCCTCATATTAATAACTTGCTCAAGATACATGATTACAGCTCAAAAGTTGATTAAAAGATGAAGAAGTACTAAAACAGGAAGTTTAAGACTTACAGAAAGTGTCACAGATAAACGATACAAAGAAACTGCTTCTGTCTCCGTTTTATAAGACCGTTCTTTCATTGTCGTTGATAATGTTGAGGAATGACTGACTTTAAGTGTCTGTTCTTCGTGTTCTTGAAGGTCTTCAATGGCGGCAGCAGCAGCAGAAGAGGTTCCTGGATGTTGATTGTTTACACTTTTCTGAGGCTCTAAACTTCTCCCTAGGGTTTCTCCCCCTTTCTATGACTCGCAGCAACCTCTTTTATACACAACAAGACCAACAAATCTTCACGAAACCTTTTGGTTTATCTCTTTTTTTCCTTTGGCAGCAAGTCACGATAATTTTCTGTGTGCGGATTCTGTTGATTCCGTACTCTTCCCAAACTCTTTATAGGATATAGTACAATCTATATGAAGATATATCTACACTTTAGTCACGCTGGGACTCCAAGTTCGACTTCAACAGGACCCGATATCACATCCTTCCCTGTTTAGCTCTCTTCCCCTTTCACGGCTTGTTCAGCCCAAGTTACTCGATCCAAACACATTCACGGACCCTGTTTAGCTCTAGGAAGCCCATCCCAAAAATTCCCAGTGATTGAATCACTATAAAACTCTTCAAAAATTCTAACCCTAACTGCTAGGCGAGAAAGCTTCTTTTCCCGCCAGAATTTCTAATTTGAAACGTGAAGAAGGTGACCTCCCCCTATCCAGTCTCGGTGTCCCTTTAGCACATGCCTAGAAATGGGTTACCCATTATTCAAAGCGAGAGTACGGATAGCAAATGTCCTCCCTGGTGCCTTTAACAACTTTTCGAGCCAATTTCGCCGGAAAATCTTATTTCTCCAAAAACACCTACAAAGAGATAAAATACCGAAATAAGTACAAAAATGGGTACTAACAATATACACAATAGAGATGAAAATAGGCACATAAATGCGTCTATCAAATACCCCCAAACTTATTAATTGCTAGTCCCGAGAATATCAAATAGAAAATAAAATCCTAACTCATTGTCGCAGGCATCGTCGATTGCATTTAGCGTACGCAATAAGCCTTTAAACCCCTAGGTGTCCCTAGTGGCCGAGTTATAGTCTCGGGAGGGATTACCATAGATATACCCACAAAACCTTTACTCCAGACCTTAGCTATCTACGCAGAACCTTGGAAGGCACTAAAGAATCTCCTTGGTTGGCATACCTATTGACTACAGGAAGAAGTACCCTGATGCGAAATTCCAATTGATGTACACGAGTTTGCACTCAAGCATACTAAAATTCATATAAAGTGACAGAGCTCTACTCAGATAGTTGCACTATGGACATCAATATCCGGAGTCAAAACTAATCACATGGATAGATCAAGAAGATGGATATAGAAAAACATAGATGGTTTTGATGTTTACTAAGTGAACGACGTTTCCCATATCGGTCTGACTAATATCAACACTGCTGGCATATACAAGGGAACCAGTGGTCGATAACCTAACTCTGGGTCAACAAAACTGGCATATACAAGGGTACCAGTGGTCGACTTTATTGAATTTATTCCTTTTGGTAAAATCACTAGTACAAATCTTCACATTGGCCACACTTAATCACCGTGGCCATAGGCTTTTGGTCATGGATTTTTTTCACTCTAAAAATGTGGCATCAGGTGCCGAGACAAAAAGGTATCCCTATGGATACATAAACTTTGAGTGGCTATAAAATATGATTTACCATGGCCATAGATCTAAAACCGTGTCTATATGGTACTCAATATTTTTTTTGTAGTTAAGCATTTTCACTATCACCATGGCCATAGGATCCTTATAGACACACAATTTAATTATATGTGGCTAAAGTTTACGTTAAAGTCACGTGAATTTTATTATAGCTGTGGCCTTTTTCATCAATTGGACACGCAAAATTCATTTTATCATGACCAATTTATGAGTTGCAGTCACACTAATTTTTCTTAACCATGGCCATCTCTATCATTTGGACACACGGAAAATAATTTAGCATGGCCAATACATGACTTGTAGTCACGTTTAATTTATGTGCCATGGCCATCTATATTTTTGGACACATGGTACACATTTTACATGGCCAATTAATAAGTTATGGCTACTAAGAATTTGTAGCACCGTGGCTAAAAAATTTCTAGAGACACATCAAGTGTTTTCAATGTAGCTATTATTCACCTTTTGGACACGGAAGATACCACAAACCATCACTAGTACGAAAAGGTCCTTTAGCCACGGTATATTACTGTGACCAAAGCTCAATGGTCATGGTATTTCATTTTTGGAAAACTGTGACCAAAGCCTGCGAGACCAAAAGTATGTTTATATGGTCTCATTAATTCACCGTGACCGAAATTTCTTTAGTCACGAGATTTTAAATGAAATCGTTTCCAAATTTGGTCAAATTGGTCACGGATTACAGCTGATACCGTGTCCAAGTTAGCTCACTGGTCTCGTTTTACATTTACCCCTTGACCAGTTTACACGCTGGTCAATCCTTTGATATATATCAAAAACGTAAATACACAAAGCAGTAGCTGACAATAAATATAACATCGATTCCAAATCGAACAACATATCTACAAAGTCACATTTTCCGGTTTCAAGTTACAGAGTACATAAATTTTCAGTGCAATTTAGGAGGGAGCTATTAGTTCCTCAATATTCGATAAATAAATTCGTACAACATACTGTTAAAATGGCCGACAAGAAACGGATGAAGATTTCTCTATAGAATGCTGAAAGTACTTGGAATAATAAGATATCCAAAAATTCTCGTTTGCCGTCAGAAACTTTTGGATTCAAGTTTGTTGTATTATCTTGGAGATGTGGAAGACATCAAAAGATGTAAACTCTTTACTTCTGCTACCTGAAATTTACAGTAGGTAGTATGTCATCAAGCTAGCGCAAAACTACAAGCAATCGCAATTAAAGATGGACTACATGTTGGAGAATACAAACATAACTTCATTATCAGTGAACTAACATTTGTGGCGGCCACTAAGAACCAACTTAGTAAAAAACAGAAAATTATTAAAATTGAACTTCGAATAATTAGAACAATATCATCAAGGAAACTGGCAGGTAATTGGATGAATGAACTACTAACTACGTAGTGTCATGGGGGGGGGGGGTATCTGTCCTATCATTAGCAATGAATCAATTGGTAATGCAATGTGAAAACCTAATAATATTCCGCAATGTAATAAATGTACTAATTTTATTATCAACTAAACAGAGAACGTACCAGATGCAATATTGAAAAAAGCATTGAGTAATGATGACTAAGAGTGATATTGTAGGTACTTCACAAGCATCTTGTAGATATCAGTTCCACTGCCAAGATGGGATAGTTGTCTTCGTCTTCTTCAGTTTTACCAGAACACCATGCTTCAATTCCTGATAGTCACAATTTACAAGATTAATAAAACTACACAATAACCGTAAGTAGTACATAAAATAGTAACAATAAGTCCGACGGAACTTGATAAGACTTCAATAAAGATTATGGAGAGATACATTACCTTTGGAAACTCTCATATTTTCTGAGAAATGATGTTCAATAGCTAGATCTGTCTCTTATTTGTCCTGTAAAAATTGAAGGAATTTTTATTTATGATTAAGCAAAATTATAGTATAGATCGACCAACTAGTTCTAAAATTTATAAGCAAAAACATACCCAGTGAGCTTCACATGCCTATGTTTCAACTGTATCAGAGTGATATAAGAAGAAATGGTAAATTAACATGTTAAAAATGTTCAAATAGCCGAAAAGTTAGGGAATTAACCATCCACAACAAAATCATGGAGAGTAACACCCACAATATCAAAAGAAAACATTCATAACCTAGAACTATTTTACCCAAGATATAAAAGCACTGAGAATATATTCCTTACAAGATTGTAATTCAGTAGAACGAAGTTTGAGAATTATACCTGTAAGAACACCAAAATCCAAGTTCCCTGTTAATAGAATTAAATCAAATTAGGTTTTGAATAAAAAATCAAGCTTAGGGTTCCCTTTCTAGTCGAAGAGAAACTTAAAAAAACAAACTATCATGTTACAAATCAAACTTAAAATAACCACCAAGCAGCTGACAGCCGCTGGTTGGAATATCGAAGCCCTGCGCAATTCTCAGTTGATAATGGGAGTTCGGTACTCCCACCAGCGGTACTTACAGATTCACTTGATGGCTAATCATATTGCAAAAATCTAATGTATCAAGAAAAACTGTATTACTTGTTATTGAAAGCTTAACAGACATGGCTACATATATAGCCTTACAAGAACTGAAAAATATGATCATATATAGCCTTATTGAAAGCTTAACATACATGGCTACATATGGATAACATGTCAATCCACATACCATTATGACAACAAATAAGGTTCAAACAAGAACCAAAAAACAAATAACTTAAGAGACAAACTAATCTCAGTATACTTGGTGTAATATTATTTAAACTACATCAACTTTACTTACATGGATACTAAATTTCTCATACATGTGCTAAAACTATCATGTTAAAAACAAGTCATTCTTAAAATTGAAAGGAATAAACTCAATTAAGCATCATAGAATTAATGACCACCAAGCAACTGAGCACCGCTGGTTGGGATACCGAAGCCCTGCGCATTTCTCAGTTGAGAATGAGCTAGGAGTTCGGTACTCCAACCAGCGGAAATTACAGATTCACTTGCTGGTATCAAAAACAAGCATCGTGTTAACAGGGTTAAGAAGAAAACAAAAATTTGGTAATTTATTCAAAAATCAAACTACTACATGTTAAGAATATTAACTTTAATTCAAAACTCACATATTGCATGTCAAGAATCAGGTCAGAAAACACAAACAGTCAGTAAACAAGATTGAAGAACAAGCATGAATCGGTTATGACTCGTCCGAGTCACAAAATTTTAAGATGGTTTCAGGAAAATATCATACTGTGACTGACGATTATACAACTTATTACAAAAGCGTATTTGCTATAACCAAACAAAACAAAATAAATCATATGAATCGGTTCAGAATATAAACCCTAACTCGGTTCCGAAAATAAAACCTTATCAGGAAAACACGAAGATAATGAAAAACAAATTCAAATCAGAAATCAAACCAATAGAAGATGAAATATACATCTTTACAGGTGAGATTTATACCTGAATTTGAGTTAAGATGTAAATCGGCGTAGTTGAAGCTAGGGTTTGGTATCGGAGATTGAGGTGAAGTTGGGTTCCTTGAGATATCGATCGGAGTTTGAGATGAAGTTAGGGTTAGAGGTGAAGTTGGATTCGAGATGAAGTTAGGGTTTGAGGTAAAGTTGCGGAGAAAATCGTCTCAGAGACAGAGAGAAAAAAAACGAGACAGAGAGAGTGAAAAAAATGAGAGAAATGAGAGGAAATTTTTGGTCTATGGTCAAAAATCTTCTCATTAGGGGGTTGTTTGGCTGGGAAACCAATTTTTTTTCAAAATTTAGAAGGATGTTCCCAAATTTAGGCGGGCAGTCTGAGTGGGAAACACACAATCCGCATGATATTGTTTATAGGCGTTAGATTAAAATTTGGATAATCCCATTGGTTTTAAACAAAGCATACAGATTTAGAAGAAAACACAAAATTTAGTAAACCAAATAAGGCTTCCCACTATTAGATTGACTTGTGATTTGATTTTCTTAAATTTGGCTCGTTGGATTACAAACAATTACAATAAAACCATTATAGGCATAAACTCTAAATTCTTGTGGCTTCGGCTTCAAACCTGACTACGAACTATGAATCGTAAACGTCTAAAATGGGTTTTGACTTTCAATTTAGCAGGCGTGGACTACTATGAGACTAAAACTTCGCAAGAACGAAGGATCTTTAGCATTTTCCGGGTATTATTATATTGGAGTATTCCCATAAACCCTAAACACACGAATTCGTCAACTTCGAAAAATAACTGGTTCCGAAATCGAAACCTGCCCGGGAGAGGACTACTATGAGACTGAAACTTCTCAAGATGGATCTTTAACAGTTTCCGGGTAAGATTCCATGAGAATATTCTCATAAACCCTAAACACACATGAATTCGTAAACTTCGAGAATGAAACTGGCTCTGAGATTGAAACCTGGACAGGAGAGAACTACTATGAGTCTGAAACTTCGCTAGAACGATGGATCTTTAGCAGTTTCCGTGTGGATTCCATGAAAAAATTCTCATAAATCCTAAATACACACGAATTCGTAAACTTCGAGAAGTGAAACTGGCTCCGAGATCGAAACCTGGCAAGGAGAGGACTACTATGAGACTGAAACTTCGCAAGAACGATGGATCTTTAGAAGTTTCCAGGTAATATTCCTTGGGAATATTCTCATAAACCCGAAACTCACACGATTTGGTAAACTTCGAGATGTGAAGTCGGATTGAATTTATTGATAATCGGTCATAGCAAGTATGGTCAAGGAATCTTTTTGGAATATTTTGGACAATTTGATTGAATTATATGGAAATACATGGTTAAGTCAGTAATGGTGAGTATAATCGCTCGTAGTGAGCATGAACTAGTGATTTCACTAGAATTATGCAAAACTAAGCACAATCGAATTGAATATATTGATAATCGATAATAACAAGTATGGTCGAGGAATCTTCTTGGAATATTGTGTACAATTTGATTAAATTAGATGTAAATACATGATTAATTCATTCATGGTGAGTATAATCGCTCGTAGTGACCATGAACTAGTGGTTTCACTAGAATTATGCAAAACTGAGCACAGTCGGATTGAATTTGTTGATAATCGGTCAATAGCAAGTATGATCGAGGAATCTTCTTGGAATATTATGGAAAATTTGATTAAAGTACTATGGAAATACTTGATTAATCAGTCATGGTGAGTATAATTGATTTTTTGGGTACGAAGATCTGTGTTTTTTTGTTAATTTTATGATTTGTTATTTGATTAGATTCATGTGAATCGGTTCAAAATCAATAAAGCTATGTTTATTTTTTGTTCATGGCTGAATATGGATTTGAGGATTGGAGTTTCAGATTGTGTGTATGATTTGGTTTAAAAAATTCTGCAAAAAATTTTCCCTAATCAATTTTCCAAGAGATGGGTGATTTCTTGTTGTTTAAAAACTTGTTGAGTACACATGCAATGTGGTGTCATGAGGTTTTGATTATAATTAGCAAGGCTTATACAGTGTTGAAGTTCTAAGTTCTTGTAATCAGAAGTATAGGTATATTATACATCTTAGTTTTAGGTAAGAGTTTCGATCCTTGTATATTATAGCTTAGTTTGTACATTAGCTATTTCTCTTGGTTTTGTAGCCTTCAGTATACCGACATCTGAAATTTCTATTTCTCTTGGTTTTATAGCTATTTCTATGCCGAGGCTAATATCATAACATTGATCATAGGCTAATATCATAATATTGATCATGAATTAGAAACTTTTGTGGAATGGAGTAATCAGTCACGTCGAGTATAATTTAGTAATTTTGAGGAAATTCAGTCAATTTGGATTTAATTGGAATGAGTTCGTGAATAATTAGTCAAAGTAAGTGCGATTTAGTGATGCTGAGTGAAATTCGAGTACAATTGGGTTGAATATCATTGAGATAAGTTTATAAGCGGCCATACTGAGTATATTCAGTGAGAATGAGTATGATTTGATGGTATAAAGTAAAACTAAACTAAATTAGATGGAATTAGGTCGATAACAAGTCATACTAAATATGATTTAGTGATACTGGGTGTGATTAGTGTAGTAAAGTAAAATTGGATTGAATTTAGATAAATAGTGACCTATAGATTTACCCATGTTTATTTAATTCATAATTTCAGAGTTAGTTTTGTACGTCTCACCTGAATTCATTTGATGCTTAAAGATTTAAACCAAGTAACAATGCATGATTATATGCTTTTGAAATCGTTTTATTTCACCCATTCTTTTGTGATGCGTAGATTTTTCACTAATTTATCATCCGATTCATGATTCTCCGTATTTTACTTATTAACCCAATCTCATTAGATGTTAATTTGCTATTTATATTACTTTATTTAACTTCGAACTTTGTCCACTCTCACATAATTTTCTTAAATATTTATACTTAAAAATTATCTTAATTTATCGGGGGCTTTGTTCTCTCTCATACGATGCTATTCGTTGTGCCTCAATGCATAAAAATGTATAAACTTAAGTCTTGTAATTCTTAATTCGATCATTTGTTACAAAATCCACTAATATAACAAAAAACGATTATCCAGCTAGTGATTGTATATCAATATGTAAAATTTTCTAAATTTAGGTCGCTTAACAAATTGAAATTAGTCAATCAAAACATTGCAAGTTGCATAGATGAACTAAGTATAATCCGTATTGTATTAACCCAACTAATGAAAATTTAGAATCTTAAATCCAACGGACATAAATGGGAGTACAATCATCATGAGGATTACCACCTGTATTTTCACATGGCTCTCAAGAAAAAAAAACTTCATTTGGCTCTTATAAAAAAAATTGAGCTAAAAAGAGTAGGCGGTAATTTTGGGCGGCATTCCTAATCTGTCCCGCCAAAACAATTTTGGAAGGAAATCCGCCTTTTCCTTTTTCTCTTATTTATCCAAATCTCTCTAAAATCCATAAACTAAGCGGCCTATGAGAGAACTCTGCATCTCTTCTTCATCATCTCTACTAAAAGAACCATAAAAAACCCCAGTGTCTTGGTCCTAGTTTCTTTTCCTTATTTTTCATCTTTTACTGCGCCACTCAAATTCAAAATTCCTTCTTATTTTCAACTCTTTGCTAACCAAAATCAAAGCACTATACCAACGATTTGTAGAACACTTTCAATCTTATGCAGTTGATGCACATGATTGAATGTTAGGTATCTTCCTATTTGATGTTAATAGCGATTTAGGGATTTTTCATAATTTTATTCAGCAGTTTCGTATTTCTGCAGATTTGATGAATTAGGGTTTCGATTATCTAATTTACTTGCCTTGCTAATCTAAAGCTTGTTATGTTTTGTATTATTTGGATTGTTATCATCATTTATGTATTAGATTTCATTGCCTTTCAAAAATAAATGAAATTGTATAAGATTTCTTATCTTGTACTTCTGGGTTTTTCGATGCACAATAACATTTATTGAAAGAACGTTTCTCTTTATTTTCCTTTTATTTTTTTGATTCAATTCGGAAGTAGGTGTGTCTATAAAGATTACTCGTAATTTCGGATATGCAGTTGTTTTTGAGGGGGGTTCGGTTGTTAGTTTTCTGTTGGATCTCAACTAGTTACTCTTTATTATTGTCTCCCTTTTTCATATTTGCAGAAAGAGAAGAAAAACTTGCACGATCTGAATGGTGTATGTGTATGTAATGTTTCCCAAAGAGAGAATCTTGATAGGCCAACAACAAGGTAATGATTTTGTTTGTTTTTGTGGTAGGACACACAAGATCTGGCATCTCGATTGAACACCTCCCCTTGAGTAGGCAAGATGAGGAATTCAACATATCCTCTTTCTATGTTGTATGTATTACTCCTCCTATGTCTCTGTCAGCAGATATCTTTACACCATTACAATGTTATTTATTTTGAGTTTGAGGAGTTAATTGGAATGGAGGACTATGCTCTTGGTCATTTTATCCTTTTAGCCGGAGAAAAGTACCATATGAGATAATTTGTTGTAGATTTTACTTCATGCTTGAATAGCATCATGTGCTAGAACTATAAATGCTAGGTTTGTTAATTTGTTGTGTAACAGTGTCATGTAGATTATAGGTCTGAGCACCACAATCTGAACATATGGCCGCGACTGTTGGTACATCTAATCTTGTTCATGCTTGATGAGGTGCATATCATTATGACTCATTGATAAATCTAGCTATTTTAGAGCATGGAGATTTAACTAATCACATGCTCTTCATAAGAGGATTGAACAACTTCTATTTAGCATGCTAGCTGTATGTATGCTTCATTTATTCTTTGAAAATGAATAATATGATTTTACCTGGATCCCATACGGAAATTAGTGCAGCGCCAATAACTCCTTTTATTTCCAAGTTAACTTTACTTTATAAAATGAATCAGACAGGCATAAGATGCTGCCGTTTGACCTTCGGAAAATTTGCAGTATCCATGTGTTATATGTTGGAAACCATCCTAATGAGAATGAAGTACATGGAACTGGCTTTTTGACATGAGCACAACAGTGTAGATCTTCTCAATCGAAGTGTAAATGATTGATTTGTGGGAACTGCTCCTTTCCTTCAAGGATACTTCCAGTTTGTATTCATAAAACATTTCAGGTTTTGTTAGCAATTTCAATAATAAAATTATGCATTTTTCAGGTTTAGTTACCAAATGACTTGTAATTTTTTCTAATTGACTTTATGACCAGATCCATAACCTTGTCTGGACTAGGCAGAAAATATGGTCGGAAAGTTTGAGCATATTTCAGCTTGGATACTTAGATTCAGCAAGCAATATATAATATTTGAACAAATTGCATTATCAACTTTTATGGGAATTATCTCTTTCATCTGTAAGTTCTGAGAAGAGCGAAGATTATTCTGTCGGATAGGAGCCAGCTAACTCAATGATGACATTACTTCTTGCACAAGTACTGCCACCATTTAAGATGACACGACATAAAAAACAACCAGCTCCTCAAAGTTCTGGAATTTCTCTTTTTATAAAAGATCCACCTTTGGAGTTTTCATCTGTGAAAAGTGCATGTACCTTGTTCTATAACCGAAGGGATTATTCCTTCTAAGTTAATACCAGCAACTCTAATTTCACCAGAGTACTACCATTTTTGTGTAAGGAATAGAGTTTGAAAGAGGACTAGGCTTCCTTGAACTGACTGATGTGATGTTTTCAGGTGACAAATGCATCTGGAATTCTCATCGAGGGCCAATGTCCATGAGCAAGTGATGAGTTTTGGTCCAGTTCGTGGTTCAGAATTCGTAAGTCAAGTTGTCAATCGTGTTGTTCCAGAAACCTTATAGGATGGCCAATTTGGGGATCATGATATTGACCACGGACTTTTGTGCTGTAATTTAGTTATAGATAGTAACAAAGCTTTTGAGCAGAAATAATATAACCTTGATACTTGGAAGTCAATATGTGGTGGCGAGGATCAAGAGTTCTCGAACCTTAATGCTGAAACAGGTGTAAAAGTTGAAGTCCTTCTTGGTGAAGTATCTGATGCTCAGAACAAAATGGTGGGAAATGATAACTTTGTACCGGACTCTCCTTTAAGTTGCATTTCTCCAGATAGGAAAATCCTGTTGGATACAGAACCACCAAATAGTGTACCTCTTAATACATTTATACTGTTTAGACTTTAGAGGGAAAAATGAGTTTCTTTTGTTGAACTGAGAACCCTGTTTTCATGTTGTAGGTTTGGTCTATTCACGCGTTACTCTTATGGTCACTAATCTACCGTTGTTGCTCAAGTTGATATAGTTGTGATGTGAATCATTGATTCGGGAATGTATTGTGCGTTGATTAAAGCAGCCATGGAAGTGTAATTCTGGGTTGTTTCATTGTATTTTCTAAATTCAAAGATGA
The DNA here is from genome assembly GCF_003573695.1 of Papaver somniferum. Classification (NCBI taxonomy): domain Eukaryota; kingdom Viridiplantae; phylum Streptophyta; class Magnoliopsida; order Ranunculales; family Papaveraceae; genus Papaver; species Papaver somniferum. Next base: position 5,076,781 of record NW_020619603.1, on the reverse strand, counting down.
TAAAACTACCATAGCACTTTTAAGATATTAAACCACTAAATTAGGACCCAAATGTATTTGGCAGTTACGTCGTATAAATCTGCATCTGGAATAATGAAATGTTGTATTATGATATTTTTTATAAATTTAGTTTTATATGTGTCGGAGTGGTTCATTTTGTTGTAATAAGCTTGTCTTCTTCTTCTTCTTCAATTTTTCATAAAATTTAAGCTTGTTAATTACGTATTTTAGTGAATGCAGAGGTCATGCACACATCAACAATAGGTAATAGTAATTGAGTTTCTCCCCAGCCAGGTGGTAAACATTTTGTTGTGGCTGTCGAGTGGCCAAACACTACCTGTTATCTGTTATTTCTGTACATTTTTTTTCTTTGAGATAGATAATCAAATTAGAATCCGAATGCAAGTACAATAAATCTCATCAAAGATGTTTTTCCCAAAGAGCTGGTGATTAGCTAATGACACAATGTTGAATTTTATGACTGGAACATACAAAATTTGTTAAATCAACAACTTTGATGAAGTTTGGATGCCCGGAAGTCCTCTTGTAAACTAATCATAACAACAAATTTTCAGAAAATTTCTATGGACCTAACGAAGCTCCGAGGCTAATTTGAGGTTCTAAAGTCCTTGTCCAGGTTCCGTTACTTTGTCCATGTAAAAGTCTTTCATCTGGGTTGCAAGATGTGCCTAATGAACTAAAGGCTATGGTCACATAAACAAAATCATTGTGGCCATATAATAATCCTCCCAGAAAAAGAAGTGGTGTCGCAATAGGTTAATCTTTTGTCATGTTTTTTTTTAAAATGTGTTCGTTTCTTAACATGTAAATGTTTAAAAAACCATGTACTATGGACACATAAAAAAAAGTGGCTAAATAAATATCTTTTCTTCACGGGTTGATAATTGTGTCTATTTCCATCCTACACATTTGACACATATATAATTCCTAAATGTGGCCATATTCGCATCTGCGGCTACATGTGATGGGATAAAAACTATGGCCAAACAATTCCCTATGGCTACATTTGATGGGTTTATGATTAAACCCATGACCAAATGGTGCATTATGGCTACAAGGTAACACAAAACGTGGCTATAGTTATGTTGATGACCAATAGCCACGCAAATAACCCAAAACGCGGCTAGACTGAAAACCAAAAAACGTGGCCTATGTGAAGGTTTGTACTAGTGAATGGTCTGGTCTCAATTTTTTATTTATTTTTTATTTTTCAACTTTTTGGTAACTACCATTTTTTTCATCTTTTTTTTTCTTTTTCAACTTTTTTTTTTCATGGTATCTCAATCACTCTAATTCACCCTAGCATTGGTAACAACTTGAATCGTGACCCCACCTAATCACTTAGAGAAACATAGTTTAAAAACAAACAAAATAAAAATAGAAGTGAAAAGGAATCAACGAGATATGGTGAAACTATCATGTTATTTCTAACACCTGAGATCTGTGCTTTTATGAATAGACTCTTCTAGATGTTGCCATCTAATCAGATTGGTTCCTCAACTCCTACAACCAAAATGCTTCCATCCACTTAGATTGGTTAGTACAATCCTAAATAGGCATAAATTTCTAAGCTCTGGAGTTTATTTGTTCATACTAAAAAGTTTCTCCCATACCCCCAAACTTAAATCTAACATTGTCCTCAATGTTTTGTAGATGAAATTAAAAGCATGAACAAGGAGAAACTGTTACCAATAAAGCAAAAGAGATAAGGAAAGATATTACCGTGTCGCATGAATATTGGGTTACCTCCCAAGAAGTGCTAAGTTTAAAGTCTTCAGCCAGACTAAGGAGGGATTAGTCACCACGTAGAATCATATAGTAATAGCTGAAATTTTTGTGGGTCATCAAAACCAAATAGAGCTATCACAAATAAAAGGAATCTGCAACCTGTCAAGAAAATAAACAAATAAAGCACACCCTTGTCTAGTTTCCTGTTTAAGTCAACTACATCGAGCTGTGGTTCAGGTTCAGGTTCTATAACTGGGTCAAAATAAAATATTTTCATGGGTTGGAATTCCTCAAAGCTAAGATCCGGTTCAGGTATTGGAGTCTGAAGATACTCAAGTAAAAATTTAAAAGCACATAATAATAACCTGAATAATTGAGGATCCTTAAAGTCAATCAGTTTTGACTCACACAATCGACCACGATGAAACTGGTGGTCAATCTTAAGAAAATGTATCAACCCTAATCTCTTAAAGTAATTAGGTTTAGTCTCAAAACTAAATAAATGACACATCTGAAATTTATACGTTCCCACAATTAGTTGAAAAATATTTGGTGGGAAAACAAAGTCGATCTTAGTATCATAGCCTGGTCTAACCTCATCAACCAGAGGATGGGTTTCTAATAACTGAACTTCCTTATGGTCGTCACTAGCTTCAGGAAAACGTGTGTGAAGATAATCTTGCAAAATTGTTGAGGCACATATGTCAAGTCCGAAGTGAGGGACCTTTCTATGAGTTAAAGCACATGGAGAATGATAATCACCCCCAAACTTAGAGTTTTCAGTGTCTCTAGTTAGACTAGTCACAATCTCACTAATTTCTAGGTCATCAGATTCCTGAAAATGGGCAATTGATTCTTCTAAGTCGGGTTCATACTCATTAATCTCTACGATTTCATCTAAGACTATTGTTTCTAAATCGTACGACTCTAAAACAGTATTCTCAGGATAAAACCGTTCCTCGAAACCATCATCGATTACAGTTTCTAAATCGTTCGACTCGAAAACAATAGTCTCAAGATAAACCGGTTCCTCTAAACCTTTATCGGATTCGTAAACAGGACATATTACATCGTCTAAAACGGAGATATTTCTAGTCAAATCCTTTTCCTTTTGAATAGGTGAATAATTGTTAAAATTATTAGGATCTGAACCAGAAATAATATAATCATTATAAGGCTCAATTGGGGTAACAAATTCCTGTTCACTATGCCTACATATTTCAAATTCTTCATCAACACTATCCTCGTCATAATCATCATAATAGCATGAAAATGGTTGAACCTCATCTAAAGTAGTGTTACCAATTCTAACCTCGGCATCTTGATTATGCAAATAACTATCCTCATTTTCAAGGGTACTATTGGAAACACTATATTGGAAATTAAGACTATCTTGAGCAGTTCTGTCCTGGGCCTCTAACAACATTTTCTGAGTCGACTCACAAGACTTCCTTATGGTATCGTGTATAGAAGGTTCACTCATGGGTGCATTTTGTTTATTCATTTCTAACACAAACCTATTTGTATTATCAGTTAATTGTTTGAGAGACTCTTCTAGAGGAAGAACAGGTTCAGAAGGATCATAATAGAGTCTAATTTTCAACATTTTCATTATATTGTCCAAAGACGAGGAACTAGTACTATAATAATCCTTATTTTCTTGCTCGTATGATCGGTGTGTGTGTGTATAGTAATTGGGATCACCATGGTATGAGCAGTAACCTTGAAAAGGTTGATGTTCCCAATCACTATCCACACTATGGTTAAAATTGTAACGTCCATTTTGAAACTCAGTCGGATATTCATTGTATTGGATATTGTGATACCAGTTCGACATTCTATTGCAGGGGTGTGAGTTGTCACACAAAATAAAACCCACTAACAGGGGATTCGTGGGTGGATAGAGTCTCACCTCCCGTACCAGACGGGCGATGAACCGTTGAAGTCGACTCAGGCCACCGACTCCGATGTCAGTGTACGAACCCGTGGGGCCGATACAGTATCGTAACTGTCTTCCTTCCCTGCAAACAGTTGATATTTAATTTTGACCCTTCCTTAGGGTTTAAAAATAATGTCCAAGAATGTCCAAAAAGTCCAAAAATAAAAATGTCCAAAAAGGAAAAGAAAAATTACAAAAATTAAAACATATTTACAGTTTCTAAAAATAAAATAACATATTTATATACAAAAATCTTCTTCTTCACTCTTTTTGGATCCCTCTTTTGTTTCCTTCTTTGGCTTCGCTTTTGTTTTCAACACTTTTTTCCTTTTTATTTAGCTCAACTCCAAATCTGAAAACAAACAAGAATACCAAAACGGGTAAAAAAGAACAAAAATAATAAAAATAAAAATAAACCTAAAAAAAAATAGACAAATCTATAAATAAGTCCCCGGCAGCGACGCCAAAAATTGATGTGATTGTAGATTGTGGTAAATAGAGTATCGTTCAAACTCGAACTTGTGAAGGATTTTTTTAGACTTAAGTTCAAAACTAAATAGAAAACTCAGAGATATATGATAACAATAATAAAAGAACACTGAGGCTAAGATTCCACTATTTTTCCAAATTCAAAGTGATTAAATCCAATACTTATATTATGCAATTTTTCCGTTTAATTCGATTCTAAACTATTGCAACAAGTAGATTTCCAAAATAACAACTGTAAATCCAGAGCATAAAGCTTCAAAACCTAAGCTAAGCATGCTATATCAAAAGAAATCACAATCGCTTAACGAAAATCATTCAAACAATTATCATTCAAGGCAAAATAATCATATTAATATTTGCAATAAACCTAAGCAACCTCTTTTATACACAACAGGACCAACAAATCTTCACGAAACCTTTTGGTTTATCTTTTTTTTTTCCTTTGGCAGAAAGTCACGATAATTTTCTGTGTGCGGCTTCTGTTGATTCCGTACTCTTCCCAAACTCTTTATAGGATATAGTATAATCTATATGAAGGTATATCTACACTTTAGTCACGCTGGGACTCCAAGTTCGACTTCAACAGGACCCGATATCACATCCTTCCCTGTTTAGCTCTCTTCCCCTTTCACGGCTTGTTCAGCCCAAGTTACTCGATCCAAACACATTCACGGACCCTGTTTAGCTCTAGGAAGCCCATCCCAAAAATTCCCAGTGATTGAATCACTATAAAACTCTTCAAAAATTCTAACCCTAACTGCCAGGCGAGAAAGCTTCTTTTCCCGCCAGAATTTCTAATTTGAAACGTGAAGAAGGTGACCTCCCCCTATCCAGTCTCGGTGTCCCTTTAGCACATACCTAGAAATGGGTTACCCCTTATCCAAAGCGAGAGTCCGGATAGAAAATGTCCTCCCTGGTGCCGTTAACAACTTTTCGAGCCAATTTCGCCGCAAAAGCTTATTTCTCCAAAAACACCTGCAAAGAGATAAAATACCGAAATAAGTACAATAATGCGTACTAACAATATACACAATAGAGATGAAAATAGACACATAAATGTGTCTATCACTCATGAGGTTTTCCATGCTGTGGAGTTTCCTGCAGCAAGAGATTAAATGTATTATATATATATATATATACATATATGTTCTAAATCCAACGCGAATTCGTCTGTCATGTGAATTCTCAACAAGAGACAGACAAAAGTCATTTTTCCAACAATGTAATAAAGCCAACCTCACTGAAGGCCGCGACATTTTTCACAGCTGACGCCCATAATAAAATCCGAAACCAAATATCAATTTTCAAATTTACACTGGCATTCATGTACCATTTAGGTGTTAATATATTTCTATCTCGTACTTATTCTTTAATCAAACTGAATACACGATTTATGTAAAGCTATTTATATACTTGATTAACAAAGCGAAAGAGCTAAGAAACTAACCTTGTCATCAGAGATGGAACAATTATCTTTCGGCCATGCCACAAAACCATCTTTAGCTTCCCCTAATAACTTAAACTCACCAATTGGTTCGGTTAACACGGATGATGGAACTATAACCTCCTGAATATTGACAGCATAACAGTTACTAGGATGATCTTGTCCATGTATTTTCTGGTTAGGCACCATAGGTAAAATACTGCCTTTAGCAACGACGTTTCCCCTAGATCCATTCCAAAAATCGTATTTTGCTTTCTGCGGAGATACGACATATGAACATCATATAAAAAGAAGATGCTAGAATTAGCAATATAGATTTACGAAGAAAAAAAAATCAAAAAAAACATACTCCATTAGATGTCTTATCCAGATGTTCTGCCGTAGATGTGCATGAGTTCGCTAGAAATATTGAAGGATTTGGTCGGGAATTACTGGTAGAGTTCTGCATAATATTAGGAGACTGCTTCTTAGATCCATCAGAAGGGTTGCTACGTGAAGGAGACTTCCGTAGACAAGTAGTTGGTTGTGAATTACTGGTAGGGTTCTGCATAAGATTAAAAGAGTTATTAGTTACTTTTGAAAGTTACACATGTTTCTATTTTTCTAGGTTCTCTAATTTACACTTGGATCGGTGATTCATATAATTGATAGACTAGTTTATGTATATTCGACTTACAAATCAAACAAGCCAAGCAACTAACCTTCTTAGCAGGCTCGGTAAACTGAACACCATACTTTGGCCAAGGAATCGCTTTTCCAAAAGTTTGCCCTAATGTTACCAGCAAATCGTACGGGTAGACAGAAATTCGGTTTTATTACTTCATCAATCAGGATTTTGTGGCAATCAACCTCCAACCCATCCATTCCATGTAATTGTTGTTTTCCTGTTAACATAAAAGCACTACCTCTAGCAAGGACGTTTGCCTTAGACAGCTTGTCAAAAAGGTTGCACCTTCTACCCTAAGAAAGTATATGGCATATGAACATCTTTAAGAGAAAACTTCAAACCAAATTGAGATTTAAAATGCATGTAAAAATATAACAAATACCAGAGAAACTGCTTTAGTTGTCGTGATCTCAGATTGGCTTCGACTAGGTGGATCTTTTGATGTCACATCCAGAGTATGTTTTCCCGAATTTTGTTGACTTACTTGCAGCAGTAGATTAATATTCCATATTCGGGTAACAAATATGCCAAATTCCACCGTGAATGCGAAGACACGGATGGATAGGTAACAAATATACAAGGTTCTCCAAATTACACCCTAGCATCCGTGATTCATATAGTAGTTGATAGCATATTTCAGACTCATATTTTCTTAAGATCATGTAACTAGTTTAAAACACATACCTTCGGAAATTTTTCAGATATTGCGATACGAGATTGGCTTCCATTGAGTAGATCCAGTGATTTCACAGCCTCAGAATGTTTTGGTTGACTTACCTGCATCAAAATATTGAAATGAAAGTTGTACCTTATTTTTGCAGTGAAACCATTTAAGCAAAATGCACAACTGACTCACAATCAAATATATAATACCACATATCTCGTTCTATAAGGTTCTCTAAAATATACACTAACGTCCGTGATTCATATAGTTGATAACATATTCATCTCTTATATCAAACAAGATATATATATATATAAAACTGGTTTGTGTAAAAACATATTCAATGAGATAATAAAACAAACAAGAATAGCAACCAACCTTTTGATCCAAGATGGTTTGATTTGATGGCCAACAAATTTCAGCATCACCAACATCTTTTAAAGTTTTTATCCCAGAAGATGTTCCAAAGGGTAATTTGATGGTTCATTTAGTACTTCACTAACCATGACGCTATAGCATGTAACCTCACCCGTCATTCCTGACTTAATTTTATAAGATACCTTCTTTGAAGAGTAAGCTCTACCAATGGCAACAATGTTGTCCTTTTCTACAAACCAAAGTTTGCATCCTGTACCCTGCAGAAACACAAGGCGCATGAGAGATAGTAAATGGAAGATTCAAAATTTAAACGCGTTGGAAAACCATACATCAATGGTAACTTTTTCAGATGGAACATTCTGAGATTCCCCAGTGGATGAAGGAGACGAAGACTTCTTTTTTGATACTAAAGACGGCTGGGATTCAGTAGAAACGGTCGGCGTTTTAGTACAAGGAGAGACCCTCTTCGCGGACCCTTTGGTGCTTTCAGATGACTTATGCGGACCGGATTTCCCATGTTTTTTTTGAAGTTTCTTAAATGATTCTGGACCTATGTTATTCTTAGATCAATTGGAGGCGTTGATACGTCCTGCATCTTGTGACTATAGTTGAACACATTGTTTGAAAAAATCAGATATTGTCTGCCAATTTTTTCAAAAAATTACACAATCTAATCAAAACTCGGTTCACTTACCTCTCCTCCAGACTTGCTGATACTGTTGCCCATAGTTTTCGCAATGTCGACTCCTTGAGATAACAAGTTATCTGTCAATCTCTGATACGCATTTTTAGTAGACTATAATTCTTTCTCCTTAGATTTCAGCTTTTCATGCAGTTCATCGTTCTCTTTCGAATGTCTTGGTTTTCTTCCATTTGGAAAGTAAAGGGTTGCCGTCACTCCAAAGCCATCCCCCTTGACACGTCCACCCTTATCCGGGCCGATCGCAACTGTTAGGGCATCCTCGTTAGACCAACCGTTAGAGTTCCCTCTCGAATCATCTTCCACTTCTCTTCCTGTTCAAATAATGTGTTAAATTCTGATTTAAACCTTGCGCAATTATTGTGCACCTACTTTGGTTAAAAACATGAGGACTGTAAAGTTTCTGTTTTCTCACAACTTCAGATGTCTTCTTCCTGACAAACTCGTCTGGAACAATTCCGCCTTTGTTTTAGCGTGCTCTTGCCCAGATGAAGCACCGGTATTCAAGATCTTCTTCGACAACATTTCCGCTTTGGACCTAGTAGTTACCAGAAACAAGTAAGGATTTACATCCGCACAGATATTAACTGTGTAAAATAGAAAACCTATTCCAAAACTTCTAATGTGACAAAATTACAGATTGGTGTAAGAGGACACATCCCTATACCGTTTTAAGTTTCTGCATATATGAGACACGCAACACGACATACAAAACAGAAATATCTGACATGGCCGGTTTTACTGTGCAGTGTATAATAAATAAGACAATAGACTTACTAATTTTAGTTTTAATCCCGAGTATCCTCCTCGTCCCGTCCGATGTGGGAACTTGGATTGTGAAATTGCCTTTTTTCCCCTCTCCGAATTTTTCTTGCAGAGGAAATAAAAATAATTTCATTAGTATGATGGGATAGACAATAAGAACGAAACACAAAATCAGAAAAAGCAATGTGTATTCCATACGTTAAATATAGCCGATTTTAGTACATGATTAAGGTAATTGTTCCAGTTCTCTTGGTCCATTACCGTTTCGTACTTTTTGGGGAAAGTTCTTAGTTTGTGCGACATTTCCAGGAAGGGTTTTACATGATTGTTGTACAATTTTCTTCTGAAGTCCCGCAATTGAACAGGCAGACGCTTCATGACCACTCGCTTCAGCTCATGGGGCTCCTCATAATGAAGCTGCAATAACATCTAATGTATGTTAATCACAGACTCACAGTTATACAACAAAAACGACGAATTGGTAACCACATTTGCATACCAGAATTTTCTCCCACATATTTTATTTTGTGGTTGAAGGGACTTCTTTCCAACATAAATGTTTTATGCCAACCATATCACGGACCAAATAGCCTAGGTAACTACTGAATTCAATTCTATGGTTACCAATAGGCCGGAACATTTTGTCAAATTCAATATCCCTTCTTTTGGCATCTTTTATCGAGAAGTCTCTATGCATCTTCAACATTCTTGTCATTCTCCTATCTTTTATGCTCACTTCTGTAAAGTCTTCTTGTTGTGGATGCTTTTTTGATTCTGGAGCATTTTCCAATTCTTTTTCTTCTAACACCTCCAAATCATCATTTTCAGAATCTTCTGACTCTGGAAATAACCGAGGCAACATATGAAACCATGTGATGTTTAAGTAGAAACAAGTAAGTACAAGGTTTCGCACATTACCTGTTAAGTCTTCAAATCTAGCAATGTGGAGCATATCTCCACCATCATCGTTATCTGATTGTACAATGTCATCATGCCTCTCATCTAAATCCACCGTTTCTTCATCAGAATCCCCCTCAACATCTGATTCCCTCCATTGGTCGTAATCATCATCTTCTGTCATGACAAAAGCGGTGTAGGTACATGCATCTCAGTTAAGAATTTGAGCTTATTTTGGAAAATATTAGCTAAACCTAACAGGATAGGCAACATGTGTTACACCTATTTTCTATTATATGAAAAGAAAACAAACATAAACACAGTGATGCATGTAACTTGAGGCTAAAACATCACTGCAACACACAAAATCCCCTCATGATTATTGTGTTATCCACAAAGAGAAAGGTACCGTTTAAACGGTCTTATATAAATTTTTGTTACAAAAGCCAAGAGCACTAAAGCACCAGATAATGATTATCAATTTTTAGCTTGAAGATATAGTCAAATTGGCCAACTAGTAACATGGTATTATTAAAAGTGGCACCAGATAATAAAGATCCTTACCTAAATATTATAATAGTTCAAGCATGTAACTTAAGCCTAAAATATTATTGTTGTAACAAAATGAAATCACATCTCATCGTACAACCCGTGATTGTCATTAACATGTTCTTTGATATAGCTGAATAAAAACCCTAATCATGCTTTAACAAGTAAACCTATAAGATCTAACATCTGATTCCACGAGATCAAACAAAAAATCTAACATAAAATTTAATATTCATTAGATAATGGGTTGTAGAAATATTACCAGCAACAAAGATCGAGTTCAAAGAGGTAGATTCCTTGTAAAGATTAGAGATAGTAATAGAATAAAAACCCTACTCATGCTTTAACTAGTAAACCTATAAGAAGTGATAGAATAAAAACCCTAATCATGCTTTAACTAGTAAACCTATAAGATCTAACATCTGATTTCATGAGATCGAACAAAAAATCTAACATCAATTTAATATTAATTTGATAATGGGTTGTAGAAACAATACCAACAACAACGATCGAGTCTGAAGAGGTAGGTTCCTTGTAAAGATTAGAGACAATAGTAGTAGAATTATGATTTCATAGAGAGAATGAATCGAGTAATAAAAACTTGTAGTCGCAGGAAATCCTGCAACACACCCCTTGTATTATCATGAATATGATTTCTAGATCTAAACTTATTTGATATGAAAATAAAGATAAAGATAATGAAAATAGGAAATAAGACACAAGTTTTACGTGGTTCGATCAATTTGATCTACATCCACGGGATTAGGGATCTTCACTATGATTGTTTATAATTACATATGGATTACAATTGAGAATCCATTAATGAGTATTTGGAGCTCTCTTTGGGGAAGAAGAAGGAGATAATACCACACAATAGAAAATACTCTCATAATAATCATCCTCCCCTTTCTCTCTCCTGCCTTTCTCTTTATATAGGTATTTTACATAGTGGGTGACAGCTCATGTACAACTAGTATTCCCCCTATTTTAGGATTCCTTGCTATGTTCACACACACGAAGGAAATCAACAAATCTCGCATACAAACAAAATGTGCTAAGCGATATTTGGACCCTATATCTTGCCTCTTTTTCCTTGAATATTGCTTGAAGAGAGATCTTTAAGGAAAAATCCATTGTTGTAATTGTTGATGCGAGATGTGTGATGTTGAAGTAGTCTTTTTTGATGAAGGAACTACGCGAAAGAATACTAATCTTCAAAAGCACGTACTTGCCTCTATTCTTTTGTGAAGTTCTGAAGCATTGAGAAGTATATATGAAGTACCGTTTCTTGAAGTATGCGAAGTATGAAGTATCCTTGAAGAAGTATAAGAAGTACTCAATCCTCGAAATATAAGAAGAACTCTGCGAAGTAAATAAGAAGTATCTGTCCTTGAATAATAAGTATTGCCTCTATTCGTGTGAAATTATTACTTCATTTTTGTTGAGGATTCTTGTTGTCGAGGAGATAAAGAACATAAAGTATTTTCTTGGTAATCTGTAGTTGCCTCTGTTCTTTATCTAAGAAGGTAGAATCCTTGAGAAAATGTTGAATTTGCGAATTGTTTCCTCATTCTTATCTTGCCTCTGTCTCATGTGTTGTGCTCATGCGATAGTATAATCTCTTCATGTTTCTTATAATTGTGTGAAATAATTGAGCGAAATAATCATATCGCTCGGAATAATTACATTCTGCAAAATTCTGACACATTTGACGAAATTTTGAATCATTCTGCGAAATTCTAAATCACTATGCGAAATTCTGAACAATCCTGCGAAATTCTTAACAATTCTGCGAAATTCTGAATAATTCTGCGAAATTCTGAATAACTCCGTGAAATTCTGAATAATTCTGCGAAATTATGAACAATTCTGAGCAATTCTGAGCAATTCTGAGCAATTCTGCGAATCTAATGTTTATGTGATGATTATGTTATGAAATGTGTATGCGATGTTTATGTCATGAAATGCTTATGCAATGCTTTTATCATGCGAGTATGATAAGAATGCTTATCTATTGCAATGTATAGCTAATGTTTGTGTTACTTAGCTCATTTTGCATGCTAAAATTGATGTAGCTTTAAATTGCCTCCATTTCTCTGGCTTTTTTTTTTAGTGTATGCATTCCTCTTCATGTAGTTATTATTCCTCACACGTTCTTACTTGTGTTTCATCTTTCCTTTTTCCTGCACTATTAGTATCTCATAACAGTATGATCATAATATCAAGTCTGCGGAATTTTCACTGCCTCAGTTTCATTTCCATATACGTATTCGCAAGCTTGTTTGCTTACATATAATCGTTCTCGCAAGCTTACTTGCTTACTCATTTTCTTATGTGGTCTTATTTTGCCTTCCTAGTTAAAGGTCTTATTTTTCCACCTCTTGTCATTGCGACAAAATCGTAGGACGTCTTTCCACTTTCATGTAAAAACCCATTGATCTTTCCTTAACTTTTTCTTTTGTATTATTGCCTCTTCAGGATTGTTGCGACAATATGACAAGCTTAAATATTCTTGCGAAAATAAAGCCCCATGACATTGCCGTCTTGCGACGAAATCGCAGGACGTCTTCTTACTTTCATGTAATGACCCATTGATCTCGTCTTATCTTTTTCTCTAGTATTATTGCCTCTTCAGGATTGTTGCACAAATATGACAAGCCTTAATACCCTTGCGAGTAAAAATCCTCATGACATTTGCGTCTTAAGACACTTATCAGCTCCCTAATGGAGGGTGTCGCCCTTATCTCCCCCCTGGTTGCCCCTTCAAGGAGACGTACTTCTACCATACAAGGTTAGCTCCTCCCATATGGTCTTAACAACAACCAGTTTTTTTCACAACCTCTTATCCCTTTTACCTATAGGGCTTATGGTTAAGAGACTGCACCCTAAGTGGGGTTTTCTTCGGTCCGAGTGCAGTATAAGCCAAGACTTGTCAAGAATGGCAAGGACGCTTCAGACGCCCCTAGCACTCTTGACTCAACCATGTACCTAGGCGCCTTGATCATATTCTGCACTCCTTGGGAGAGTCCTTATTACCTTAGTCGCCCAACCTAAGTCATATGCTTAGGATGAGAATCTAAGGTGCCCTCCCGGATGGGCTTTATTGACCCCAAATCTCCATGACTCAGGTTCCGGTGGCGGTGTAGCCTTTCCCTGAGCCATGCAGCAGGTACCCCCTTATATGATGTACTTTAGGTCTTACATTTTCCTCTTGTGAAATTGTATTCGCGAACTAGGGTGTACGTCATAAAGGTTCTACCCATTCTAATCTTAGATTTTTATGGATCTTAGATTGTCTCTTGCGAAATTTTCGCGTTTCTTTTTTCTTTTATTCTTTCATTCATTCTATCATTCTCATAATATCATATCATTTGAAGAAAAGTAAATATTCAAGAGAAGTTCTAATACATTATAATTCAGAAATCTTTGTAATTGTGAAATCTTTGTAATTTTGCGGTTGTTTCACATTTTGTAAATCAAATCAAAAATCTTTTTATTCTCTGTAAAAGAAATATTCTAGAGAAACATATAAATTAAATTTTCTCAGTTTTCTGTAATTTTGAAGTCTCGCAATCTTTGTAATTTTGAAGTCTTTGTAATCTTGAAATCTTAGTAATCTTTATAATCTTTGAAACCTTGAAATCTTTTTAATCGTGCGATTGAATTGCTTTTTTGTAAATCAAATCAAAAATCTTTTTATTCGTTTTTAGTATTTCAAGGAAGTGGTACTTATCTTTCATGTGAATCGCTATCGTTGTCAAATAAGTGAATAAATGCCTTGAAATGTATGAATTTCGCGCAGCAAAAAGAAGTGTGAGAAGTGAGACTTGAACCCTTGAACTGCTTCTTGGATTTTCTCGCACCATACCAATTGTGCTAAGCCTCTTTTACGAAATAATCAAAGTTCTTGCGAAGTAATCAAATTCCAACTGTGTAAGAGGCAATTCTGTATAAATTTCGCATAATAAAAATAAACATGCGGGAAGCAAGAATTGATCCTGCGACCTGCTGCTTTCATTCATGCCTCCTGACCAACTGTGCTAACCTCTCTTGCGAAATAATCAAAGACTGTGCGAAGTAAACAAATATCAACTCTGCGAAATGAATATTTGCGAAGCAAAAATTATTTGGTCGCAGGGAGAATCGAACCCATGTCCTCTAGTTTGCAAACTCCTTTTCTGAACATCTGCGCTACTTGTTGCTTGCGAAAGAAAAACACAATGCTGTACTTTATTCCATTTCTTCGCCTTTAGGATTTCAAAAATGTGCGAAAAATTAAGCTTGATGAGGGATTCGAACTCGATTCTTATAACTCACTCTAGCGAAGCTTGAACAACTGTGCTACCTCTTGTTTGCGAACTAATGAAACAATATTGCTAAATTATTTATTTTTTCGCTATCTGTAAAAAGAAGAAAACTATGCTCGCAGGGAAGTTCGAACTTGCGACCACGAATGTACATATTGTTCTCTTGACCAACTGTTCAAGAATCTCTTTGCGAAATAAACGCACAATGTTTTTCTCTTATTCTTTTATTCTCCCATGCAAATGAGAAGAAAATGAAAAATATGTGTCTCTGCGAAATTCGAACCCGTGACCTATCGCTTATTCGCTCCTGCTCAAACCATCTGTGCAAATTTCTGTTTGTGATAAAAATTGCAGCATCTGCCTCTTATCTTTTCTTCGTCCTTCCTTAACTTCTTTCTCATTTGCCTTCTTCTCCTGAACATGAAAATCTTCCTACTGAAACTTCCATTTTCTCCTTAAATTTCACCACAACAACTAATTTTTTTCTCTCACTCTTTTCATGTCTTTGAATTGTTGATGATGTTTACTCCCTAAAAGTGTGATTTCTTCCATAAAATTTCCATTTTTGAACCTAAATTTTGTAGATCTAGAAAAATATGAACAGTAGTTAATCTTCATGAAAATTTCTTGAATCAACAAGTTACAGGAAGGATAAATCCTTTACTCGTTCCCTGTTCTAGCGCCATTATGTAGTTGCAGGAAATCTTACAACACACCCCTTGTATTATCATGACTATGATTTCTAGATCTAAACTTATTTGATATGAAAATAAATATAAATATAATGAAAATAGGAAATAAGACACAAGATTTACGTGGTTCGATCAATTTGATCTACATCCACGAGATTAGGGATCTTCACTATGATTGTTTATAATTACATCTGGATTACAATTGAGACTCCATTAATGAGTATTTGGAGCTCTCTTTGGGGAAGAAGAAGGAGATAATACCGGTACCACACAATAGAAAATCCTCTCATAATAATCATCTTCCCCTTTCTCTCTCCTGCCTTTCTCTTTATATAGGTATTTTACATAGTGGGTGAAAACTCATGTACAACTAGTATTCCCCCTATTTTAGGATTCCTTGCTATGTTCTCGCACACTAAGGAAATCAACAAATCTCGCATACAAACGAAATGTGCTATGCGATATTTGGACCCTACAAAAATGAAAAAGTAGATCGAACTCATTTTTCTTTTTCTTTTTGGAATTGAACAAAACCATCAGGCGGGAATTGATTTTCCTTTTGAAATCATCCCGCCCAGTAAAATCCATTTTCATCACCCGCCAAACAAAATATTTTTGGTGTTTTTCTATTTTTATTTCCAAATTTTTGATGTGTAACCAATATGGTTAGTTTCCTTATTTTATGAGAGAATGTATCGTAGACAGTTATGATAAAATTGTTTCCCCAAAATTTTCGAAATTTTGTTTCCTATCTCTAACCAACTCGAGAAGAGGCTATAGAAAAAAGTACTTTCCTATTTCAAATAATATTTACCTTAATAATTTTAAGCTGGGTTGTCTCCTGTATTATTCTTGGTTTAGGGTGGAAACGTATGAATTATTAGTGGCACCCATGTAGGAAACATATTATTCTAATCATCCAGTAAGCTAATAAAGATAAATAAACTAAACCCATCTATTTTCAGGTTCATTATTTCCAGAAAACATAAAGTTCAACGTGAATCATTCATCACATAAATGTCAACCTATCTATCAGCGCAAAAAGCCTCCATCTAGTGCAGTACTTAAAAAATAAATAAAACCACCACTGAAAACAAAATGGTCATCAAAAACCCTGTTTAAAAAGCAAAGAACTTGTTAGATGAGTCTGGTTCTTTGTCAGATTAGTCTGGTTCCTCATTCTTATCCAATTCCATGCAAACATCATTATCATTAACATCGTCGTATAGCAGTACTTTACTTTCAATAGGACTTTACTTGTTCAAACTCATATTTTTGTTAAAAGTATTGGCAAGGAGATAACAAGATCAGACCTAAAGTGATAAATTGATTCTTATTGTTTACATGGGGGGGAAACTGTATTTTTCTACATTTCCTCCGTTCTTTCAGCTAATAATATTTATTTTTCCAAAAGAATGCACACCTCATAAATAAATAAATTTGCAAGAGTATATTGCATTCTGTAAACTCTAGGAACTTGTAAATAATTATCTGATTTATTTCATGATTTCAATACCTAAATAATAAAAGAATTCATAAACATCACCTTCTTCTAAATGACAAAATTAGCAAACGAAACAAGAAACGAAAACAACTTTCAAAGCGCCCACAAAATGAAATCGATAAATCAAACCATATCATCAAAAAAAAAACATATCAAATGAACCATCCCCCATCTTAAAACAATTCTTCTTGCAATGCTGAGGTGAACCTGATCACTCCAACCAGCAGGCTTGGGCGTCTTGTCATCCTCAGATTTGATATTTTCTGCTTCATCAGGCACCACATGCTTGTTAAGATCATGCTTGTTAACTTGGATTATCTGCCATATCCGGAATATCGGGACGATCTTCATCAATAATTTCAATAATAGAAGCAGGAGCATCATCATTTACAGTAGGAAGATCAGCATAAGCAGGAACATCAACATCCTCAACGCTACTGATTACAGCGTCCAGAGGAACACCAGGAATAACATCAGCATAAATAGGAACATTATCATTTCCAACACTTCTGACAACAGAACTAATTACAGTGTCGAGAGGAACACCAGGAACAATAGTTATTCCGTCTACAGTAATGATAATCCTCAATTTACGAGGACCAACCATCATTCGAGGACATTTTTGGATCCTCTATTCAGTTTCATCTCTAAAGTCCCTCTTAGCAGAACTCATTTTTTCCTCTTAATACTCTATGTTAATTTTTCTATGCTTGGTGTAATTTATATATATTTTTAAGGAAAACCCTAATTTCTTAGGTTTTCCATCATTATCTTAAATCACTATTCTTTGGTATTTACATCGAATATTCTATCAATGTAAGGAGATATGGAATGAATATTTGCATGTTTATCTAATTTCCTTTATAATCTAATATACATAACGAACATGCTTATCTCATAATTATCTTAAATCACCGATGCTTGTTATTTATAAAGGCTATCGGGTTATGAGTCGACCATTCATCCTCTTTAAAGAAAATGCTTATCTCATAATTCCAATTCCAATCCCCGCTAGGTGCCCATATATGAATATTTTCTTTGGAAATGGGAGCCCAAAAATCTATCCGGGGCCGATCAATTCCCTCATGGATGTAGTAAAATAAAATGTGAACTCCGAACATGACCATCCCAAGTGATGGATAAGTATTTATCCAAAATTCACTCCCAGGAATATGATGCGGGGGTGGAAAATGTTGATGGAACGTCTCGATGTCCAAATTGAAAAATATTATGCCAATATCTCGCTGACAACAATCTATCCAAAAAATACAACCGTGTGCGTACACACCTGAACTCCGAAAAGTATAAGAAATCTCCATGTTATGTTCCTCGATCCCCTCTTTTCTCCTAAAGTTTGTATTTGGACTTTACCATCCATGTGAATTCGAACTAACTTGTACTCATTGGTACGTTGACAGTATCCTAAACCTCCAATTACGTTGTATCGTGGATACCACGAAAGTACTTGATCCGTTGCAATTGGGATGCATAGTTGTGGCAGATGGAGGTGGTCACCAGTTTCTGGATTCATAATATATACAGGATCTTGTATGTCGTGGTGTGAAATATAAAAACAAACCATACCATTGCAAGATCCAACTATTGGGTGCAACATAGTCCAATCATCATGGGTTCCATCATTCGGGGCATCATGATTGTTGGCTGTTACGATCGGGCTGACATCTTCCTCTCTATAAAAGAGTTGGGTAACTTTATCTTTCCCCATTCTTGGCGTGACACCAAAAAGGAATCCAATTCTTTTTTCCCCAAGCATAGTGTTCAATTTTTGCATACACATTTGCTTGTTAAAACGATTTCTGTAGTTTTGAGGCGCTGAAGTATCTCGGTAGTTAATTCCGGCAACATATCCATCACTATTATACTGATGAAAGATTATAAAAAAAAAAAAAATTAAAAGCTTTTAGGATTTTCTTATTGTGAATGCTACAAGGAAATACGAGTATAAAGCTTATATATATATAGACATCCAATATACCTGTTGGCGAATGGTCGCGTCAGTCTAGGACGTTTTTGGATCCTCTCGTCAATTTAATACCAACAATCCCTCTCAATACTCTATGTTAGTTTTTTTCTATGCTTTGTGTAATTTGAAAACTCTAATTTTTTAGGTTTTCCATCATTATCTTAAATCACGATTCTTTGGTATTTACACTGAATATTTCAATTTCCATATTACTAAAAAATGAGATATTGTAGCAGTATAATGAGATATGGAATGAATATTTTCATGTTTATCTAATTTCCTTTTTAATCTAATATATACATTCCGAACATAACAAACTAAAATAAATCACGATCTCTTAAGAAATACCCAAATAATTTTTCTACTTTTCGACTAATTATCTAGGTGGGTTGGGGTGGCCCGGACGGCTGGACCATAGGTGTAACGCAAAAAAAAAGGAAAAAAACCAAAGGTTGTCTAGTTAAACAATGACCCAAACTAAATTGTACATTTAAACATAGAAAATAATCCAAACACAACTACAAGAGAAAAAAAAGCTACATACCCAAGGAATAAATTGTACATAGGAAAAAAATCCAAACACAAATACAAAAAAACAAACAAAAAACAACACAACTACAAGAAAAAGAAGCTACATAGATAACCCAAGGAATGTGTTAGTGGCATGGACATCATGAGTACATGTTTCCGATTGTCCACCAAAATTCTTCAACGAGACATCGCTCCTCATATGAGGAATAATTGCAACCTTGTTTGTTTCCCACAGTTGTGTCCCCCAAATTTCCGTCCAAGTTCTGGTGAGTGCATTGTAACGCAATAAACTCTCATTCTGCCACAATAGGAGGCCCTTGTTTTTTCCAAAATCTATCGGGTAATAGGCCGACCACCGTTCATCCTCATCCTTTTCCAAGAAAATGCTTATCTTATGATTCCAATTCCATTCCCCGCCAGATGCCCATATATGAATATTTTTTTTTGGAAACGGGTGCCAAGAAATCTATCCGGGGCTGATTAATCCCCTCATCACAGCAGGACTCATGGATGTAGTAATATAAAAGGCGAACTCCGAACATAATCATCCCAACTGATGGGAATTCACTCCTAGGAATATGATGCGGGGGTTGCGAATGTTGATGAAATGTCTCAGTATCCTAATTTAAAGAAATTATGCCATTATCCCACTGACAACAATCCTTCCAAAAAATACAACCATGTCCGTACACACCTGAACTCCGAAAAATGTAAGGAATCTCCCATGCTATATTCCTCCATCCTTTATTGTCTCCTAGAGTATGCATTTGAACTTTACTATCCATGTGAATTCGAACTACCTTGTACTCATCGGTACGTTGACAGTATCTGAAACCCCTAATTACAGGATACCAAGAAAGTACTTGATCTCCTGCAATAATTGGGATGCATAGTTGTGGCAGATGTAGGTGCTCACCAGTTTCCGGATTCATAACATATAAAGGATCTTGTATTCCGTGGTGTAAAACATAAAAAAAGACCATACCATTGCAAGATCCAACTATTGGGTGCAACTTAGTCAAATCTTCATGGGTTCCATCATTCAGGGCGTCGTAATTGTTGGCTGTTACGATCGGACTGAAATCTTCCTCTCTATAAAAGAGTTGAGTAACTTCTTTCCCTATTCTTGGTGTGACACCAAAAAGGAGTCCAATTTTTTTGTCCCCGAGGATAGTATTCCACTCTTTGGAGACACATTTGCTTGCTAAAATGCTTTCTGCAGTTTGGAGGTGTTGTAGTATCTCGGTAGTTAATTCTGACAACATATCCATCACTATTATACTGATGAAAGATTATAAATTTTTTTTTAAAGAATTTAAGATTTTCTTAATATTGTAGAATGCTACAAGAAGATACGAGTAATGCTTATATAGACATCCAATACACCTGTTGGCGAATGGTTGTGTCATTGATGAGCAGGCATTATTTGAAAGGTCACGTTTTTAATGAGCAGACAAGTAACGCATATTTTCATGTTTTATCTTTGAAAGGTCGCGTCCTTAATGAGTAGGCAAGTAAAGCATATTTGCCCGTTTTATCTTATAAGCGGTTATAGCTTAAACCTATAACTGACTTTTATTCAAAAGGAAACAAAATCTAAAGGAAAACCATTACGTCATGAAGTAGGTATGAAAAGACACCAATTCACTAATGCTGACCTCCTGGAATTAGAATACCCGTCACGACAACATCTTAATATTTACAACGACATTGGTTGATAATATAAAATAATTACTATCGATAAAATCCAAAACGTGAATTTAACACTACAAATATGTTCTACTGGAACCATAATTTATGTATCTCTATTTTTTCCCATTTATGTTCTGGTTTTGTGTTTTGGTGTCAAACACCAGTTTCAAATCAATAATTAGTCTACAAAATGAATCCCGATTAGTCACAAAATCTTTTTCATTCGTGTGCATTTTCAAGAATATCATCATTGATTTGTCTATCAATCACTTATACCATTTGCATCTCAAATTCTCGGTTCTTTTTACATTTTTCTTTTCCCCTCTCGGATTTAATTATAATTGTTGAAGAATAAACAAGATACTATGAATAATAAACAAATATGGTTGAGTCAACTGGTACAGTTGACATGAAGTGAATGGATCAACAACTCTTGTTGACATGGTACGGTTTATAGAAGTTTATTTGGGTTGCAAGTATTACTGGTTTTAAGAGTTTATTTACGTGAGAATTGTCTAAAAGTTTCTTTGTTAGAGTTTGATTATGTTTGGAAAGTTATTTTTCTTGAGAGTCAAGTTTGTTACTCATATAAATAGGTTGTTGAGCCATGAGTCGAAATACATCAATCCATGAGTAGAAATACATCAATCAAGAGAAGTTTGTTTGAGTTTTAGTTCTGTGTTCCTTTCAGCAAGTCTTTGATATCAGATTCTCTACAATAATGAACACATAAAATGTCTCCCTATAGATTCACAAAATTTATAACCATAAATACAACTGGAACACAGAAATGCCTCCCTATATACTAAATTGACCACCATAAAAGAAAATCCCCCTCTAAATTAGTCGGGAATATGTTTAAAAGCATTAACTCCATTAAATAAAATACCAACCATTATTACCAAAAATAAGACCAACTCTGATTCTTCAGATTTCAAAAAAAACTTTTAGTCCAAACAAGATACGAAAAAAAAATCAAAGATGAGAAATAGTACTTTTAAAAATATATAGTATATATATATTGAACACCAAACTACATTACTCTAATCAAAACAAAAACAAAATAACTACACTCGAAATATGTTTGTGGCATGGTCATCGTCAGTACATACTTCCGATTTTCCTCCAAAATTACTCAACGAGACGGCACTCCTCATGTGAGGAATAATTCTAACCTTTGCCCACCTTATCTCCGCAATTTCTGTCAAGGTTCTAGTGAGTTCATTATAACGCGCTAAACAGCGGTTGTTTTGCAATAGGAACTCGTTGTTCTTTCCCAAGGCTATAATCTTATAAGGCGGCCACCATAGATTCGAAGGCTCTTCCAAGACAATGCTCCTCTTAAGTTCCCAATTCCATTCTACACCGGGTGCCGTGCATGAATATCATTATCCGAAATGGGTGCCCAAAAATCAATCCGGAGATCATAAATATCGTGAATGTTGTAAAATAAAAGGCGAACTCCAGACAAGACCATTCGAAGTTTTGGAGTACTGAAACCACCATTCTCATAAATATGATGCGGGGGTGGCGAATGTGACTGGAATGTCTCATTGTCCAAATTGAAAGATACTATCTGAATATTGTCATAAAAATAATGATTTATCCAAAAAATACAACCATGTGCGTACACACCTGAATCTCAAAAAGTAAAAGGAAAATATTTGATGTTCCTCCATCCCTTGTTGTCGCCTAGAGTGTGTACGTCCACTTTAACGTCCACTTGAATTCGAACTACTTTATATTCACCTGTATGTTGACAATAGCCGAAACCCCCTACGACGAATCGTGGATCCCAACTAATTTGTGGCGTTGGTGTTGGATCGCATATTTGTGGCAGATGGAGGTGCTCACCCGCTGTTGGATTCATAATATAGATAGGATCTTGTATGCTGTGGTGTGAAACATAAAAACATACCAGACCGTTACAAGATCCAACGATTGGGTGTGACATGTTTTCATCATAGGATCGAATAATATTCCAGGTGCCATTGTTTCCAAATAACATCTGATAGAAATCTCCCATCATCGTGTAGTAATCTTCCTCCTCAATTTTTTCTCTGTAGAAGAGTTGTGTAACTTTGGAGGAGGTGTAGTATCTCGGGAGTTAAATCCGTCAACATTTCCATTACTATTACTGGTGAAATATTTTTTTTTAATGTAAAAGTATTTAGGATTTCGTTTTTGTTGAATGCTTATATAGACATCCAATGGATGCAATATGTGTCCCCACACAATACACCTGTTGGAATTTTCACGTCTTTTGGTGTTTCAAAATCTATTCGGTTAATGTGAAGCGTAATACGAAAGGGTACGAACCGTTACACCGTTTGGCCAATGGTCGCATCTTTAATCATCATTCCTTATTTAAAAATCCATGATCCAAACAAGAAGCGGATATTTTCACGTGTTTGTGTGAGATTTATTCCAGTTTATCAACATTCTGTTTATGTGTCCATTGCAAATTTAAAAATTAGGGTTATGACCATAGTATATTAATCTTTTGAAGACAAGAAATTAGGGTTATGACCTTAGTATATTAATCTTTTGAAGAAAAAAATGATCCCAATATATATTGCTATTGCCAATCATATATAGCTGTAATTTATGGTGTTGACCAATATACAAAATACAAAAGAGAATTTGAGCATGGTTATAGCGCTTGGCTGGACGGAATTGTTGCGCATGGCTTTGAGTAGGTGTGAATTACCGAGGGAATTACACCAAAAATAGAAATTTGTTCAGGGAAGATTAGGCATGGCGAATCATGGAGAGAGATACTTCAGATACCTACAGATTTGGAAAGAGTTTAACCAAGGAATGCACATTAGCGAAGATTACATGATTATGATCTACTGTAAGATAAAGAATATATGTACTCAATCAACATGGTTGTGTTTACGCCATTTTTTCGTGCTATTTTTCCGTATTTAGATAAATCATACTATATACTAAAATCAATGTGGTGTTGTACGTGTATGTGAGAATATATTTATCAATATGGAAACTGTTATATATTTTTTATTTGAGAGTGATATGCGGAATACAACTAAATTAGGTAATTGGAGATAATGCTCCTAACCTAGAAAAAATTAGGGTTCTTTCAATATATATATATATATATATACCACACCAGCATAAAAGATAGATTGATATATTAGAGGAATAAAATGAGTTCCAATAAGAGGATTAAAACAACTCCAAGGATAGTAATGGCCGTACCTACAAAGCTAAGGATCACCATAACTATTGATGGCATGTGTAAGGTTCCTGGCATGCCCCTGTTAGCTGAAGTTCAAGCTCACGTTGACAATCTTACTCTTCATGCTTCTGCTTCTGTTGAAATGGATGGTGTCCATGCTCCCATTCCTTCAAATGAGCCTGTTGGTGAAACTGTGTCTGGCGCACCAGAAATACCCAGGGAGACACCTCTAGAGCAAAAGGTACTTGAAGTTCCAGGACATCCTGCTAATGCTGCAACACGAGTACCAGATCCAGATGCGATGATATTAGTTGAGCAGGTAATCAAAGAAACTTTTTAATAATGTGGTTTTTGTTTTTAGAAATTGTTTATTTTGATTAATTATTTTTTTAAATATTGAGGATGTTGGTATTATTTTGGTTGGTTTAGTTTTTATAAAAATATTGGTTCTTTAAATTCTTTTCTTGATATTTCTTTGTTAATCAGTCATTTGTAATTAACTCTTTGAGTCAACACAATTCAGTGGTCAGAATACATTCTAGATTAGAATTAGATGTGTATATGCCTCCACCAGTACCAAGTAGTTTTGTGGGTCAGTGGAATCATGTAGGTTTCACCGGACTCAATCTTGAGTCAAGTTATTACGGCTTTGACAGATGATCTACTGCTTTTATACCTTTTTTTAATAAACTTAGACTCAGTTATAGTGTTTGGGTGTAGTATATTGTTACCATTAGTGAATCAAGATTGTAGTATGTTTTGAGAAGCAGTTTTGTACTTTAGATGAAAAGCGTCTAGAATTAGGATTAGTACCTTACCTTGTACCAGGATTCTAGTTCTGGATAGAATTCAGATAATTCTTTAGTAAATTCATAGATCATATAATACATTTCAACATACCACAGTTTAACATACCATTGCTCCTTCAATTAGAAATCACAAAGACATCTCCAGCATACCAAATGTAACCCACTATATTCAAATCAACGCAAAAATAAACCGTAATTGCAATTCCATTAACAAGATATACTAGTCAAACCCACCATATTTACAAAAAGACCCTAATTCCTAAGTAGTTCCATTACAATCAAACCCATTCACAAGATTCACGTCAAAACATGACCCAAAAACCTAGTCTGTAATTCCCTCAAACTTATAATAGATTAACTATTCATACCAGGAAAAACTAGACTTTTACCCCCCCCCCCTGCAAACACACACCTTAATTACAAACAAACTAAAACTGTTACCCCCTGCAAAACACCTTAAAACCATTAAACCTAAAAACTTTTAACACCTTAACACCTTAAAACTGTTAGCAGTTACCATCTGCATAACAGTATCAAAAAAATCCCACCTGTTCCAAAAAAAAATAAATCCAAATAGCAACATAACCACAAGAAAACATCTCTCAGCAGATTCAACAATATGAGGAAAATCATCAATAAGAAAAATGATTAGCAAACACCTACAAGATTTCTTTGAATTTTCACGAAGAAGTTCTTAGTCCGATTTCACAAAATCGAAGCTTTCCCATCGAAATCTTGTTGATGTTCCAGAGATGATTGTTCAGAATTATCACCATTGTTCTCATTGCTCTGCTGACTGTTATCTTCTTCGTTGTCGATGTCTATCTCATGATCGCTATAATCATTGCTATACTGACTGCCTATTTCAGTTGCACTTCCATAACCTTCATAACCTGCATCTTCACTTCCTTCATCATCTTCATTCTCTTCCTCAAAATCTCCAACCTCAATTGGTTCACCATTCTCATCAACACCATTAATTGTTTCTCCATCAGAATCAACATTCAATCCCTCATTCATGGTTCTTGCAAAAAGCCTCGGTATTGCTTTTTCTGCTAAGAACCTTTCATACCATGCATCCTCAATCTTCTTTTCTCTATTCCTCCTTTATTTCTCTGTCTCAGAATTTCTCTCATGATCATAACTTCTCTCAAAATCATTCTCTTTCTCTTCAGAATCACTTGAGGTTGCATTGCGGGTCTTTCTCCAAACAAATCTGCTCCTTCTACCCTCATCTCTCTCCTGTTTTTCTCTGGGTTTCCTCACATCTTGCAATTCTCTTCCTCTTCCGTTGTTCATACAGTGGAGCATTTTTCTGACGAACTCTTTTGAACTCAATCATACGATTTCTCTCGTCAATCTTTTGCTACAAAAAATCCATCAAATTCTCCAACTCTCTAGTAGAGAAAGTCTTGGGAACTTTCTTGGCGAACTTAAAAGGTGCAGAAGGCTGATTATCTCCGTTAGCATTGTTTCCTCCTATATCACCCATTATCTCTAATCTATGTTTTCTTTTCTTAATTTCCTTTCCTAATTTAGGATGATTTTATGTGTTTTGGAAATTCTCTATTTAATTTCCTTTTGTAGAGAAGATGACATTAATAGTCATTTAATGCATTCTGTGGAACGTCTAGTCCCTTAGCAATTCACTCCTATTCAAAGGCATGCGCAACAAGTCCTAAACCCATCATAATAACTCATGCACACCAATATTGCTAATGGGAGTGTACCAAATTAGTGGGTGGTGGGTTCAAAAATCATAAGAGAAAACTGGTCTTGCCTTGGGGCTAGTACTCCACCCACTAATTTGGTACACCCCCATTAGCCTAATTGTAGACTCTTTCGATGGTCAATATCTAATAAATCTGCCATTAAGCGGTTGATAGACAGTTCAACCAAGCACTAATTATCATATTTGATTTTTTGGTAGATACTGCAGCGCCACCACCTGTTGAGGGACATGATGTGTCGCTGGTGTATTGCATCTATAATGGAAATGTTCACACCTGAAATGGCTGGGCCATAGTTAGGTGTACAAAAAATGGTCAAACATAAGGTCAAATACCAAATAAAATCAGCACACTTGTGTATATTTGGCATAAATATTTGATTTGATAATTAGTTAACAGATGGGCCATATCTTGAACTGCAACATGGTTTGGTTCAGGCATCGTGCCATATCTCAATACCCTGGTCCTTGAGTTCTGACCAAAAACAAAATAGGTCAAGCAAAATCAAATCAGCACTGTGCCACATAATGCCTAAATTTTAAACAAAAATAAAAAAGGTCTAAAGAGTTTCGAACCTCCAACCTCAAACTTAAAATAACTAAAGTGGACCACTGTGCCTCACTAACGTTTTTGAAATTTGATTTCCCTTCAAGATATTTTCTATTTTTGTTGTTGTTACCACTTAACATCTAAACTGGAGTACTTAATATTGTACTAGTTAATTCCTTTGTTACTAGTGCCTTGGATATATAGTAGTATCTTTTCTTTACTACTTTAGTCAACTACATTGCACTATTTTACTACCAATTCACATATTCTTAAAAGCAAACTAATAAAGTATTATGGAGTAATATAGTACTAGCTAGTGCCTTTGGAAGATCATAAATGCTTTTTTGGGCAATTTTTTTTTTGATTAAAATCCCAATTCATATTCTTAGAAGCAATTCTAGCTAGCTCTTACAATTAAATTTGTATTAAAAGAATCGATCAGTATTTATTTTTTAAAATACTGGCCGATAATATAGGATTTTATCATGTTTATGCCTTTATTCTGGACGAAACATGAAATATCAGTGATACATAAATATGAATATCCGATAATATCGCATTATTGGTCGTATCAGACCGATCAACCGATAATATTGGCAAGGATGTTTGGGGATCTTAGGTTGTCAGGTGTAACTAGTTTATTTGATTGGTCGGCATTATGAATTCACGAACGACTATGATTGGCTTCGTCGACAAGACTCGATATCCAAGTTTTTTTTACCAATGTCACTCTTGGACATGGCTTATTCAGCTAAACCATTTTTTATTTCGATGTCACGATCATAAAGAGTATAATTCATCCAAAATTAAGTTTCCGAGAGTATTTCCACCAAGATAAATTGACTGATGGTAATTTTCCATTTTTTCCGATGTCACTCTTGAACGAGCTTGTAAAATCTAAGTTTCCGGAGATCACCGAGATAAATTGAATTAATTTTCTATTTTTACTGATGTCATGGACGAGCTTATAAACCAATTTATATTTCGATGTCACAATCTTAGCAAGTACAATTTATCGCCCAAATCTAAGTTTACCAGGGAATATCTCCACCAAGATAAATTGATTGATGGTAATTTTCAATTTTTACCGAAGTTACTCTTGGACAAGCTTATAAACACCGTATTTTTATTTTGATGTCAAGATATTTTAGCAATTATATTTCATCCAAATCTAAGTTTTCGGAGATCACCGAGATAAATTGATTTAATTTTATATTTTTACCGATTTCACTCATGGACGAGCTTGTAAACCAATTTATATTTCGATGTGACGATCTATGGTAATTTTCAATTTTTACCGATGTCTCTTGGACAAGCTTCTAAACCATTTTTTATTTATTTTGATGTCACGACCTTAGCAAGAATTTTTCGTCCAAATCTAAGTTTCCGGGGAGTATTTTCACCGAGACAAATTGCTTAATGTTAATTCTCCATTTTTACCGATGTCACTCTTGGGCGAGCTTGTAAACCAATTTATATTTCTTCCAAGTTAAATTCCTTGATGTTAATTTTCCACCAAATTTTTTTATTTTATATTATACTGTATTTATTTATTTTCCAAAGCTATACTTGTTCACTAGCCAAGTTATCATGCCTGTACGTGGCTAAGCTGGAGGTTGAATCGCAAAGTGAAAACGTGTGTCACGGTATAAAACACGAGCAAGGGAGACTAGGAGAGTACTACTACTCGGCTTTTTCTTTTCCAAGTCTCTCTCTAAACTGAACCTAAGGTTTCAGTATCAAAAACTGAAAGTTTAAGTATCAAACCAGAGAAAATGACTTCTATACTAGTAACTTCCTTCCGATTTATTCTTCTTGATGATGAAGACAATGAGATTGTTTGTTATTCTGGTTGCAAGGTTGTTCCTTGTTTTGGAGATGAAGAGGATGATGAGATGTTGTTGACGATGAAGAAGAGGATGACGATGAAGAGGATGATGAGTATGATTCTGAGGATGATGATGATGATGAGTATGATTATGAGGATGATGATGATGATGATGATCCAGAACACTTCTTTTGGTTTGGGCCAGCGCTTGAGGATGAAGATGAAGATGATGATGTTGATGATGATGATGATTGGCCATACAAAGATGTGGTTACGATTGTCGACAGCAGCAGTGAAGAAGAAGGAGATTCTAAATGATCTAGTCCTCTGTTTTCATGGTTCTGCTATGCAAGAATGGTATTGAATCATATCTCAATCCATCATCTTTTGTTTAGTTATGTCTTTTTTTTGTGTGTGTGTTATTAGTGTATCTTATGTTTTTTTTAGATGTTTAATTAGTCTGTTTGTAAAGCTGCTTGTAAGTTTACTTTTTGTGAATGTTTAATATTTAAGGATGCAATATCTTGTTTAGATTCCAAGTGCATATGTTGTTTAATTTTTGTTCATTGTTCATCTGTTGGAGTATCAATCTCTTGATGAAACAGAATAAACTAGTAATGTGTTTTAGGGGGCTTGGCTTAGAGAGTTAGGGTTAACCATGATTTTGTTGTGGCTTTGCTGTTAAAGTGATAGGATCATGAATATGATAGGGAATATATCCTGAGTCTTGTATTAGAGTTGAAAAGCATAGCCAAATTTTTCATAAATTGCAATGCCAAATCTGACAAACTTAACCAACAAAAAAAAAACAGAATTGAGAGCACAATTGAACAGTAGGCCTTTGACTGCTACATAATTTTTCTTACACAATAAACAAAATTAGCATACTAAAAATAATGTAAAAAACTTGAATTTAGTCTATGCCGAGTGCTCAGCCATAAATTTTCTAGTCTTGGTGGCTTCCTATGTTCTTATTCATTATAATCATTATCCAAATGTTCACCATACCTTTTCTCAAATGCATCCCAAGAAGCAAAATCCTTAGGAGGAGTATCCTCTTCAACATGGATCATTTTCCTAATATGAACTAATTATCATTCTTCATCGACATACTCTTCTAGTATATCACCAACGCTTTCCACAAAGTCATCCCATGAAGAAAAGCCCTTCGGAGGAGGAGGATCATTATTAACAAGACCATTGGCAGGAACAACACATTTCTCATTAGAATTCATCCTCTCAACTCCTTCGTTCTTTTACTTATGAACGAGGTATATAAGATCCAAATCTAGCTAAATATATTATTTTTTCCTATAAATATCTAGTATGCAAATCTAAATATAGTGGGTGGGTTATGTTTACCATGAATATAACAAACGAAAATCAAGGTGATATATGGAAAGTGCGATTTTGCGGATTTTGCGAGACCCAACAGAAAAATATTGCATTAGGATTCTAGGATTAGACTACTGATCGTCAGTTCTAATTAGACGCCTATATTCTTGCTGAAACCCTAAATAAATCTCTAAGTATCCTGACACTTTAAGCATTCATGTCAATGAGATAGTACACTTGTTAAAATTAAATGTTTACCTTCCTTATTTAACAAAATAGTCCTTCCTTATTGAATTTCAGACGCAATTTTTCCTACTACATTATTACTACTATCATAGTTGATTTTTTGTAAAATTCATAGACCAGCATTTATTTATCATGCACGGTTTACCAGGGTTTACAGGCATTATGTGACGCTGGTGTATTGCCATATCTTGATTTGTCAAAATACATCATTATTATCCTCTCCTGACCCGTCCCATATCTTAATTGCACACAACGTTATCTTTAAGAGTAAAACGAGGCGGTAGCCTAATTTGAAGGCCATAAATGTAGCATTATGGTTCACCAGAGTTCGCATGTTTGACTCATGTATCAAGCCATATAAGTACCTGACCAAGTGACCAACAATAAGATCTAGTTAATAATAAAATAAAATAATAATATTTTACATCGACGAAATTAGGGATGGTCATGGGGCTGGTACTATCAATCCCAGTCACTGCCCCGTTCGTAAAAAAAACACCCATCCCCGCCCCGTTACCCATATGAATTGGGGCGGGGCAGGTATGGGAATACCATATGGGTCGGGTTTGCCATGGGTTACCCGTAACACTGAGTTAATACATAAATTTGATTATAATCAAAACTTAAATATGATTCAAACAAAAATAATAACGTAAGAACGACGCATTCTGGAATCTTAAATTCAGTAATTTATCTTAAAGTGAACAAAAGAATCTGTTAATGACTTATTAGTTTTTCTTTTTTTTTTTTCCTGTCACGTTCTATCTTCGTCCACGTTAACCATTTCATTATCTGCTTCATTTTCTCTATTTTAACTTTTAGAGAATGTGTTTGATCACAAAAAAAAAGAACGAAAGTGATGAATGTACAAGAACGATCGAGAATATGATAAATGAAAGAAAGATCGACTAAGTGGTGGAAGTATAAAAATTATACACATTGTTGCATAAAAGTCTAAACCCCTAACTTGTGAAAGATACGGGGCAGGTATGGGGCGGGGACCTTGAATCCCATCCCCACCCCATCCCCGTAGCTTAGTTTTCGGGTATTACCCATACCCGATCCCATCTCCATTTGTGCGGGTAAAACCCTACCCGAACGGGGCGGGTACCCACGGGGATGGGTTTGGGTGGGGAAAATGGCCATCCCTAGACGAAATAGGAAAACTCGCAACAAGCTGCGTCGCGAGACCTTTTTGAATTGCAACCTAACCTATGGAAAACAAACTCCCTCGAACCAGGAGTCATAACATTACTGTGTATGACTTTCTTAAATCTTCTGAGGAGTCCAACCTCCTCCGGAGCTAAAAAACCAAAAGTATCAAAAGCAAAAGGAATAAAGGTATGCCCATTATCAAGACACGCTTTCTCATGTTTCTCTATTTTACCTGAGGCATCCCTCAACGCCGCTTGCCCGACTATAAACGTACCATGTACAATTCCTACTAACGGAGAAATCCCAGTAAGATTAACACATGCATGTTTTCCGTTAGCCCACCCAAAAATTAAAATATCTGCTGGTTTGAGCGTCGATTTCCCTTCGAGTGGATCAGTCAAAAAATTGACAGCCGCTTCTTTATTTGCAGAAATACCGGCTCTCCATAGTATATCATATAAAATGTACCATGATCATGTCTATGTTTAAAACTGGGGTCTACCTTACAATGAACTGCATGTTTCCCATAATTGGAATAGAAAGTAAGAAATCTTGAACATGCCCGGCTTGCAGACAACCTGTAAACTCTATCCATGTCTTTAACTTCTTTACCAACAATTAAAATAAAAATATGGTCAAACATAAGGTCCCTGCACAAAATGTGTATATTTATTTATTTGATTTTAATTAGTTAACAGGGTCTATATCTTGAACTGTAGCTAGCATGGGCAACTACCAACACTATGTCAACAGCGCCTGAGACATAGTCTATTCTTTCTCCCAAACGATCAGCAGCAGAAATCTCTCTCGAATCATTTCTTTTTCGTCGAAATCGAAATCCAGTTTCATCTTCATCAATTTCACACCCTAAAATCTCCATCAATCTTTACTCAATTTTGACTTAGATTACAGAGTTTGGATTTGGTTTATTGAATATTCAATCTTCTCTAACCTGTAACCCTAAATTCAAAGTTGGGTGAATTGAACGAACCACCACCACCAAGTTCGTCCTCTGCTTTCTAATAGAAGACTGGGTGAATTCATTGAATTAATTCCACGATGATTATCTTCATGTAATATTCATTTGGGGTTTCTTGGAGATTCATCTGCAGAAAACTTCATCAACAACAATGAATCAATTGATTCTTCTGTGAAAGATCGATTCAGGCCTAGATTTAAGTTTAATCGATCTCTCATATAAGTATTTCTTGTGATTCATAATTTTGGAAATGCAAATCTTGGTCATCTTCATCTAAGGTATTTCTCATTCATTCATTTGGGGGTTTAATGATTTTTCAAATTGGAGGTTACACACTACTGATTTTGAATGGTACAATTTATGATGGTGATTATGAACATCTCTATCTTTCAGATTTTAGGTGTATTATGTTTGCTGTGAATTGTATCCTATTTTGAGAATGTTTTGGTGATTATGAACATTTCTATCTTTTAGATTTTTTGTTTATTATGTTTGCTGTGAATTGTATCCTGTTTTGAGAATGTATTGTGATTATGAACATCTGAATTGCATGATTTATGCCTCCACCAAGTAGTTTTATATGATAGTTGACAAATGATCTTAAACTAAGACATAATATTTGGTTGTATGATGCCATCATTGGTGAATAAATCTTGTATTATGTTTTGAGAAGCAGCATCTCAGGAGTCACTGTGATTTGTATTCACTGTCAGATTGTAGAATTAAATTAGGTGTGCATATGGCTCCACCAAGTAGTGCTCATGTCAATTATGTGCAAGTCGAATACGACGCAACCAACGCAAGCCAATTATTGTTAGTCACTGTGATTCGATCTTTATATCTAAAGATCAAACATATATGGATGTTCGTAATGTGTCCCTTTGCCAGATTGTAGATTAAGACTAGGTGTGTATATGCCTCTCTATCAAGTGAATTAGACTAGATAGAAAAACACTAAAGTGACTTGTTGTCAATATGCATTTGTTTTCGATACATCTTAGTCTTGTACATGATCCAGTTCTTTGACTGTAGGTTTAGTTTCTAGAATACACCCTGCATCTCCAACATTATCGACGCACAATCATTGGCTAATATAAATAAGCCGACTTCATCATATTGCATTTAAAAAAGTTACAACCATTCTGTTCATTCAGTGTTGAGAAACATTTACATGTTCATAAACTTAAACATACCCATTTACAAATATTTCACCATCTTACCCACAAAAAATCTAAATATCAAAAAGAAAAAGAAAAAAGCAAAATAAACATAACATTCCCCTGCATTTTCAGTCTCCATTGCTAGAACCAAAAAAGAAAATATGATTCAGTGACTTACCATTTCCATAGACCCCTCTCCATTCAAATTCTTCTCTGTACTTTGATAATAGCTATTTCTTAACATTATGTCATCATTTCCATTCGAGCACTTACCCAAAAATCCTACATCTCTCTACAGAAGAATTCAAATGTCGATAAGTCTTACTCATTGTCATACCCATCACTCGGAATCAGAATCATCAGAGTCATCTTCCTCCTCATTGGACGCCTCTTCCTCATCATCATACCCCTCTTCTTCCTCGCCAGGCCCCTCTTGCTGCTCATCAAACCACTCTTCCTCCTCGTCTTCATCTGCATCGTCCGCTTAAGAATCGGTCTTTTGGGCCAACAATGAATCATTAATCCCAAATCTCTCATCTTGGCGAAAATCCTCAATCATCACTCTTAGAGCAGATTTTGTATCACTTCGATACCCAAAAAAAGCAGCAGGCTCTTCATCTTCGGAAGCATCACTGTCATTTTCTTTTTTCATACTCCCCTTTCAGCCAACCTCATCTTTTTAGCATGAACTTCCCATAACTTCTCCTCCTCTTCTTCATCTTTGAAAAGATTAAAACGACGCTTGTTTTGCAAAATTTGTACCGTTTTTTCAACTGGTTTGTCTTCTGCTTTGATTACATCCACTGCAACATGCATCTCTTCCCAGAGTGTAGGGACTTCAATATCATATAACAAGTCATTTACTCTCTTGTTTACCTTCTCCAGATCATCCTTGTTCATCTTCCCAATCATATGCATAGTGGATGATAGCCTTTCACATCTTTCTTTCTATTCTAACTCTTTCAATAGTTGCTCTTCAGTCATGGGGGCTTTACCCTTTGGTCTGTGTTGGCCATCATCACCAGCCATTTTGATTGATTTGATTTATTTTGATTTGATTGAGAACAATTCAGAAAATAGTAATCTCCCTCTACAAATTCTCTCTCTGAATATTTTTGCTCTCTGACCCTTTGGTTTCCTTGTTAATCCCTTTGGTTTCCCTATTTATTCTCTCTCTGGAATAAACTATATTCTTGTAGGGTCACGGTTATTCCCAAGATAAAGATTTAATCGAACACGTACCCTAGTCTAATTGGCACCTATTCTAACCCACAATGTCATAATGACGTGATAAACCTAGGTAAAATGTCATTTTGGTTAATCAAAGTAGAATTTTTTTTTTTTATTTCCTTCTCTTACTTGCGCGGGAGAAAGACTGGAAGAGGCAAAATAGAGAAACCCTAGGTAAGGGATTCTTTCCTTCTCTTATCAGATTAAATTCAAACTTACTTGTTTAATTTCATGAATGGGGGATGTTTTTATTTTATTAATTTGAAATTACTATTGTTAGGGTTTCACGTATATACCTTTCCCAAATCTAAAATCGTTTTCTACTGTATTATGTAAACCTAGGGTTCTATCAATTTTAAGAGTTTTTATGATCTTGGCTGTGATTCTATATCTTAGTAAGAATTTTAAGAGTTTTTTATTGTCAGGGTTTGTTTTGTTTTGTTCAGGTCTTTCATATTTTTATGATCATAAACCAATATAGGTCTTTCATATCTTAGTATTAATTGGTTGAAAAAATTGATGTTTTATGTGATTCTTGTGACGGAAATTATGGAATTTGGTTTAGGTTGAGCTAATTTTTGTTACTAGTGGATGTTAATGGATTTAGGAATTTGATTTTGTTGCTATAAGGAGTAAAGGTTACATTGTGGATTAGGTCGGCGTTGTTATATAGCTGGAAAGGAGAATCCGTTACTATATTCTATCGATTTTGTTTTTCTTCACTTCGCAACGGTGTTCTATCATGCTAAGCAATTGGTTTAACATGGAAGAAGGCGTATTTGAACCCGACGTTCGACAAGCAACGCACGTGCACTCCACTTGTAGGCTATTAGAGAACCTACCCATTCCATACCTCCACATACAATAAATGGCATCATTTGACTCCGCGGAAGATTTGGCAATCACCAAAGCATGGGAAGCCGAAAGTCGAGTTCTAGATCGCTCCTCGACCGAGACCCTTTGGGCGAAGATACACAACAAATTTAGCCAAGATTATGGGAACCCGAGAGGAAGAAGTGTTCAACAAATCAAGGATAAGCACAACATCATCCTAGATGCGATAACTGGGTTTTTTTAAATCAAACACCGTATCTGGCACTCAAGCCACCTGAGCTTGTCCCCTCTACAACTTGTACGTATCTTTATGGTTTATTCCGCACAATACTTTTTTCAATTTATATGTAATCAATAAGTTTGTGTGTTGTTTTTGTAGCACGAAACCGTTAAAGCGCGCTACTTAGAGGAAAAGGGGGAAGCATTCACATTTGATGAAATCGTTTACTTCATAGTATTCATATTTTCGGAGTACCACCAGCTACGGAGTACCACCAGAACTCAATGGTGGGTGAATTGGACTCCATACTCTTATTTGGATTCCAGATAGCAAAGGCCAATTCTCTGTTAAGAGTGTCTATAATGTGTTGTCTGGTGCATCTAATACTTTTGAAGGTACTAATTCTGTTTCTCCACAGTTATGGAAAGCTTTATGGAAGTTAAATTATTTGTTTGGAAGTGCTTAAAAGATATAGTTCCAACAAGAGATAAACTAGCTAGATATGGAAATTATTTGTTTGGTTTAAATATTAATGTTAGTAATATTATGGTACAACATTGTTCATTTAGGAGCTAGATTCTCTCTTGGTTTTCTGCAGGAAATAATATTACCTTTGGTGCAGGACATTTGAAGCATCAGTTTGGAAAATTTGATGTTCAAAGATTTTTCTGAACATAACTCCAAATAAGACAATGTCAATAGATGTCATTAATAAACTTGTGCCTCCTGGAACTAATCTTGTTTCTTCTACTAATGGGGTTGTGCAGCCGCTAAGATGGAAACCTCCTGATAATGTTTACAAATTTTGATGTTTATTTTAAGTCAGATTCATTACAAGGTGGAATATGGCTAATAGTTAGGAATTGTGCAGGTAGCTGCATTCGGGTGCAAGGACAATGCTTCAATATAGGAATGGAGATAGGAGTTGTAGCTGAGGAGCTAGAATGTAAGGCTATGCTGGCAGCTGTTACTATGGCACAAACTTTAATCATGTTATCTTTGAATCAGATTGACAAACTTTAATAAAATCCATCAATGATCAAACCTATTATGTTAATTGGATGAATCAAGGTTTGGTTTTAGATATTAATTCTAATTGGACAAAACACGCAAATATAGTAGTGTGTTTTAGTTCACTTAATTCTAATTGGGGCCATAGCAGTTCTTATGATTTTTATTTTCAACTGCACCAACACGTACTCCACTTTATACAAAGATAGTTTTTTACTTTAGTACCGTTATAACAACTGGAGCAACACGTACTCTGCTTTTTACCTATCATTTTGATTTATTTATTTTTGTTTCATTTTGATTTATTTTCTGAATTCGGGTACGAACAAAAAAATCTTCAGTATGGAATGAATATTAATTGCATCGCATCTAACTCCAGTCATTTAGAGCCGTCAAAGCAGAAAATTATGCAGCAGGATAACAAGATTTGACTGAGAAAATTCTAAACATAGAACGTACAACATGCAAATTGAAGGATCTTTACCTACCTATTTTAACAAATTATTTACGATATACACTTAAATATTTTGCCAA
This sequence comes from Papaver somniferum, assembly GCF_003573695.1. Classification (NCBI taxonomy): domain Eukaryota; kingdom Viridiplantae; phylum Streptophyta; class Magnoliopsida; order Ranunculales; family Papaveraceae; genus Papaver; species Papaver somniferum. Next base: position 5,039,008 of record NW_020619603.1, on the reverse strand, counting down.
ATTATTTATTAGTAACGATATTGCCAACTCCATTTACCCTACGTGTTCATCTCTCTTGTCTTAAATCATTTCATGTTTCTGCTCTTAAATCTTCTAACCTCCCCCTAGAAAACAAAACAAGTTGTTTACTTTGATCATCTGATTCATCTCCTGGATAAACCATATATTCCCCTGTCAGTTTTGCTTTGCAGATTAATCGGATCGACCGTGTAAGTAATTCTTTTTAGTACTACTTTGTTAACTGAGATTGTAACTCTAATGGTCATAGTAGGGTAAATATCGTCTTCACATGCAACTGTATGTAGGTAGATAACCTATGATTATTTGTATGATTCATATATGATAACCGAACTCACATTGTGATTGTGATTACTCTTTGTGACAAGTTTTATTATTTCGTAGTTTTATTCGGACCACAATAACATTTTCACAAGATGCTGACAAGTTTTTTCTCCGTCCAGGTATCTGAGAATTCATAGTGGATCCTAGAGTGGATCCTAGAGTAATGGATAAATCTTGTATGTATACTGATAGAAACAAACCGCATTATCAAGACGGAGTCGATGCATTTATAAAGTTTGCTACGCATACATACCAACAAGATATTGCGACTAGTAAACGGAAACCATACAACAAGGGCAAAGTTAAGTTTCTATGTCCATGTGTGGAATGTCTCAACGTCTACGTGCAGAAGGAAAGTGAAGTTAAGTATCACTTATATACTTCCGGATTCATTCAAAATTATGCCGTATGGACTAAGCACGGAGAAGGAGATGATTCATCATGGTGGACACTTCTGGATGGTAATGGCAGCGACGGTCTGCACTCTGATGAACCAGCACATGTTGCGGAGACTATAAAAATGGTTAATGCTTTATTAGGAGAAAAAATTTCAAAGGAATCTGAGAAGATGCAACGGATACTCAATGATGCTGGGAAACCCCTATACGAAGGATGTAAGGATTTTACAAAGATATCTGCAATGTGTGAACTGTTTAGCTTGAAGAGCAAGCACGGAGCTTCCGACAAGTTCTTTAATGAACTTATACCACTGTCACAATCCATGCTCCCTCCAGGAAATGAGATGATCAAAAGTACATAAGAAGCTAAGAAGGTGATGAGAGATTTGGGTTCAGGTTACGAAAATATACATGTATGCATCAATGACTGCATTCTCTATAGGAAAAAATACAAGGATGACATCAAGTGTCCCACCTGTGGGGAATCAAGATGGAAAGTTGACGACACCACCAAAGAGGTGCATGAAAAAATTCCGGCAAAATTCTTGTGGTATTTCCCAATTATCCCAAGACTGAAACGGCTGTTTCAATCAAAGAGAATTGTCGAATATTTATTATGGCACGACACCAGAAAGAAAGAAGAGGGTGTTTTACGGCATCCGGCGGATTCACCAGCATGGAAAAATATAGATGAAAGATATCCCGTAATTCGTGATGATCCTCGAAATCTACGGCTAGGCATTTCGGCTGACGGGGTTGACGTAAACAAAGGCATGCAAAAACAGCACAGTGTGTGGCCAATTCTGACAGTGATTTACAACCTTCCGCCAGAGTTGTGTATGAAAAGAAAGTTCACCATGCTGTCATTAATTACCGATGGGGGGCCTTGTAAGGACATTGGTGTTATGTTACAACCGTTTGCCGAGGATCTCAAGGAATTGTTTGAGGGAGTCCAATGTTTTGATGCGCTGAAACAGGTGATGTTTACTCTACGTGCGGTTGTTTTATGGACAATAAATGATTACCATGCTCTCGGTACACTGTGTGTTTGCCTCTACCAGGGACGAGACGCCTGTAAGGTGTGTGGGAGAAATACTTACTATGGCAGTCTAAAACATTGTAGAAAAGAGGTTTATACCAGGCATAGAAGATACCTACCATACGATCATCCATTCAGACGTCAGAAGGGGTTCAACGGATCGAAAAGAAGAAACTGAAAAGGCTCCGGAACTTATGACCCCGTCATAAATATACAATGAGGTAAATATTATAAAGAATAAATGGGGAAAGGGACGGAAGAACATTGTGGTGGAATTCGTGCAGGATAACCCTGGAAGAGGTGGAAAGATGAAGAGAATCAAAAAGACCATCGACCCAAAAAAGGGGAAGGGGAAGGAGAAGGACCAAAAGGATTGACTGCTAGGTGCTTCTCATTCAGAGGCTGCATGCATGACTCCCCGAATGTGGATTGACTGCTAGGTGCTTCTCATTCAATTTATAACTGTCCAATTTCTTCTCAGAATCTAAAACTGGTTCTGGTTGCTTATGAGGTTTTCCATGTTGTGGAGTTTCCTGCAACAAGAGATTAAATGTATTATATATATTCTAAATCCAAGGTAAATTCTTCCTTCATATGAATTATTTGTCTGTCATATGAATTCTCAACAAGAGACAGACAAAAGTCATTTTTCCAACAATGTGATAAAGCCAACTTCACTGAAGGCCGCGCCATTTTTCACAGCTGACGCCCATAATAAAATCCGTAACCAAATATCAATTTTCTAATTTACACTGGCGGTATCATGTTGTCCACCATTGCATAGATTTCATGCACGTCGAAAAGAATGTATGCGAGAGTATCGTTGGAACATTGTTGAACAATGAATTCAAGTCGAAAGACCACCTTGCTGCTCGAATGGACCTGAAGGAGATGGGTTTTAGAGACGAGTTGCAACCTCTGGAAAATGGCAAAGGGGGATATATACTAAAGGCAACATGTCATTCATTAAGCCCGGAGGAAAATGACAAGTTTTGTGCAACATTATCCGAGATAAAGGTTCCACAAGGGTATTGTTCAAACTTTTCAACACTGGTGAATCGAAAATATTTAAAGCTTATCGGACTAAAATCGAATGATTATCACATACTAATGCAACATTTTTTGCCCATTGCGATTAAATAAATTATGCCGCAGCCAACAAGATATGCTATTATCAGGTTTTGTTTCTTTTTCAGGGAAATATCTAGCAAAGAAATCAAGGTGGCACAGCTAGAAAAATTGCAGTCGGATCTCGTTGTGACGTTGTGCTTGCTCGAGAAATACTTTCCTCCATCCTTTTTCGACATCATGGTTCATTTAACTGTGCATCTTACCAGGGAAGTGCAAATTTGTGGTCCTATATTCTTTTGATGGATGTATCCGTTTGAAAGGTGCATGAAGGTCATAAAAGGGCATGTGCGAAACAGAAACAGACCTGGAGGAAGCATTGTTGAAGGGAACCTTGCGGAAGAGACAATTGAGGTTATCAGTGAGCACCAACAAAGCATGAATGATACAGTCGGAATTCCACCAGACAAACTCAACACATCTGGCACTGGCGAAGATTCTTATTCTTTCAGGGGAAAACCAATGTCAAATCCTCAATTTCCTCATGTTGATAAGGATCTGTTTGGTAAAGCGCATTTCTATGTATTGCGGAATTCGCCTGAAGTTGCTCCTTATGTTAAGTAAGTATAACTAGATCTAACCAGATAACCTCATTTTTTATTTAGTTTTTGATTCTGTGTCCGAATTTCTGTAAAGATAATAACATCAATCATTGCACTGTCTAGCCGACACCAGAATTTTTTGAAGGATAAATATCTTGGTATGAGTGATAGACAGCTGGATCAAAAACATTGTGAAGAGTTTGCCAAATGATTACAAAAAGTGTTAAGAGTTTACAGAAAATTTCACTCTTTCTATGTAACTTTTGCTTTGAGACGGAGGCTAATCCTTATAATGTATTTCAGGTTGAAAATGAGTGGGAAGACTCTAGGGAAAACTTCAATCAGGACTTAAGGTGGCTATCAATCCCACAGAATGCACAAATAGAGACATACGAAGCATATCACATCAATGGATACCTGTTTCGCACAAAATCTCATGATGGTTCCGTTAACCAGAATAGCGGGGTTTACGTAGAGGCAACTGACATGCACATTAGACAAGTGGGGATTACCCTTAATCTGGCGGATTATTATGGTGTTTTACAAGAGATATGGGTGCTGACATATCATTTGCTGAAATTTCCACTTTTCAGGTGTAAATGGGTTACCAAAGCAGGGGTCTCAAAAGACAAACTTGGTTACATTTTGGTTGAGCTTGATAAGTTGGGACTCCAGGATGATCCGTTCGTTGTAGCCTCCCAAGATAAGCAGGTATTTTATGTGCTAGACTAGGAAAATAAAAGAAAGTCTATTGTGTTAGGTGCACCTACCAAATATGGAAATATGCTGGTGATGAAGTCGACGAGGAATTCAGTACGGCAGCTATTTGTCGGAATGAGTATAAATTTCCAAAGGTAGATAAACTTGACCTGAAAAGGACATCCAGGGATGATTACTATAGGGACGATATTATGGTTTGAACTGCAAGGAAACCACCAGCACCAACAGCAGTCCCTGCTTCTCAAACAACTGCATCTGAGCAACCATTTCCAAGGACTAAGCAACAAGCCAGGTGATAAAATGTAGTTGTTTGGATTTTTCTGTTAACTAGATAATGAATGTATGGATTGTTGAAAAAAAATTGATTCTTAAATCATGGTGGGGTTTTGTATGCAGATGGGTTTTAGCAATGTTAGATGAGTTTGGATTTGGATATACTGATTATTGAATTAATATTCTGTCATGCTAGGATTAGTAGTAATAGTACTAGGCTTGCACATAGATTTTTTTTTGGAATTGGGCCTAAAATAGTCTTTGAATTAATCTTACTCCAACAACATTTTATAAACTGGAGTAATACCCACCATCTTAAACAGCATTTTATACACCCTATTGATTCATTAATTCAGTCATTCCTACCCATCTCTACTTAACAATCATTGGAATTTTAGAATCATTCACCAAGAACATTTCTTGTTTGTACATTTACAAAAACAAGAAGACCATAACAAAAACAAGTCCAATACTACAAACATTCCTTTAACATTTATCAGCTCATTGAGCATTATATCAAGTTTTTTAAATTTCCGCATCAACACCACAAGTTCACACAACTATCAAACCCTCAAAAGATCAAAGCTTTAAACTACCATTACAACTACCATTACATATTCTCAAAATACCTTCACCAAAAGGACATAACCCAAACCCCTTTCATTACAAACCATTACTACAAACTTGAAACAACGACTACCCCTTTCAACTTTACAATCCAAACACAAGAAAATTCCATGTATCTTAGTACTTGCCCACAAAATCAAAATAAAAGGAAATCCAAAACCGTCTGCATCAACTTTCAAAATACAAAGAAACTTGCCATCTTTCGCACCAACATCAGGAAGAGTAGAAGGAAGGAAAATTACCAGAAAAGTTGTTTTGCAAAAAACTTGTTGATCGTTTTCAGGATTTATGCAATGCCTGGAAATCTAGCCTTTCCTGGTAACTCTAATGACCTTACCACCGCTCATCCTCATCAGTATCCAGACCCTCTTCACCATAGTCCTCGCTATCATATGGTGCAGGAGAAGTCCCACTGGATGATGATTCATCATCAGTATCCTCATCCCCTTCTTCCCTTTCTTCCTCATTTGACTCATCATTGAGATTAGAGATTCGACGGCTCACCTTCACTGCAACAGGTTCACCCTCACTCATGGTGCGAGCAAAAATCTTGGGATTGGCAAGTTCATATTCAAATCTCTTTCTCGCCTTCTCATCATGATAAAAATTCATCCTTTGCTTGTCCTCCGCAGCATCTGAATCTAGGTCACTGGTATCCACTTCCTCCACTTCATACTCATACCCTTCTGAGGCCTCGGAATCACTTTCTGTTGAACTGCCAAACTTTGGGGTCTTGGCCTGCTTCTCATCCTTTTCCTCATCCTTCCTTTCTTGCCATTCTAAGAACTTGGGTAGCCATGCATTTTAGAGAGCCTCAAATCTTCTTTTCTTCCGCTCCTGAACAGCCTCTTCTGCCTCTCTCTGACGAGTTTTCTCTTGAATCCGATGATCAATTTCAGACTGTGCATCTTCTCTTAACTGCTGTAATTCCTCTATGCTCAAAGAAGGGAGAATTGACTTGGCTTGTGCAAATTCAGGTGTTACTGGTGGTGCATTTGGAAGATTTCCGATGGAATTGGTTGAATTCTGGGCAGGATCAGCCATACTCTCAATTTAGTTTGCTAAACCTAAACCTTTCCTCTTCTGTTAAAGATCTCTCTGAAAGTGGTAATCTCTTTGCTAATTAACCCCTCAAATACCCCATTATTCCAATTCAATTCCATTTATGGCGCTTAGTTAGCCATCATGTCACTTTGTTAACTACGCCCATTCAGAGCCATTTGTGTCCCCTTCACTCTAATAACCATCATTATCCTATCAAGACCTATTTTCAACACCTAATTCCTATTAAGACCTTTACCCTCTTTGGAACTGCCATTAAGGGAGTATCTGGTGGGTCACCAAACTTTGATGTTTATCTTTGGGGTCTAATTAACTCTTTATGTTTGATGCATACTAGGAGATGGCAGCACCAGTTGTGAGGCTTCATTGCAACCTGCTAAAAATGCTCTTCTTGCTAGAAAATTCCTTCATATAATAGCGTGTCCAAAAAAGGAAAATTTTGGCCATATTATGTTTCCAAAGTAATATTAACAATAATTAAAGCAAATACTAATTAACCACTAAACTCAAAATGGATATGAAGAGAAGTAATAAGGGAGAAGGGAGAATTTCTTATTCACTTAAGAAATTGGAATACAAAATTCAATAGCCTAAGGGAGCTATTTATACAAGTCTTAAGGTGTTAGCTTGTATACACCACCTAGTATTACATGTCACACTACATGTAGGATGTTATGTAGAAATAACACCTCTAGCTTGCAAACCATGCAATTCGACACCCATTAGCCTTAGGTGTTAATCTCACCCAACAAAGTAGCTTACTATTGCTTAAGTAGCTTATACAAGTTGCTTATACAAGGTGCTTGGTGTAACAAGGTGCTTATGCAAGGTGCTTGGTGTAACTAATGATGCTAAATGGATAGCCACCATATCCCATGCATATTATAACATGCCATACTTTGATTTGGCGTGTTTATTAAAATGTTGTGTAGCTGAACTAGTTTAGTTTTTTTCAAAACACCCTATAGACACGTCTAAAGATGGGCAGCTTGGTGGATTGATACGTTACCTAACTTCTTTGAGGTCATGCGTTCGAATATTGCGTTCAAAATCTTTTTATTAATTTTTCAGAAGGATGGGCTTGTTCAGAAGGATGACAGCGTCTTCTTCTAGAAGTTTTAAGGTAATTGGGCTTCCACTTGCCACTTCAAGCCCGTATCTGACGAAAATAATTGAGGGCAACTGCGGTTCGGTACTGGGTTTCGACTTCGGATCATGGGTAGCCCTCTTAGAGAGTCCGCTTGCCAAATAGCTTCCAAGTGTTTGTTGTCGCCTCTTAACGGCCAATAAGTTGGGGTGGCGTTCAATAGGTCCTTGCATGCACTTAGTAGGCATGTGCCTCCACGATATCTTAACTAATTGATCTCGAGGATTGAAAAAGGATGGGTGAGATGTGTTAACTGTTGGTCTTCTCATCCATAAGGCATGTTTGGAAGATATCAGTTTTACTTTCCAATTCTGTAACTCTGTAACTTCCACATTCCATCTCCGCAAAATCCCTTCAGTGTTCCAATTGTTGAAGCTATGTCTAAGCGAGGTTATAATGCATATCTAAATCTGAATGACCGCCCGACCATGTCTACAAATCAGGAATCCATGGGTAGACCAGAGGAAAAGAAGGCTAAGATGAATATGCAAGAAAACCAGGTATTGATTTTTGATAATCATGGAAGAACTATTGGGTTCAAGGTGTTGAAAGTGAATTTCATAGTTGTAATTGGCTTTATTAGTAACTGTGATGGTGTTATTGATTGGGATTCCCCCATTTCTCCAATTTCACAGGTACTAGAGATAAGCAGTAGCAGCAGTGAGGAACCAAAGCCAAACATGCAAGTTGGTACTGGAGGTGTTGGAAAAGTAAAATAGGATAGGGTTGTTATGCATGATAGTTCTAGTGCTTATGCGTTGGATCCTAAACTTCCTCAACTCCAAGGGGCTGACGAAAGGTGGGTGGTGTATGCCGTTCATCCTGACAAAGGCCAGTTTGTGATTAATGAAGGTGTGGTGCTTGTAAGGGAGGAGCAGGTGGTTTGTGGTGGTGCTAGACAGGGGTTCTATTCTGCACCAGTTCCAGTTGCATGCAAAGCTAAGATTCGGGAGAATGACACTCATGGTCTCCTCAATGATGTGGTAGTCTTCCCCAATATCTTCATGCTGGCACAAGTGATGCGACAGTTGGCAGAGGATTCATATGATATTGCAATCTTCGGACCAGGGGAGATAACTGATTGTAATGAGATTCCTGAGGATGTAGTAGTGCCTATGCCTCCTTCTAGGGGAAACTATTCTGTGCCAAGGAGGAGGGCTACACCAGAAGGGAGTGAAGCTAACAAGAAGGTTGTTGGAAGTGGTATGGGGACCTCTGGGGTTGCACCAGGAGCTTGACCAGTATTCCATCCCCTTCCATATGGTAATGTTAGTATTCCTGTAAATGTTTTTCGGTGAATACTGCATATGTTTCTCATGGATAAACAGTTAATGCTAGTGGTGCTGATTTTGGATTTGATAGTGTTGGTTTTAAAGAAAATGATGTTCAATTGAATGTATATGTGGTTCTGGGTTATTGTATTATGCTTGGTTGAGTGGTTGTTGTGTTTAATTTTGGTTTTGAGCTTGATATGGTGACTATAGTAAATAGCAGGGGGAATTTGAAAGGGGGTTATTCCCAAAAGTGTTTTCTACAGAAATTTATTTACTAAAAATGTCTAGTTTTTTTCTTCTCCTACAGATGTCAGTTGCAGGCATGCGAGAAAAAGAAAGTTTTCTTCTTCGAAACACCGACAGATTTTAAAAATTCCGAATAAGGTATAATGTGTACAAATTATAGGTGTGGATTCTTGATATTGTGTACACAATATCAAGCAATGGGTACATATTCAAACATTTTTGCTAATTTATAACATTTTTGGGAATAACTAAATAAAACTAGACACCTTTGGAAATTTTCTCGTTATCATGAAGGTTTGAAATTATTTTCTGGGGTTAATAGTTTTATCTGGGCATTCATATGAACTACTCCAACTGGTAGCATAGGCAACTTTGAAGTTATAGAGATAGAATAACATATTAGTACAGGAATTCTTGAGAGAGCAATGAAAAATCTTACTAGAAATGCAGTGTGGTAGCTGAGAGGAAATTTTGATAGCACAAATAGTCCAGGAGTAAGATCTTTTAGAAACCAAATTGCAGACTCCCAAGTTATTTATAGCATTCCAATGCAACGGATTACCAAAGGAATTTTGATTATAGGTGTTTAGAAGATTTGCAGAAATAGTTTTGGAGAACCCAATAACTTGCAGAACATGCAAGTCAGAATCTATTCCAGAGAAAGCTAGGGAATTAGTCTTGAGGGTTTTGGGTGTACTTTTTGGGCACACTTTCAACTTGGCGTGTTTATTTAAATGTTGAGTAATTCAACCAATCTAGTATTTTCAAAACACTAATAAAAAACATCTAAAGATGGATAGCTTGGTGGATTGGTACGTTATCTAAATCCTTCGAGGTCATGCATTCGAATATGGGAGAAATATTTTTATTAATTTTTTCAAAACGAACTTTTTAGCCACGCTATAAAACCGGCGTGTATATAGAACGCATACTATGGAGACACATATACTAGCGTGTCCAAAGAAGAACTTTTTGGCCACACTTTCAACTTGGCATGTTTATTTAAATGTTGAGTAGTTCAACCAATCTAGTATTTTCAAAACACTAATCATAAACATCTAAAGATGGCCAGCTTGGTGGATTGGCATGTTATCTAAATCTTCGAGGTCATGCGTTCGAATATGGGCGAAAGATTTTTATTAATTTTTTCAAAACGAACTTTTTATCCACGCTATAAAATCGGTGTGTCTTTAGAACGCACACTATGGACACACATATACTAGCGTGTCCAAAGAAGAACTTTTTAGCCACACTTTCAACTTGGTGTGTCTATATATCCTACACTATGGACACGATATACTGGCGTGTCTATAAATCGTACACTATGGACACACATATACCGGCGTGTCCAAAGAAGAACTTTTTGGCCAAACTTTGAATTTGGCGTGTCAATCAATCGTACACTATGGACACGCATATAATGGCATGTCTAATGAACCAACTTTAAAACCACACCTTAAATGGCGTGACTAACCTTTTGGACACGCCACAACTCCCTAATGTGGCCATAAACTGGTTTATAAACACGCCGAATACCTAATGTGGCCATAGACTGGTCTATAAACACGCTCAATCAAAAATTTGAAGTTAACACGACTAAACGGTTGAAATTTTGACACGCTAGTAGCCCTGGCGTGGCTGAAAGCACTTATATGAACACACCCATTGAACACTGCGTGTCTAAAGGTAGAAGTATACCTTATAGACACGCCAAAACCAAAAAGGCGTGACAAGAAAATTTATATTTGGCGTGGCTAAAGGCCATTTCTGTACTAGTGTATACGGGATTGTGTCTTAATTATTTGCAGGAAAATCTGTCACATTGGGAAAATTGCTAGACTAAAGTTTCTGATGACACTGGAACATATCTCCAACATTTCCTGAAAGTTAGTATAATATTTATTTCTCATGTATTTACTTAATCACATAGTTACATCTTTTTTTTTTGTGCTCCCCTCAGACTTCCGAGAGATTCAGTATTTAATAAAAGTGTAGATGTTTTATATGGTTAGTACTGATCAAATGAAGCATGCATCTTTCTCCCATCTCAAGGAAAATACGTTTTTTCTATTGAGATTCATGTACTCAGTATATCCTTGAGATAGTTGCTGACATATCTTATTAGGACCATGATGTTATTATTATGCAAATCCTTTGGGTAATTGAGCCTGAGTGGAATATATAATGTCACTAACAGATTGTGCAATTCTAGGGTTTTGTTGTAATTGATGTTAATACTTTCTTGCAGCCAAGGGAGTTTGGTCCCACTATTGAATCAAAAGTTGAGAAAATTTGTGGCCATCTTTACAAGTGTATAGTTCAGTACGTAAATAGCTTCCAGAAATTTAAACTGCAACCATTGCGCTCACTGGAGTTTTAGACAATATCATCTTTATGCATTTTTTGCATCCAATATTTCCTTTATTTTTTAATATCCAATTCTTTATTGCAGATATCAGGCATCACTCTCGGTTATGACTCACAAACTATCACCACCACTTTGAAAAGCGAAAGATAAATAAAGATAATATACTATATGGGACTGGCCCGCCAGGTAAATGGACTTTATATTACTGTACTGTGGACTTCATGTTGCTCAGGTTAGCAACAAAACCCTTTCCTTATATGCTTGAGTTGTTAGATTGACAATTTTGTGGATATCTCTCATAATTATCGCTGGAGTCAAAATTAGATATTTTAGAACTTTCAGGATTATAATAGCATAAGATGGAATTTTGTACGATTTTATTCTACATTAGTTCATTGTAATCCATGTGTCTATGATTTTTTTTTTGTTTGCTAGATTGGACATTCAAATTTTGAATTTTGACATGTTTTATTTCTTTTAGAACAAAGTTCCATTGACCAAAATGGTCCATTAATGAATATGAGTCTGTGGCACAATGGTAGTGCGTCTGACATCAAGTTAGAAGGTTGTGTATTCGATTCACACCAGATTCAGTCCTCTTAGTAATTGTTTTGTTATTTGTACGCTTTACACTAACTTACAAGTAGTTATATAAATTACACAAAATTGATATGAATGATAGAAGTACAATAGTTCTTTTACAGATGATGGGGAAACATATTTTGGCTTTGTGATTATTGGGTCACAAATCAAAATATATCATAAATTATGTGATATTGGCTACTTCCATACGCCTAATTTTCCCATTATATGATTTTGAATTTGATCCACTCATCCCCTAGCTACTGTGTGTGCATGTGCATATTTTTAGCACTTGAGACTGCTTTTTGTACTGTTTGGAGTCGGATGTTTGACAAGTGGAGGGAGAAGGGAAAGTTGTGAAGAAGGCAATTAGAGAAGATGCTAAGAGAAATGGTAATATCTCAGCGAAGGTAACAATATTATCATTCTTAATATTCATGTTAGTTATATAGAGTGCAGAACAATAGAGAATGGAGAGTAAACACGGGTTTGCGGATCATGTTGGTAAGTTGTAATGTCTACTGCCTAGCATCTATTTTCGTGGTTAATTTGTTTGTAACTGAATACATCGTGATTTGGAAGTAGATAATTTCAAAATCCACGATAAATATAGGTTATTTCTACTTTGTTAAACAGGTTGAGTTTACAGTATAATGAAAAATGTATCGAAGTGGTATTTATGTCTCTCCGGTAAAAAGAATAGTGGTTGATGGTATGATAACGTAGTTTTTTGACTATCTTCATTCGGATTTAAGACAATTGCAAATCAGTTAGTCACATAGTTTTACTTATTCATGAAATTATCAATGAAATTAAGATGCTCTATTATTTTTATGAATGGTCGTACAGCTATCTCACTGCTTTACAAGATACCATTTGTAATTGTTGCTGGTGTAAGGTTTGATTTTTATTTCATTATATGATGTTGAATTTGATTATTGCAGGAACTGAGATGGTCATATATAGTAAGTTCGACACTTTGTGCATGTTTCCACATTGCGGGATATGCTCACAGGACTATGAATAGTCTGGCTAACATAATATGTTATGTGAATTTGTTGCTCTACTGTTTTCTAGGGGCATTAGGCTCCTTTATATGCAGTTTTTATATTGGTTACTGCTAAATAAAATTAAGTGAACACCGTAATGAATTTTCCCATCTATGAGTGGATTGTGAATCCATAATCCGCAGGTTCAATCCCCGTCATTCATTCGCCCATCAAGAAAAGGGACAGGAAGATCCCAACTAAAGATTTATCTGCAAGAGTCAACTCCTTGGATGGATCTTCTGGATCACTACCTATTTTCTATTCTTAAGTGAACACCTCTGGAACCCAAAATGCATGTTGTAGTAAGTCAGAAAAGTAAAATACAGATCTGAAAATTTTACTAATTCTCTCTTCTTATTTTTAGGTTTCCTTCAAATGCAGGTTCTATATGATACTGAATCTCAACGTGATGCTCGACTGTTTTCATGACGAATTAGGCTCTTATCTGTACAACATTAGGAGGTTACTCATACAAACATTGAGGAGGTTATCATGGACATAACACATACGAGAGAGATTGCTTGATCAACAATCCATTTTTTGCTTTGCTGATGAGGTAGGAGTTCCCTTTTCCTTGATTTTTTTTCCATGCATGTGGTTGACTTTTAATGACTGTGGTTGAAATATATTTTGGACATTTTTGGATGGAGTTCACCCTTGCACTTGGTCTATACTATGTGTACGTAGCACTTGGTTCCAGGTGACTTTCAGCAATCTCAAACCTTGCGTTTTAGTAATATTTGTCATTTCATGTGTTATGTTGTGCTAATTATGGAATTTCCAATATCAATAGATGCGTACCGAATTAGGAAATCTACCATGGAAATAATAATTCCAAACTGGAAAAAGAAGCTGGGAAGAGGCAAGTACTACGCAACCTAACATACGCTGGATTAGTAATTCTCATTCTCCCATTGGGGATTTTATTGTATCAGGAGTTCTGATCACATTTATAAGTGGAGATAATTTGGGTTTCAATGGAGAGGAAAGACACTGCCATGGGATAAAGGTTTTATTCATTGTAAGAACAGTGCATACCTGCATTTTGTTTTTTTCATTTTTCTTCTCATAGCGTCATCTTTAATTTATGTGTAGCTGATGTTAATTTAGTACGATCCATTAATGACTCAGTCAAAATCTCTAGGATAATATTCGATAATGCCATGGGTGGAGAAATTTCTCTCACCAATTTTATTATTACTCATTTGGAGCAAAAGTTGTGGAAGAGGGAAGACAGGGGGTTTCCACAGGTATCCTCATTGTTAAAGACGCCTGAGGCTAGATTCATGTGAAAATTAGTGTTGAAATATGTTATTAGGACATTTATGTGTTAATTGCGGCATCGATTGTCTATCTCTATATGAGTTATGTTTCCGAATAAGCAAAAAGGATCCCATCAACTCTGGATTCAGAAGGATGGATAAAGTCGGGGAGATCTATGATATGTCAACGATAAGGGTTGTCTTTACGTTTAGATATGCATAGGCTTAAAGAATTGTCCAAGCATGAGGAATACGATCTACATAGTTACTGAACTCAATCAATTAACTCATCGGTTCAGGTTTTCATTCGATTAATCCTGCAATTAAGTTTATCTTTCGGTTTTCCTTATAATTAGTCTCACACATAGCAAGTTCTTTCAGCGGAAGAATTCTGATTATATAATGTCTGAAAATAAAATGTTATTTTTTAAATATGCAGATCATTATATCTCCATTGATTACCAAGTTTCTTTATTTAGGGTATTGTTGGAAGGTCTTAATGTAACTAATATGAAGATTTTAGCGAATGACGTATATAGTACATCTGTCCATGTACTTCTGTATATTGCTGTTCAGATCCCATGAAATCAACTTTTTCAATACGTACTAACTTTCACATATGCGTTTCTCTTAATATATCTTTTAAACTGATCATAAAAAAATTGATTTAAGATTTGCTTATATTTTTAGAAGTGAATTAGTCTGACTTAGCTACGTTTTTAATATCTTCAGATCATAAAGAGATCTTGGAAGGAAGGTAATTTACAATCGGCTTTCATGTGTCATTTGTTTTGTTCTCTTAATTTATCAGGTTCTGTTTTGATTTTCTTGGCAGGAAAGCTTCTACATGTTTGATGAGAGTTCTTTTGTTGGTGATAGAGGAGCTGGCATGTTTGTATTGCAGGTTGGCATACCTTTTGCTAAGTAAGTAGAGGCAAGTCTCGAATGATGGAGATACAACAGTGAGTGGTATCTCCTCACTTGCAATAACATCCCGAATTGTGAGTTTACAGATATGGGCTTTGAATGGACTTCTCTTGACCACAGGTGTTTCTGGCTTATTTTATGTGTCATTTTGTCCGAAGTGCAGGTAATTTTGAAAACTGTTTCTTCCGTAGTAAGAAGTGATAAAGACATAATGCATGGACTATATGGTACAAGCAGTAACACCAGCTTTTTAGCATGACTATATTTTCCTTGGAATTTCTATTCTTCCTAAACAATTTGTGTTACTTTTTTAATAACCCGAGCAATGAATATTGTGAATTGTATTTGTACTTCATCATGATATTAGAGATTATATATATATTGATGTTTTTCGATAATCTACTATTCATTTCAGTAGTTCAGTCATTTGTGTTCTGGCAGGAGAGTCTCTACTTGCTACGGAAACTACACGTCCCTAGGTGTAACATATATAATAAGAGTCTTGACATAACAATTTGAATATTTATACCATTTTTTCTAGAAAAGGGTTACTATCACTTTTTCCGTTTTGCCTATTCTTTCCTCAATTATCATTGCACTGCTTTGGATAATATGAAACCCTGTCATAGAAAAACATTTCCAAGAACAATTCTAAACTCATCAAAGAATTTGACGGAGATATCTCCAAAGAGGAATCCAACGACAGCTCTATCATTGTGATAGCCGGATAAATGTTGGGCAGTCTACCGGGATAAATCTCAAGAGATTTCTTTGGTACATTAATCATTTCCGCTTTCCAAACTTGTTTTTGCATTCCTTATCTCTAACTAAATTAATGTTGTCAGACCATATGCAAGCTGGAAAAGATGGAAGTTAGGCTCAGAGCCATGAGATCATCATTAAATATGTAGAAGATGACAAGAGAAATTTGATTTTACGATCTGTAAGGGGATACCATTTCATGTAGGAGACAAAAATTCTTAGCAATCTTGACTGTCAGGTTGTCCACATGGTAATAGTATTTGTAATGCTAATGTCGATATCATCCCATATAAATCATTGAATCTAAAGAAGGTAAAATGCTTGAAGCTGATTTAATTGAAAATAAGTTCATAGAAAATGTAGAGATTGAGAATGGTGTCATAAAAAACAACTAAAGAACATCTTGCCTATACTAAAAAGGTAAACAATTCCTGTTTTCCAAATATTATTTTCAAAAAAAATAACATAAAGAAAAAGACAAGCACAAAGAAGTGGTTTCATTGGTATGAAAACAAGTACCTGAGAAAATATACAAATAATATATATCGAGTGTTTTCACAAACCATGGATATGAAGAGCAAAGAAAAAATGGACGAAAACTAAGAACACGACAAAAACATAATATGTTAAAATTAAAAGAACATTTTCAGCGAAAATACAGTGTCATGGATGGAATCTGGGTCAAAAAAAAAATAGTTGAAATCCCACACATCAAACAGTTAAAATGGAATAATTCAAGTACAAGATGTATGAAGAAAATCCGAACAATGCCTCACATAGTGAAATGTATATGCCAAGGTCATCTGTACAAGAAGATGGACTTAGATACATGTAAAAAAAACAAGCTTCAAAAAATGTAATTTTTAAAATTTTGTTGTATGATTCACAGGCAAGATTCCCATAATATGCTCTAAAAAAGAGTAGATCTAATTTATGAACTTCTGTTCTGAATCATTCATGTTATATAGAGAAAATTGTCACTTTATTCGTTGTTCTCTCATCGTTATCACCATCACATACTAAACCTAAACTAAACTAAACTAAACTAATTTAGAGTTTCTGACATGAATCCATTTGTTCTTTTGATTTATTTATTTCGGTATTCAGTAAACGATGATTGGTTTAAAACTAACTCAAAGATAAATATGAAATATAATTGACTAATTTGTATTTGGGTACTCAGTCTAATTGTGATCCTTTTTAATGTATTTATACGCTTAAGACTATAAGGAGAGGTTGATCCGGGGCCATAAGGCCCGGTGATACCTAGTACATTTATATTTTTTTAGTAAAATTATTTTAAAATTTTTTTAGAGTGTTTGAGATGTTATAAATTTATGTAGTAATTGTGCAAATGTAAATGTGAATGTAAGTACACTTTTACCCTGCAGTAGTGAATAAGAAATGAAAGATAGATTTCAACAGTGAAACACTGCATATGAATTTTCAACGGTCCCTTTGACGGGTTGAGAATTGTCATACGTTAATCACAATCTTTGACAGTTTTATAAGAAAAAGGCAATTCAATGTAACGTGATGCCTTTAATTGAGAACTGTGCAGCAAGAACTCATCTTCCAAGTTGGTCATCTTGACTCGTAACTATTGACAGTTCGTACTTTGGAGCCCACCACTGCCCTCTTTCTAGGGGTAACCATCTTATTCTATGGGTCAGCTTGACTCACAGAGTTATACATTTATCTAGAGGTGTAAATTGGGTTGTGACGCCATGAGCACGGCCCAGCACAACACGTTAAAAATCGGAGCCCAGCCCAGCCCATCATGTGATTTAGCCCCGCACCCAGCACGTTAATTTCGTGGGTTGTGCTGGGTTAGCCTAATCGGCACAGCACGCAGCACGGATAAGCATGTGGCTCAGCCCAGCACAACACGTTAACAAAGCACGTCATAACATGCACAAATACACAGTATAACAAGGTATAATACATCACATTTTGTGTATATTTCACAAAAGAATCACTATTCTAGCTAGTTTTTGACATTTTATGCTAGCTTATTTTTATAACAACACATATATACCTAAATATTTGGAAAATATATTTTAACATTGTTGTTATAATTTCGTTACCTATACTTGGCTAGAATATTAATTCACATGACAATGATCCAATTTTATATTTGGTGCGCTATTTTTTTTTTATTGAATAAACTTGTTAATTTTACTTGAAATATATTCTGAAATAATTTTAAATTATATGTTGTCTATTTAGATATCGTGATAATGTCCGACTTAATGTATACCATTAAGTAATTTCAAATTTTTTATCGCACGTATACCTGCACGACACAACACGGCACAACAGTTTACTCGTGTGTTGTGCCTAGCTTTTGACTAATAAAGTACAACACGATACAACACATTTAAATCGTTGGCACAGCCCAACACGACACATGGCACGTGAAGCACGCAACTCTGTGTGTCAGGCTGTTCCGAGACAACACGTTTTATACCTCTACACATATATAGGGCCGTCTTACTGTTTTGAGGTGCTCTAGGAGACCTTCATACATGTTTTCTTTTTTAATGACCTAGAAGTTTAGTTTAGTGAAGAAAATTTAGTGGAAATACTTAGCCTTTTTTTGGTTAGATTTTGAGTTCTAAACTTGTAATTTGGCATAAAATACCTACAATATTAGTTATATTATCTTCAGTAAGTAAAAATATAGCAACCCTCATACTTGATACAAAATATTAATAACATAATAATTGGCGACATTTCCTTAACATATATAACTGTGACAAATTAGTAACACTTATTGACGTTACAAATTGACCATGACGGATACGCAATGTTACCTTCTGTTTAATCAAAATGAGATAAGTCTTGTACGCTAATTATTTAGTCATTTCCTGATATCTAATACATTCCCACAAAAATCATGCAACGACTTCTCAAGTCTTTCGTTTCTCATCACCAATTATGTTACTGCTTGCAAAGTGTCAACCCGTGGGGACAAATAAAGGAGCAAAAAAATGAGTTACAGTGATTCCTAATCAGCTACTAGCCTATAGATGAGGGTTTAGGGTGTACTTACAAAAATAAAAACTCTAAATCCTAAACAGTTAGAAACAAATGACAATAGTAGTCATGGAATCGAGATTTTTATGTATTGATGGTGTATCAATTACAATGAAGCACTTCTTCTTATATACGAGCTATATAATACTAAAAAGGGAAATAAGTATATTACAGAATATGAAGAAAACTAAGAAACTAATATATACTGAATATCTTCAGTATATTCTAGAATAATGAACATGAAACTAATATATACATAATGTTTTCAGTATATCCTAGAGTAATGAAAATGAATGTGCAAAGATATGCACATTACTCTAGTATGACAACATGATTCTTAACACTCCCCTCAAACTCAAGATGGTCTACAACACATATTGAGTTTAAAACTTAAAAACTGAAGTCGTTTAGAGGGATGTGTTTTTGTGAACAAAACTGCAATCTGTAATTCTAAAGTAGCATAATGCAGCCCAATAGTATGTTTCTTGTAATGATGTCTAACAAAGTGACAATCAATTTCAATGTGTTTTGTTCGTTCATGAAAGACATCAGTGTGTGCTATATGAATAGCAGCCTTGTTATCACAAAATAATGGAGTAGGCCCTTAAAGATGAACTCCCATGTCACCAAGAAGCCAACGTAGCCAGACAATCTCCGATGTAGTATGAGCTAAAGATCGATATTCTGCCTCAGCACTTGAACGAGAAACAACAGATTGTTTCTTACTGCGGCAGGAAATTAGAGAATTACCAAGGAACATACAATATCCAGTAGTTGATCGACGATCAGTTACATCACCATCCCAATCAGAGTCCGAATATGCCTTCAGTTTTAAATCAGATGTTGAAGAAAAATGTAGTCATTGATGTAACGTACCTTTGAGATAACGCAGGATTTGAAGAACAGCTACATAATGTGTTGAACGTGGAGATGACATAAATTGACTCATAAGATGTACTGCATGGATAATATCTGGACTTATGATATTCAAATAATTAAGACTACCCACTAGTTGTCGGTACAACGTAGGATTAGATAAAATCTTCCCATCTGTAGGATTATACAACATTTACCTCAAGAGGAGTATCGACTGTTTTATTATCAGTCAATCCTGCACGATTAATAATGTCAGTAGCATACTTCACTTGAGATACAAAATATCCTTTAGATGATCGATCAACTTCAATACCGAGAAAATATCTTAGATGGCCAAGATCTTTCATTTGAAAATACATACTTAACTGTGATTTCAAAGCATTGATTCCTTCCAAATCACACCCAGTAATAACCATGTCATCAACGTAGAGAAGAAGAAAAACAATCTCGTTATCTGACCTTTTAAGGAACATGGCAGAGTCATATGCACTTTGAGTGAATCCATATTGAGTAACAGCACTGCTGAACTTCTCAAACCAATCACGAGGTGCTTGTTTGATACTATATAACGCTCGACAAAGCTTACGTACTTGATTTGGGGAATAAGGCAATCCTGGAGGTCGCTGCATGTATACTTCTTCTTCAAGGTCTCCGTGAAGGAAGGAATTTGTAACATCCATTTGGTGAAGATCCCAACCACGAGCAGCAGTAACAGCAAGAAGAGTACAAACTGTTATCATACGAGCTACTGGTGCAAATGTTTCCTCGTAATCAATACCATATTCCTGAGTATAACCTTTAGCAACAAGACGAGATTTATAGCGTTCGATTGATCCATCAGCTCTTGTCTTAATCTTATAAACCCAACTGTATCCTACTATAGATTTTTCAGCTGGTAAATCTACCATGTCAAATGTTCCAGCTTCCTCAAGAGCAATTAATTCTTCCTTCATTGAGTGTTGCCATTCTGGAATTGCTGATGCTTCCCTGTAACTCTTAGGTTCATACAACGGTAAAATAGTTGATAGATAACAATGATAGTCAGAATACTTAGTTGGTGGACTCCTTTCTCGAGGAGCTAAAGTAATCTCTTCATGTGCATGATCCTTTTCTGGAGAAGCAATGTCAGGATGAGGCATAGAGTGATTCGCAGAGGATTCAGGAACATCTAGAGTATCAGGAGTGGAGGATTGATGACTTTCTAGTTGTATACTGGTCTCGGGAATAGGGGTGTCAGAGATGGGTTCTAATGGAAGAGACTCAACATCAAAAGGATCTTGACACGAAGTCTTTGACTTGCTGGATCATAAAAACGATACCCTTTCTGTTCTATCCCATATCCTAGAAATACATATATTGAGTTCTTTTCACTGAGTTTGTTACGTTCTCGTTTTGGAAGAAGAACAAAACAGTTTGAACCAAAAACACGAAGCTCTGAATAATTAGGTAATTCTCCATAAAGACGTTCATACAGAGATATACCACCTATAACAGCTGTTGGGATACGATTTATTGTGTATACGGCAGTAAGGACATACTCCCCCAAAAAATTGAGGGAACTGATGCAAAAAGTAATTGAGTTCTAGCAGTTTCTACTATGTGACGATGTTTGCGTTCTGCAACACCGTTTTGTTCAGGAGTTTATGTGCAAGACAATTTAAGAAGGCTACCCTCAGACTTGAGAAATACTTTAAATGGATTTGATATATATTCCCCCCCTTGATCAACGCGCAAGGTTTTAATAGTTTTTGTAAACTGGGTTTTGACCATGGTAGAGAACTCAGTATATATTTTTAAGAAATATGACCTTGAACTGAAAAAATATATCCAAGTATACCTTGTGTATTCATCGATAAATGGTTTAGTGGAAAAGGTTAAACTGCTATTAAAAAGTAGTGTCGGTTGTTTAGATAGCTTACAAGTAATGCAGCAAGGTTCTTTATCTATTTGGGTTGATCCTAACATACCTTTATTAATCATGTATCTAAGACGAGGGAATGAAATATGACTTAACCTAGAATGCCAAGACATAAATGGGGAAGTGGTAGATGGTGGTGTAGAGGCTGAAACAGCGACAACTTGGTTTTTAGATTATGGAGGGATAATGAGCATCTCTAGGAGGTATAGTCGACCCACTCTACGGCCTATCCCAACTAGGTTCTTCGTCCTTGGATCCTGTATAACACAACCAGAAGGAAAGAAGTTAATTTTAAACCCTTGATCACATAGTTGACCAATAGAGATAAGATTCATGGTAATCTTAGGAACTAGAAGTACATCAGGGATACACAATTTGTTGGAAGATTTAACCAGTCCAATATGACTTGCAGTTAATTCAGGCCCATCGGCAGTATGAATTTTAGAAGTTATTATTGGATTCAAACTCTCAAAGAATTGAGGATTAAACATCCTATGGTTGGAAGCACCTGAGTCGAGAAACCATCCAGTTGAGAAAATACCCGTAGGAATTGAAAGTGCAAAAGTTATTGTGGGATTATTACCAA
Source organism: Papaver somniferum (assembly GCF_003573695.1). Classification (NCBI taxonomy): domain Eukaryota; kingdom Viridiplantae; phylum Streptophyta; class Magnoliopsida; order Ranunculales; family Papaveraceae; genus Papaver; species Papaver somniferum. The sequence continues at coordinate 5,016,841 of NW_020619603.1, read as the reverse complement.
TTGATATATCTTGTTTGATCATCGCTTGAATATCAGCTAGAGATGGTTCATGTTTCTTTTCTATCTTATATGAGATACGTGTTGTAGTGAATCTTGTTGGTGTATTTGTATTGATGTTCCTCCTCTTTTCATGCATGTTTCTGGATGTTGGTGATGTGCAGTTGTTCACATTATGTCCAAACTCCTTGCAGTAGTTACATTGATACAGAGACATGGCTTGTGATATTGATGAGTTTTTCTGGAGATTATTGTTTGGTCCATCAAACATGGTGGTGATAGGTTGAGAGTCTTCTCGAGACATGGTGGATGAAAAGGATATTACGGGTAGAAAAAAGATCAAGGATACGAGCACTTGAATGATATGGAAGATTCCAAATTTTGTTAACAAATTTGACTATTGGTTGTTTGCAGCGGAAGGTTGGATCTTGTTTGGCTCTGATGCCATGACAAGAGTAGTCATGGAATCGAGATTTCTATGTACTGATGGTGTATCAATTACAATGAAGCACTGCTTCTTATATACATTCTATATAATACTAAAAAGAGATATAAGTATATTATAGAATATGAAGAAAACTAAGAAACTAATATATATTGGATATCTTCAGTATATCCTAGAGTAATGAAAATGAAACTAATATATACATAATATCTTCAGTACATCCTAGAGTAATGAAAATGAATGTGCAAAGATATGCACATTACTCTAGTATCAAAACATGATTCTTCACAAGAATTACTTTAAGAGTCAAGTAAGGCTTTATAGTATTACTCGTCATCTTCTTCTTCTAGGGTAAGTAATGGATAAATCGGGATAATTGCAGGCAATCGGGTAATTACATTGAAATATTTAAGGGAAATCGATTTTGACTAGGTCAACCACCATATTTTTTTTTGCACTGGCAAAAAACTAGCAACCGTGGGAATTGGTGCTAAATTCAGGTCCAAGAAGTCGCAACAGATATAAATTCTAGGAACTTGCAGAGTTCGGTTGCTCTATTTCAATTTTGCAACGGGTTAACCTAATTTAGCAACGGGCATTAAGCTGTTTCCATAACATGCAACAGGGTCTGTGGCAACGCTCATTTCTGTTGCAAACCAATTTAGCAAACTGAATAGTCTATTGCTAAACGCCTAAACCCTTAATTTGGTGTACTGAGAGCAAAGAACAATGCTATCAATATCAGCGAATAACCTCCCCATTAGTCGATTGGATAGAAAATCTATATATGATACGTCAAGATCATGAAAAATGAAAATTACTGCATATACAAAATAATAAAAGAAGAAACATATCCATAAAAGGTAAATGTGCAAGTCGGCGATTAAGTTAAGTTTAACCTGCAGTAGTAGTAACAATTGAGAGACCGATTTCAATACTCTATATGAATTTTCAACTGTCCCTTTGACGGGAATGACAATAGTCATATGAGACACATTACTCAACTATCTTTGACAGTTTAATTTGTAAGAAAACGAAAAATCAATGTAGGAAACGTGATGTCTTTAAATCGAAACCTATGCACGCGCAAGAACTCTGTTTCCAAGTGGGTCAGCTTGACTCGTAAATATTAAGAACTAAAGTTGTACAACTTGTACGAACAAAGAGAGCACGTCTTGGGACTCTGGGAACATTTGCAGGTTCTCCAACTCTCCCTTCTGTACTTCTGTATAACGAAACGTTACTAGTAATGGAGTCTAGCTTCGGTCTCTCTCAAGTCTCGCTGCATGACGTCCAAATATCTATTTCTGTGCTGGATTTCAGTTTCAATGGGAGTCTGCTTGAGTTGTCCATACTCATAATCTGGAGCCTAGCAGTGCCTTGTTCTATGGGTAACCATGACAAGTGGATAAGCAATTTCCATTTACCTTGTGTAATTTTATGTAATCAAAATGAGATAAGTCTTGTATGGTAAACGTTAAGTCATAGTCTAATATCAACTACTTGTCTTCCATTTAAAGAAGTTCTTAAGTTAGTACATGAAACAACACACAAGGGAAGGAATCACTTTTTTGTGTTCTCTGACACATTAACAAGAAATGTGAGAAAAAATTTGATTATGTCCCCATGAATCTCTAATTGCTAATTTCACCCAGGTGTAAAATTTAAATATCCCAAAAGTACAATTGAAATAGTAACCGTCCAAATGTAGATGTGAAATGGAAGTAGGCTTTTAACCGGGAGCAGGGAGTAAGAAATGACAGACAAATTTCATTACTGTATATGACTTTTCAACTGTCCCTTCGATGGGTTGTGAATAGTCAGACGATAACATTAATCAACAGATTTTCTCACTTCTATAAAAAGATGCGAATGCAATGTGATGTCCTTATAATGGGACCTATGCAGCAAGAAAAAATGTTCGTGCTGCTTCTAGATGGGTCAGCTTGACTTGCAAACAGTGGACAGTCTGGATCCTATCACATCCTTGTTTCTGGGGGTAGCTTGACTAGGAAAGAGTGTAAGACTAGTAAAACCGTTTTCCATTTATGTTATCGGTCAGCGAGTTATAACCCTAGAGGTGTCACCATCCTTCATAAAAAATCCATCAAAACAAAAGTAACACAAAAACCCCATCAAAACAAAATTAACACAAAAACCCCAAATTTAAATGTTGGTTTCATCAAATTTTATTTTGGCTTCATCAAATTTTACGATGAAACCAAAATAAAATTTGATGAAACCAACATTTAAATTTGGGGTTTTTGTATCAATATTTAAAAATTTGGGGGTTTTGTATCAATTTTGTTTACGATGGAGTTTTAATAGATCCCAACATTTGAGTGGGATTTTTCTACCACAAATTTGGTCACCTTGAATTTTTATGACTAGTTTTGTTATGTTTTTCTGTATGCTTCTATGTGGGTCAGCTTGACGAGTACATATCAAGAACTCACAGTGTCCACCTTGTACTAACAAACAAGGTACATCTTTTGGACATGAAACCATGTCCAGGTTCTTTGTTTCTCTACCCCTAAATATCTTGTATTACCTACTCTTCTGTTTCTCGACTCAAGCTAACGATGATGTCTAGCTTCTGTTTCTCTAATCTAGCTAAGAATGAAGTCTAGCTTCTGTTTCTCTTGAGTCTCGCTGCAAAACGTGCATGTATCTTTTTTTCCTGCATCATGTCCGAATATCTCTTTTCCTGTGTACTTTCGGGTTCGATGTGAATCATCTTGACGGGTGCATACTCAATAACTTGGAGCCTAGCAGTGCCTTATTCTTTAGGTAAGTATGAGTACTAGATACGTTATGTCTATTTATCTTTTGTTTTGTTATGTATCAAAATGAGATAAGTCTTGTTTGGTGGACACTAAGACATTCCCTGATATCAATTGCATGATGCATCCGCTAAAAAACCATGCAACGACTTCTCAAGTCTTCCTTTTTTTTCTTAGGGACAGCTAAAGATGTACAAAAAAGAGTTACCCGGATGCCTAATCAGCTATCGGCCTATAAATGAGGGTTCAGGATGCTCTTACAAAAATAAGGTCTCTAAATCCTGAAACAGTTATGCCTACTAATATCATGACTCAGCGTCTTGTTCTTCTACTCGTACTGTAGTTGCGAGAAATCTCACAACTACACCCTTATTAAAATCTATAGAACAATCTAAGTGAACTTCATAAAAATCACAAGAACATCCATTAAGATTTTCAAATTTGATACAATAGTAATAAGGAAACCATAACTTGGGAAGCAAATAATCTTTTTCTTTCATAAATATCTTCTCTAAACACTCACCAGAAAAAGCTCTCCCTCATACAAGGTCGCTCGGCTCTTTATATAGGAGTTTACATAGTGGATGACAGCTAATAAAATCCTTATTTTCGGATCTGGCATGCGTCTTTCACGCACACTTACATTGACTCTTCTCGCATACTCTATAACATGTGCATGATCCTTCACACTTTTCTCGTGATTATTCTGAAGTCGCTTGATACGTCATCTTGGACGAGTTGTATGCGATCATATTCGCTCGGCCTCAATGGTCTCCACTTCGCGCACATAATTGGTGTGTGGTATTTTGTATCTACATTTTGCCTCTTCTCATGTCGCTTCTTTAGGATAAGGGAGTGATGTGAGAAATTTTGATTTATACTGCCGCACCCATTTACCTTTTCGTATTCTTTTCTGCCGATATATTTCCATGATTTAAGCATGAGTTTTTACACGTGTCTTTTCGACCATTCACTAGCTGGCACGTCTTTTTCAACCGCCTCTTCCTATCCGTTCACTCTAAATCATCGCATTAATGGGGTAAATATCTCGGGAGTCAGGAGTAAATTCCTTATTTACTCTCGATCTTCTTTTTTTTTTCTTGTTTTTACTCTCTTCAGCTCTCATTTACTGTTGCCGCTATTTTTCTAATTTGATTAGATCTTCCGGCTGATTATCATCGTTTCTAGTTTCATCATCCTCATCATTCCTTTCTCTTTTATTCCTTCACTTTCGCGCTTTATTTCACTCCTTATCATCTTGATCTTGATTTAATCATCTTTAGCTCTCCCCATTCCCATACTTATAAAAATGGTTCTTCAAGCAGGATGGAAAGTTCAAAAAGAATTTGAAAGAATTCAAGAATAATTTAAAGACAGAGGTTTCGTATTATCTGTCCCTCCTAACTCAAAACCCACTTCTACTCTTAATCCCGGGTGGTTTTTCATTCGACCATTGGAATGACCAGAAGATCATCATCTTCATTTAGCAAATTCTTGCTGGTCTCCCTATTCCCCTTTACAATCCTGAAATTCCTCTGTTCTATAGAATCCTCTCGGACGCGAGATTATCACGTGCAGTCTTTCAGTTGAGCGGTGATTGTATTAGGATCATAGTAGAATTCGCTCGTCGTGCGACTGGGTTAGATTACCTTTATCCCAAGAAATTTAGGAAAGCGGAGTATGCGGATTGAGATCAACTCTGAGGAGTATACAATAGATAATTTCTTTGCTCATTATGATATTATTATCATGAAGAACGAGTCATCTCGTTGGGTATTCGCTTGCAAAGGAAGGAAGGTATCACAGATGTCGATTTCCATGATTCTACTAATCATATCGCACGCAAGTCGAAGGATGATTGCTGGGATGTTTTTCCTGTCATCCTGAAAGGTCCTTACATTACTGGTCTTGATGCTGATGGATCGGTCAATTCTCTTCCTGAGGGTTTTCCCTAAGTGGGGTTTCTTCGGACCGAGTGCATCTTAGTCAGGACTTGTCAAGAGCGGCCAGGTATGCTCTAGACGCCCCAGATACTCTTGACTCAACCGTGTACCTCGGCTCCCTAATCGAGTTTCTACACTCCTTTTAGAGAGATTCTTACCTTAGTCTTTCAACCAAGGCGCTCTACTGGATGGGCTTTTATTTCACCCCAAATCTCCATGACTTAGGCTTCAGGGTCGGTGTAGCTTTCACCTGAGCCATGCTAACTAGGCTTCTCTTATTATGACGTGTGTTAGGTATTATTGTTGCCTCTTTCTTTATGCGAACTAGGATGCACACCACAATTGGATGCCTAGCCTCCCTAGTTAGAGTCTTTACTTTTGTTGCCTTCTATTAAGGTCTTATTATAAGGTCTTATTTTTGTCTTTGTTTTACTTAAAATAATTGATGTTTATGAAAGAAACATTTTCATTTGCATTTACTCGCATGATCAATACAACTTTGTTATTTTCTTTCTTTATTTATTCTTCTACAAAAGAACTGATCATTGAAAATGTCCATATTTGGGATAAGCTGCTGACATCTTTCATCCTCTATATTTTCTTTAATTCGTGTATGCTTTCCACTATATTGGTTCGCATACGTTCCATTTAATTTGGTGTGTTATGACTGCCGCACGGGCCATATCTCTTTAGATACACTTGATTCCAAAGTTCATTAAATGGCTTTCCTTCTTTTTCAACTTCCAATTCATACATGCCATCTCCAATCAACTTGTTAACCCTGTACGGTCCATCGCATATGTTATCCATGCCTCTTTTACCATTTTTCTGATATGGCGGTTTCTGCCTCAGCACCAGATCACCTTCTTGAAATTGACTTTCTCTAATTCGCTTGCCACTCGTCTGTGCGACAGTAATCGCATTAGTAGTGATCTTGTTAGCTCTACCATCTTTAGATATATCATCGACCATGAGTCCCTCTCCTCTTTTACCTTCTTGTACCTCCTTTCTCCAATCTCTTCGCTTGCTTACACGCTCTTCACATTTGTCTACATCGATCTCATGAAAATTCTTTCCTTCAATTGGATCTCCTCTAATGATTCCCACACCTTCTGGAAAAGGGAATTTAATGCACTGATTAAAGGTGGATGCCACTCCAAGGATATTATGTAACCATGGCCTTCTAATCAAAGCATTATATGGGGATTCCACATCGACTACACAGAATACAATCTCATTGTCCATGGTATTGAGCGAAATTCGCATCTTTATCTCTCCTTTTGGTTTATTCGCCGAGCCATTGGAACCGTAAATTTTATAAGTTGACGGTATAAGTTCATCGTCTCTCCTTCCCATTGTCTTGTAGGTGTGGTAAAACAATATATCCACTGAACTGCCAGGATATATCAGTATCATGTTTATGGCCCATGTGCCTTCTTCATCATTTGCTCCTTCACCAATTTTTGCATTTGGGTTATTACCCAACCTAACCACTAATGGACTGTCAGGTAATTCGCCTCCTCCAGGTACTTCTTCTGCACTAAAAGAGATGGGTTGCTTCTGCCATTCTTTCAATGGTGATACTTTTAACAAATTGAGTATCTCTCTTCCATCTTGATCTCTCGCATAGACTCGACTCAGGACATTATCGTAAAAATCTTCTATACTCTTGAATGAATGTATGATGGAATTACCTCAATGTGATATGTTCTCTTTCCTTCGTCTAAGCCTTGTGTTTGTCCTTATGGTGGGCGCGGTAGATTCTGTGGTTGTTGTACCAAAAAGTGACTTAACTTCCCTTGACCAATCATTCTAAGTATAGTTTTCTTCACATTTCTACAGTTGTTGGTGGTGTGACCATGAAAACGGTGATAAGCACAGAATTCTCTACTTCTCCTCCCTGGCGGTAGTTCGTTACTCACATTTGGTGGCTCTAGTATATCTTCCATTAAAATTACCGCTTCCCAAATTTTATCTATTGATGTGTTTAGATGCGGCATCTTTATTTGTTCTCAGACTACCTTGTTACTTCCTTGGCCTTGATTGTAATACTGTTTCTGCCCTCCATATCCCTCTGGTTCATTATCAAGCCTTTGAATCTTATTATTTCCTCCACGGTTATTATGCTGCCTTTCTCGTTCAAACTCCTCTTGATCTCTACTACCCATGGCCACCGTATTTTGTTCTTCCTCTACTACTTTATTTTCTTTGCTTCCTTGAGATGTACTTGAAACTGCATTTGTTATTCTTGGAAGAAAACTGGCTTTCCCTTCACTTGTGTTTGTCATCGCAACTGGAAAGAAATCCATCTCTCTATGCTTTTCTTCAAGAGCTATATACTCTTCTTGGAACTCGCGTAGCTCTACCTTGGTGATTTTATTTTTTATTCTAAATATCTGCGTATATAACAAATCGGTAGCGAAAGGTGCATTAATGAAGGATAAAATAAGGTTTCTCTCATCTACTCTTCCAGCCATCTCACTACACATGCTTCTCCACCGCATGGTTAAATCTCGCAGGTTTCATTTGTTCTTCTGCGTAAGATGAACACCTTTTCAATACCATATTGTTGATGTATTGTCCTAAGCAGATGTTTTGTAAGTGGTGGAATGAGCGAATAGTTTCTACTGACAATCCTTCAAACCGTTGCAAAGCTTCACCTCTCAGACTCGCAGGGAAATATTTATAAAATACCACATCATTCTCCTCTGTTAGAGCATTGCTCGGTCGAAATTGCATGTGTTGCTATCTCAAGCATGTTTTTCAATGTTAGTGATCAAAACTATAAGTCTTGATTTCTAGTTTACTATAGCTAAGTCTCAGACTAGGATAGAAAGTGTAGTTGAGCTCAAGAACTCCATGGTGATCATCATATAAGACGAAGGACTACTCAAGGAACTGGTGGATCTTCATCGACTAAAAGGTATATGGAGACTTGAACTTATATATCACTCAAAAGTCTATCTACTCTATCTCGATCATTGTATTATTACACAGTGTCAAAGTTCAATTGTATCACAACTTCAACAATAATACTATGGTGATATGTATCACTCTCACTTAGTCAATTCTCCCCCTTTTTGTCAATAAAATCGGCAAAGGTGCAAGAACGGGTTCATAATGAAATTTCCGTAAGAGACATTTCATGACTGAGAGAAAGAAACACACATTATCTTATTTAGATGTTATCATATAGCCGAAGCTAACAACATTCATCAAGGAGTTTAAAGATACAAGATAACCCCTCTAAAATTCCACAGCCGCACACCCCTCAAGATATGACCATTAAGCAAAAGTTCTAATCATATATCCCAATGATGCTTGAATAATGAAGTAATGGTTGTTGAAGTTCATATCTTGTTGCAGACTTGAGATGGAAAGGAACTATGGTCTATGGAAGTGTTGGTTTACATTTAACACTTTATGTGAATCTTTGAACACTATTTTCCTTCGGTTATTAACTTATTATGTACATATGTAGTAGTTATGTTAGTTGGTCACTTGGTCAGTTGGTCTTGATCTTGAAGAACTTAAGTAGTTGGATGATTGCAGTACTCTTGCAGACTTGGCAGACTTGCAGTAACTTTACTTTGAACTTATGTCAGACTTTGAAGTTGGTTTTTATCAGTTTATGTAATTATGTTAGTTGGTTTTAAAGAACTTATGTTAATTATGTCTATGTCGTTATTTTATTATGCTATTGATGTATGAAACTATGAATGGTTGTGGCAGGGGATAACAGGTAAAAATAGCAGGAACATAAGTTGTTACTTGTTACAGTTCTGACACGGTTTAAAACCGAGACCGAACTGAGCCGATTCGGGTTTAAAACCAAACCGAGTAATAGTCGGCTCGGCCCCGGTTTCAAATTCTAAAACCGGCACCTAGTCGGCTCGGTGCACGGTAGCACCAAAAAGTCGAGCCGACCGGCCGATGTGCAGGCCTACCCCTGAGTGTTCCATGCCAAAATCTTCATTGTTTTAACAATCTCAGACTAAGCAGCAGTACTATGTTATCTTCTGATACAAGATCTTTATAGTAAGGTGAAAAATAGCTTTCTAAGATAACAGGATATGTAACTAATTTATGATGATGATGTATCAATGTGCAGCAAAGTAAAGTTTACTGTAAAGGTGCAATATAAAGCAAATAATAATATGAATTCTCAGACTAAGGTAGAAGATGAAGAGATGGCAAAATGGTTTTAGACATACCTGACTTTTCTCCTTCCCTTTTTCTGCAGCTCTAACTTTGAGTTGCTCGATCTTTTCATTTATGGAGAGGGTGTCATTGGCCATTGATGATGAGCCCACATCAAAAGAGCCAAATTGATTAATGTGACTTAATTCAAAATTATTTTCAGACACAGATTGGTTCCTAGTTTTTATTGATGCAGGAAAAATTGAATCCTCCACTATTAAAGTGATTAACTGGGGAAATACTACGTACGAACCCCAAGTGTGTGCCTATTTGTGCTATAATGTACTCATTGTGATGAAAATGTTGCAAGTTTAAAAATCTCACCCAAACAACGATAGTTTTTAGAGTGTTTCTTTCGATAATCAAGTCTGGGGACCATTTAGCTATTGGAAATGCATCTCCATACAAGTGCCATGGTGTATTTTTCAGTATTTCCACCATAAATTCTCTGTCCCCAAAAGAGATTATGAAGACACTTACTCCTATTTGCTTTACCTTAAAACTAGTATTTTTTCCCCACCTGAATTTTAAAGCCCTTGCAATATTAGTTTTGTTAAAAGAAGATGTTGAAAATATCCTAGCGATGACAGAGTTTTCAGGAGTAAAAGCTTTCCCAGATTTGAGTTTTGAAAAGCCTTTTTTTTGTAGATGCTTTTCCCACCGGGGAGGTGTTGTTATTCATTCTTTGAAAAGTTTGAACCAAAGAGGATGAGGCCATCAGTACTTAAAAAGTGCTACTTTGGATTGTAACTTAAAACTGAAAACGTTTTTAAGACCTTTACTAGAGTCTTACACAAAAGAGGAATAAAAACAGGTGAACTTTAAAAGCAGAAGAAGCAGATTAGTAAAGAAATTCAAAAATTGAAAGAGACATAACAGGAATGTTCTATTCCTTTAAGAGACAGTTGAGAGTTACACAGAAAGAGAATAAAAATTTGGCTTATCCTTGCTTCATGTTTTTATCTGAAGGTTTCTTCTTCTTTTTTTTTTCTTTTTCTTTTTTTACTTTTCCCGTACCCTATTGGTCTATTGTTTAGCCAATGAGCGGGGTAAATTGACGGTACTCTATTAAAAGTTTGCCACGCCTCTTCTTTTAGACAGTAACTTTGTTGTACACCGTTCGCTAAACGACATCTGGCTACAGGCCATACTTTTCCTTTTTCACCGTGTCGTACCCCCTCTTTTTTAACTGTTTTAACAGAGTCCAAATCTGTTCACACTCCTCTAACGAGTGTATATTTCACGTTAACTTCTGATCGGTTGATTATTTAACTGATGGCCCCATTACCCTTCATGTTTAGAATCACGACCCTCGTTACATAACTCCCTAAATTAAATCAAGGGTAGAGATTGAAATGTGAAATATACACTCGTTAAGGAGTGTGCACGAATTCACACTCGTTTTAAGAGGGTTTTTCGAAATACTCCCATTTACACTCATTTACCCCTTAATGGGCACCCATCTCCAGACATGGGTTGAGTAGACCATTTCGGATCTTTTTTTTTTTCACATTTTCGATCCATACCTGTTTTTTGTAACCGTAATTTTGAATTTGAAATTTGAAAGAAAAAGAATACCGTTGGCCTCCCTTTTATTTTATTTTTGAAATTATGAAAACTCCGTTTTCCTCTTTTTTGAAAGTTCATGAAAGATTTGTTGCGCTAAAACCATGCGAAAGCGATTTGCACAGCTACACAATGGTACTCCAAATATTGCAAAGAACACAAAGTAGAAAAGAAAAGAGACGAGAATTTAACGAGGTTGAATCCTCGGGAAAAATAAGAGATTTATATATTATCGTTTGGGAGAAAACATATAAACCCTAAGAGAGAAAGAATAATTTTTGGTGTATTTTTCTAGGTTCTCTACTAGGCTATTTATATAGGTACATCACTTAGCCTATAAGATTAGGGTTTCATAACTTGTTTACGAAGTTCCTAGAATTTAGGATCAAGTAAACCAATTAAGAGTTATCACAAACTCTTAATCCTAATCCTTTTGGTGACCGACTAAATTTGGGTTTATCCCAAATTAACTCCACCTACCAAGTTTTGTTTGAGTTATCTAAAACTCAAACCCACCGACCTATATCCATCAATTCTCCACCTCGGATCATGCATTCATGCATGAGATGATCAATACACGAAATCTCCTTCGTCTTCCAACGTCGATTGCGCCATAAGATGCCTACGTATCCTCTGCAAGGAATCAAACCGACCGTAGTTCACTCAATGGCCTTGGTAGAAGGCCTCCACCAGGTTCCTAAGAACCTCTACCCCAAAAGGTCTCACCAAATCGAAAGAATGTGGATCAATTTCGAACAATGGCGAAACTTGACCCCAGATACTACTTTCGTTAACATATCAGCTGGATTGTCTTTGGTATCTATCTTCACAAGTAGAATGTCTTCTTCTTCCAGAATTTCTCTAACAAAGTGAAATTCAACATCTATATGTTTGGTTCTGGCATGATGCACTTGATTCTTAGCCAGGTAAATTGCACTAAGACTATCACAATGCACAGGAAGTTGTTCCTGCACAACACCCAAGTCATCTAGCAAACCCTGTAACCATATAGCCTCCTTAAATGCTTCAGTCACTGCCATATACTCCGCTTCAGTAGTTGAGAGAGCCACAGTAGACTGGAATATCGATCTCCAACTAACCGGTGCTCCAGCCAAGGTAAATACATACCCTGTAGTTGAACGCCTCTTGTCCAAATCACCAGCATAGTCAGAATCCACATAACCAACACACAGCTGACTGTTCCCATCTTCCTTCACAAACTCCAAGCTAACATCAAAAGTACCATAAAGATACCTCAAAATCCATTTCACAGCTTGCCAATGTCCTTTACCAGGATTATGCATATAACGGCTGATCATACTTATTGCATGTGAAATATCCGGCCTTGTACATACCATCGCATACATCAAGCTACCAACAACACTAGCATATGGGACTTGGGCCATATACTCACGCTCTTCTTTAGTAGTAAGAGACATATCAGAACTCAACTTAAAATGAGGACCAAGGGGAGTACTTACAGATTTAGTTCCTTCGCGGATACCAAATTTCTGTAACACTTTCTTCAAGTATGCCATTTGAGACAAACAAACTTTACCCTTCTCTCTGTCACGTTGAATCTCCATGCCAAGAATCTTCTTAGCTTCTCCCAGATCTTTCATCTCGAACTCAGTTGACAATTTTTGCTTCAAATTATTTATCTCTTTCTTGTTATTCGATGCTATCAGCATATCATCGACATACAAGAGAAAATATATGAAAGACCCATCACGTAGCTTCTTAAAGTATACACAATGGTCATAGTGACTTCTTGTGTATGTCTGGCCAATCATAAACTGATCAAATCGCTTATACCACTGTCTTGGAGACTGTTTCAGCCCATACAACGATTTCTTCGGCTTGCATACACAATCTTCTCTTCCAGCAACTTTGAACCCGCTCGGCTGAGTCATATAAATCTCCTCTTCTAGATCACCATGTAAGAACACCGTATTCACATCTAGCTGAACTAGGTCTAAATCATATTGTGCTACCAAGGCCAACAAAATTCGGATTGATGAGTGTTTCACAACTGGAGAGAACACCTCATTGTAGTCAATCCCTTCCTTTTGGGCATAACCTTTTGCAACTAACCTTGCCTTGTAGCGTACTTGATTCATCTGAGATCCTTCTTTCTTAGCATATACCCATTTGCACCCAATGGCCTTCTTACCGTTCGGAATCTTCGTAAGAATCTATGTGCCATTCTTGTAAAGAGACTCCATCTCATCCTGCATAGAAGCTTCCCATTCTTGATGCTCTACACTGTGTATAGCTTCAAAATAGGTATTAGGAATACCTTCTTCAACAACTGGTAATGCATAAGCTATAAAATCATTCATCCAACCAGGTTTCCTGATTGATCTTCTCGGTTTTATGGTTGCTATGGTATCAGTGACCGTAGCTTCTGTATCTTCCACTGCTTCATGTTCCTCTTCATAAACATCGTCACTATCATTTGGAACTTTAGTAGTTACCTCCCTTGTAGACGTCACGCCTTCGGAAGTAGTCGTAACAGATACATACTTAGCTGGAATTAGTGGAGTTGCATCAATCTCCACCTGCTGCAAAGGCTCACTAGTATTGGTGCTTCTGTTCTCCACCTGCTGAGAACCCCAAGACTTTACCATAGACGCTTCATCAAATGTAACATCTCTACTCATGACTATCTTCTTCTCTACTGGATTCCAAATTTTGAACCCTTTCACTCCTTTATTCAAACCCATAAAGATCCATTTAACAGCACAGCTATCAAGATTGTTTTCACTAACATGATACCAAGCAGGGAAACCAAAGATATGAATTGAGTCATAGTCATAAGCTGGTTTACCATACCACTTCTCAATCGGAGTTTTACCTTCTAATGCAGCTGATGGAAACCTATTAATGAGGAAGCATGCATATGTAACTTCCTCATCCCAAAACGCTTTACCTAATCCAGCATTAGATAACATACATCGTACCTTCTCCAGCAAAGTACGATTCATGCGTTCAGCTACCCCATTTTGTTGCGGTGTCTTCTTAACTGTGAAGTGCCTCTGTATTCCCTCATCCTGACATACTTGCAAGAATGGACCACTTTTGCACTCTCCACCATTGTCCGAACGTAGTACCTTGATCTTTCTTCCAGTTTGAGTCTCAGTTTCCTTTTTCCACTTCACAAAGACTTCTAGGACTTCATCCTTATGCCTCATGGTGTACACCCATACACGCCTAGAATAGTCATCAATGAAAGACACGAACCAATGTTTCCCTCCCAATGATGCATTCTTGGAGGGACCCCAAACATCTGAGTGAACATAATCAAGAACTCCACTAGTGTTGTGGATTGCTGTGCCAAATCTTGTTCTTGTTTTATTGCCTTTCACACAATGTTCACAAAACTCTAATTTGCAGGCAATAGCACCTTTCAATAAATCTTGACTAATTAAAGAGTGTAACGACTTATCACCTGGATGTGCAAGTCGCATATGCCATAACTTCGTGGTATCCATCGCTGCAGTCTCGATGTGTTCAGAAATTGACACATCTCTTGTTACTGTACTCCCAGTTAAGTAGTACAAGTTATGATGCCTTATGCCTTCATGATTACCAATGATCCAGAGATTGTCTTTAAAATGCCATTTTCAGCGACTAACTTGTAGCCCTTAGCTTCCAAAGTTCCGAGCGAAATAAGATTCTTCTTCACAGAAGGTACGAACCTTACTTCCTTCAGTTCCCGAACCATACCATCATGCATCTTCATTCGAACACTACCAATCCCGATCACCCTGCAGGTATGATTATTCCTCATACGTACTTCTCCATCAAACTTCTCGAATCTTGAGAACCAGACCCGATGAGGACATATGTGATAAGTAGCACCAGAATCTAGTACCCATGTACCGTCAGTTACGATACAAGCTGATGGTGTCACAGTCAGTGAGAAATCCGAAGCTACATCTGAATCATCACTTTCCTTAGCAATGTTCACCTCAGTCTTGTTGTTATCTCCTTCTATATCTTTACGCTTGGTACAATCCTTAGCCCAATGGCCAAAGTCATGACACCATGCACATTCATCCTTCTCTAGACGCGCTCTTGACGCCCTTTCACTTTGCCACAATCACATTCTTCTTTTTCCTGTCTGTTGAACGACCTCTTGTAAGAAGCAAGTCACTGTTAGCTTCACTTAACAGGTATTCACGGTCCATCTTCCTGAAATCCTCACTATGCAATGCTGTAGTGACCTCAGCGTATGTCATCTTATCATGGCCATGCATTAAAGCCTTAATCACGGGTTCATACCTTTCAGGAAGAGAGTTTATCAGACACAAAGATTGTTCCTCGTCGTTGATCTTCTCATCATAGTTAACTAACTCAGCAACAAGTTTATTATATGAATCCAGGTTCTCTGTTAGAGTTGCACCTTTCTTCATGTTATAGCGATACAAATTTCTCTTAAGATGTATCCTATTAGCCACGTTCTTCACAAGGTACTCCTTCTCTAGCTTTTCCCAGAGATCCTTAGCTGAAGTCTCGTGCTGATAATTAACTCTTACTGACGTTGCTAAACACCCACGAATCGAACCCAGACATAATTTATCCTTAGCTGAAGTCTCGTGCTGGTCAGACATCTCCGCTGGCCGACCTTCTAGAGCTTGTTCTAGGTCAAGATGAACAAGAGCATCCATTACGTCTGTTCTCCATAAACCAAAGTTATTGGTTCCGGTGAAATTTTCAACCTTCAGTTGTGATCTATGAGAATGCAGTATTTCTTCTTTTGTTTATTGAAAAACTGGATGGAAAGAGCCATAATCTTAACCCGATAGAGTTAAGCTTCCTTCAAGGGGAAATCAGGGGGAAGATAAGGACGGCACCCTCCATTAGGGAGCTGAATTGTGTCAAAAGTCGTAAATGTCACAAGACTTGTAACTCATAAGAGTATTAAGACTTGTGATATTTATGTGAATTAACCTGGAGAGGAAATAATACAAAGAGGAAATAATAAGACGAGATCAATGGGTCAATACACTATGGTGTAAAGACTGCCTGCGATTTCGTCGCACATAAAAAGAGGCAACATAAGACCTTTACATAGATAGGCAAAAATAAGACCTCATAGATAATACAAGAAAAGAAATTATTCATAAAGTTTCACATATGCTCGCACCAAGAGAAGTTTTTGATAAAGGATAGCAATTATATTTGGTCTATCAAGATACGAAAAATAACAAGAGGCAAGAATGGGAATGCAAAGGAAGTGTTATTTGCCCCATTTTGATAGTCTTATATGCATATGAAGAGGTCATAAATATGAAGCGAAGAAAAGAGAATTATATTGAAAAGACGAAAATTGAATTTACAAGAATTTCCAAGCAATCAATTTTCATCTACTTCATTTCACTCAGTCTCAGAATCACCAGTTTCTTCTTCAGAATCTTCTTCTCCATCAGTAACTTGGATATCAGGAATTGGTACATTTTCAGGGATCAGTGGAAAGTTGTATTTCGACAAAGGAATATCATTCTCTAGACAAACTCTTTTAACAGCAACTTCACGAGAGCGATTAGCATCGTTACTGTTTTTTGGACCAAGTTAAACCAATTTTCCTTCAATTGTTGATACTTTGAATTACGAGTGGGTGATTATTCTTCTTTAGCAGCAAATCGAGTTTCTAGCTCTGCAGCTTTCTTTTGATACTCATTTTCTTTCTCTGCGAAGCATCAACAAAAGAGTTAAAATAACAGACAATTATTCTTAAAGAATAGGAATGAAGATCAAAGAACAACAAATGACCTTCATAATTGGAAATAACGTCTGCGACCAATGTAGAATGCTCAGTGTGAAGGCTAACATTTACACCTAAATTATTTCTAGCATCATTCAGAACTCTAGCAGCCCAATTAAACTCAGCGTCACTTTCTATGAGGAGTTGAGATCGAATTAAGTTTTTTTCCTCAATAAGAGTGTCCCTCTCACGAAAAGCTGAATCACGTTCTATTTTAACTTCAATAATAGATTCTTGATATTGTTCTAGTGCCTTCGCACCCCTAAGAGCGATTTCATATTTTTCAATAATAAGTTTTTTCTTCTTCGCCTCCAATACTTGAACTGCTTCTCTCTCCTCATAAAAACGTCGTTTAAAATTATTGGCAGTGGATAATGCACTTTTACGGCGTTCTCTAAGGGTAATATATTTTAATCTTAACTCTTCTAAGCTGAGGTTTTCAAATCCTCGAGTAGGATAATTATTTAAAGAGGAGTTGAGGTGTTCTAAAATAATTTCAGCATCGGGAAGTTTAGCCGCTTCATCTGAAAGGTCATACAGGTATGCGAAGATAATTAAGTAAGAAGTGCGAACGATCGCATAAAGGAAAAGGAGTGAAGAAATATAAGGTGCATACCAATGAGTTCCTTGTTTCTTTCTCGAGCTTGGAGAACCAATTGAGAATTAGTTAAATTCTCATTTCTAAGTTTGTATGTTCGCCTGTAAGATTCGCATTCGCATCCGAAAGAATAGACTTCTCATGTTTCAGTGTGGTATTATCATCTTGCAACTTGCGAAGCTTTCTTTCATTATCTAAAGAAATCGCATAAGATATGCGTGCACTCTGTGAAATATAAAAGAAGCATTATAAGAAAGAGAAGAAATAATAAGGATAAGATAAAAGACAAATGTTGCAGAATATTACCAAACCATTCATCCAAAATTGAAAATCTAGGTTTATCGCAGAGGCAGCTCCACGAAGAGATCGGTCCCCCAAATCAGGAGAAGTACAGATCCTTGAGACCATCTTGAAGGCACGTTCTGTTTCATCATCCTCAAGAGTAGCAAAAGCATCTCAAGAAAAAAGATCAGACAACTTCTTCCGATACGAATCAATCGATACCTCTTCTTCAGAAACAAAAGTATTTCTATCTGAAGATTTTGAACTTGAAGAAGAATCATATCTCGCATGCTTCCTAGAGACATCATCTTTTGACGAAATTTTCTTAGATACATATTTTGACGTGGGTTTCTTAAGAGTGTTCTTGCCTTTGCCTAAAGTTTTGTCATTCAAAGGATTCACCTACGTGAATAATCAAGATAAGAAACAGAGGCAACAATATTGTTAAAAATAGAAAGTGTTTTTCTTACTTCCTTATTTTGCGAAGTTGATACCTTGCGCGAAATACTGACCTTTTTGGCATCCTGCGAAAGAGAAGAAATAAAAGATAAAAAGGAAATCTATGAGAATTTACAAATTGGATCAAGAGGATCACATGCCGCTACTTTCTTTTCCTCATTCGCAAGTAGTTTAAATTCCCAAGGTTGGTAAAGAGGGAAATCTTCGGGTAGAGGATTGTCAGAACCATCCGCAGCTTTACCAGATACAAAGGAACCTTCTAAGATAACAGGGCAATTAAGCCAACTAGAATCGTTGGATCTGCGAGCAGCACGATTAGAGTTTGAATTCCAATCATCATCTCGCATAATTTTCTCGTCTTCAGCGATACCATCTACTCTCCTTATGCGAACAAGCCATTTAGTCACGTTACTTTTCACAACAACAACGTAATAGTTCCTAAAGAAATTATCCAGAGTATACTCAGCAGGATCCATAATTTTATCACGATGATCCTCTTTTCGCACTTCATCAGGGTAAGAATTTCCAAGACCAGCTGCGCGACGAGCATACTCTAATGGTATCCTAATAACATCATCACTCAATTGAAATATTTCTCGTGCAAATATTTCATCAGCAAGAATTCTATAGAAGAGGGGAATCTCGGGGTTATATAAAGGAATTGGTAGAAATTGAAGTTGACCTAACGCAACGATAATTTTTTGATTATTCCATTGATCAGATTTGATTAGATCAAGATTAAGTTTTGATGCGAAATTAGTTAAAGGAGGAAGAGAGAGTTTGTAACCCCTCTGATTGAAGTCATCTTTTAATGTCCCTTTTAATCTGTTAAATTCAATCTCCATCTTTTTACCAGCAGGAGCCATTAAAGAATGGGAATGAAGAAGTATAAGTTTGCAGAGAAGGTGAAGAAGAATGAAAGAAATAAAAGGAATAAGGTAGAAGAGAATATATAGGAAAGAGCGACCCGTTTTTCAAGATTTATTCTCATTAATGCGAAGAAATGAACGGATAAAAACATACGGTTAAAAAGGACGTGTCAAAAGATTAGTGGTTAAAAGGACACGCGTACATAAGGAGAGCTTGAAATAGGGAAAATTGTCGGCAAAGTAAAATGAAAAAAGACAAGCATGTGCGATTTACAATAAGAGAATTTCTCATATCGCTCATTCTGAAGAATTAGCAATACGAGAAGAGGAAAATGTAGGAGTTAAATAACGCACATGCTAATAACTACGCGAAGGGCGTCGTACACATCAAAGTTGAGATGACGTATCAGATGATGTCATCAAAGTCACGAGTAAAGTGTGAAGAATTATGCGAAGAAGTATGCTATGCGAATATGAGCGATTGTATATGAGCGAATGTGTCGCATAGTGATCCCGAAAATAATGGGTTTCTTATCTGTCATCCACTATGTAAAATCCTATATAAAGGAGAGAGGTCATTGTTCCTGGGAGGATTCTAGGAGAAGTCTTGGTCAAGAAATAGGAAGAGGGAGAGAAAGTGAATTTAGGTCTCAAGTAGAATTGTTGTAATACTTGAATCTATCTCCTAAACTTTCTCAATCTTCAATTAATCAAATAATAATTCATAATGATCATTTAGTAGTTGGTTTTAGTTTAAGAGAAGTGTAGTTGTAAGAAAACTTACAACTACATAATCAACTGTCCATCGAGGAAAACACTGAAAATTCCTCTAAATTGAGTAGATTGCCTTAAAACATGACCTTAAAAAAAAATCGTCTCTAAAAAAAACACCTAACATTTGTGTACGTGCTGGATAAGGGTAAAACGGTTACGGGGGTAAGTGTAGCCAGAGGGATTTTGGCGACGGAGGCCTAATTTCGGACCATTCTTTGACCCCGGTACATATACACCACCTTTATTTTAGACTATTCATAATTTAGAAAATGAGGGACAGACCTTGACCTTGACCCGGATTTTATGTACTATTCTTGTTACAGCTTATCAGAACCTGTGTAAAAAATTAATCACAAATTTCATGTCACTCGAAATTGAAAGATGAGCCCAATAAACATTTCAACGAATTGCTCCTCTTCATTTCCTAGCAAATTCTCTGCAAGTAGCAAGCACAGACAAAAAATATCTTTTCATCGTAGACCGGAAGTGTTACATCATACGGTGCCGGTCCCGATTATCAATCTGCTGTCACCAAGTGATTAAGAGATATGTGACCCATTGTGAGCCACAAATTTTTATTTTCATTTTACTTTTGGAAATGACGCCGGACTATACGCAGGAAAGGTCAACAAAGTACTGCACCCTTTCATATCAGGACCACAAAGGTGCATCTATCATACATTCGTAGTAGTTGACGAAATGTAATCGTGGCCCTGCTTATGCATACACTATTGACGCCGCAGAAGTCAGTGGTGGCATTAGCTCCTACCGGAGTTATTTCTTTTGTTTTTTATGGTTTGGAACAGTGGGCTTCGACTATATCTTAACTCTCTGAGGAGTTATTTCTGGCAGGTTCGAACTCCTTCCATTGCGGGACGGAGCATGCTAGCCATCAAACAACTTGTTAGTTTGCACTTGAACCTAGGTGGGTGCAGTAAACGTGTATAAAGGTTCATTTTCTAATTAGAAGACAAATACGAGTTGAAATTTTCTCTGTTGAAGTCAAGGATGTCCTTATTTTCTTTAAGATCTTCAAAGTAAGCCATTAAGACTATTCAACCCAACTTAACTAAGCTTTCTTTTCTATACCTCCAACGAAAATATTCTGCAAGAGTTGAGAGGATTACTACAGAGACAGCCAGGGTATGTCTACTTCCGTTACTCATTTTCTTAGTTCTCTTTCCCTGTTTCTTCTTCCCCTACTTCTGCCGATAGATTCCAATGCTCAAACCTACGGAAATTTAAGTTCGGGTTCCTCTCTAACAGCTGGTGCTGCCAACGCTTCATGGGCGTCACCATCTGGTGACTTCGTATTTGGCTTCCGTCCAACATTTCAAGACAATCTATTCTTACTTGCAATCTGGTTCGACAAAATTCCTGATAAAACCGTTGTTTGGTTTGCAAATGATAAGAATTACCAAGATATACAAGTCCCAAAAGAATCCAGAGTTGAGCTAAACAATTATGGTAAACTCGTCCTGAGCGATCCCCAGAGAAATGAATTATGGTCAGCCGGAAGTAATGCTGATTATGCAGCCATGCTTGATAACGGGAATTTCGTTCTTGGGAATATGAGTTCTGCTGATTATCTATGGGAGAGCTTTAATCATCCTACAGATACAATCTTACCTACACAAAAACTGGAAGCGAATACCATTGTTTATTCGCGAGAAACTAAAAATAGTTACTCAAAGGGAAGGTTCAGATTTCGTTTGGATGAAGATGGATACCTGGTACTCAATGTTGCTGCCTATCCGAGTTCGAGCGAGTCTTATCATGATGCATACTATTATTTCAGTTACACTGCCAATAATGATAGTCAAAAGGCAGGTTATGTGGCTGGCTTCAATCAATCAGGTTACATCTACGTTAACAAAGGGGATGGAACAAAAGTGCTTCTCTCAAATAAGACAATCCTTCCGATCAGCGATGTGTATTATAGGGCGACACTCGATTTCGATGGAGCTTTCACTCAGTATTCCCACCCAAGGAGTAAAAATGAAGAGCAGGTTTGGTCCACAGTGTGGACAGTTCCCGATGACATATGCGAGATGGTTGGTAGTATAATAGGGACTGGTGCTTGCGGATATAACAGCTACTGTACACTAACACCCGAAAGGAGAGCACGTTGTAATTGTCCACCTAAGTTTTCATATGTAGATCCAAATAACACGTACGGAGGTTGTAGACCAGATTTCGTACAAGGATGTCAGGTATATGAGTGGACAACGAAACCTGATTCATTTGAGTTAGAGGCTTTAGACAACGTGGACTGGCCGACTGCTGACTATGAAGAGTTGGTGGATTATCCTATAGAAGAATGCAGGGCTTCATGCCTCAGTGATTGTCTCTGTGATGTGGCTATTTTCAGAAATGGGACCTGTTGGAAGAAAAAGTTACCACTCTCAAATGGGAAGAGAGTTAGTGGTATTAACGGGGTGGCTCTCATCAAAATAAGGAAGGAAAATTTATCAGAACCAGACGAAAAGAATGACCAATCAACATTAATACTGGTGGTGTCATTGCTTTTAGGCAGCTCAATACTTTTCAACTTCATATTTTTAGCAAGGGCTTTATATGGCAATTCTCTAGCCTTTCTGGTCTGCTTCTTCTCCACGGAAAAGAAACTGAGAGGAAAAGCACAAGATTCAAGTGTTTCAAGATCCAGTCTCCGATCATTTACTTATCAAGAACTTGAAGAAGCCACAAATGGGTTCAAGGATGAGTTAGGAAGGGGCGCTTTCGGCATCGTGTACAAAGGACTTATTGAAGAGATGGATTCAACAAGGTTCATAGCAGTGAAGAGGTTAGACAAGGTGCTTCGAGAAGGGGAAAAGGAATTTAAAACTGAAGTCAATGTAATAGGTCAGACACATCACAAGAATCTGGTTCGACTGCTCGGGTTCTGCGACGAGGGGCAACACCGACTTCTAGTTTATGAGTTCATGAGTAACAGCAGTTTGGAAAATCATCTATTCGGGATTTCTAAGCCAGATTGGAATCGACGAGTCCAAATTGCATTAGGTATATCAAGAGGGTTGGTGTATTTGCACGAAGAATGCAGCACCCAAATCATTCATTGTGATATAAAGCCTCAAAACATACTACTGGATGACAGTTTTACAGCGAGAATTTCAGACTTTGGATTGGCAAAGCTTTTAATGACTAATCAGACTCAAACTTATACAGGGATTAGAGGGACTAGAGGATATGTTGCACCAGAGTGGTTCAGGAATGCACCAGTCTCAGCGAAAGTGGATGTTTATAGTTTCGGAGTTCTGCTACTAGAGATCATATGTTGCAGGAAAGGAGTCCTACAGGAGCTAGTAGAAGAAGAGATCAAAGCAATTCTCACAGATTGGGCATACAATTGCTACAGCCAAGGGAAACTAGAAGATTTGGTGGAGAATGATGAGGAAGTACAGAACGACATGAGGAGATTCGAGAGGTTGGTGATGATAGCTATTTGGTGTATTCAAGATGAACCGTCAAATCGACCATCAATGAAGAAAGTAACACAGATGCTAGAAGGGGTAATTGAAGTTACTGTACCCCCATGTCCTTATCAGTTTAAGGAATACTTTGGAGTTGGAAACAGTAGCGAATGCGACAACGAAGAGGTATCATGTTTTCTTGGTGATGTTAGTAATGATGCTAAATCTAATAATGTCTAATGTGTAAAAGTCCCGTTGTAACTGTGTTTGATAATAAGTTTAATAAAACTAAGAAATAAAATTGCTAAATACGAAAAACAAAGGGATTCTACAGATGAAAGTAAATACCTCGATGCAAGACGCAACCCGCAGATGGAAGAACAATGCTGTTACCAGTATCAGTGCATAACCTCCACGTTAGTCAATTGATTAGATGATCTGTAAATGCCAAATGTGAACACTGTACCATCATGCAAAGTGAAAATTACTGCATACTTCTAGGAAAGAAAAAACATCCATAAAATTCAAAATCCAACATTAACTTCCATTTACAGAAAGTTGCAGATGAAACAATACACGGGGAAGGAACCACTGTTTTTTTCTTTCAGACAGATTAACAAGAAAATGTGAGCAAGAAGGTAATTCTGTTCTGACAAACCAGCCACTCAAACTGTGGAGGTATACTTTGATCGATGAATCTAAAAAGATCCATTAATAGAGAAAAGCGCACTACATTTTAAAGGAGCAGCAGCTGCATGAGCTGTCTCAAAATTCTCAATGTGCGTCAAAGCCCCAGCACAAAAGGCAATCTAAGATACAAAACCCTTAAAATTAAAGAATCAGGGTCTACTACAATAAAGAATATACCGGAACGACAGTGGCTGTGCATACTGAACCTCTGCGAAATGAAAGATCCCTTCCTCGCCAGTAATTTTCAACTGCACAATGAAGCTTACCTCTCTGGATACAGAGCTGAAGTTTTGAAGGTAGCGGAATACATATATCAAATTACTAAAGGCCGAGACACGTCTTGCAAGTACTGCTAACTAGTCAACTGTTTATCTACCTCTTTCAAAAAACTAATAGGCTGAGAAAAAGGTGTGGGGGAAGGAAAATGCTAGTGTTGTGGGTCTAATAAAGGGATTACGGCAGAGGCTATTGCTGGTCTTCAACTTTTAACGAGACTAGTTCACTTTCTTGGGCTTGGCTACGGGGCTTCATGTATGCTGGTAACCATCTCCATACTCTATCAGGGCACCACCTGGTTAAATTGAATAAAGGCGAACATAATCAATTAATCTTGAAAACCAAAGGGATACATATTGTTTTTCTTGAAGGTCCTCCAAATGCTGAACTAAAATTTTTATATGAGGAGGTTTGAAGCAATCAACTGTCCAACGAGGAAAATACAGTAGCATAACTATGTTCAGCCTAATTTCCCAACATGGCAAGATTCCTCTAAATTGAGTGGGTTGTAAGATTCAAAGGTCATAAAATATGACCTTGAAACAACGGTGACCTTGAAACAACGGTCTCTAAAAAAAACTAATATTTCAATGTGCAATATATTGTAGAATCATGACTTACGCAACGAGTCTTTCATGAATCGCTCGTCGTACTGAAGCGTTAAACCCATATGCAATTGAGTTGAAGAGACCCTAAATTAACAACAAGAGATTAGTAACCCGAACAAATAGACTCTTAATGAAACAGCCTACAGAACGTTTATATAGCTTGGTAAAAGTAGATTAGATGTAAGAAAACGAACCATAAGGGCAGCAGTCCCAACATCGAGAACTGATAACCAAAAGATTTTATGCTCTGGTTCGATGAAATCATGTATCCGGTTTATTGTGCCAAACACCCACGATCCTATCAGAATCAATGGGTAGTAACCCCACCTGTTTAAAGCCTACAGATTGCAATAGTATGGCATCAGAGTGATGTGCAAACCACAATTAACAAATCCAAGCACAAAGACTAAAGAACAAAATCGAAGACAAATAATGAAGACATATACCTTCATGTCTGGTCTAGCATCAAACTGGAGTGATCGGTCTGACATGCCAACTGCCATCTGAAACGATTCAAATATTGTGTAAGCTAAGTTTACAAATGCCTCACCAGAAGAGGTTAGATGTCTTATTATTATGTAAAATTCTCTCAAAGAATCAAGAAAATACATACACGAGCTGCATTGTTTAGCATCCGTATCACTTGGAAGTATGTAAATCCATTAAACAGAATTGCACCCCATAGGGGACCATAAAATGTTAAGAAGTGAACCACCTGCAAAAATAATTTACAGAATTATAAGAAAAATTGGACGCTTTGTGAAATCAACCTGAAGTAACCGAGAAATGTTAAGTTTGAACATAGGCAAATCAAAAGGTGCCCATGCAAACAGGCATTAGACGTTCTAAAATAATTTCAGGACTATATTCCAGGATTCTTGTTTTTACCTAGAGTAACTATTTAGCTTAGTAACAGGACATTCAACATGTGAATGGTTGGGATATCAGTTATTCCCCCCTTTAACAAGATATACCCACCAAAGCATTCTACAAGGCATTGGTACTTTACCCACCAAAGCATTCTACAAGGCATTGGTACTTTCAAGTTAACCATAGAAAGTCTTCAACATAGTGCAATAAAGAGTAACCTCTTCAGCACATAAACTAAAAGGAGTTTTGAAGCTAAAGACTCACTCGCCTTTCCTGCGAACCCCGTCTGTGTCCAGCACCACACACCCAAATGAGAAGGATCATTACCTATTGAGCGTATAACAGTCAAAACGAGTGAAGTTCCTGCAAAGGGAATAGGGGTGCATGTTAAGTTACAAGATAGGGATACCAAGAAAAAGAAAAAAAAAAGAACCAAGAAATAGTTAAGCGAATCGTTGATATGCAAACATACCCCAAACATATAAGTGAAACATAGGTTCCAAATCTTCAACATCAGTTTTATGTCTAACAACTGTACGATGTAGAGTAAACGCAATTGTTGTAGTCCATAGGAAAGACGCCACACAGAAAAAATGTGTACTATATCCCTGTGCATGACAAAAATATCCCTTTGATGGGTCCCTACATCAACAACAACAACAAGGAGTAAACCTATTCAGAGACAAAAGCCCTCCAAAACCTTAACAAATGAAATGCTGAATTTAATTAGTAAACACACGTACCCTACTATACTGAAGAAACTACAAAGCATATCCTGCACCAGAAACAAACATTAATCAGGAAAAAGAAAACTACACAGAACCAAATTTCGGATTTCCACAATGAAAGTAAAGATTCTACACATTCGAAATTGCTAGAATTCTCCATTGTAGCAACATTAGGTAGCACCATTAGGCTCCAGGCCGTCCCACATCCTATTCACCATTGTATCATGCCATTCACCTCAATAAGTTCACCAATCCAGTGGATTAGCGAATCCATGTTCGCCCTACCTAAGATTACTAGTTGCTAGCAATATTAGGTGGCAGCCCGTTCCACATTCTATTTACCCTTGTATAACACAGCATTTACCTAAACAGGTTCACCAATCCAGTGAATTAGCACATCCATGTCCACACTACCTAAGGTTACGAGTTGCTGGCAACATTAGGTAGCAGCCCAACTCACACCCTATTAACCCTTGTACCACAGCATTCAACTCAACAAATTCACCAATCCAAAGGATCCATGCCCGCCACACCAAACATTAACAATTGACTTGATCATAAGGGGGGAGATTAAACACCCTCATTCACCCCTAAAAATTTCCCTAATGCAGTGCAACACTAATCTCCATTAAGTAAAATCTATGAGAGGATATTTTTCTATGTTAAAACTTAAAAGATAAAACCAGTCTATTTTTTTGGAAAAACTTCAAACAAATTCCATCTCTTGCCAAGCACTTAGAATTCCATTTCCATCCAAATTACACCAAACATTAGATTGGAGGTGGTTGGAATTCTAGATAGTTGGATCTTCTCAGTTTTCCATTAAATTGATGTCAGTAGTGATCATGTCTAAATTCTGCTACGTCTACATTAAATAACAACAAGCCTGTAGTTTTAACATTAATAATAATAATACTCGGATTCCGAAATGGAAAACAATAAACTGATGTTCGCCATTAATGGCGAGAAATTTCAGATATGGCATATATTGGGATCAGCTTGTGCACCCTTAGCAGTGCCTGATGGACTCTGTCCTTTCGGACAAGTCACACACGGATAAAGTGATACTATATACAAAACAATGAATAACTTGAAATACCATTACTAGTACTACAGTACTCAGCTCGACTTTAATACTAGTTGAATCATTGATTCAAACTCACACAAGATTCTTAAAGTACTTTATTACATTAAATTAGTTAGATTGGAAATACTTAAGCTTAAGACCATTATAGACTGTACTGCAAATACTATCAGCAGAAAAGGCCAAGCTAAATACAATTCCTAACCAGCCAAGGATCCAACTGAGATACCAACTAAAGCTGTACTTTGGGGGCTTCCTTATGAGAACCCGCATGAAACAATTGTAAGCAAATCTAACAATGGAGACTTCTCAAAGATAGTACCTGAAGAGAGAATGATCATTGATATGCGATATTTGAAATCTCTCACCATTAATGGCGAACACTAGTTTATTACTTTCCATTTCTAAATTTGAGTAGTATTACTACAATGTTAAAACTACAGTCTTCGATGACGAACTAAGAAGATCCATCTACCTAGAATTTCAACCACCTCCAAGAGATGGAATTCATCATATTTACATAGTTACACAGGAGTAGGAGTAGATTGGGTTTAAGTTTTACCAAAAAAAAAGGATGACTGGTTTTACGTTTTAACACTGAAAAAAAAAATCCTCTCATAAGGTGTCAACCATTTACGCAAACACTTCACATACATTTCCAATTCGCATACTAAAATCAACAAATTCAATTACAGAATCCATATATCCCCCTAAATTTCACTACCAAACCCTAATTTCTTCACATTTCACCTAAACCACCAATCACTCAACACTCATTCCCAATTCCCATACTCAAAGTCTCAAACCAACAAATTCAACAGCAAAATCTACATGTTCCCCTAAATTTCACCATCAAACCCTAGTTTCTCTAAAATAACAAATCCCCAATTACTCAACATACATTTCCAATTTCTATACCCATATCAACAATTTCAACACTAGAATCTATGTCTTCACTACCAAACTCTAGGTTCTGCAAAAATTCACCTTAAAACCCCCAATTACTCAGCACACATTCTCAATTCCCATACTCAAATCACCAAATTCAACCATGTATTCTATATTTTCCCCAATTCCTTAGACTATAACAGTTCAATTATCAAGATCCAAAAGAAAAAAAAAAATAGAATGAAATACTTACAGAGAGAGCAAGGTAGAAGACGAGTTTGAAAGAGAATTTCCTCAAATCTTTAAAAAGTAAGTAACACAAAACAATGAAACCAGAACCAGCAAACGATAAACTCGATGCGCCACTGTTTAGTGATGTTAAGAAATGACGATCACTTGCAGTTAATCCATCACTAATCGCCTTCATCTCTATCATTTTTGATAATCTAATCTCTTCCTTCGATTGATTGACTGATTGGTTGAATACTTGTGGGAGAGTGGTGGAGGTGGAAGGATTGCAGTGGTGGTGGTGGCGGAGGATTTTATAGAGATTTTCAGTGTGGAAAGAGGAAAGTGAATGAATTTACTTCCTCTGGTGGGTACTTTTTGTAAATTTGGGAGAGATTTTGAGTATGGGTAGATTTTGTTTGTGGGTGGAGACAACAACAGTCGCTTTGGCCGAGTGGTTAAGGCGTGTGCCTGCTAAGTACATGGGGTTTCCCCGCGAGAGTTCGAATCTCTCAGGCGACGTTTCATTTTATTTTTTTATTTTTTTAAAGCCCAAATCAGCTACCAGATTCTATGTGGTTTTTGGGGAACAATCAGAATGATCCAAGCCAAGGTACAGCGCCCCAGGTCCACAGTCTATTCTATATAAATGGCTGGACACTATATCCGAGTCCCGAAGATACTCGAATTGATCTACGAGTGACCAAATTCCGAACTTCAACTTAGCGAACTCCTCATCAGGAACCTGCAATTTCTTCTGTATGCGCAATTTGACTGCATCTAAAGTCTCCCCTTCATGGATGACCAAGAAAAATGGTTCCCCAAAATATCTACGTCTTGAATATGCTTCTTCTTTTGAGAAGTGAGAAACAGGAAGCAAGCGATCCTGAGGACCCAAGTTCTTCTCCTCCTCAAGGATCTCCTCTGCCCGTAGAGTCAAGAAACCCCCGTCTTGATCATTAATTTTCTCAATCTCCTCACTAAGCGGAAAAATCATATGAATCCTGTGCATGAAAACTTCCAGCAATCTAAGTTCTGCACCGGGATGAGACAGCTCTACTACCTTTGTCTTCAGATCATTAATCAAGTCACCAACTGTACTTTGTTTTGGAAGTCTAATACAATAAACCACCTTATCGTCTTTTGTTGCATGACAGAATACCACCTTTAGACATTTCAGACATTGCAACACAGGTAAAGGGATGTCCAAAACTTCGTAATACAAAACTTTAGCTGACCGGTTGTAGCGAGTAAACATCTCAGACAAGTGACCAACACCTCGGTACCTAATAGCTTGGGGCATAGGTCGTAGAAAATCACAGTCAAGAGAGGTAAGTCTGATCTTGGTTGGATCATCCAAACCAAGATCGCGAGCAACTCTTTCCGTGACTTCATCATATGTTAATACCATTGACAACTCTAAGGTAAAATCATCTTCATTTGGCTTCTCCAAAGATCGGAAATGCACAATCTGATCACTGTTGCGATCAGCAAGATCAAAATCGATATCTCTCCTGAACTGTTCAGTAAGGTGCTTGATTCGAGCAGCCTCTGCTTCTTCCATCTTCTTAAGTTCCTCAGCCTCCTTTTCTTTTTGTTCTTTCCTAAACCTAACCCTCAGGTGCTTAGCAACATCCATCTCATCCACGTTACACATAATTTCATCTCTGTCACTTTCACGTATATACACGAGCATATATGCATTTGGATTGCTTGCCTCCCCACCGTATAGCTCCTCTACTGCCCACCTGATAGATTCTCTTGTTACCCGCTCATCAGTGAATTTAAACCATTGCTCTGACAGTGTTGGCCTTGTATAAGCATAGTAGTGCCCACCGTTTCCCACACCACTGTGAACCAAAACACTATGAAGTGTGTAAAGATTGCGAACACTTCTATCAGCATCTAGAGACAAGTATTTTCCATCTTCCCTGTCAAGATCAAGTTGCAACGGAAATTCATACAGATCATTTATCTTTACCATAGTGTCCTGCACGAAATCGTATTCATACCGTTTTAGCTGGAGCTGGAGAACAGGTGGGAAGTCAGTGAAAAGGACACCCTTCTTTGCATCCTGTAAACCATGTCGTTCATCAGTTTGATACTTGTTATCACCTTCAAGACGCTCCACTTCCACATACTTGTCGAAAGAAGCATAAACATCCCTACAGCCTTTTACATCAAGTTGAAGGTCATAAAATGACTCCTTTCTGGTAGATTTGTAGTCAACATCGATGCATTCAATGTAGCTCATTTGGTGACCTTCGAACAACTCTTGTATCGTACCCTCCACAACAGTTCCCTTCATTTCATCTTCAAGCTTTTCACACAGAACCCTATTAAATTCCTGCACATCACTTTGCATGAAAGAATAATGTGTATTCCATCCGAAAGATTTTGTGAGCTCATTTGTGGCGACGCTATTTTTACCGTACTGAAGCTTATAAAACAAACTCTGTAGAGCCAAAGGGATGCTTTCTCCTGCTACCAACTCATTCCCAGTTGTTGGCATTTTGTACACGGCCTTCCTGAAATAAGGAATATGATATAGAGTCTGGAGAAGAGAGTTCATATAACATGTTGCTCCCTGATTCTTGAGACCAACATAACGCTTTTCTTCTGCTGGTGCGACTTTCTTTGGTGGAGGACCTTCAACAAACATCTCTATACCATCCTGATATTCATCAAACATGTCATCAACATCATCCTCCTCTTCGACAGAAATCTCATCATCCTCCTGATAAGAGAGTTCATATAACATGTTGCTCCCTGATTCTTGAGACCAACATAACGCTTTTCTTCTGCTGGTGCGACTTTCTTTGGTGGAGGACCTTCAACAAACATCTCTATACCATCCTGATATTCATCAAACATGTCATCAACATCATCCTCCTCTTCGACAGAAATCTCATCATCCTCCTGATAAATCTTATCATCGTCCTCCTGATCAGACAATGACGGAGTAGCAATGGATGTCATGTCTGTAAATAACATCACAGGTATCTATTCTCAGTTCATATATCAAATTTCCAAACTCAAATGAGTTAAATCGACAAATTCGACAACAAAATCTAAGTGTTCCCCTAAATTTCATCACCAAAACCTAGCTTCTTCAAAAATTCAACTAAAACCCTCCAATCACTCAACATATATTTGCAATTTTCATACTCAAATCAACAAATTGAACTGCAA
Organism: Papaver somniferum; assembly: GCF_003573695.1. Lineage (NCBI taxonomy): Eukaryota > Viridiplantae > Streptophyta > Magnoliopsida > Ranunculales > Papaveraceae > Papaver > Papaver somniferum. The sequence continues at coordinate 4,985,157 of NW_020619603.1, read as the reverse complement.
AATTTATGTGTTCACTACCAAACCCTAGGTTCTTTTAAAAATACACCTAAAAATCCCCAATCACCCAACACAAATTCCCAATTTCCCATACTCAAAATCAACAAATTCAACCATGGAGTTTATAATTTCCCCAATACAAAAAAAAATAATAATAATAATAATAAATAAAGAAAACAAAGAACTGGGAATGAGATACTTACAGAAATTGCAAGGTAGAAGACAAGTTTGCAAGAGAATTTTCTCCAAGTCTTTACAAAGGAATTAACCCCAAACGATGATGGTCGCGGTGGTGATGGTGGGGGAGTTGGAGTCGGAGTGGAGGATTTTACAGAGATTTTTTCATGGTGAAAAGAGGAAAGTGAATGAGTTCACTAGACTGCTGGAGTTGCTTTGGCCGAGTGGTTAAGGCAATAAGGCGTGTGCCCGCTAAGTACACTGTGCTTTTTTTTTTCTCGTTTCCATTTTGTTTCTTTTGGTCTGACTCGTCTAAATGTATTTGTGTTTTGAGTCAGACATGACTTATCTGATTCAACAAAAATGGGAGTCAATGGTTTGATCCGTCTGATATTTGTTTGTTTAAACCTAATTGCTACATGGCCAAATTTAAATACCTTGGGGCCAGAAGAACTAATAAAAACGATCCGGTGAATAAAATAAAATAGAATTGTTAGGCAGTAAACTCAGAATCCTTTAACTCATTTTTCTCATTTCTATTTTGTTTCTTTTGATCATAAGTTAAGTTTACCTTTTTGGTAACACAAAATTGGTCTTTATCAAAACACAAAATTGGTTAAAAAGACCAAAATCAACAATTCCTGAGTGAAAAGGATAATTAGATTTTGATACTGTTTAAATGGACAAAAATGTAAAAATAGCAAGGATGTAAACAGTTTCATTCTATCCATTTTTAAATATTTTTTTTTATTTTTAATTTACATCAGGATGCATCCAGTTTCATCCTTGCTATTATTTAAGTTTAAGTCAGGATGAGTCCAGTTTTATGCTTGCTATTTTTTGGTGTTCATTTCATCCATAATAATTTTTATTTGTCCATTTAAACCATGTTTTAAAAATATTTGGACAAATGACCCATTTTCTGGTTTGCTAACCTAAAAAGGCCTCTGAACGTGGATAGAAAGGTCTTATTCATGACTGCTCCAATGAAATGATTTGGAAATTTTGAAGGGATTTTGAAGGCTTACCCGAAAATGCTTGCCCAACTAACATGCATTGCGGTCATTGAATGCAAAAAAATTTGGAGGCTTACCCGAAATTTTATGGGAAACAATTCTTTACAAGGGTATTGATCACTTAGAAAAAAAATCATCTACGTTCGAAAACAGTTCCATTTATTTTGGTAAGCCAACATTGTATTAATAGGAAATTACCACGAGAGATAACAAGCAAGAAAAGAGAAGAAGCCAAAGTAGCCCCCAAAACTTGCAAACAATATTAGAATCTGAAATAGGGTGTAGCAGGCATTTCTAGTTGACAGGCATAATAACTTATTCTTTTCCCTGCTGCATGGTGCAACCCCTTTTAGCTAAGGTATCGGCTATAAAGTTCACTTCTCTGTTAGTATGCTCAAAACTGACATTTCCATAGTTAGCACAGGCAGCTAACCACCTATGCTTGATACACCACAGCAAACAATTGTTACCACAAGCTTGAATAGCACTACAAGAGCCTGAGGTAACACTGATACGCGCGATTAATTAGAACCAAACTTAGCAGCCCACTCCAACCCATATGATATTGCAGAAATTCTCAACAAGAAAATTTGTTGCATCTCCCAAGCAAAAAAAACACAGCAGCAAAGCAATCAGACTCTGAATTCTTAACCACAGCACCAACACAACCAGCACAGGAGTTGTTCATAGCCGCTCCATCAAAACACGGAAGTATCTCAATCACAGCTGGTGGAGTCCAAAAACATTCAATGACAGTAACTTGTTTGGCCCTGCGAAACTCAACTCTGAAATAACTCAGAATTCTCAAAATCATTAGAAAAACAGTTCAAACAATGCCGAATACAAGATGTTGAAGAACAAACTGTAACAGAAGTTGAAGAAACACCTGACCTTCATCATTAGAGCAGTTCCGTGATCCGTCTGTTCTTTTGTTGACGTCGAAGAACCTCTGATACTTCTCTTCCTTTTTGCAGGCCGAATAGTATTTCTGTCCACTGTGCTATCAGATGCTTCTAGTTTTATTTGGTTTGTCTCAGTAGAGGAACCACCTCTTTCTTTCGGCTTAGTGGGATTCCCAAAAGCAGCAACACTAGTAGCATGACCTCCATTGATAATATCTTTCCTAAAGAATCCAGGAGGAGGATCTAATTCACTAAGCTGCTCACTAATAGGAGTTAACAAAGGCCCTCTTCTTTTCATGATAAGAATTTGGTAAGGCTGCTTTATCTAATCTGTGATCATTCTTGTCTCCCACAATATCGCACTCCATTTTGATTCCCGTGAACTTAGAGCCGACACTTTCGCGCTGAGTCCTTACGGTAGGTTTAGAAGAAGACGAATTGCGATTTCCTACAGACTGAAAAACTCCCCATAGGGAAAACTGGTTATGTATTCCTGCATTAAGAGAGACATACATTGAATCCCCACTTATATAATCAACACACTGCGAGTCAAAAAAATTAAGGCCGACAACTAAGGTGTAATCTCATACAACCAAAGCACTCACCCTGAGAATTGGTAGGCAACTGTTGTGGAGGAAAATATCAGCAATTCCCAACCATCCAGCAAAGAGCTTCTTATTGCTGAATCTGTAGTCATGAGTAAATTTACGAGCAAATGAACGAGGATGCAGCTTCAACTGCAGCAAATTGAGCATTTCTTTTATGAACAACCGAATCACACTTTTACAGTAGTTTGAATCCTCCAAACTCTACAGCCCGATTGGAAGATAAAAATGTTTTTCAGAGAATCAAAAAATTTCTATGGAACGCATTCATAATGTTCTCCCTGTTAGGAAAACACTAAAATACTTTACTAACGAGAATGAGAACAATGCATCTTCTGTAGACATCCTAGTGAATCCCTCGGACACCTTTTTTTTTTAATGCTCATATATGCCAGGTATGTTTGTAAGTTACCTCCCTTAGCTGGTTTTCATTTTGACCTTCTGTCTGAATCTCCCTTTACGGAGTGCTACTCTAAGTGGAATGCAAGTTCAGCTAATGAAACTATGATAGAAATAATGGCAACCAAATGTTGGTTGATTTGGTAGGAGAGGTGCTTAAGAATATTTTACGATAAATCTAATTCGAGTCTGCAAACATCTCTAGCAGTTCAAAGACATCTCAACATCTGGTCTACTTCTTCTGTAGATAACATGGAGACTACAAGAACTCAAACACCTAAACCCAAATGGATTGCACCTAGTAGTTTGAATAGAAAAACAAAAACTAAATTTTGACACATCTTGGAAAGATTCTAAAACTTTTGCAAGTTACGGCTTTATTTTTGGAATAAATGCGCAGGTATCGCCGTCTTTTTCCCGTTCCAACCTTTTCACTACATCAATATCTTTTTTTTGTTTTAATGCATACTCAACTTTGTTTTGATTGTTTTGTTGTGTTTCACATTAAGATAGTCAAACGTCAAAGGTAGACGTCCGTTATAAGATAGTTAAACATCATCAGGGTCTGATAAATCTTGTCCATGCAGTCATGCAAATTTTTGTTTCTTACATTTTCTGACATATCTCACTCTTCCGGCATCCTTCACTTCAGTGCTTGCATGAGATTCCTCTTTCTCACCTTTCTTCAAGTTCAAGACACCTCTACTCCTAAAAGCTGTACCAACACCTGCATCCTTCACCACACCACCAGCTTCAGTGCTTGCTTCAGATTCCTCTTTCTCACCTTTCTTCAAGAGACCTCTGCTCATCATAAAATCTGTACCAACAATTTCCAAAGGATATACCGTATCCATAAGGGTACTGTTAAATCCTGGCTCTTTCAATTCAATTTTCTTTGAATCATCGACAAAAGTGTTCAACTTGATGATTTCTTCAAGAGAAGGTACATAAATTTTAGCTGATGATGAAAAATCCTTAGGTTTTGTTTTACGAGGCAAGGAAACTTTGAGAAAACATTCCTCAAGGAGTTCTTCAGCAGAACGTAAACAAAGTAGTTTATCAGTTGATAGTAATACTGGAATATCAAAATATCAACTCTTTCTGCTGATGTAAAATTAACAAATGTTGATGATGAATAAGAAGTCTCTGAAATTTCAGTAGCAGTAGCCATGGCAGACGCTAGGTAGGGTTAATTAGAAATCGTAATTCGGCTGATCCTAATATTAACAAAACAAGAACAGTTGATCCTTTGAATGGAGATCAGCCACTTTTTGATTAAACTTAATATAGTTTGATAATTGAATGAATCCCTATACATAAAATACGAGTATATATATATATAGAGAGAGAGAGCTGGCCAAAGATTCAGGCTCACGCAAATACTAAAAATAAAAAGAGTCCTAATTCTAAGCAACTACTTGAAATAGAATCGGATAAAAACGTAAACATAATAAAACTGGAATTAAAATTAGTGTTGGTATCCCAACATTCCATCCCTCTTCCGGTGAGGCTTGTCCTCGAGGCCCAAAGGCATGAAAACGACTAATAAAATCCTCAGCGTCTTCCAAAGTTGCCTCTGCAGTTGGATGATCATTCCACTTGATTAACCAACGAGTAACTGCAACATTATGTTTCTTGAACATTCCACGATCTAAAATCTTCTCTGGTTCCCACTCATACTGCAGTTGTAGGTACATTAGTTTCAATTCTGTCATCAGCTCCTAACTTCAATTTCAACGCCGAGACATGGAAGACAGGGTGTATGCGACACGAAGGAGGCATGTCTAGCTTATAAGCGACTTACCCAATCCTCTCAACAACTCGAAAAGGTCCATAAAAACGCGGCCAAAGCTTAGAGTAAACCTGATTTGATGTTGTAGTTTGACGGTATGGCTGAAGACAGAGAAAAACCAAATCATCCACATTAAAACTTCTTTCAGTTCGATGGGCGTCGACATATGACTTCATTCGCGCTTGAGCAGCCTGGAGATGTGTCTTAAGGATATATATGTATGGTGCGATCCCTAGCTCGTAGTGACATATCCACGACATGAACGGCAGTAGTGTTGCGCCAAAGCCTGCGGAAACGTTAGGTTTCACTGCTACAATGGTACCTCGGTATTTCCATGAACACAATCACACACACAAGAAGAACAAGTATTTAACGAGGTTGAATCCTCGGGAAGGAATCGCAATTTTATATATCACTGTATAGGTTGGAATATACAAAGCTCAAGCATAGAAGAAGAGAACTCTTACTAGTTTTGGTGTGTCTTTTCTCTAGTTCTCTCTATGGCTATTTATACACATTAATAGGACCGGAAACATTCCTTAACAAGGATTACTTTCCTACAAGTATAGGGTTTCTTAACTTAGCTCTAAGAGATAAACCTCTTAAGCTGCTATACTTAGGACACGAGTACTTGGTTTCCTTAACCAACTAGATTTCCTAATCTAGACCTTGACCGTCCTACCAACAATTCTCCACCTTGGATCATGCATTCATGCATGAGATGATTAATAGATAAAATCACATCCATCTTCCAACGTCGATTGTGAAAAAGCGGGGGTCTAACAACACCACCCAATATTTCCCTTAACAATCTGTATGGACTAACTCTGAAATAATTTGATAGAGAATCAACTAGACGGTCAGACTCAATCTAGATAAAATGCATCTCAAGGAGTTATTATCTCAATCTCTCGATTTGATTTCTACTCAAGCTAAAATCAATAGCGAGTCTTTATCAAAGAGAGATAACTTGGACAGTACCAAAGACCAATGTCCAAGGATAAATCAACTACAATCAACAACCAAAAGTTGGATTAGAGAAGTTCATGATCATGAACGCACAACATGTATTATTTTTATTATATAAAATATAATGTGGAAAAGAAATAACACAGACACCAGAAGTTTTGTTAACGAGGAAACCGCAAATGCAGAAAAACCCCGGGACCTAGTCCAGATTGAGTACACACTGTATTAAGATGCTACAGACACTAGCCTACTCCAAGCTAACTTCGGACTGATCTATAGTTGAACCACTACCAATCTCCCACTGATACAAGGTACAGTTGTACTCCTACGCCTCTGATACCAGTAGGATACTGCGCACTTGATTCCCTTAGCTGATCTCACCCACAACTAAGAGTTGCTGCAACCCAAAATCACAGACTTGATAATAAACGAATCTGTCTCACACAAAAAAGTCTATCGAAAGGATAAATCTGTCTCCCACAGATAAACCCTAGGTTTTGTTCCGTCTTTAGATATAAAATCAAGGTAACATGAACCAATTAATAATCCGGACTTATATTCCCGAAGAACAGACTAGATTAATCAATCACCTCTCTACAATCCTTCCTGACTACACAAGCGGATTGTCGAGGAATCACAAACAGTGAGACGAAGATGTTTGTGACTTCTTTATCTTTCCTATCAGAGAACTCTCACGATCTCAAGCCAATCAATCGATTGCACTTGTACGATAGAAGATGCAAGATCAGATTACACAACTACGATAAAAGTAGTATCGGTCTGGCTTCACAATCCCAATGAAGTCTTTAAGTCGTTAACTCGAGTTTAGATAAGAAACTCAAGAGTTAATGGAGATCGACTCTAGTGAGCGCACTAGTAGCACACGGACGTGTGGGAATTAGGTTTTCTCAATGCAAGATGTCTCTTATATATAGCCTTTCAAATCAGGGTTTTGTCTTAGGTACAAAGCAAACTCTATTCACCGTTAGATGAAAACCTGATTTAGATTCAAGCCAATATCTCTCAACCGTTAGATCGAAAGACATAGCTTGTCACACACACTTGGGTACACGTTTACTGGGTTTGAGAATACCATGCTCAAACGAGTACACGTATGTTGGTTCAACATGATAACCCAAAAGGTCAACCATATGAGCATCTCATATTAATCATGTTCTTCTTCACCATAACTAGTTCAATTGACTCAAATGAATTAGTTAAGAGTTGTTCAATTGCTATGAGATCTTATGTAACTACATAAGACACAATTGAAACAAATATGATTCGATTCGATTAGAATCGGCTCATGAACATTATAGCCACGGTTTGCATAAAGCATTCCTTAATAATTAATGTTTCATGTTCAGAGCACATCTTTAGATCATAACCTCTTAAGCTCACAAACAAGCTCGCGGACTTAAGTTAATCGGTCGAGGTTTCCAAACTCAGCTGAAATACTCGGGTCGAGAACTTCTGCCAGTTCGCGGACTGGGTTCGCGGACTCAGCACACAAACGAGTTTTGGAAATCCCAGCAGAAATTCTCGGTCGAGAACTTCCGTCAGTTCGCGGACTGAGTCTGCGGACTGGGTTCGCGGACTTGGCAAGCCAATTCCACAATCCTACCGATTTCTCTTGATCAACAAAGTTCGAAAACTTAGGTTCAAGTAATACATGGTTATATAATCTAAACTCTCATTTCAATCATTGAAACATTCTTAGAGGGCGATATTCAGTCATGAAGAACAACAGACCTTTCTCGCCAGAGCAATTTCCAAAATGATTGAAACTTTCATGACTTTCGTCACTAGGTGAAGATAAACCTGATCAAAGCGAAACGCTTTACCAACACATGATTTCGAGTAAAAGATAAGCAATGATTACTTAGATCGAAATATCAAGTGTATATGATCTAGTCTATATATCATACGACTTTTGTCTCATAAGAAGTAGGAGAAAAACAGATAGACTTTCGAGTGATAGATGAGTTCAAGTTTTCACATACCTTTTTGTTGATGAAGTTCCACGGTTCCTTGGTGTAGATCTTCGTCGTTGTCGTAGAATCACCATGAAGTCCTTGAGCTCAACTACACTTTTCCTATCCTAGTACGAGACTTAGCTAATAGGCTAGAAATCAAGACTTTATAGTTTTGATCACTAACATTGACAAACATTCTTGATATAGCAACGCATGCGAGGTTGACCGAGCTATGCTCTAACAATCTTCCCCTTTGTCAATTTTAGTGACAAAACTATTAATACATATGGAATACAAAAAGGATAAACTTTAGTGGATCCTATTCCATAGTCCAATCTTCAACGTTCCTTGAAATCTTCGTCCTTCCAAGTACTCCAATGATCCCAAAGGTTGTAAGTTTAGTATCATCGTTGTTGAAGATCTGTAGCTATAACAATGAGAGAATTCGATATTCTCGATCATTATTATACAGTGTCATAGTATTATTATGAACATCAAAGTCCAATTGCATCACGACTTTAACTATAATAATATGGTGATATGTATTACTCCCCCATAGTCAATACTCCATCTCGATCATGGAAACCACTCCCCCCTTACACAATGATCCGAAAACCATATGTATTTGTAGTGTGACCTACAATATTTCTCCCCCTTTTTGTCAATAAAATTGGCAAAGGTACAAGAACGGGTTCATAATGAAATTTCCACAACAGACATTTCAAGACTAAAAAAGAAATACATACCAACTTAATTTAGATGACATCATAAAGCCGAAGCTAAATGCATTCATCAAGGAGTTTTAAGACGCAAGATAACCCCTATAAAATTCCGCAGCCGCACTCCCCGCAAGATATTACCATTAAGCACAAGTTCAAAAGAACTCTCCCCCATTTGATGTCATTCCCAAAGGAACAACAAGAGCGACCTTAATTTCGAAAGAAAAGAAGGATTTTGAAACATAAAAAAGATACCAAAAAGATGACAACGACAAACCTACAGAAACTGAACTGGAAAGTACCTACAGGGGTTTCAGACTCAATTTCCCAAAAGATAAGGATAAGCGAAGGGGCAAGAGTCAATGAAACAGTTTAACGAACCAAAACAACACCAATAGACTGCCGCAAGTGTTGAAAAGTTGCAGTGTCTAAGGATTTGGTGAGAATATCAGCCAATTGTTGTTCGGAAGGCACAAGTTCCATACTGATGATATCATTTTCATAAAGATCACGAATAAAATGGTACCTTATGTTGATGTGCTTTGTTCTTTAGTGCTCAACAGGATTCGCAGTAATTCGAATCGCACTGGAGTTATCACAAAAGATCTTCATTATCCCAGTATCGATTCCATAATCAGCAAGCATCTGTTTCATCCATAGGAGTTGATTACAACAAGATCCAGCTGCAATATATTCTGCTTCACATGTAGACAGGGATTGAGAATTTTTCTTCTTGCTATGCCATGCTACAAGATTGAGACCTACATAGTAGAAGCCCCCTGATGTACTTTTTCTGTCTTCTACACAACCTGCCCAATCATCATCAGAATAAGCAGAAAGATCAACATTAGTATCAAAAGTGTACGAGAGACCATACCCAGCAGTATGATTTATATATCGTATGATTCTCTTCGCAGCTGCAAGATGAGATTCTTTTGGATCCGTCTGAAACCTGGCACAACAACCAACACTGAAAGGAATATCAGGTCTAGTGGCTGTAAGATACAAAAGGCTACCTATAATGGATCGATATAATTTTTGATCACTTTTGCTCCTTTCTCATCCCTGTGAAATTTACCAGTAGTAGGCATAAGAGTCAGTTTAGGAGATGACTTATCCAGACCAAATCTTGACACAAGATTACGTGCGTACTTCTCTTGGGATAAGTAAATACCCTCCTTATGTTGTTGAATCTGTAACCCTAAGAAAAACTTTAACCAACATTGATCATTTCGAATTCTTGAGCAAGAGAAACTTGAAAGTATTTTGCAAGTTTTTCAAAGGTTGATCCATAGATGATATCATCTACATAGATTTGATCAATGACAACATCTTTCTCACTCCATTTGGTAAACAATGTTTTATCAGCTCTTCCTCGTGAGAATCCTTTTCTAATAAGAGAAGTAGTGAGTTTCTCAAACCAGGCTCTTGGTGCTTGTTTCAATTCATATAGCGCCTTTTTGAGCTTCATCACATGATCAGGGAAATCAGGATTTTCGAATCCTTTAGTTTGGTCAACATAGACTTCCTCTTTTAAAATTCCATTCAGAAACGCTGATTTTATGTCCATCTGAAACAACTTAATCTTGAAAAAGCAGGCATGGGCCAATAAAAGTCGAATGGACTCAAGACGTGCCACAGGAGAAAAGGTTTCATCAATGTCGATTCCTTCAATCTGTGAATATCCTTGAGCGACAAGTCTAGCTTTATTTCTGATAATTGTGACATACTCATCAGACTTGTTCTTGAATATCCATTTGGTACCAACAATATTGACATTAGGAAGACAAGATACACGTTCCCAGACATCTTGTCTTTCAAATTGATTTAACTCTCATGCATTGCATTTACCCAAAAAGGATCTTTCAAAGATTCATAAATATTCCTTGGTTCCACCTGCGAAAGATAACAACCAAAATTGCATATATTTTGAAGTTGACCTATTGTTTTGGCAGTAGAATCCCTTCCCTCAATAATGTTGTTGGGGGTCATAATCCCTTTGAACCCAAAGATGTCGTGGAGGAACACGTACATGTTCATCAGGAATGGCTTGATCAGTGCTCTTCTCCTCGTCACTAGAAATGTCAGGATCAGTAACAGTTGGGATAACTTCAACTGATTCTGGAATTTTTTTGACTTTCTCAATTGTCTCAGTTGGAGGCAATTCAGCAAGAGGACTATCTTGACGAAAGTTACTAATATCGTCGATGATAACATTAGGAGATTTCATCATGACTTGAGTTCTGAGATTGAAAACTCGAAAACCATGACTATCAGAAGCGTAGCAAAGAAAGATACCTTCGTCACTTTTGGTGTCGAATTTCCCTTTCTGTTCTCGATCTTTCAGAATATAGCACTTACTTCCAAAAACCTTGAGATAGTATAGGTTGGGTTTCCTTCCATATCATAGTTCATAAGGAATATTAAGGGGTTTTGACCGCAAATACACACGGTTGATCAAGTAGCATGTTGTAAGAACAGCTTCTCCCCAAAATCTTAAAGGCAAGTTTTTGTTGTGGAGCATTACCCTGGCCATTTCCTGAATGTTCCTATTCTTTATTTGGGCAACTCCATTAGCTTGAGGAGTAATTGATGGTGAGTATTATTGAATGATCCCCAGTTCGTCACAGAATTAGAATACCTTGGTGTCTTTGAATTCAGTGCCACAATCGCTCCTAATTTTCTTTAGTTTGCGACCTTGTTCGTTCTGGATCCTTTTAACAATAATCTTGAATTCACTCAGGGTTTCATTCTTATGAGATAAGAATGCAACCCAAGTGAATCTGGTGTAATCATCTACCATAACTAAAGCATACTTCTTACCAGCAACAGTGGGTTGTTGAATTGGTACGAAGAGGTCCATATGAATTAAATCAAGTGGATCTTTAGTGAGAATATCTCGTGATGATTTGTGGTGAATTTTCGTTTGCTTCCCCTTTTGACAGGAACCACATACACCTTCAATCTTTGCATTGATTTTGAGAATGCCTCTAACAAGTTCTTTGTTAATGATCTTAGTTAGAAGACGATAATTGATGTGACCAAAACGCTTGTGCCAAAGATGTGTAGATTCCACCTTAGTCAAATTGCAGCGGTTGCTAAATTGAGTATCAAGAAGATAACAGTTGTTTTTACCACGAGTTCCTTGAAAGATTACCTTCCCGGTTTTGTCAACAATGTCACATCCGTTCGCATTGAAGACAACTCGATGGCCCTTGTCGCAAATTTGACTAATAGAAAGAAGATTAGCAGTCATACCTTTAACGTATACCACATCATGGATTTCTGGAACACCGGGTAGCTTGATCGTTCCCTTTTTTCTAATATAGCAGCATCTTCCATCTCAGAACGTTACAGGACCTCCTTCATAGTCAACCGATGATAAAAACCAAGTGAGATCTCCTGTCATACGTCGACTACATCCACTATCCAGAAACCATTGAAAAGGAGATGTAGATCTTAAAGAAAAGGCACCCATACTACTAGTACTTCTCGATTTAGAGTTTCCTGGTAGGTTTGTATGAACGTTTAGAGATTCATACAGTTGTTTAGCTTTCTTACAAAGATTACTTGCAACATTAATACTCTTTTGAAATGACATACAAACTTGCTGCAAATGATCGGATGAATTGCAACATGAGCCTATGCTTTAAAGATTGTCTGACTGGTTCCTTATCATATCAGTTTTCTCAACATCCTGCCATTGAATACTACCTGACTTATGACATTTCATGAGAGAGGAACATCTGAGATTTTTCAACCTCTTAAGGGAAGTATTTCTGGATATCAAATACTTAAAAATTGCAATTTCAGCAACAAGACCATAGTTGATTTGGATTCGTTCATCCAACCCTTTTTGAAGAGATATCAGTTTGTCAGACTTTTTCTTGCGGTTGTTTTTCAAACTTGGTGAAGCGTTAATTGAGACTTTATAATCCATAGAGTCAGATCGATACAAACACAGACTGATGAGGTCTTTAACGTGTTTGCCTGCTCTGATACCAATTGAAAAAGCGGGGATCTAACAACACCACCCAATATTTCGCTTAACAATCTGTATGGACTAACTCCGAAATACTTTGCTAGAGAATCAACTAGACAGTCAGACTCAATCTAGATAAAATGCATCTCAAGGAGTTATTATCTCAATCCTCGATTTGATTTCTACTCAAGCTAAAATCAATAGCAAGTCTTTATCAAAGAGAGATAACTTGGACGGCACCAAAGACCAATGTCCAAGGATCAATCAACTACAATCAACAACCAAAAGTTGTATTAGAGAAGTTGATGATCACGAACGTACAACCTGTATTATTTATATTATACAAAATATAATGCGGAAAAGAAATAACACAGACACCAGAAGTTTTGTTAACGAGGAAATCGCAAATGCAGAAAAACCCCGGTACCTAGTCCAGATTGAATACACATTGTATTAAGCCGCTACAGACATTATCCTACTCCAAGCTAACTTCAGACTGATCTATAGTTGAACCCCTACAAATCTCCCACTGATACAAGGTACGATTGTACTCCTACGCCTCTGATCCCAACAGGATACTGCGCACTTGATTCCCTTAGATGATCTCACCCACAACTAAGAGTTGCTGCAACCCAAAATCACAGACTTGATAATAAATGAATCTGTCTCACACAAAAAAGTCTATCGAAAGGATAAATCTGTCTCCCACAGGTAAACCCTAGGTTTTGTTACGTCTTTAGATATAAAATCAAGGTAACAGGAACCAATTGATAATCCAGACTTATATTCCCGAAGAACAACCTACATTAATCAATCACCTCTCTACAATCCTTCCTAACTACACAAGCAGATTGTCGAGGAATCACAAACAGTGAGACGAAGATGTTTGTGACTATTTTATCTTTCCTATCAGAGAAATCTCACGATCTCAAGCCAATCAATCGATTTTACTTGTACGATAGATAAGTTCAAGTCTTCACATACCTTTTTGTTGATGAAGTTCCACAGTTCCTTGGTGTAGATCTTCGTCGTTGTTGTTGAATCACCATGAAGTCCTTGAGCTCAACTACACTTTTTCTATCCTAGTCCGAGACTTAGCTAATAGGCTAGAAATCAAGACTTTATAGTTTTCATCACTAACATTGACAAACATGTTTGATATAGCAAAACATGCGAGGTTGACCGACCTATGCTCTAACATATTGAACCATCACTGGATGCCTACGTATCCTCAATAGGAATCAAACCCGACCTTATTTCTCTGAAATGGCCTTGCTAGAAGGCCTCCACCAGGTTCCTAAGAACCTCTACCCCAAAGGATCTCTTACCAAACAGGAAGGATGTGGATCAATATCAAGCAATGTCAAAACTTGACCCCAGATACTACTTTAGTCAACATATCAGCTGGATTGTCTTTGGTATCGATCTTCACAAGTGCAATATCTGCTTCTTCAAGAATTTCTCTCACAAAGTGAAATCGTACGTCTATATGTTTGGTTCTAGCATGATGCACTTGATTCTTAGCAAAATAAATTGCACTTAGACTATCACAATGCACAGGCAGTTGGTATTGCACAACTCCTAAGTAATCTAGAAAACCTTGTAACCATATAGCCTCCTTAAATGCCTCCATCACTTCCATATACTCCGCTTCCGTAGTTGAAAGCGCCACAGTAGACTGCAAGATTGATCTCCAACTAACTGGTGCCCCTGCTACGGTAAATACATACCTTGTAGTTGAACGTCTCTTGTCCAAATCACCAGCATAGTCAGAATCCACATACCCAACACACAACTGATTGTTACTTTTATCCTTCACAAACTCCAATCCAACATCAACCGTACCATAAAGATACCTCAAAATCTATCTCACAGCTTGCCATTGTCCCTTACCAGGACAATGAATATAACGGATGACCATACTAACTTCATGTGAAATGTCCGGCCTTGTACATACCATCATATACATCAAGCTACCAACAGCCTCAGCATATGGGACTTGGGCCATATACCTTCTCTCTTCTTCGGTTGTGGGAGACATACGAGCATTCAAATTAAAATGAGCAGCAAGGGGAGTACTTACATATTTAGTTCCTTCGTATACACCAAACTTCTATAACACTTTCTTCAAATATGCCTTTTGAGACAAACAAACCTTACCCTTCTCTCTGTCACGTTGAATCTCCATACCAAGAATCTTCTTAGCCTCTCCCAGATCTTTCATCTCAAACTCAGATGACAACTTGTGCTTCAAATTATCGATCTCTTTCTTGTTATTCGTTCAGCATATCATCGACATACAAGAGCAAATATATGAAAGACCCATCACGTAGCTTCTTGAAGTATACACAATGGTTATAATGACTTATTTTGTATTTTTCGCCTATCATAAACTGGTTAAATCGCTTGTACCATTTTCTTGGAGACTGCTTCAGCCCGTACAACGATCTCTTCAGTTTATATACACAATCTTCTTTTCCAGCAACCTTGAACCCACTCGGTTGAGTCATATAGATCTCCTATTCTAGATCACCATGTAAGAACGCCGTCTAAACATCTAGCTAAACTAGGTATAAATCATATTGTGCTACCAAGGCCAACAAAATACGTATTGATGAGTGTTTTACCACCGGAGAAAACACCTCATTGTAGTCAATACCTTCTCTCTGGGCATAACCTTTTGCAACTAACCTTTCCTTGTAGCGTACTTTATTCACCGAAGATCCTTATTTATTAGCATATACCCACTTGCACCCTATGGCCTTCTTACTAATAAGTGCATAATTCATATGATTTTAGTATCCATTCCATACTTGCTTTAGCTATTATTCTTGCAAATTTTCGTATTATTACTTTGGTTTTCTCTTATTTGTCTCAATTAGGTGAATCATCCAAAAAAGAGCTACAAAGTGCTGAAAAGATATAAAAAGAGAAGTATTCCAAGTATCCAAGTGCCCAAGTCCAAGAGAAGTTGAAGAAGTGCGACGAAAAGGAGCAAAACGCTCATAATCAAGACACAGGCCAAATACCGATTTGACTCATTCAAATTAAGGTTTTCTCATCATCATATTGAAGATAAAAATAATACAAAAAGAATGAGGTCATTCCGAGTTCGTATGAAGAAGTTGTGGCCATTCAAAGATAGTGAAGTTCGCGAACTGGGTTTGCGAACCGAGTTCGCAGACTTATTTCCGAAAATATCTGCTGGAATTTGAAGTTTGCGGACTGGGTACGCGAACTTATCAAATGGGAAACGTGTATTCACACCTTGGAAAGCCTAAAGGCACGTTTGGAGTCGTTAGGCCATATTTTCGGGTCGAGTTCTTAAACCTAACTAAATACTTGGAAGCCAAGCAATGTAAACCTATAAAAAGGTATTAGGTTATGTAAAAGAGGGATATGGTCTCATATCACATATTCTACTTGGAGCTTTGGAGATAGCCACAACTAGGGTTTGCTTTTGTATTTATTTTTCATCTTCTTTATTTGATTATTGATTATGATGAACTCCATAGCTATGAGTAGCTAAATCTTATATTATTGGTTAAGGATGTAGTCCTATTTCTAAAACTTGTGCTTGACTAATGCATTAGTTTTCTCTCTTGATTATCGTTCGAATCTCTACTGTTTTTAATATCACGTGATTGATGTATTGTGATAGGATTTAGATGTTTGTTTAGTTGAGTCGCCAATCAATTCTACTTGCATCCTTGTCCATAGATATTTTAGGGTTTTCATCGAGCGGTAACCCCAAATACAAGTAGCATGATATGATTACGGTTTGTAGTGATACACTCTTGTGATCATATGTAGAGTTTGACCATTGTCAGAATTGTCATGCGCAATGTATGACAATTGCATTGATTAGCCTATTTCCAAAACTTAATGCTCCTGGGAATTGAACTTAATTAGCGCAAGGCGTTAGGTTATTCTTTAGGTAGAATTCACATATGCAGCTCTAATGTGCGTGTTGATGAACTTAGAAAATTAATAGATTATCTTGCTCTCTTGATTCTATAGGCTTTTGATAATAAAAGAGATTAAATTATAATTATAATCATGTACGCAGGCACATGTTTAAGATTGAAGATGAATTCCTTGACCAATATCTTTCTCTCATTGATTATTTCTCCAATTTACTTTGCTTTTGACTTACTTTTATTTCTTACATAAAAATCAGAAATCCCCCCAATTGGTTACTTTAGGAAATTGAATACATAATAACTACAATTGCCTCTCTTTGGAAACGAACTCTTTCTTATCATATACTTTAGGAAAGTGAAATTATTTTTGACGCATACGACAACGATCAAATTGTGGTGCTACTGCCGGGGAGGCATACGACTAGTTATTAAGTTTTTAGTTTCTTATCATCATTTCTGCTTTCATATTTGCTTATTGTTTTCTTGTTTCGTTTTTCTTACTTGGTTGTGAGAGTTGTTTTTCAGGTACTAATCCCTGGCTCCCAAGAATTGGAACTATCCAAGGTGCGGGATAACTACTCGTGAAGGAACAATACTTCAAGCAAGAATTGACGAGACGGAAGAACAAGAGTTGGAAGTAGAAGAAGATACTTTCCATCAAGAAGAATAATTTCTAGAACAAGAGGTTCCAGTTGAGAAAGAACCACCTTTTGAAGAAGAATAAGAAGCAATGGGTGATCGTACACTCAAGGACTTGGCTTCTCACAAGCTCGATACACAACAATGGTGTATTCAAACAAACTCAACCTTCGATATCAAGCTTGGGTTGATTAGAGAGTTACCAAAATTTCATGGAATGGTGAATGAAGACCCAAACAAGCATCTTATGGACTTCAATACCATAGTCACGGCTATGCTACCAGCAGAAACTAATGCGGATGGTGCAATGTTGAAAGCTTTCCCGTTCTCTTTGGCGGGAAATGCTAAGGAATGGTTGTATTACTTTCCTTCCGGAAGTGTCACAACATGGAATGGGATGAAGAAACTCTTTCTTGAGAGATATTTTCCTGCATCGAAGGTTACTCAAATTCGCAAGGAGATTTGTGGTATAAAGCAAAATGTGGGAGAATCTTTGTTTGAATGTTGGGAGCGATATAAGAGATTGGTGGAAAGTTGTCCACACCATCAATTCAGTGATGCTATGATAATCCAATACTTCTACGAAGGCCTCCAAACAAGTGATAGATATCTTCTTAACGCCGTGGGTGGTGGTGCACTAGTGAACAAGACGGTGGCCCAAGCTACCGAGTTGATTGAAAGCATGGTTGCGAACTCGAAACAATTATACACAAGAGGTGAACCAATGGTTAGGAAAGTGCATGAAGTTACTGATTCATCATCACACCGTGATCAAAGGATGGATAATATGGAGCGAATGATGCAAATGATGGCTGCGGTTATTTTACCTTCACATGATGAAGAGTTAGAGCAAGATAGTGCGGTCTTACCAAATCATCAAATACGGTATGATCCCTACTCCAACACTTACAATCCGGGATGGAGAGATCATCCCAATTTCAGCTATGCTAACAAGCAAGGTGCAGTCCAAGAACCTACTTTCAACCGTTCGGGTGAATTTCAATCACAACAACAACAATTCCAGATGCGACAACAACAATTTCAGCAACCACAACAATCTATGCAAAATCAAGGTTCCGATATCGATGCAAAGCTTCAAGCAATGATGCAAAGCATTTCTACCATGTTTAAGGAAAGTCAGCAGGAGACTAAGAGTGATATCAAGGAGTTGCAGACACAAATGGTTTCCATGGCAATGGATATAAACAAATTGAAGGCACAAAATAGTAGGAAACTCCCTTCTCAACCTATAAACCCAAAAGAGGGTGTCAATGCTATTACATTGAGAAGTGGTACACAACTTGTGCAACACGAAGTTATTGATTCGAGCAAGGTGGAAATACCAAAGGAACCTGTTTTGGAGGAGAAGAATGAGGATTCTCCCCAAACTTCTGAGGTACCTATTCCTAACTCTAAAACTCCGATTTCTACTTATGTTCCTCCTTTACCTTTCCCTCGCAGATTTGCAAATTCTAAAAAGGAGATTTTAGACGTTCTTAAAAAGATTCATGTGAACATACCACTCATTGATGTTATTAAGCAAGTGCCCAAATATGCAAAGGTGTTGAAGGAATTGTGTATTAATAAGCAAAGTCTCAAAGGTAATGAAGTGCTAAGTGTGGGGTAGAACGCTTCGACAATCTTACAACACAAACTCACACTGAAATGCAAGGATCCCGGTAGCTTTGACATTCCAGTCACTTGAGCTTGGTCCTCTTAAAAAGGCTGGAATTGTTTTGCAATTAGCCGATCGTTCTAATGTCTACCTAATGGGTATTGTTGAGGATGTTCTTGTGCAGGTTAATCAGTTAGTATTTCCAGTAGACTTTTGTGTCCTAGAGATGGATGAAGGTTCACCGGACTCGTCTCTTCCATTGCTACTTGGGCGTCCCTTAATGAAAACGGCGAAAACCATTATTTATGTGGAAAAAGGAACGCTGACTATGGAGTTTGATGGAGAAATTATATGTTTCAACATTTTCGAGACGATGAGATATTCTAGTGATGTCCACTCTTGTTTCTCCATTGATGTTATGGATACATTGGCGCAACAAATGTTTGAGTTGAATGGTGTTGATACTCTGGAAACCGTGCTCACTACACCCACTGATAATGGTTTAGAGTATGATTAAAGAGACCATTGGTTCTCTTGACTCATTACCGGAAAAATCCGCACTTAAGAATATTTCGTATGTTTCTTTACCTTGCAATGATGAAAAGCTTGTGCCCTCTATTGTTAAATCTCCAAAGTTGGAATTGAAACCTCTTTCCAAGTCATTTAAAGTACTTATACTTGGGTGACAAGGAAGACTTACCCGTGATTGTTTCTAATGAGCTTAGTGAATTACAGGAGCAAAAACTTCTAAGGGTGCTAAGGACGTACAAGACGGCCATAGTCGTTTGTATGCACAAGATCCGTTTGGAGGATGATGCAAAGCCTACAAGGGAAGCGCAACGTCGTTTGAATCCTCTCATGATGGAAGTTGTGAAAAAGGAGATACTCAAGCTTTTGAACGTGGGTGTTATATACTCCATATCCGATAGCAAGTGGGTAAGCCCGGTACAAGTGGTACCAAAGAAATCAGGTGTGACGGTGGTGGAAAATGATAAGAATGAACTTGTCCCAACTCGTGTGCAAACCGGTTGGAGGGTTTGTATTGATTACAGGAAATTGAATGCCACCACTAGGAAGGATCACTTTCCATTAACTTTTATTGATCAAATGCTTGAACGTTTAGTTGGACACTCTTACTATTGCTTCCTTGATGGATATTCAGGTTACAGTCAGATTGTGATAGCGCCAGAGGATCAAGAGAAAACCACTTTCACTTGTCCTTTCGGTACTTTTGCTTATAGAAGGATGCCTTTTGGCTTATGCAATGCTCCAGATACAAAGAAACAATTTTGCATTGGGCAGAAAGTGCTTTTGTTTAATTCGCGTTTGCAATTATTTCCGGGTAAATTAAAGTCACGTTGGATTGGACCTTTTATTGTGACTAATGTGTTTTCTCATGGTGCAGTGGAAATTCGTAGTTTAGCTACAGGAAATGAGCTTAAAGTAAATGTTCACCGGTTGAAACCATATTATGAGAATTTCTCTTCGGAAGTCGTGGAAGGAGTTAACCTTGTGGAAGTGCTCCCTCTGGAGGAGTCGTAGAAAGCATGGAGATAGTCGGGCTGACGACGTTAAACCAAGCGCTGCGTGGGAGGAAACCCATCGGTTTTGTATCTTTATCCCTTTTGATTTTAGTTTTCTTAGTTTTCATATCATATCTTGCATTATCATCTTAGATTGTACAAAGTCCTATATCTATAATGAAAGTTTTGACGAATTCTCGTCAGAAAATTCTGACTGCACACTTGTTACGAAAATAGATCTCGAGACTTCATACGGAGTCCGATTTGAGTAGTTGACACCAACTTTTAAAGATGATAGATATACCTTTATTTTCCAAAAAGAAAATCTGAATTCGGAGTCTGTTAAGTTGGAGCAATAGGTCTGGACATTTGAGTTTCAGTATTTTTCCAGAGCTTTTTCAGATTGCATGTCAGTCAATCCGGATGCCATAAAAGTCAGACCATTTATCGAAAAATTGTGAAATTTTTACATGTTATATAAAAGACGTAGGTGAAAAACTTTTGTTTAGGATGTTTTTTCCTAGTTCCCTACGTATTGGTACAGTTTTTGAGTTTGTCAGGGATGTTATGTCAGAAATCAGAATTTTCGGTTTTGAACATTGAGGACAATGTTGAGTTTAAGTGTGGGGGAGAATTTAATATCTACTATTTGCATACACACATAATAATAATACTCTTTGATTTCTTGCATTCTAGAGACTTCATCTTTTGGAGTTAATTTTGAGCTAATTAGGATGACACTCTAAACTTTTTAAGGTTGAAACAATTCTTACGGCTATAGATTAAGTTCCATTTACGTTCATAATTGAATGTGAAACTAAGATATCATAGTCGTTTGAAAGAGTCATCCTCGCAATTAATCATTACTGAATCACTTTCTTTTTATTTTTGCAGTTATATGTTTCGCTAAAGTGATTCGGTTGGATCTTGATACTGCCATGGATGTTGTAGTAAGGTAATCATTGGTTGAGTTTATATAAAAGCCCCATAAGAAAATTGTCTTACACTCGTAAAGAGTGAGCCGGAAAAAAAAAATAGAAAAAAGAAAAGAAAAGAAAAGAAAAAATATATATAAATAAAGCTCATTTTCATTTATCGACACTAATAAATGATAGGTCCGGAATCGCGGATAATCATAGTCGATGAAAACAAAAACCATATCATCATTATATAGCAAGTCAAAGAGACTATTGATGAGGTTCTTGACACTTTGATAACAGTATGTGTGAAATATTGTCCCTGTCCTCGTCTCCTAAGCAAGCGTGGAGTGCAGGATCCAAGGAAACTATCACATACTTGTTGACAAGGAACATGCGCTTAAAGTATCTAATCATGTAGTCGAGTTAAATGGGTGTTCCTCTCAACTATTGCGCTATAAATATATATCCTTTGACGACATTCATACAAGTATTGTGGGTAACATCTTTCACTTAAGTCAACATTTGCACACTTCACTTTTCTATTTCCATTTTCTTATCTATCCATGTGATTTCATTATGCGAGTTTTGTTACAAACGTTGCAACAAGTACGATGAATATCTTAGTAGAGTTTTGCAATCAGGTTGAATGTAACACTTAAGTAGTTGCTTGTGTGTGATGATTGGAATGTATGTGGGATGTGTGTAGCTAAAGAACATATGCAAGCTAATTATTTGGCTTTTTTCTTTGTGTCTATCCTTAGTGGTTCTTCCAAGGCGAGAAATTGGAGTAGGTTTTGTGGGTATACCTCTTGTAAGCCCTCACGAGACTATAACTCGTCCACTAGAGACACCTAGGGGTTTAAAGACTTGTTATTCATGTAAAGAATAACCGTATCCTCACGACATGGAGTTGTTTTATCTATGATTAGTTTTATTTAGTTTTATCGAGGACTAGCAAAATCTAAGTACGGGGGAATTTGATAAGTGCATAATTCATATGATTTTAGTATCCATTACATACTTGCTTTAGCTATTCTTCTTGCATATTTTAGTATTATTACTTTGGTTTTCTCTTATTTGTCTCAATTAGGTGAATCATCAAAAAAAGATCTACAAAGTGCTGAAAATATATAAAAAGAGAAGTATTCCAAGTATCCAAGTCCAAGAGAAGTGGAAGAATTTCGGCGAAAAGGAGCAAAACGCTCATAATCAAGACACAGGACAAACAACGATTTTAACTCATTCAAATTAAGGATTTATCATCATCATCTTGAATAGAATTTAAAGATAAAAATAATTCAAAAAGAATGAGGTCATTCCGAGTTCGTATGAAGAAGTTGTGGCCAAAACAGTTTTCATTGAATACCAAAGACAGTGAAGTCCCGCGAACTGGATTTGCGAACCGAGTTCGCAGACTTATTTCCGAAAATATCTGATGGAATTTCAAGTTTTCGGATTGGGTACACGAACTTATCAAATGGGAAACGTGTATTCACACCTTGGAAGGCCTAAAGGCACGTTTGGAGTCGTTAGGCAATATTTTCGGGTCGGGTTCTTAAACCTAACTAAATACTTGGAAGCCAAGCAATGTAAACCTATAAAAAGGTATTCGGTTATGTAAAAGAGGAATATGGTCTCATATCACATATTCTACTTGGATCTTTGGAGATAGCCGCAACTAGGATTTTCTTCTGTATCTATTTTTCATCTTCTTTATTTGATTATTGATTATGTTGAACTCCATAGCTATGAGTAGCTAAATCTTATATTATTGGTTAAGGATGTAGTCCTATTTCTAAAACTTGTGCTTGACTAATGCATTAGTTTTCTCTCTTGATTATCGTTCGAATCTCCACTGTTTTTAATATCACATGATTGATGTATTGTGATAGGATTTAGATGTTTGTTTAGTTGAGTGGCCAGTCAATTCAACTTGCATCCTTGTCCATAGATACTTTAGGGTTTTCATCGAGCGATAACCCGAAATACAAGTATCATGATATGATTACGGTTTGTAGTGATACACTCTTGTGATCATATGTAGAGTTTGACCATTGTCCGAATTGTCATGTGCAATGTATGACAATTGCATTGATTAGCCTATTTCCAAAACTTAATGCTCCTAGGAATTGAACTTAATTAGCGCAAGGCGTTAGGTTATTCTTTAGGTAGAATTCACATACGCAGCTCTAATGTGTGTATTGATGAACTTAGAAAATTAATAGATTATCTTGCTCTATTGATTCTCTAGGCTTTTGATAATAAAAGAGATTAAATTGTAATTCTAATCATGTATGCAGGAACATGTTTAAGATTGAAGATGAATTCCTTGACCCATATCTTTCTCTCATTGATTATTTCTCCAATTTACTTTTATTGCTTACATAAAGATCAGAAATCCCCCAATTGGTTACTCTAGGAAATTGAATACATAATTACTACAATTGCCTCTCTGTGGAAACGAACTCTTTCTTATCATATACTTTAGGAAAGTGAAATTATTTTTGACGCATACGACAGCGATTACTTACCGTTCGGAAGCTTCATAAGAATCCATGTGTCATTATTTTCAAGAGACTCCATCTCATCCTGCATTGCACCTTCCCATTTCTTACACTCTACAATGCGTACAACTTCTAAATAGGAAGTAGGAGTACTGATTAGTGATTTTTCGTGTTGTAGTAATGATGAAGGTTCAAACTCTCGGATTTGTGAAGGATAATTTTCTTTAGACTTAATAAAAATAAATAAATAATTTTATATGCACAATATTAACAAAATATGGGAGAGAATTTTTACCGGGGATCAGGATTCCACCATTCACCAAAATTTATGTGATTCAATAACAATTTTTATCATGCAATTCTAGACAATATAACTCCAATCAAAGGAAATTGTGATTCTAATCATTAAATTAGATTTTGAAAACATCCACTGTTAATCGCGAGCATGAAGTATCAAAATCAATTTACTAAGCATACTCCATCAAGAGAAAACACAATTGATTAATAAAAATCATATACTCCATTTTTATTCGGTGCAATTAATCATAAAAGAGTTGCATAAATAAATTTAAATAAATTTTACCACATAACTTTTGGAAGAATGGCTTCCTCCGTCATCCCTGGGATTGGGTTCATCTACTCATGATGAAAAACCTCTCAAAATGATTCATTGATGCTCAAATGTTGTTTACAATCAAGAGAAAGGCAAGAAAAATGGTTTACAACAGTGTTTTGCAACGCACAAAAAGAGTTCCGGATAAACGATACAACGAAAGTGTTGTTAGCACTGTTCCTTGGTCGCGGGAAAGGAATTGAAAATTGTCGCAATTAAGCGACACTTTTCAACGACTTTCTGGTTCCGTCTAATGTTCTTCGTTCTTCCTCTACACCAGCAGGAAGCTTTCTTCTCTGCGTGTTCTTCTTTTGATTTTTTCTCGACTCCCAATCTCTCCCCAAGAATCTCCAACTCTTCTAAACTCTTTAGACTTGTATTTATAGTGTTTTAGAACAAAAATATCCGACCATAATACCGTATAATCTCCCATTAATCCCGTCATTGCTCACTGCCCATATTTAACAATAATTTCCATTTTTGGCTTCTACACACGTAAACTTTGATCCTGCATGCTCTAGTTAACCTTCCCCACGCCTCCGAAGTCATCGAAATCCTCCAAAACACTTCATGCATGGCAAACACACAATCAAACTCATGTTACAGGACACGTTGCTCTGTTTTGAGCTCGTGACTCAAACCAGGATTTTCAGCCAATTCCGATCGAATCTGATGCCCACAATGTGTTCCCTATCCCATATCACAACTTCCCACCAAATTTCAGCTATTGAATCGCACTAAAACACCTTCATTTTCTCGATCACAAATCTGCCAGTTTTGAATATATTTTTTCCGCCAAAAAGTTGTTTTTGAATTTAAAGAGAAGATGGATGCCCCTTAACCAGAGCTTGGGTGCGAATAGCAATTGGGTGGAAATAATAATTTTGGGTGGAAATAGTAATTTTTATGGATTCCTCCGGGACATTTCTGGGATGCTTCCGGTGCATTTCTGGGGTGCCTACGATACATTTCTCCGGGGTGTAAAACACTGCTTTTTGAGCCCATTTCGCCGCAAGGGCTTATTTCTCTAAAAATTCCTACAAAGACATAAAAGAACACAATAAATACAAAATTGAGCACTAACAATACATACAATAGAGACATATTAGACAAATAAATGCGTCTATCAACACCCCCAAACTTATTATTTGCTAGCCCTCGAGCAAATTTATTCTAGAAAGGAAAATCATTTGAACCCCTAGGTGGCCCTAGTGGCGGAGTGTTGTCTCCGGAGGGTTTACCAGAGGTGTACCCACAAAACCAATACTCCAGACCCTAGCTATCTACGCAGAAACTTGGAAGGCACTAAAGAATCTCCTTGGTTGGCATACAATCATTGACTATAAGAGGAAGTACCCTGATGCGAAATTCCAATTGATGTACACGAGTTTGAACTCAAGCATACTAAAATTCATATATAAGTGACATAGCTCTACTCAGATAGTTGCACTATGGACATCATATTCGGAGTCAAACTAATCACATGGAAAGATTAAGAGATGGATATAGAAAAACATAGATGGTTTTGATGTTTACTAAGTGAACCGCGTTTCCTATATCTGTCTGAAGGCCTCTGCCAAAATGAACCTATCCTAATGGATTGAGATACTAGTCTGAATAATATCAACATACTGGCATATACAAGGGTACCAGTGGTTGATAGCCTAACTCTAGGTCAACACAACTGGCATATACAAGGGTACCAGTGGTCGACTTTATTGAATTTATTCCTTTTGGTCAAATGGTCTGGTCTCAATATTTTCTCTTTTTTTTTTTTTTTTTTCAA